>NC_134857.1:61159892-61808225 GCF_049852395.1 Peromyscus maniculatus bairdii
ATGTGATCACAACTAGAAATAAGTGTCTTTTGGGTTTTATCAGATAATGTTAAAATAGTCCTAATCTAATGCAGGTTAATTCTGTTGCTAATTTCCAGATGCCGTGAAGATAAGAGTTTTGTTTGATCTCCATTCTCTAGCAAATACCAGTTGAGTGAATTAACAATACAGTGTCTTTTTTTTTGGGGGGGGGGTTAGAATGTGCCTTAACAACACCTTGTACTTGGTGAATGCTGCTTCTTGAAGAACACCCTAACTTAATCTAAATTATTACTTTCCATAATCCTTTTCCAGAACAATTTGTTCTTTTCAGTCATGGATCATCCATGTTGTGATTATTTAACTATAGCATTAACTTCTTTCTTTGATGGGGTTTACCATGTTTTATTTAATGATGTTTCCTTAGACATATTTTAGTGTCTGTACAGAAACCCATTGAGACCTGGAATATTTATTCAAAAAATTAGTAAATAGCTCAAAGCTGGCCAGATATTACCTTCTGTGTATACTTTGCATAAATCACTCCTCTCGAGAGATGGGTAGATCCAGCTGGGTGATGGTGGTGCATGCCTTTAATCCCAGCACTTGGGAAGCAGAGCCAGGTGGATCTCTGTAAGTTCAAGCCCAGCCTGGTCTACAGAGCGAGATCCAGGCTAGGCAACAAAACTACACAGAGAAACCCTGTCTTAAAAAAAATGGGTAGATCCTCATCCATCCATTGTAGATCATTTCCATAGTTTAGATTTTATATGATCCATCCATACCCCATGTGTTAAAGGCTTGGTCCTCAATTTGGGGCTATTAGAAGGTGGTACGAGCTTCATGAGATAGGATATAGTGTAAGAAATATAGAACATTAGAGGAATCTCCTGGAGGGGATAAAGAAACCCTGATCTCTTCCTACCTCTCCTTTGCTTTCCAGCCACACTGAAGTGAACTGTTTGCTCCAGTACATACATCTATCATTATATGTAGTTGTCCACCTAGCTGGAAAATTACTGGCAACTAGCTATGGATGAAAATTTCCAACATAATGAGCCCAGATCAACAGTACCTCTCTAGAATTTGTTTTACCCTATTATTTGTTAGAGTAACAGAAAGCTAAATAACACAACTTTCTATGTTATAGTTCTTAGTACCTTATCTGTATTCATTTTCTTCCCATATAGTAAGCTCTTGAGGTTCAAATAGCAGCCTTTCTTGCCATTCTTTGCATCCTTCACTTAGATAATAATGCTGATTAATTGACATGCCATCCATTTGTGCACTCATTTAATGTATTTATAGACATGTACTTATGACATATAAATGTTAAACAATGCTTCTTAAGTGAGGTACTACATGGAGACTTGCATGACTGTAGTTACAGGTTTTGCTTCAAATGTTGCTTTTTATGGTCCCAGTGTGTTGTGCAATTTCCCTGTTCATGTTTTTGAAAGACACAGTTGTATAAAGGTTTTCATTTGTGTTTATTACAAAGAAGCAGAAATATTTACATTTTTAAACCAGACTAGTGAATATTATTAAAATTCAGCTTTACTGAAAACCTCCCATGAAATTAACTGTGATTTTGAAGGGAGCATTCCAACAAGTGGCCTATTCTAACAGCAATTTTAACTTCATCTCCGGAGATGAGAATCAAGATTTTTAAATTGAAATTATTCTACTCTCTTGCATACAACTGATTCTTTTACAGGTCATATTAGTTTGATTTAGGTTATTAAGTCACTAAGACACTCCATTTTTTATTCCTTAAGGTCTATATTTTATATTAATTAAAGCTTCTAAACACTTGTTTCTAGAATTAATGTCTTGAATACTTTAGTGAATTTCAGTTTTTATCTCAAAGGCTAGGAGCATAAATGCATACACAACTGTATACTTCTTTCTAAACTAATGTACTTTTCAAGGAAGAAGCAGCTGCAGTCTCTCTTCCTCTCTCTCTCTCTCTCTCTCTCTCTCTCTCTCTCTCTCTCTCTCTCTCTCTCTCTCTCTCTCACACACACACACACACACACACACACACACACACACACACACATCAAATAATATTAGTGAAGGATGCCTTACTAAGAAAATTGTGAAGCATGCTTGGTTAGTTTCTCTACCTTAAAGCACTGAGGATCTGTTTTCTTACTGTATTCTTATCTTACAACTTCATGGTTGCCCCATCCTGAAAGTCTTATCTAAAGCAAGGCGGTATGATAAGAATGGACAAAAGTATTCTCGTGTCTGATACAATTTTTTTCTAACATCCAAATGAATACTGTTGACTTCCCACATCGTGAACATGGTCTGATTGTATTTCCTTCATATTTTAATTTCATAGATTACAATTTTAAGTAGACACAAATTTTCTAATATATATGCAAAACCAAAATATGCTTCTTACAAAAACTACCTCCTCTTTCTAGAGATGTAGACATAGTGTGCTGGTCTAAATAAGAATAACCTCCATAGGTCCATATATTTTAATGCTTAGTCACCAGGTAGTGGAACTATTTAATAGGATTAGAATGACTAGGAAGAATGACTTTGTTGAAGGAAGTGTGTCACTGGAGGTGGGCTTTGAGGTTTCAAACGCCCATGACAGACCCTACATTACTCTCTGTGCCTTCAGATCAGGATGAAGCTCTCCAGTACCATGCCTGCCATGCCTGCTACCATGTTCCCTGGCATGATTATAATGGACTACACCTCTGAAACTGTAAGTAAGTTCCTAATTAAATTAAAAGTTGACACAGGCTCTTTATAGCAATGAATACTGACTAAGGCACATAGGTATAAAATAACATAGGCTTTGCACATTGTATTAAAATAATTATGTATATACCTCAAACCAATTCACTTTTGCATTAGGACATCAGATTTGCTTTGACTTAATTAAATCTAAAGTTTCCAACTAGGAAAAGAATGAAGGTTTAAAACAAAGCTTATTTAAAATACGAACATTTGATATTATATACTGAAGTTATTCAATGATAAAAATCAATCTGTCAGCATTATTGACAGCCATCTGCCATTGCTTACTGAAGCTAGGGATAATTCAATTGATGATCTTTGCTGCATTGTACATGAACTATAAACTGAAAACTGCTGTTCAAGCATCTTGCAGGATGATCCTTGCCAGTGCTGATGCTGCATGCATAGTCTATATTTGGCAGAAAACAGAGGAACAAACCTGGTCCACAATGTCATTCACTTTATCCCTTTCACAGTCAAGGATTACACGCCGTTCTTTTTTTAACTCCAGATCTTGAAAGAGCGATCTGTAGGTCTCATCTTTCTTGTCATTGTTAATGTTCCCCACATTGATAGCAGTCACCTGCCATTTCTTCTCAGCAGCAGAATCCAGTACAGCTTGCAGTGTTGATAAGCCTGGGAAGACAATGGGCAAGGATGACTGATGAGGATACTGGAGAATCTCAGAACCAGAATGGGAAATGGCCAGATCCACATTGTTAAGCTTGATGTATTTCTGCAGCTATGCGGAGGCTGAATTCTGACAGAAGCTATGATTTTTTTATCAGTATCTGCTATGTCTGTGTGAGATTAAATAGGCAAAAACAAACTGCCAAAGGAAATTTAGATCACATTCTTTATAACTCTGAGATGTGCTTCTTGTAACGTGCTGACATACAAGATCTACAATATCTCTAAATTAACTAAAATGAAAAAAAAATCCCATATCCCACTTTATAGAAGGTAAAATAGTTTTAGCTGTATGTGATAGTCCACCATTTTGTACTGGTAACTTGATGGGGTTTAGTCCACATGGACTCCCTGAGCAGCTGAATACCACAGTCAGTGATAGCTAAAGGCTGCCCTGTAGCCTTTGCTGTTCCAGTCAGCAGCAGAATGAGGGCTTTTTTTTTTTTTCCTTCTGTAGTCTTCTGTTATGTTTTTGTTTTTGGAATTGCTCTTGTGGATATTAAATTGTTCATCTATTAACCAGATGGTGGCAGCTATTTCTCTATACAGATTTATCTCATTTCCTAAATATAAGACTATTTTTCTATTTGTTAGTAATTTTTGTTAGAGTGTGATATTGCTTCATTATGGTATTTAATTATACATAAACTGTAGCATGTTTAGAACTTTAGGATCAACAACCGGGGTTGGGATTATTTCTTGAAGAGCTAAATCTACAGTTTAGTACTACAAAAATAGCAGATGTCCTTTTCTTCCATATAATTTAATTTCAGCTGTTCTCACTAAAGCCAAGTTCATCATGTAGAAGAATAACTTCATGAAAACATGATCTCAAGGCCCCATAAAGAATTCAGACTCAATATATTATCTTCTTCATTTCAGAATGATCTGTATAATTCTAAAAGTACACTGATCTGTTTTTATCTATATGGTGTATGATTCACCTGATTTGAGCACATTTATTTATAATCTAAGTTCAAATACTAAATTTACAATGGCCAGGAAGGGAGCAGCTATCTGTTTTTTCCATCAACATTTCAAGCTATAAAAAGTCATTGACAATCATATGGATTTAGTGTTAGTCATAAGTAGACAAAGTGATTTAGGATATCTTTTGATATTGACAAACAAGTAAATTCCCCAAAGAAGCTATATGCCAAAGGCTGAAGGTGCCATTTGTAGCTCTTTCAATAAAGATGAGGAAAATGCAGCATCAGTCAAAATCATGATGGCAATGGACTCAAGGATCTAATGTTTATTTGATTTAAATGCATGAAATCATAATTAAAATAAGTATTAAAATATTTGTTTTCTTTAAATGGGTGACAACCAATTAACTTTTTTGAAAACAAAAACAAGCAAGAACTGTGGGGTTGTAGAGGCTTTTCCTACATGGAATATACTCAAGGTGAAGATAAAAATCAAGGTTTTTATTTTTCCTTTAGACAAAATCCAGCTAATACACAATGAACACACATGTGTTCAGAATCAACACTGTGTGACTTCCAATGAAGTTAGTGAGTCAAGGCAACAACTGTCAACTGTTCTGTGCCACTTAGTACACAGTTGGACTGATATACAAAACTGAATCTTATCAGGCTATACATTTACAGGGAATATATGAGTATATAATGAGCCCCACGGTGTTCAGATTATCAAAATCTAGAATAGGAAGTAGATCATAAAATAACAATTCTAAGAAAATACATTAACCAACCATGATACATAGAACTCATTAACAATTAACAATGTATATATATATATATATATATATATATATATATATATATATAAAATAAGAGAACTGCATATACATGAAAAACTGATGATGGTTATTATTTTATTCTAAAGAAATGAAGGGTGATAAGAATATCAGATAAAACAATAAAAGTTTTTATGTAGTATTCATTGTGAAAGGGGTTAAAAATTCATGGCACCCTGGGTGTGCTGCCACTACTCTGTAATCTTAGGTCTGGAAAGGCTGAAGCAGTAAAACCATGAGTTTTAGACTTAGTCGCTAAACAAATGCATGGCAATATTTCTAATGTAGTTTATAATGAAAATTAAAAATACTTTACCTTCATAGACAGTACATAATAGAGTGAACTCAAATCAATCTGGGGGAGATTAACCAAAGCCCCTTCTGTCTGCTTTTATAATAAAAGGTAGAGATAAACATGAATTTATCAAGGGGTGGCATAGATTCCCCCATCACTTAGAAAAAAAACTTTCAGTCATAAAAGCCTAGAATCCATCGTAAAGCACCCGTGATTGCTGTTCACTCTTGGCAAATTCAATCCCCCCAGGTTGTAACTCAAGTGCCTTGTCAGCTTCTCATCACCAATAAAGGCAGAGCACGTACAACTGGCCACCTCATCAACTCAACAGCTATAAGCTGCTTGGAAATATTTTTTGTAACTACTCCACTGTCTTTTCATTCTTCCAGTTATCAGACATGTGCCTCCAGTCACCTTAAAAACATGTCCAAGAATAAGGGTCATGCTCTCCCCATTTTATCATATAGCCATTCTTGGGAGCCTCCTTTACTCTATGCACTAAGATATTTTATTAAAGAATGAAATTTCCACACTGAAAACTTTGAGTGTTAATGTATTTGGCATTATCTTGTCTTTGACAGATACTATAAGAAAATTTACATTTAAATTCACTTATAAATGTGTAAGTAGATTTCATCAAGTGATAAATTTAAGCCTAGAATTTATTGGCATTTCACAATGTCAAAGAATATAGAGATAATATATAAAATAAAAGATAATGGATTTTTTTTTAACAAACTTAACTTTCAAACTCATTTATTCTGTGTGACAAGTAATGTGCACTCAGTATAGACTCTCCATTATTAAAACTCTTAGTATTAATATTTTGGAAGCTGTGTAACCTGACACAAATTACTTCTTTTTAAAAGCTCAACTTCCCAAGTAGTGCTATATCAGATTTGCTACATTCTGTCAGTTGACATTGCATAATAGCACATCAGTCATTTACAAGCTGAGGTCTAATCTCACCCCAAATTTGAAGAGGCTGTTGCACCTTGCTCAGGAATCGACTCTCTTAGATTATTTTTCAGAGGTAGCCACAGACTTTCTCAAGATTAGCTACTTAATTTCCTCATTCCTCACAGCTGATAATCTTGTAAGATTTCTATTGACAGATTTCTTCACACTTCATTCGAGACTTTTAAGTCATGAGACTGACTCACTGCCTGCTTCACCAAGTGGGCAATGCTTTTTAAATTACATACCACTAAAAATGTGTGTTCTAGCTATGAAGATGTGACTAACCTCTTCTTTGGCAACCCAACTCCACACTGCTGTTCTCTTGGCCCTACAATGTAACTATGAAATAAAGCAAGCTGAGTTCTTTTCCTTGTCATATGAAATGGCACAGAGATTTCTCCATCAGTACATGAAGCCCTTAATTAAGATAGAAATGTGTGTGTGAATCAGAAGCTCTACATAAACACTGGTTTATGTAAAGCTATCTGTGAGCATTATTCACTCAACCCAGATACCTATTCTGCTGTATCATGTCATCTTGCTTACTTCTTATTTCTAAACAATTTAGCAAGAAGAAAGATGTTGAAATAAATAGCTGTCCATGTAAAATTGGAAGAAAAAAAAAGTATCTACCCTTTTAATCATTTTAAATAGAACCTTAAAAATTTCCAGTTATGAGTCCAAAATTAAGTTCTTAACGCTACTTAGTTCTTAAACATTTGGATTTAGAAAGAAATGGCTAGTTCAACATTGTTAACAATAGGCTTTGTATGCATGCCCTAATTATAAGCTGACAATTTTTCTAAAATTCAAAAAATGACTAGCAGCAATGCTAATTTCATATATACTCACTGTCCATGACAGTAAGAGAAAATCAGAGAAAAATTTTAGCTTAAAATTCCTTTCATTTACTTATTAAGGGCTGAAATTTAAAGTGATAACTGCTGGAAGGCATGTTCCATTCAGAACTGTCTTCATTCTTTTTTTTGTTTTGTTTTTTTTTTTTGTTTTTTGTTTTTTTGTTTTTTTGGTTTTTCGAGACAGGGTTTCTCTGTGTAGCTTTGTGCCTTTCCTGGAGCTCACTTGGTAGCCCAGGCTGGCCTGGAACTCACAGAGATCTGCCTGGCTCTGCCTCCCGAGTGCTGGGATTAACGGCGTGCATCACCACCGCCCGGCTTCATTCTTAAAATTATTATATTTTTGCATAAAAATTTCACAATCTCACTCGTTCTAGGCAGTGTAATTAATATGTATACTCACTAACTCATTGCACTGTGCCTAAAGTAGATTATATTAACATGTATTGCCCCATCAGTTTTTCCAGGACATCAGGGGAAAAAAATATAGTTTGGAAGCATTTTAGTTCTATGCCAGGTGATTTCTTTGACCTGGAATCAAGCTCCTTCACTTTGAGGGTTAAACAGTGTTCGTTCAAAATTAAAACCAAGACACAAATATAGAAATGAGGCATTGATCCTGTTTTCACTTACTGCACAGAGAAATGTATCACCTTTCTTTATTGACATTGAACCAATAAACACATCATTAGACTCAAATTAAAATATATTGCACCTGTATCCAAAGATCAAAATTATAAGGCCTAATGGGCTGGCAGAGGTGGCCCATTACTCTAGTTAAATATGTTACAATGCTCCATCTCACTGCTCCCAGTGCACTAATAGCACAAGGCTTTCAGGAAGGGCACAGAGTCCTCAAGGAGTATCACGCTCCTGCCAAGTAGCTGGGTAAAGAGAAGACACTAGCAATTCTGAAATGTCAGCGGGAATGGGAAGAACAGCATCTGATTTCCTGTCACCAGGAAACTGAGATTGGTGGAAGACGATTCTATACAAAGATCACAGCACCCAAGGCTTCCCACATTTCTGCTGTGATGTAACCACAGCCTTTGGATGGATTTTGGGAAACACAGTTCAATTAATTACAGTATTAGTTAAAAGCAGCATGATGAAACAGAATATGTCTAAGTCTCGTTCATCTGGTTTATAAATTTGGGGAGGACATTGTTGGGAAGGGAATTTCCATGTCTAGGTCTCATGCTATTCAAAGGAACTTTTATTTTATTTTATTCATCATAGTGTAACACTATACACTACACAAATCCATGTAATCAAGGAGGTAGAGAGGGGAGCATATTGAGAAGGGAACCTGCAATGATGTCCATTGATAGAGGAAATTATGGGACCTGCTTAAAAAGCATGATCAGTAAGAATAAGGCAGCACAGGAGGCCCTCCACAGCAGGTAAGGCTAAGGTGGGGAGGCAGCCCACGAGAGAACTAGGGAAAGGGCAAAGAAAGAGCGGTTCACAGAATGAAAGCATGGATAACTTTAACATCATGCAAAGTGATAAAAATTAAGCCACTAATTAGACAAAAGTAGTCAGCAATAACTCCATTTCCATTAGCTAAATAAAACATAACATCAAGGCCAAGGCCCTGTCTGCATTTGAGAGTCTTACATATTTATCTCTGGAAAGAGTTGTCAGTGGAAGGCTTGTGTAACACTTAACACATTAAAACATCGGCAGCTACATGATAATACCTCAAAAGTGTGCCCATAAGGTCACTTTGGCTTTAATATATAATTACTTAATATCATGACACTAATGTTCTTTGGCCAACAGATGCACTTGACTCAAATCAATTTGTATAATTTAATAATTGGAGATTATCTCATCCTTCCCATTTTATTTAATATTTTGAAAGTATTAATAAAAATGCTGTAAAATGCCCCAGATTCTCTTTGCAAGTACATACGTCTGCCAGCCCTCACTTGACAGTTCCCCAGCTCCTTTTATTGCTGAGCATCTCTCTTCCAGTCTTTGTGTTTCTCTTCCTCTGTTTATGCAGCTGATATCTATTTGAATATTTTTGAGACTCACATTTTTTTTTTCATTGAAAATAGATTCTTCTCTCATATAATACATTCTGACCACAGGCCACAGTTTCCCCTCTGTCCACTACTCCCAGTTCCCCACAATCTCCTTTCTCCCCCAGATTTACTCCTCCATAGTTGCTCTTCAGAAAAGAACAGGCCTCCAAGAGACAACAGCCGAACAGGACAAAACAAGATACAATAGCACAAGGCAAAAGCCCTCATGTGGAGGCTGGGCAAGGCAATAGGAGGAAAAGAATCCCAAGAGTCAGAGATAAACTCACTTTTAACCAATGGGAATACCAGAGTGAAGACAAGGCTAAGGGTGAGAAACATTCCTAAACTAATGCCATATTTGGCCTCATCCACAAGTAAAATTTGTTCATCTTCTACACTTTCAACTTAGCAAGCATAATAATCAGGTCAAATTTAAGACGTCCGAACATTTAACTCATTCAGTGAATGTCAAAACTGTGTCTAGCATTACCTGTAGCTCTGCATGTCTAGTTGTGAACCTCACACCCTGGGTGAGGAGTGCTCCTGGTTAGTGCCTTCCTGCAGCTAACACTAATGCCATAAATAACAATTAGACCTTATGCTGGGTGACTAAATCAGTCCCTGGGATGTAGTGGAAGTTCAATAAATAGTTCTGGAGTGACACAGTCAATGACACTATTAATTATGAATTGTTATACACCCTAGGAAGGTAAATAAAACATTGCTTTGTAAGAAAATGCAAGTATGAGAGGTGTCTCTCAGGAAATGATATATGGAAGCAGACATCAAGAGGTTCTACAAACTTGAGCTATGTGCAGACCTTTGAGGTGAAAGAGTTTGGCCCGTGTCAGAAAGTGAAAGAAGGTCAATCAGACTTAGGATTTATATTTAGTGAATAAGCAAGTCTCAAGAACTCACTGGAGAATGGGGCGGGACCCAAATATTATAAAGCCTGAAAGCCAGGCCTAGAATTTCAATCTTATCCTCATTATAGTGTGAAGAAGTCATTGAAGTCTTTCAAGCAAGTGGGAGGCAGATTGATGCTGAAACAACAACAACATTTAAAATAATTCTGACTGCTTTATTGAAAATGGGTCACATAGAGACCAGTATGGCATTAAGGAGATGAAGTACTGGACATGTGGTGGTACATTGGCCTGGGAAGATAGGTCCAGAAAAGAAGCCTATAGAAATGAAATACAAGCCGGGCGGTGGTGGCGCACGCCTTTAATCCCAGCACTCGGGAGGCAGAGCCAGGCGGATCTCTGTGAGTTCGAGGCCAGCCTGGACTACCAAGTGAGACCCAGGAGAGGCGCAAAGCTACACAGAGAAACCCTGTCTTGAAAAAACCAAAAAAAAAAAAAAAGAAATGAAATACATATAGATGGAAATAACAACACTACAATGCAAGTGTGAGAAATTGATTTAAAATATACCCAACTTCTGGAAGAGTTCTAGGGAAATCAAGTCCTAAAAAAGTGGCCACAGGGCAAAAGGGAAGGCTAAATACCCATAAGCTCAGTTTTAGAACCTTTTTTTTTTTTTAAAAAAAAAAAATCACATTCACAGGAAGCCCATATTAAAGTCATCCTGAACCTTGAAATCCACATTTACCATCATGACTCTTTCTGTAGTTTTCATGCATAGTGTAGATATCAAATCTTCCTTCTCAAAGCAGGGGAAAAAGTTGTTGACACTGATTTATTTTAGTTTAGTTCAGTTTAGTTTATAGAGTACTGACTGGCTTTTACAGAGGCCAGTCATACCATGGTTCAAGGGGACAGGGCGGAGCAAAGATGTCTAACTTGAGCACGCCTGTCTGTCTCTGAACCACAGCAGCCAAGTCTGGGTGATCCATGGAGAATGGACTGATGCTGGTTCCCTTCCAGTCTTCCCTTCAGCATAACTAGGTGCCCTGTCTTTGTCAAAATGGACTTCTGAATTTCATTTGAAATTTTAAGTACTCCAAGAAGTGAGCTGCTGATGGATTCAGTGTGGAGATTAGCTCCACTTATATAAAAATCTTTACCCTCTTGTCTGTGCTTATAGGTACTCTCCAAAGGCACATAAACATCCCCACAAAATGTTTCATACCATCCGGTGTGTGCACAGACTCATGTAAGCTCACTATAGAACTGATGAATGTTAAGAAGACTTTGGTTCCAAAACCCCAAAAGCAGACCTTCTAGTATTAACCTTCAAAACAAAGAGTATAGAAACATAAAAAAAATTCCCCATCCCCTAATTAGTGCACTCATATAACACATAAACAATCCTGTGGAATTATATAAGGCAGCTTGGGTTGGATACCAGAGGCCTGTGCTGGACTATCCTACACACAAGTAGTCATGACCTCAGAGCAGCTGGTGACTTGTCTCAGGTTCAAAGACCTTATTTTAAAAGCAAGGCTACTTCCTTCCTGATAAATCTTTTACACTGAACAAGATTTAGTAACTATAAACTACTACAAATCTTCCTGTTTATATGCTTGTGTGAATTCCTTTTAAGTCACTCATCCTCTGATTAGGAACATAGCCGTTCTGGGGTCTTTGTTGCTCACACGTCAAGCTGTTCTATGCTAGGACTGAACACTAAGTCATTACATTGTCACAGATTATCCCTATCAACTGTGCTCTCAAATATTAAGTTGTGCATTCTGTTCTTCTTGATTATGTGCCTGTGTTTTTGTTGTTGTGTCTTGTTCTGTTTTTTGTTGTTGTTGGTTTATTTGGTTTTGTTTTTTGTTTTGTTGTGTTTTACTTTAAGCATATATACATACTAA
Source organism: Peromyscus maniculatus bairdii (assembly GCF_049852395.1). Taxonomy (NCBI): domain Eukaryota; kingdom Metazoa; phylum Chordata; class Mammalia; order Rodentia; family Cricetidae; genus Peromyscus; species Peromyscus maniculatus. The sequence continues at coordinate 61,172,014 of NC_134857.1, forward strand.
AATTGCATTATCCATTTACACAGTAAAATTAAACAACAAAATTCTTGTGCCTTTATACACCTTTATATTACTAAAGCAGTACATATAAATACCAAGGGCAAATGCTGTGTTTGACTGATTAAAAAGGGTTACATTCTGTCACCTACCTCTGTCACTGTCGTAGAGGTATGCAAACTTGTCCCATTGGTAGTACTCGATCAAACTAAGAAGTGCTCCTTTGAGGTCAGGTCGCATCTGGATGACAAATGGATGTGTGCCATCTGTTGGGAAGCTGGGTGTGATGAAGGACACATGGAGTGTCCCACAGAATGATGTTATGGTATTTACAGACTTCTTGTCATAAAATCCAAAGATTGCGTAGACTCCTCTTGAGAACTGGGAACAGACTAGAAATTGGAAATACAAAAGGAGAAGTTATTTAATCATTGTGTGATCACATGGATTGTCCTAAAATGCAATATTCATATAAAGTACAAAATAATTACCAGATCAAACGAAATAGTAAGTGAATATCAATGATTCATCAAAATTTAAGGGAACTTATTCATTTAGCATTCAATTAAGTGATTAAGAAACACTATACAGGATAAAAAATAGCAGATAAGGCTACAAGAAAATGCATAGATTATGTAACATGCTTAATGGATAAATGTGTTTTAGGACAGGTTTTTTAAATGTATAAGACATTAAGGTTCTAATTTTTATTTTAATTAAAATGTAATTAAATCTCAATCCAATCCCTCTTATGTCCCCCTCCCCCATTTCATCTCAAATTTATGACCTCTTTTTCTTCACTTATCACTGTTGCATACACATAAATACATAAATACAATCTGCTGTCTTTTTTTTTTTTGCTTGTGTGTATATGATTTCATGGCTGAGAGCTTTTTATTGGGTAACCAACTAGAGGCTCATCCCTGAGAGAGGCTAATTCTTTCTCCCTTAGCAGCCATTATCTGTCTGTAGAATTTTTGTCTAGGAGTGTCATCCCATGGGATTTATCCCTTTCACTTTATCATAACTAGTGTTAATTTTAAAAACAAACTGTAGTTATCTAGACAATATACTCTCTCAAAACAGCTTATTCCTAAGAAAATCAGATTCCTTAAAAGGCTTTATGTGATGCCGGGCGGTGGTGGCGCACGCCTTTAATCCCAGCACTCGGGAGGCAGAGCCAGGCGGATCTCTGTGAGTTCGAGGCCAGCCTGGGCTACCAAGTGAGATCCAGGAAAGGCGCAAAGCTACACAAGAGAAACCCTGTCTCGGAAAACCAAAAAAAAAAAAAAAAAAAAGGCTTTATGTGACCCAAGGAGATGGCACAGTTGATAAAATGCATACCTTACAAGCAGATAACTGAGTTTGAGCCATATAACCCACATTAAGAAGCCAGACATAGTGTCATGCATTAGTAATACCAACATTGGGGAGATGGAGACAGGAAGATCCCTGGAATTCACTAGTCAACTGGCCTAGCCTAATCAGTAAACCCCAGATTCAAGGACAGGCCCTGTATAAAAATAAAGTAGAATACTATCACAGGGAACAACACTCAAATAAGAATTCTGTCTTCATCATGCACATACATACACACATGAGCATGGTCACTGGCAGATTTCTTCAGTCTAATAAGAATGGTCTTTTGAAACATCAACATGACTGTATCTGGAAGTAAAAGCTACTTGGTCCTGGACTACAATGCTCTATTTCCATCTGTGACAGTCTTCTAGTCACCAGCGCAGGTGATCAGAGGCTTTTGATGGATGCGTAGCTGGTATTTTCCAAATGTTGCTGAACATTTTCCAAATGAATTAACTCCACATGAAGGTAAAACCAATACTGTCTTATTTCACTGTGTCTCTTCACGAAGAAAAGTAGAAATAAATTTGTCTCATGAACAAGAACCTTGCTAAAATACATGCAGATTCTAATAAGCAAATCAGGATGATCAATAAATAATAGCCAACGTTTCAATAATTAAGTAATGTAATTGAATGGATAGTGATATCAGCTATTCCTCTGAGTGGTCCATATTTCTAAACAATTTCTCTTTTCCTGTAAATATTTCTTGGCATTCTGTTTACTTCTGTTGATCTAACTAACATAAGCTTTCTGGGTTTTTAGGTTACATCTGTATAATATATTTTATATCCCATCTTTTGTTTTTAAACTTCTGCAGAATGGGCTGATAATATCAGAGAATATTAGGTGACTTTTCATATACTCCAAGATGAAATTATAGTGTTTTATTTATGTCCATATTATTTGTCCTCCTCTAGGCAAAAATAAAAGGTAGCCTTTAATATATTTGATGACTGTGTCTGTTCATCATATAGATGAAAAAGACCTTTGGCTATTAAGTCTTATAGGCAAATTACACAATGATCTCTTACTTTGTGCATGGATACATGCATACTGACATGGGAATCTTAAATTTAAATTGGTTATAATTTTTGTTAAATCTTAGATTGATGAAGTGTGACATCTGAAAAGGGAGGATTGATGTAAAATTCTCTCTGGATCTTCTTTATTTGATTTCCAGTGAAAGGTTGGCATGGCATCTAGACACTATGGGGCTATCATGCAATATGATTTATTGATGGAGTTTCCTCTCTTAATGCAATAGTTTCTGTGATGGAAAGAGCAGCCACAGCATCACCTGAATGCTTGAAAAGGAAGCCACTGCTTGAATACAGAATCTCAGTGAGGACCCATATCTTTAATTTTCCATTGGTTTAGACTGCGTTGCCAAGAGACCTTTGTGTTTTGTATCCAGCTGGAAGCACTAACCTTTGTCTCAATAAGAACATGTTGTACAAAACTTTTTAAAGAAACTACAGCTATTTTAACTCAGAAACCATTTTTCTAGGAAATTCTGACAATTCTTCAGTAAATATTATTTTTAAAAAAATGGTCTTTGTCTACCGACAACCCTTGGTCATCCTCCCCCTATCATATTACCTTTCATGAATTATAATGACTTTCTTTTTTCCTACTGTACTCTATTTTTTGGATATTTCTCTCGTAATATCCTGTTTCTACACATTCCATTTGACCAATATTTCTCAGTCATGGCCACTACTCCAAGATATGGTAAGAGTGTCATTGAGGTCTATGAGCAAGCATCTTAGCTGAGGTACTGTTTCCAAGTTCACAATAACAAACTGAGAAGGGAAACTTAATTATCATGTTACTTCAGTGGCTCACATCCAAATGTCCAAGACCTCCTTCTGCAGTCTCATACTGTTGTTTCCCCAGTGGAGCGCTGCATTTGAATTTGTATTGCTATCACAGGTGCCTGATAAGAAAGCTCTCTTTGCATTCCTTTCACATGCATGTAGTAAAAGTCTATGGTAGAACTGAGTTCAATTCATAGATGTCAGGAATCAGAGTGAGATGAAGAAAGGACCAGTGTAAGTTATCACTCCCAAGAGCATGCCCACAGTGACCTATTGCCTCCAGGTAGGCACTAACTTCCACTTTCTTTCAATTTCCTAAAAACTTCACAAACCGGAGAGCAAGCATTTAACATTAGCAAGAGGTAAAGGGGACAGTTCCTATTCACATTTTAACATTTTGTTCTGCCTTCCAAAGGCTTCTACCCATCTCATAATGAAGAATGAGTAGTCTATCTCTGAGAGTGAACATTATTTTAGCTGTTATGAAATTGGTTTAAAGTCCAAATGCAAAGTCTCTTCTGAAACACATGCCAAACTCTTACCCATGACCCATTATAAAGTCAATAAGAAGGTTGTGTATTTCCATGACACAAATAACAAAATATAAATCCAATTCTAAAATAAAGTAATAGGGATAACAAGGAAGGCAAGAAGGGAAAAAGGAGGAGGAAGGGAAGGAGGAAGGAAAGGAGGAAGAGGAGGAGGAGGAGGAGAAGAGGAGAAGAAGAAGAAGGAGAAGGAGAAGGAGGAGGAGGAGGAGGAGGAGGAGGAGGAGGAGGAGGAGGAGAAGGAGAAGGAGAAGGAGAAGGAGAAGGAGAAGGAGAAGGAGAAGGAGAAGGAGAAGGAGAAGGAGAAGGAGAAGGAGAAGGAGAAGGAGAAGGAGAAGGAGAAGGAGAAGGAGAAGGAGAAGGAGAAGGAGAAGGAGAAGGAGAAGGAGAAGGAGAAGGAGAAGGAGAAGGAGAAGGAGAAGGAAGAAGAAGAAGAAGAAGAAGAAGAAGAAGAAGAAGAAGAAGAAGAAGAAGAAGAAGAAGAAGAAGAAGAAGAAGAAGAAAATCTAGCAAGGAAAACAGTAATTTTTTCAGCACTGTATAAAATTCAGGATATCCCAGATGCATGGTGTCATGATGTGAACTTCAATGGGCTGTAGTATCTCCAATACTATGGCTTTGACATCTTATATTTCACATTGGATGCCTGCTTCCTGCTTGCAGGTTTCCTTGAGATATGTTCCACAGTTCTGGCATCTCTAAACTCACTCCCAAAGCTTTCATGCTCTACCATCTCAGGGAATCTTTTGGGGGATTGTAACCTTGATACACATTCTTTCACATTTCATTGTGAAAAGATTTTCATCACATTTCACATTTTTAATTTCAAAATCTAGATGAGATCCTCTGTGACACTTTAACTGTTGCTACTTTATCCTCCCTCAGTTCACAGAGATGGATCTGACTGGGGAGACAGGGAATGAAGAAGAAATTACACACACACACACACACACACACACACACACACACACACACACACATTTGGGATCAGGTAGTCTGGGCCTTATGAGAAAGAGAAAGACTGCAGCTTCTTGGGAGCTCAACATGTTCTTATAGAGTTGAAAGTCGAGGCAGGGTTATTGCACACAGCTGAATAAGGAACAGGGTTATTACAGATAAGTAAGGGTTTATGGTATAAAGCTGCATCAAGGAGGCAAATTTATCTAATCTTGGTAGGAGCAGCCCTTGTAAGAGAACAGTCTTCAGGCTGTAAGAATCTAGGAGTAGGAAGCAATGGTGGGCATTTTTTGTATATACTATTAACGTCCACACTTGGAACCCTAAGTAAGGCTTTGCCATTTCCTCCTAAGCCTTACTGCAGTGGTAGGTTCTTTGCTATTTCCCTATGGGTCTGAAGCTGGCGTCCTCAACATGGTCATGCTTATGTCAACAGCACATATTCGTTCAGGACTTTATTAACTCCAGGCTTCCTTCTCTCCTCATATCTTGCCATCCACACGTAGATAAAACTAGCATCTTGTGTATAACTTCAAGGACTGCTGCCTTCTGAGCATTGGCCACCCTTCTTCAGACAGTGTATATAGAGGAGGAGGAGGAGGAGGAGGAGGAGGAGGAGGAGGAGGAGGAGGAGAAGGAGAAGGAGAAGGAGAAGGAGAAGGAGAAGGAGAAGGAGAGGGAGAGGGAGAGGGAGAGGGAGAGGGAGAGGGAGAGGGAGAGGGAGAGGGAGAGGGAGAAGGAGAAGGAGAAGGAGAAGGAGAAGGAGAAGGAGAAGGAGAAGGAGAAGGAGAAGGAGAAGGAGAAGGAGAAGGAGAAGGAGAAGGAGAAGGAGAAGGAGAAGGAGAAGGAGAAGGAGAAGGAGAAGGAGAAGGAGAAGGAGAAGGAGAAGGAGAAGGAGAAGGAAGAAGAAGAAGAAGAAGAAGAAGAAGAAGAAGAAGAAGAAGAAGAAGAAGAAGAAGAAGAAGAAGAAGAAGAAGAAGAAGAAGAAGAAGAAGAAGAAGAAAATCTAGCAAGGAAAACAGTAATTTTTTCAGCACTGTATAAAATTCAGGATATCCCAGATGCATGGTGTCATGATGTGAACTTCAATGGGCTGTAGTATCTCCAATACTATGGCTTTGACATCTTATATTTCACATTGGATGCCTGCTTCCTGCTTGCAGGTATATAGAAGCCTGTGGTTGTGTAGTGTTCTGAATGTGAAGAAATACTTCCCCCAGCAACCCCGTGAACCAGAGGACTACAGAGCACTTTTAAGCGATTTTGCCTTTTATGAACTTATCAGCTCTGGATTTGATGTGGTCTTGTTTATACTTAGGATGTCTTCATGGCATCTTTTCTTTTTCCCAGTTGAAAGTGCTTAACTTATTTTTAATGGTGCTATTCTTGCTAACAAGTATATCTTACTTGGCTTCAAGTTTGCTCCTTTTCTGGCAAAACTGCTTTCCTAAGACTTCTGCTTTACTCTTTGTTCACAATTCTCACTATAAAGCTGGCTAAGAGATTTTCTAACAATGCTGCAGCCAAGATGCTGAACGGTCTCAAACATTCTTTCACCAGCTTAAACTCAGCTACCCATGGGGTCTCAGGAAATGGACAACAGGTAGAGAAATTCATCACCATAACAAAACATAAATAGCTTTGATTCCTACTCTCAGTGAAATCTTTATTCCCAAGAATACTTCTTGTATTCTCATTTCCAAAATTTCATGCTTAGGTTTATTGAAAGCAACGAAAACATTCTTAGCACTAGCTTTCTGTCTTATTTGGAATTAGTAATAATTTTTTATCATTGTAACACCATATGACATAATTAGTTTAATGAAATAAGAACTTCTTTTAGTTTTTGGTTTTCGAAGTTTCATCACCCATAATTCTCTGCTTTTGTCATTCTGGGCTCTTGATCATGCATAGTATCATGGTCATATAAACGTGTGGCAGAGGAGTCTTCCCTTATAGCACATAGCAAGAAAAGAGACAGAAACAGAAACTGGTGGCCAACCTCCATTGGCATACCCACAATGACCAACCTAGACATCACATTATGTAAATTCCTACCATTTCTCCAAATAATTCTACCAGCATGAGAACCAAACATACAACTTATGAGCCTGTAAGAATACTTCATAATGGAATTGTAACCAGCACGGATGGATACAGAAACCTATTGACACATTAAACACCAAAATTAAGTGAGGTATTTGAATTAATTAGAAATGTGCTTATTTATTTCATTTTCATCTCTACTTTATTCCCAAATAATGCTTCTAAAGGATAGAGTTTCCTCCCTGCCCTACATCTTCTACAGGAAGAAGGTTTAAAAGTACCTAAATTACCCAAAACAGTGTGCTATTAACTCTGGGGAAAATATGGGAAAAAAATAACAAGCTTTCTAAAATGAAGTAGACAATGTCAGAACTTCTGAACAGTCATCATAGATATAGAAGACACAGACAAACAACACAGAGTTTCAACTCTAGCTTCATACCCTGTACAATAACAGTTTTTCACATTATTGTAAGTTTCTGAATGATTAAGCTGATTACCATAAGAAGGTCACATATAACTTGGGGTTAAAAAATGATTGCAAAGGAGTTAGTGAAGATATTCTTGTTGAGTTCTACTTGAGTTAAATATTTAATAACAACATTGAAGAACTCAGCAAAGTAAAATCCTTCCACAAGACATTTTAGGTCAAACCATACAAGTAATAATCTCCTGGGTGTAAGTAACTTGCTGATTATTTCACTTTTTATTACAAGAACAGATGATACAAGCTCGCAACAGTGCTGATGGGGCATCCTATACTTCCATCCTCTTGGGTCATTCTGCTCACTGGTGCTGCTAATGTGGCATTCACAATACAGTCTGAAAGACTTCACATCATAGTTTGGTAGAATAAAGAGCTATGTATGATTGGGTTTTATCTTCCATTGTTTACATTTATACATTGGTATTCACTTTCATGAAATGGTGTGAGCTTCTTCATAAGTAGGAAGACAACAGCCCCTCTGTAGTTCAACTTGTAGTCTGGTCCTAGATCCATCAAGAAGGAGAATCACCCTTATAATCTAGTTAGCACAAGAGACCTTTACCTCTCATGGTACTTGAACAGATGCCAAGTAAGTATCTACTTAGCTGAGGTTTGCTGAACAGGATTTTCTAAGCATGTCCTGCATCTCCACCTTCTTCTTCTTGCTCTTTAATTATGACACATTCATCTCTCTCCTTCTTTCAGTTTCTATTCTTTCCTACAGATCTTCCTAAAACATACTACCTAAAAGACATTCTCTGCTGATCATCTCCCAATTCCCTTTGTCTTTTTTACATTCTATTTCTCAGGGATCTCATCCTTATTACCATCACCCTAGTTGTTTATTTGTTTACACCTCTTTATTTAACCTGAAAATACACAGTACAACTATCATATACATGATTGATGTTGTAATATATACGTCCATGCTTATATTTTTTTCTCAAATAAGTTATAATTAAAATAACTTCAATAAGATGTCAAGGGTAAGCTTTCTAGAATAAAAAAGAAAAAGAAATAGGTGGTGAAACAGCTCCTTTACAGTGTCTAAAAACATAATTATCCCTAAAAGCTTGAAGACATGGAGACGTTATTCAATACCCAATGATGTGCTGCCAATGGCAATGGGTACAGAAGCTGAAAATTCTAATAATGACAGCAATTTGAATTTGAATCTTGAGTTGGACTTGGAGAGACAAGTTACTCTTCTCTGCCTCAACCTGAGGATAGCAATCTTACCTACGTCAACATAGGGTAGGATGGCATTAACAAAACACAAAAAGCAACTCTCAGCGGTATCAGCAGCCAGTTAGCCACGTGGAAACCTCTCTGTCTCTCTGCCATGCTTTCCACATTTTAATTAATGTTAATACTTGCTATTTATCAGTTGTTCATCAGAAGTTTGCTCATTTTTTCCATTAGCTTGAAATGTATCACCTCCACAAGACAGTGTTCAAACCTATCTTCTCAGGCGGAAAGATATATGGATCTTCCCTACTTTGATCCCCAGAATACAAGGGTTCAGCAAGTGTTGTCCACTTGACCTCTCCAATCTGTATTCCTCAGCATTGCTGACAGTGCCCAATAGAGTCTCCTTGACACTTATTTACTAAATTCCTGCAATAATTTCTCAAACAGCATCCCCTGTCATACATCTCTTTCCTATCACAGCAAAAATCACCCTCTTACTCAGAAGTTGTCTATGTGCTCCACTTGCTGAATAAAAAAAAGCAGCATCACTCTAGTTTTATCAGTTTTGTGTGGTCTGAGTCTCATGTGTTTATCATATGTGATTCTAAAGTCATTTACATGGCTGTATGTTACCAGTATTATTGCCGCTTAGCTTCCTCTTTAAACAGTGAACCAACTGAGAAAAGAATAATGATCCCATTACCTGTACAATTCTCACAAGTACATGACACACAGTGATCATGTAATAAATGGCACTTAATAAAGTAACAATTACTCCATGAAGTGTGTCCTGCCTATGAGCAAATGAATGCCACCTTCGGTGATTGTCCCTGTCTTAGTGTCACTCTGTCTTCAACCTATCTGAAGTGTGAGTGACAGTGTTAGGGTGTCTTGCTAATTTATGACTTCCTTCAATAAATGAGTCTGTATGAGAACAGAATAAGAGCAGAGAATTGGAAGCCAGCTCTAGCTTTCCCTGGCTACCTGGTAGGAGAACTGCTGATCTTGAGCTGCACTTCCCAATCTGGGGATGTCTCTTGTCTACCTACTACCCAAGGACGCCTTAACGCTTGTGTTGTAAAAACCTATAGATAATACTCAAGAGAATATTAATGATTAGGTAAGTGTGTTTTTAACAATAAATCCAATCACAGTGATTTTTTTTTCTGCAATACCCAAATCAGGAATTTCATAATTAAATCATTATAATATTTATTATTGGGTGAATATATGTTAGAACCAAATGGTTAATAATGTAAAATGTAGGTTCTTTAATGGAGATGTCATTTCTGCTGTTACTCAAACTTCTCAGAAATCATTGCTTTCCTCCTGAATTGCCATTTTTCAGGAATTACTGGCTTAGTTTTAAAATCCATAGAAAACTTGGTTAATCTTTCATCAAGCAAAAGATGACACTCTTTGGAATATCTGTGGCATCCGGTTGTGTTACTCTTTCCAAATTTATTTTATATGGAGAGAATTTTACATGTCAAGTAATGAAGTTAAGAATACAGCAAGATGCGCAACAAAGGGGGCACACATCAGTGAAGGACAGTGCCCCCCATTGTATATGCATCAAGTCTCCAGGCTTATTGTAAGCAACATTGAATCCTTTAAGATGTAATTGTCATGCTATTGTACAGTACATACATGGTTAGAATTTATGTAAAGTTTTTGGAAGAATGATAGAAATTGAACCATGTCTCCATTATTTGTGGACATTTTAGGCCAGTACAATTTTCTATGATATTGATGAAATGGAGTGAAACTACCCCTTTTCCATAAATATGGCTATTTTAAAGTTTGCATAGCTACTGGAGGACTTTACTTTCTCCTCTGTGGACGTGAACTGCTTCCAGTCAAGAGATGACAGTTTAACATCCACACAAATCTCCCTAAAATTCCAGCAATCACTGCTTAGCTAGTGAACATAACAATGGCTATGAGACAGTGTGTAGAATAATAAGCACACACCCAAGTGACAGTCTCTATAAATTGCCTCACTAATGTTTAACCTACAGTCATGCCACCTATCTATATCGTGATAAATTGCCTCTGCTTTGCATATATCTTGAGCCCATTTATCATAGGGATAGTTAATGTGATGCAACATCATTTCTCAGTCTTAGAAGACTGTGAAGTAGTAAAAATGCATTTTTCTTTCTCCCTAGCAAGTATCTGTCCTTTCTGACTTGTATGCTAAATAGTTTGAGTAAGGTTAAATGTCCTAAGTTTATTGTTGTGGCCTTTATTATAAGCCACTTTAGAAATCTATAACATTTATTCTCGCTTCATTCTTCATCTAAGATGGCAGACAATAATGGAATCAGCAGTAATGGGTAATAACTCTAATGTAAATTTTAATGATATGACATGGACATGGAAATGAAGGAGAATTACATCCATTTATTTATGATGCTGTTTCACAAGAGTTGGTTCCAATGGTTCCATTCTTCATCTTGTTCATTCATTCCCTACACACACACACACACACACACACACACACAGAGAGAGAGAGAGAGTTTTGACCTCTGAAAAGGCTTGCTGGCTTCAGGCTCTAAGTGAGGTCCACATCTCTGTGTTCTGGTATGGTAATACCAGAACACAGAGATGTGGACCTCACTCATATAGCATATCAGGCTTCATGAATGCCTACAGGCCTGGTGTCTCATCTTACCATGACAAGAACCAGCTGTGTGTTTCTGGCAAGTGGCAGAATTCAAAGGTCTCAATGTCCTCAAATGTCCCAACTAGCTTAGACATGGCTCTAAATGACTGAACATTCAAGAGGTAAATTCTAGAAAATGCCAAGTCATTCATGTGTATTCTTTCTCACATATATTTCATATAAATTCCATATGAGAATTAATCAACTTTAATGGACTTAGTCCACCATTATCTGTATATTTTATTATTATTTATTATATTTATCATCCTTTTTACATTTATTCTCTACCCTTTTCTCTTTTCTCTTAAATAATTTTATTCTTCATGTCCCTTTTGGTCTTGAAACTGCACACTTACTTGGTTAATCCTTCCACACTTTGTATCATTCTAATGTTGCTGTAGGATTCTTTAAACGTTCTGCCTTAGATATGCTGTTTAAGAAAACCATGGACTGTCCAAACATAAAGCTAAGCCCACAGATCCTGCTGATCCATCATCATCTACAAGTATTTGGTTGATTTGTTTGTATTTTTCCAACAGTGAGTAACGTGTTTTGAACAAATTGCCTCTCATCCCCTCCCTTGCAGGTCTTCTTTCATTTCCCATCACCACCACTCTTTTTTTCCCAACTGAACATACTCTTTTCCTTCTATTAAACCTGTGACTCCATTTAGTACTGCTTGTATGCATGGGTACAGAACCATCTGTTGAAGCATGTGTGGCTTTTGAGAAATATTTTTTATATTTATATGTGTGCTACATTTCTTAAAAGAAATGTATTTTAAAGGCATGCCATCAATGTGTTATTGAAGCAATAAAAATTGAGTGGGAATTTGAATAACTATCTGACATACTTGATCAATGTATGAAATTAAATCCTTTTATACAGCCTATAATTCTTCCTTTCCCATAATAGATTGGTTTTTAAAAGCCCATATATTATTAATGATTGTTCAATTCACCACCATATGGTCCATAGAGTATGGAAATATGGAAGAAAATATAACATAGGTCACATAATATCAATATTTAGTCATTATCAATATGATTCTGTAATTTTTCATACCCTATTTTTAGAATACTACCATAGATGATATAATAAAGAGAAAAATAATTATCCAGACAATATTTCTCCATTGTTAAAATGGACCAAAGATATTCAGAGAGGTGAAATGAACAATCAGTGAATAAGAAAGAGAAACAATAGTCTCAGTTAGTATGGCAATAACTATTTCTATGAGAGAGAAAGCTGGAGAAACTGAAAGTGGGCAGCGGCAAACTCATTGCAAGGGAAAATGCTAATAATATATCATGACTTATGTATTCCCAGTTATTTTCTCCTCATGTGACCACTGAAGAAAGGCACATGTGAAATCAGTTAAAGTCGCTATTTCAGATATCTAAATGAGTGTGTGTCTGGTTCTAGAGAACATATATAATTCTGTATATAAATCACAGAGTAAATTGCAAAGCTGGCAACTTAAGAGTGTCTAAATTGAATACAACTGGTGAGAGTTTGAGGCAGAACAAAAGTCCACACTGAAATCTGAACTCTAGTTTGGTTTCCTGCCTCCTGTGAGCTGTTCAATAATTGCCAAGCCCGCAAAGAAAATGTAAAAACAAACAGCTCTGATAGAGCTAGGGCTTCTAAAATAAATGATCAAAGAATTGAAAATCTGCCTGGTTTCAATTTTTTAAGAGCAAAATTATGGTGCATGCCATATTTCAGTAGGAATGACAACATATCTTCAATCAGCAGGAACTAAATAAAAGAAGTCCTAACAGCCAAGCTAGGGGTGATACGCTGTACCCTCTGAACCAATACATGGATTAAATGCTATTCTATTCCTAGGAAATTCCTAGGAATTCCTTCTGGAAATATTTTAAAAATCAAGACGGAACCAGCAAAAATTATGTCCTATGAAGGATGAGCATGTAGAATGTCAAACACAAGAATGATATTAATGAGGACAGAGTATTGCTAATTTGTAAACTATTAGCATCTTCAATCAAATATATCATACTTCAGAAATTATTAAGGAGAAAATAAACATCAATTCCACAGGAATTTGCCAAGTTATTTAAGAACTTTTTATACAGTGTTTTCACAAAATGAACTTTCTCTTACAGTTTGAATGGGGTGAAACTGTGTATTATTACTTAATGTATGATCACTACTTTATATACTCATATATTATTTCACATATTCTTTAACTTCATGAAATAAAAATGTTTTGGAAACTGGCATATGAATCTAACCATTATTGGTCCACATAACCATTATTCTGTAAAGTAATAACATCACTTCAACTCTGTTCCAGGAACTGTTGAAGGGCTTGCATATAGGAATTTAATACTTCCAACAATCAGCACTCAAAGAGGTTGAGTAAACTTCCCATGTTAACACAGAAAACGATAATGATGATAGAATTTAATCCCAGGCATTTTGGAAACAGCAAGAAAATGTCACATAAGAACATGTGGAAAATCTTCCAATAGACTGGCAAAATAAATTTGAGGTAGGTGATAGATATCCTAAGTCAAAGAGACATTATGAGATCATAAGCTTACCAAACTATATTTTTAAAATGTGGACCTATTGTTTGTGCTTATGTCTATATACATTCACACTCACACACACTCAGACACTCACATGCAAACACACAAACACAAGTGTACAACCCTCCGGTATGCTCACAGAGACACTAACTAACCTGGCTAGAAATTTTACCAGCAGATTTTTTTAATTTGTGGATTTCACCTTTGTTGTGATCGCCCACTCACAAGTCACAAAAAGTCAATTCTAGAAAAGGGTATTTATTATTTGCTAAATATGAGCTTAGTAACATATGCAGGGCCTTTCAAGAACCTTGAATTTTGGTTTCTTGCTGCAGCAAAGTGAAGGGGAGCAGAAGCATCAGCTCTGATTGAGACTGCATAGATAGCAAGCAAAAAGACAAGCTGAGCAATGTAGGGCATCACCAGCTGGCTGAGATCGGACTGAAAAGACAAGGGCAGAGTACTCTGGAGACCAGGGACCACTGAGTAAGAAAAGCAGAGTGAAATTTCCCATAAGCCCAGACTGCAGGATTTCCTAACCTCACCCTCTCATCTCTGAGGCCTTTTCCTGATGTGGAGGAAGAGAAATATAGAAGACAAGCTCTAGTCACAATGTGAACTGTGACCCAGGGATTTCTCAAAGGTGCCATAGGACTATTCACCTTTAAATGGGTGTTCCCCACTAACCAGACTGCCAACAGTCTGTCCTGAGATATTATAGAAATTATATGTATGATTAATGAAACTAAAACACATCTTGTTTTCAAATGAAACACACCCTGCAAGGAAAAAAAAAAAACTTGAATTTTACTGACATGTTTTGTTATCTCTGCGTCTACACCCAGGCTAAGTTGGGTGGGTCATAGCAAGACTCTTCATAATTAAATCCAATAGTCAGATAAAACCCTTAAGCAGAGTCTTGTGAACATTATAATTTCTATAGCAGAATGTCATGTGATTTGATTTGCATGAACATATCACACAAAGGCACTAAGACTCTCATGAGAAAATCGGTTCTTTTAGCAAAATCAGATACAAAGTACAAATGATCTCAATTGTAAGTCCTTATTTGGGGATGTCAGGTTATTCTGGAAAATGTTAATAGGAATAAATTACTTTGTTAAGAGCTTCTGTTCAACATGACCATTTTCCTTTGTTACAGTTTTTGAAAATTCATAATGAGAGCAATTCCATATAAATCATATACCTGCCTCCTGCTAAGAGGTCACAACAAAATTGCATTCTGTTTTTTATTATTTCACACCTGTGTCAGCATTGAAGTTGTAGAAAATGGAAAATATCAAAAACAAATACACTTTTAAAAGACATCAAATGGGCTTTTAATATTCTACTCCTAAATTTGTAAGGCTCAATTTTACTTCAGGTCTTTCTAAACATTCCAATGATTATACCATGACCTCCAGTCTAATCAACATTAAAAGGCATTTGTTTTCCCAACAAGACACCCCAGAATTTATATAGTCAAAATAAATGCAACTATTTGTGCAAATACAGAATGTTGAGTTATGCCAAAATGTCCTAATGCCCACTATCACTAGCAGAAACAACCTAATGTTTGAATTCAGAGTCTCCCTTGTTTCTGATAGTGATGTGTTATTAAACAAAACAAAGTATCATCTGGGCTTTCAGAAATTTGAAACACTCATAATATGTAAGAGGTAAGGGCTGGGATATAACCCTGAGGCAGGTTGTGGGGTTAATAGTCACAAGAAACTCTGGGTACCAAAACAGTTGAATATAAGGAACACACTACATCATTTCAAATTTCATATGCCACATGGTAAAGAGAGTGTTGAATTGGAGCAGACTACATACTGTCATCCAAATTCCTCCATAATTCATTCACCTACATATTCGTGTATTTAGGACCAATAGGACACAGGGCCACAGACATGTTCCACTAGAGACTTGTTGTTACCTTGAGTTCTTTTAAAAAAAATCAAGTTAAAGGAAAAACAAGTTAAAAGATTAAGAATAAAATAGTAAGCAAAGTATTTCAAAGATAACTGCCCCAAATTATGAGTTGGATGTAGCTTGAGCTTTTGTTTAGTTCTTATGTGTATCTGCTACTATGATCAGATGACTAAAGATTCTTTTCAATTCAGAGAGTCAGTTATTGAATACTTCTTTCAACAATGTCCAACTTCCATTCACATAGAACATACTTAAAGAGTCTGCTTATACTGTATAAAAGTTAATTGATAACTGGCCATAGTGACATACCTAAAAATTTCTAAAATCTTCTTGATGCTATTTTAAGGATAATTACTATTTTTATTAGACCATTTTGGGATTCTTAGAGCACACTGAAATGGGTTTTATTGACAGAAACCCATCATATACTTTCCCCCAAATCTTATCCACAGAAGTTCTTACATGTTCAGGGTTGAATTCAAAATAATAGAACACAGAAATGCTCAGTGGAGTACATGGCTGAAAACTACAAATAAAAGCACTAGGAGAACTCAAGAATGCACTATTGAGTAAGAGGAAACAGGGTTACTTGAGTGGATGGACTATTTATTTAAATAAAATTTAAAAACATAGGCATACTTTATTAACTGCATGGATGGGAATGGCTAAGGCACAACGAAAATTGCAGTACAAATATGGTATTTGAGCTCTTAGGCATTCCAGACTTATTCATATTGCTTGCCTGCTGCTTATTTTCTAGTTTTTGTATTGGTGATGAAACCCAGAGCTCTGAGAATTGTTTTTGTTCTCCAAGTCTGAAGCAGGCATACAAAACAGGTTTGCTGCATTTAAAAAAATGTTTTTAGAACTCAGAGCAGGTGAACAACTTGAAGCATGTCACCGAGGAGCCAATAGAGACCTGAAAGCATAGCATATAAAATATAACTCAAAGTAAGTCTAGGAAGGAAAAATTTAATGTGACTTACTTAAAAAATCCTTAGTTGTTCCCAGTAAATTGACAACCTTGCTATGTAATGGAACAAATGTTGATTTCATCTGCAAGTCCAGGGGCTAGCCTCAGACTTCAAACTAAACCTCAAACTTGTGCCCCTGCAGAATTACTTTTTCCAATGTTCACCACATGCTATGTTTAAAACAATACCTGCCCATATGTTCTTTTATTTCAGGGAGCTGAGATCTACTTTTCTTCAGAATGTTCTGGTTTCTACTAGATATAGATGTACTATGCTCATACAATCTTTTAAAAGCTTCTCCATGACTGGGCAGATTGCTCAGAGCTCCTCAAGCATTTGCCTAGTGTGTCTGAGGCCCTAGATTGATTCTCAAGCAAGGCAGAATTGATAATAAATAAATTAACAAATAGCTTCCTAAAAATGTCCAAGATTAGAAAATACTTTACAAGATTATTTGGCAAATCCAAACTTTTATTTTTTTTAAAAAAAGTGATATGTAGTATCTCTATTTTGAAATAAAATCATAAGGAAATAAGTACATTTTATTTATATTGTGAAGATGAATATGGTGGATTTTAGTTAATTTAATTAAAAATAATATTAATTATAGGTGGACATGGTGGATCATACCTAGATTCCATAATTTAAAGATGCTGAGGCAGGAGGGTTGAGTGAGTTTGTGGCTAGCCTATGTTGCATAATGAGTTTCAGGCCAGCCTGAGTTCCAAATTGAGGCCCTTTCTCTCTGTCAAAAAATAATTTAAAAACTTCTAAATTCAAAAATTAAAAAGGGAAGCTATAATGAAATAGTTTATACATATGATGTAAAAGTCAGAGAATAGGGAATACTCAAATGCAATTAAGTAAAAACACTCATAAGTTTTATTTCTACATTCAATCAAACTGGCAAAGAATAGTAGACATGCGTTTATATACAATTTTCTTAATTCAGATGGGGCTTTGCACCAAGTAAGTTGTTACAGCTCATTATGAGTTTCATTTAATTAACTTAAGTAAGTATAGATATATTTGAAATATTAACAATAATACTTCAGAATACCATGTCAAAATAATTTTTGGTATTCTTTATATTTATTGTAAAATTAAATTTTTAGGCTGTAGAGTCTAGATCATTCAGTAAGCAGATTTGATTCTGGTAAAGAAAGGGGAGTCTATATCTTCTCTCATACCCAAGTTTACACATTGGTTGGCAAAGTCATATGAGCCCAATATTCATTTTATGAACTTTGGTCAGCAACTTCTACAGAAATTTAAACAACAGGCACTGTGAGTTGACCTAACAATATAAATTGAGAGACATTTTTGAAAGATGCTGTAAATGGAAAAGCTTAAGAAAGAATTTAAATACATGGGGGAAAGAAAGTCTAAATGTAGCTAACCCCACAATCTAATACCTCACAATTTAAAAAGCCAATGTAATACTGTGTGTATGTGTTATGGTAACCAAATCTAGGGCCATTTGGAGGAAAGGAAAGTGCTTTACCAATGAGTTTTAATTTTCTAGAGTGAAGGCATTGCAATGAAAGCAGGGCTGACTTGGAACCTTCCACCTTTCTGGGTCAGCCTCCTGAGTGTACTACTATGCCATACTTAATATCTAACACTTTATATAAAATATTTTTCAGCAGTATTTTTAATATATCTGAGATTGTAATAGAGGACATTTTAAATGCATGTAAGCAAATACACATGCAAATGAATCACACTGGTGACCTACTTTGCCTTATTATCTTTTTTGTGAAATGAGTTCAATTTCATTATAGTGCCAGCTCAGTAGTGTTTTTTGAGCCCAGGCCATTAATAGTGGTTGGTAAGCTTTGCCAGAAATAGCCTAAATGGTGTTCCTACACAGGCATATGGGGGGGAGGGGTTATGGCTATTTTTGAATTCTTGTAAATATTCAGCAATGTATTTTCCTGTTGAAGTAGAGCCTACTGAGCAAAGTTCCTGCACAGAATGAAGCCCTGTCTTGTCACCTTCTCAGTGCACAGAATGAAGCCCTGTCTTGTCACCTTCTCAGATGAAGATTCAAGCAATAACTGTCTCTCATTGCTTCTTTCCTGTTTGCAGCACTTCTTTATCAAGCTTCTACCAATGCCTAGTAGGCCCTTGTAAACCCCATTACCATTCTCTTATACTATTCAACTCTTACTTCCCAATCCTTCTTACCCCTCACCACTGCCTGACTTATGTGTGAGGACATTTCTATGTAGAATTTTCATTTAAGGTTTCTACTTTTTACAATGTAAGATGAAAGTAGGTACTGATTGACTTAGGTATTTGGGTGGGTGGTAACACCTCCAGGATCCATGGGGTGCTGGCTTTCTTTCCACATGGGCTCTGGGCTTCACCATGTGATCATAGATCATAATTATTGGGTACTGGCCTCCAACCCCACCAAACAACAAATAGGAGATGAGAATTTGTCATAGTAGCTGCTAAGAAGATCTGGAGAGTGATAAATAGTTAAGAGAGACCAGGAAGACACTAGAAAATTGCTATTGGTCACCGAAAAGATGCAAAGACACATGCTGTAAATTGGAAGATTGAAAATATACATAGGAAACCAATGACTCTAGCTAAGAACATTTTGAAGTAGTTTGCAAAATGTCTCAGCCTGTGTCTTTCCAATAGTTAAAGGAAGATACAAAAAAATGAGCTATGCAGTTGTCAAAAAGGAGTAGAGGAAAACAAATAAATAAACAAAAAGGTTGGACATGCTGGACTTCATGTGAAGCAAACTGCTTCACATACCCAGTGCAAGCCCCAGCAATGTAAGAAACGGAAGTGTGAAGCAGAGGACCCGGATTCAGTTTCTAGAGCACGACCAGGCATGTCACAATGCCTGTAACTCCAGTTCTAGAGGCTTCCAAGCCATCTTCAGGTCTCTGATAGTGACTACATACATGGTCTCCATATAACTGACAAATAGAAACAGACACATGTATAATTTTTCAAGATTGATTATGTTCTGTGAGTCTCTTATGGTCCCTCCAGTTTATTCCATTAATGCATTCACCCACTCTTTTTCCAATACTACATGAAATTCTTGACCATCACTTTAGAGATTGTCCAGAAGTCAGGCTGATGCATCCTTGACTATCTGAGTTATTTAATAATTTGGAGGCAATTCTGATCTTCTGGCTCTCTATAAAATCTTTAGAATCATTTTGTCAATACGTGGGAAATAACTTGGTAAGAATTTGAATGGAATTATATTAAATCTGCAGGTCAATATGGGAAGAATAATATCGAATCTTGCTATCTTTTAACAAATGTGGCTCTTTGCCCAGTCATTTGGTTGTTCTATGATTTATATTACCAAAACTTTAATAATTTTCCTCATATCCATATCACAAAATTGTGTTAGATTTGGGCATAGATTTAATTTTGAGAGGTACTTTAATTTTAACTACAAACTTCACTTATTCCTCCTACTTCTTTCTTCTTGGTGTTAAACAATTTAATGTGCCGTGCTGGAGCATTTTATCATCATTTATCTGTTCCAAGACTTTCAGACAATTCCTTCAGGTACCATGTTCAGATAATCACGTCATATGCAAATGAATACATTTTCACTTCTGCTCCTGTGGACCTCTTATTGTCTGGCTTTATTAGGTTGAACTTCCACAAGGATGTTGAACAGTACTTAGTGAAGACATCCTTGCTGGTACCTGGCCTTAGTGAGAAAGCTGTTCTGCTGCAATTTCTGCTGCAGTGCTCTGTGTTTACTCTTTGTCTAGTTGAAGTAATTCCTCTCTCACCTGAACTTAGGAGTTTTGTGATAAAAGAGTGTTGAATTTTGTCAAGTGCCTTTTTCTTTATTTATATGACTCATTCTTCTGCAGCTTAGTGATATGATGAATTGTGCCAGTTTATTTACTGATAATGAACTGGATTTCTCTACCACTCTGCTATTGTTTAAATGTTCGTAAATTATTGGATTCATATGCAAGTGTTCTTCTGCATCATTGCAGCTATGTTAATGAGACTCGGTCTTTTCTTGTCATCTATTTGACTATATTTGAATTAGGGAATGCTGACCTCATATAATGGATTAAATATCTGAACAGCTTCCTTCTTTTGCAATAAGTATTCAATTGATGAACTTTCCTTCTGGTTTCCTTTCTATTGCAATGATAAAGTTATTACCAGAAGCAAAATGGGAAGGAAAGTGGTTATTTAAGCTTACAATTCACCATCAACTTCCAAGGCACAGATCATGGAGAACTGCTACTCATGGGCTTGCTTCTTTCTCATACTTGCCCAGCCTGCTTTCTTATACCTTCCAGGAGCATCCACCAAAGGATGGCACTCCCCACAGTGGGATGGGCCTTCCCACAACCATCAAGTGAGAAAATGCCCCACAGGCTTGTCTACAGGCCAATCTTATCAAGACAATTTCTTAACAGAAGTTCACTCCTCCCAGATGACCTAAGCTTATATCAACTTGAAAAAAAAATCTACCCAGCACTGAAGTATTGTTTTTTCTTGAAGAATTGATGCCTATGACATTATGTAATACACATATAAGTTCCTGAAAAGACAGCTTGATCTACACTTGTCTCTTTCTGATATTAATATGGCTTCTTTCTTTGCTTGCCAGACTATGCTGTGTCTTTCACTATCTATGGACATTTCTGTGAGTGCATTTATATTTAATGTGGTTCTCTTTCAGACAGAATAGAGTTTGGTTTCTCTTTTATTATCTGCTTTGACAATACTTTTGCAGTGTCATTAAGATTACTGAGAGTGAAGCTGATTATGGACATAGTTAAAATAGCAAATTATTACTGGTTTTTGTTTGCTCCATGTTCTGGTGTTTTGGCTTCCCCCTGTCATGTGTAGCCCTGTTACCTGTAATTCTATTAATCACTTTGTTTGATGGCATTCTTTCTCCTATTTGGACAACGGTATACCACTTTCTTTACATCTCTGCCTGTGTAGTGGTTGTCTTAATGTTTATGAAATTTACAATGAATTCAAGTCCTTTCAACTCTGAACTTCATAAACATCTTTCAAGTTTACTTTCTTAGTCTTAGGAGAGAAACGAGCCAAAGGTTGTTGATGATGGCTGTTCCTTTTTCATTAAGCTCTGCTCTGGTATGATATTTCCTCTTGAAGACACTGTTTGGTTAAGGAAAAAGTATGGTGACTCTTCCCTTCCCATTGCTAGAACAAAGCATATTTTTATGTAATATCTATTGAGTTCCTGGTAGAACTCAGAGGGAGAAGTACATAAAAATGACCAGAGTAGGGAAGGTGATAAATGCCTTCATTATTATTATATTTTACCCAAACCTTTTCCCATCTGAGCCTCCAGCAATCAGACAATTACAGTTTCCTTTTCACATGGAGTCTCCTACTCATTGATTTTTGCTCTAAGAGATTGTGGGTCTCAGTATTTGCCTGTGTCTCTCTCCATTTGTGGGATATTTACCTGCCACCTCAGCTACTGACATATAAAAAGAGGATTTTATTTCACAGTCTGTTCAGATTCATCCTTATTGTTTTGATAGAGCTATGTTTGCAAAGCTTTTTTACATACCAGACTGGAGCCTGGAAGACTTGATGCTTGATAGGAGTCAGTCTTTTCCTAAAACCATTCTTCACAATATAACCTCAACTTCATGTGTTTATTGTAAAAGTAAAATGCAGTAAAATACAAAAGTCTATTAAAAAGCAGCTAAAAGATGATTGCCCTATGAGGGTATAGTCCTTGAGTATCCTTTAATCTGTGGGAATTTATTTTGAAGAAACCAAAAATTATGGTCCCAAGAGACATTATTTTCAGTATCAAATGGTGTTCATATTAAGAATAAAATATAATAAGCTACTATTCTTAGCTAGTAATAATGGTTAGTTCCCATTAAAGTGACTCCAGTATTCCTTTCCCAAATATTTAGAGAATTCTTTTGTGTGCAAAAGCAAAACTATATTTTTAAAACAGCTCCTTTAAAAAAAATACATGAACAACATAAAAGTAACTTTAGGCCCAGTAATAAACATTGTGTTTGTTCAACCTATCAACTGAATTCCCAGTCTTTCCTGTTGCCCACACATTACCTCCCTTCTAAACTGCAGACTCCTCTTACTCATCAGGCAAGATTAACTTGAAGGCATTGCTTCCCTTCGCAACCTTTGTTGGCCTCTGATCTGTTTCCATTGTCATGGTTACTTCACAGAAATATAGGAAACCTTCTTCCTTAACTGTGTGTGCCAAATGTCATGATCTTATCATTTTATTTGTGTGTCTTTCCCACCGGATTACATAATGAAGTTAAGGACTCTATATTTATCTTTTTTATTCTTAAGTTTCAGCACAGAAAATTGTCTAGATTAGGCCATCAGAAAACATTCAAGACTCCTTGAATAAGTGAATGAGAAACTGACAAATCATGTTTACATTGTCTTAAGAATAAAAACAAAAATATGATTCAACTCTAACACACTTCAAATATTCAAAATTTGTGGCACAAATTGAACACCTTGCCTTCCACACCAGAAGGAAACCTGAAAGCACAGGCTGTGGAGGCTGCCGGGTGCTGTGTTCTCAGCATGAGCCAACACCTCGGAGCTAATGGCCTCCTGCCTGTTGGAGCATCAGAGTCTCCAGGTGTCACTGAGAGACTCATCACAAGGAACACTTGCCAAAGTTTACAAAGGGCAGAAGGCAGAAGAGGAGAGGAACATTAGTCCTTTGCATCCAAATATGTGTGAACATTTCTCCATGAGGAAAACAAGAGCATCAAGTGTGTGCAGTACCATAGTCAACATTAACAAGTGAAATCTAACCTCAACAGAGCTGATTGAGGGTGTCTCTTGTAGGGACAGCTCTGACCTGATTTCACATGTACAGTAAAAAGTTAGACAAATGTAAGAGCATCCTTTACACTATGAAAATAAGCTTATACTCACAAACTGAATTCTATCAAATTCTTTTTAAATAGAGTTTCTTAGGGAGCCACTGTCAATGGGGAAATCCAGACACTAATAAAAAGAAGAAATGTATTAAAAAATAAAAGAGTGAATTCATTTTTAAGACATCGAGGGGCCCTCACTTCATTAGTCGTTTACACATTTATAAAAGTAAGAACAAAACCATGCCATTCAGTCTACAATTTAAGGGGAAAAGTAGAACATCAAAGATAAATTATTTCTAAATAAATAAGAGTTGATAGATATATTTAAATTTTTATTTCACAATAACAAAGATATCTATAACTCTCTGTCGTAAAATAAAGTTTATAGTAATGCTTGTTTTAATATATAAGATAAAATGTACTTGTTAAACAATGAAATACTTGAGCTTGTGCAGTTGGCTGCTAAGAAGAGGAAAAACAAATGGAAATTATCATGAGCTGGGGAACTTGCAACGATCACAGGAGTGTTCCAGGCCCTCATGGCCTGCAGTAGATGCTACTGCAATTCTCATCCACTTTGATGCCTTGGCCATGTTATTTAAACTTTCAGAGCATTGACTTTAGTGCTTTATGTAATAATTGATGATTGTTTTTCAAGTTCAAACAGTGAAATTAAATGACTATCTCTCAGAAAGGCATCTGAAGCCAGGGTGATTGGAGAATCCCAATTATGATAGGTCACTCAGTTGCCTTGGGTTTCATCTTCCAAGTGAAAAAAAAACTAATCTTGCCCTCACTTCTTTAGCTTCACCAGTGTTTTATTTATTTATTTTTTTGTCGTCAACATATTCCCCTCATCTCCATTTCTAAATGGCATCAGATGAAGTAAGATTATCAATCCAATACAAGGGGACACAAACCACCACAGTTACACTGAAGGAGAATAGATAAAGAGAGTTCTGAGGGCCTGATAAGGGAACTCCTGGAGGCTGGCTGAAGTGCTTGCCAGGAAAAAGACAAGAATTTCAGCACAACTAACAAGTGCTCAAAACCCTTTACTCCGGCCACCTGCAAACCTTTGCCTTTCTAGGAATCTGATCAGAAGATTCATTTACAGCAAGTCCATGTACTAAACTCCTATGCAACCATGTTGACTCATGGTTTTACCTTATCAGATTATAATTCCAAACAAGATACACTATAATCTCACTTAACAAAATGAGAGACAAGAGGGGGGCAGAATGAGAGTTTCCTAGCAAGCTTTTAAGCAGCAATTTGAGAACCACCAAAATTATATATATATACTTCTTTGGGGATCCCATATTCACATTCATGTGTGTTGTGTATTTCCTGATTCACTCTTGAATTTCTATTCTCTAGTGCTCAGAGAAACACATATTCATGCATGAGAATATTTTGCTTTCTTTTCCTAAGGGCCTCCTCTTTCTTATAACCTTTGCACCTAAGTCTTCATTAAAATATCTTTAATAAAATCTCCAATTCTGCTTCATACTGGCT
Organism: Peromyscus maniculatus bairdii; assembly: GCF_049852395.1. Taxonomy (NCBI): domain Eukaryota; kingdom Metazoa; phylum Chordata; class Mammalia; order Rodentia; family Cricetidae; genus Peromyscus; species Peromyscus maniculatus. The sequence continues at coordinate 61,196,956 of NC_134857.1, forward strand.
AGTCTTAAGTTTTTCTTCTACTTCAAAGCCGCAGACCCCAGTTTGGCCTGAATCAAGATCCTTAAAAGATTAAAGGAACTCTTTAGGCCTTCTAGGGTGACAGTGTGGAGCTGTGCCTCTGTCCCTTCAGTAGTGACTGTACCTCTGAAACCTATAGTCATCACTAAACAATGGCCAAATTGTAAATGTGTATTTGTATATTTATGCTCACACACACACACATATAAACCCACATGGTCTATGTGCATTTAGGCATGCATATGCATGTCTGTATACCCAAAGATGGTGTTTGAAGGTAGCACTTTCTATTCTCTAATGCTCAGTGGCTCATGCACAACTCCATTTTCTGGATCCAAAATGAGAAGGTAACCATTAAGTTGAGTTTATGCAGTTTCTTTCCTCTCATGCTTTTAAATGATTTCCTTTCTTTCTAACTTTTTCATGTATCCTAAATGTTAAATTTATGTTCTAGATTTAAAGATAAATAATCACTCAGATCTAATAAAATTTACTTTCGTTGCTAAATATACAATTTACCATTGTGGATTAACAAATTGTCTATTCACAAAATAATTAACTGAATGTGTGAGGGAAGAATTTTGTGATCATTTGAGGTCATATAGCAATCATTTAGTGTAACCAGAACTGTAAGCATGAACATCTTATTCATAAATCTCTGTAGACTTGTATTTTTATGTGTCTTACCTTCTTGGTTAATATCTTAAAAAACAGATTATTTGAATCTACTTTTCTCTTGATTTGCACTAAACCAACTTACTTTTAAGGCATGTGTTCTCATTACAGTTTTGTCAAATATGGTAGGAAAGTTCACACTTATTCTTTTCTAAACTTTATAAACTTTGATCATCACTGCTTTCACTCTTTTGAATTTTTATATAAATAATTCTTTTAAATTAATTAAATAAAAATTCAAGAGTTGAGACCAATTTGATTTCAAAGGAATACAGAAACAAGTTATTCAGCTATGCAATTAAGTATTCAAAGCATTTTTAAATTAAAGGAGTCTGATTCCAAGACAGATCTTGCTCTTACAAGTGATATTAGAAAAAAAATTCCAAGGGAATGTAAAGTTCTTCTCAGTTCTTGATTCAAAAATTCTAAAGAATAAAATCCACGTAAACAATTTATAGTTTTCAGTCTATAGGTACACTCAAATTTCAGCATTCAGGAAACTGTGGTTAGTGTTAATTAGAATGATGTGAATACTAGCAGCCTATGAGAGGGCATTAATTTATAAATGAAGTACTTCTGTGGTTCATAGATTGCTATATTTAAGATCCAAATAATTTAAAAATATTTTAGTATTATGCTGGCCTCCTGTTCATTCTGTATATTATCCATCAATTTAGGGAATTTGTAAACCTATGTATAACTTTAAAAATCAAAGCAAGGCCATGCTTCTTAGTGGTCTTTGTATTAATAGTATTTCATGAAGAGCTATCCATTTCAGACAATTTAGGTACTTATCTCTCTGTTACTGATATATTTCATTACTAAAATAAATGAAATATTATTAAAATATTTCACTTTAACATAAGTATGAGTTAAGTTCAGGAGTGGGAGTACAGAGCTGGTCAAAGTGCTGAGATTAAGAAACTGGATGCTAGGCCGGGCGGTGGTGGCGCACGCCTTTAATCCCAGCACTCGGGAGGCAGAGCCAGGCGGATCTCTGTGAGTTCGAGGCCAGCCTGGGCTACCAAGTGAGCTCCAGGAAAGGCGCAAAGCTACACAGAGAAACCCTGTCTCGAAAAACCAAAAAAAAAAAAAAAAAAAAAAAAAAGAAACTGGATGCTCAGCCATCGGTGCAACATCTCTATAAAGCCACCACCACCAAGGCTCAGGGAATACTGCAGAAAAGGAGACGGGAATAGGGAGCTGAAGGATGGAGCTGATTGCTGTGTAAATGCTACCCTATGCATATGGCATACTATTAGAATCATGAGCTCATAACAGGTGAGGTTACCTGCATGATACCTATACTGGATCAAGCAAACAAATCCCAGTGTACATAGGGTACATTATCTCCAAGTTCCACCCCTCACTGAGGAGATATTGGCAGTGGACAGTTGCTAGAAGAACAAGAAGTTTTTGAGGATGTAGTCACTGGTAGGTTTCTCACTCCCCAGTGGATATCCCTATACCCAGGTACATATGAGCACCTCTCACTAGACTTAGTAGGCTGTAAAAATGCTATGAAAATGGGAGGGGAATGTGTTGGACAGAACATGGGATGTGTTTGAGGGGGAGCTAGAGAGTAGATATGATCGTGTCTCATTGTATACATGTATGAAATTTTCAAAAATGAATAAAAAAGATTGTTTTAATTTAATATGAAGTTACATAATTTAACATAAAGATGAAGTTAATTGTAATAATCCATGAATTTTAGTGCAAATTCCCACTATAAATATTACTACCTATTATTTTAGTTCTACCCTGGAAGAAGGACCACCTTCCTATTGCTCTATGGATAGCAGAACTAGTGATTTACGGCAATTAAAATGAATGCTTATTAAATCTATACTGCACTAGACTCTTTGTTTAAAACATCTGCATATCCATGTCAAAGGAGTGAACCCAGTATGCTGTGACTGTTAAACTGATTTAGGAGAAGGGATGTGGAAGTAGTCACACCTGCAAATGAACTCTTAACCATATGCTGTGATGGTTTTTTGTGCTACTTTAGAGTAAAACCCCTTTGCTCCCACCTGGTTAACTGTATTTTCTGAACTAAAATGGATTGTAATATGCGAGGTCTACATTCTTCAAAGAGCAACAAGACTGCACATAGACTTGGCATATTAAATTCTTAGACCACCTATAAAATTCTTGAGTCCATACATAATTGACAAATAGAGACATCCAAGGTAACTATTATTTTATCTGAAATGGTCTGAATTAATAATAAATGTTAATTTATCTGAAATATTTATAATTTATGTAACATAAATCTGACACAGCCCTGCTTACATTGAACAAGCCTTTGAAGAAACAAGTATATGATACCAAGTTTAGGTTGAATTAAAAATCTTAGTGTGATGTATTTTCAGAACCCCCATTCAAAGAAACTGTCTATGTGACACTGCATCCAATCTTTCAGAAATTCTACTATTCTTCCCTTATTTTGATGCATTTAAATGTCAATCAAAAAAAAATAAAAGGACACATTTTTAGTAAGCATGTGTTAATTGCTGTGGTACACACTGCTTGGTTTCAATCGGGTTTTGTCTTTGTGTTTCTTTTTTTAATGCTTCGTAGATAACTTTAATTAGTGATAAATTATTTAAAAATATAAACAAAAATTAAATGTTTTCCATGGAAGTTGTGATAATTTCTGTATATTTATTCCTTTGAAAAATCACTTGTGAGGTGTGGATTATAAAAGTTTAAAGAGGGAGAATGACTCAAACAAGAACACACTAAGTGTATGTTAGCAAAATATGAAAAGCTGCTACGAGCTGTGTGGAGTCAATTCAAAGGGAGTCAATTAAATACTGGCTAGAACAGAACATATTCCAATAAACCAGGTCACATTTGGAGCAAGCTTTATAGAAAGGTACGATACAGCATAGAAGCCACATGGGCAACCAGCACTCATTCTTGACAACTTCCAAATATCAGATTTGATTACTCAGACCACTGGCTGGAAGCCACCAAATAGTTGGGCAGAAAATGTTGTCTTCAAGCAAATCTCTCTTGTGAAGGGTAGTTCTGTGGATTCAGAAATTTCTGTATTGAAGATTAAAGCCCTGTTCAACCACCCATAGCCATTATTTGAGGATAGGAAATACAAACTGAGGCCAAGTGTTGATAAACCAAACATTGGCATTAGGGTATAAATTTCACACTTGCTGCCACTTCCAAGCATCCACATGGAAATATAGACAATATAGTCACAAAGTCAACATGATCACAAACAATGACTCCAGTGAAACCTTCAATATCATGTGATTTTTGAGACTTTGTTCACAAAGCAGGACTAAAATGTTGACATTATTTTCTCTTGTGAAATTAAATGTGTTCCAAAATAAAATTAATGAATTGTTAAAAGATAATTATATGATATAGATGAAAGATGTTAAAGTTCCTGGCAAATAAAAACTAAAGCTTTAAAATTAATGTATTTAAATGTCTTTCCTCCAGTGTTATCTATGAAATCCCCAGCACTAGGCAGCTAGTCTTCCACTAAATTAAATTCCAGCCCTCACTGAGACGTTTAGGGATAAAGTCAACAAGGCAGTGTAGACAAGCATAAACAATGTTTAAAATTCTGTAAAACCCTCTGTTTTCCAAAGACTGATTAGGAACTCATTGATAGGTAAAATAAGGGACATGAGTAGACAATAACACAGTATACATACATTAGTATAGCTAAAAATAGCCATTTAGAAAGTAATTGTATCCCAGAACAATGTAGACAGGTAATGTTTGAATAACTATACAAAAACCTTAAAGAAAAAGAACATTGTGATATCATATAATTTTCATAAAACATAAATACTACAGATAATAGTTCCACAAATACACTTTTAGTATAGTGGTCTACATGGTAAGTTTGCCTATTGATGAAATTCTCTGCAATTTGTTAGCCAAATAATTTTATTAAGTTTGATTAACTTCTGATCCTTTTTTCTCTTAATAACTTTTAAGATTACTACATTTTTTGTTTATTTGATCAACATGTTAGATTTAAAAGAAATAAATTAAATAACATTCAGAACATAGTAGTTGCCTATATGTTTTAACATAAAGAAGACAATATAGACAAAACTAGAGACCAAAATATGAAGTCAGTTTAGTATATGCCACATTCTGAATATGACTATACAAAATATTAACATATCAGATGTTGAAGGACATTGTATCAATAAATATCAATTAGGAAACCTTGATTTAAAATAAAAGCACTTAAAAATACTAGTGTAAGTATAAAGAGTATATATTTTAACTTTGGGAATAAACAGGAATTTTAACAATGGAGATGGAGCTAAGGAAAGTCTCTCAACATAGAAAATAATAACCATGTCACTAAGAAGAAGAATGGAAGGAACAGAAAGGTGAAGGGGAAGAAAAAGGGAAGAAAGGGAGTAAGTTGTGGTAATGGAGGAGGGGAAGGAAAAGATCTCCACACCCATTAAAAGCTTAGTGAATGGGACAAGATTCCTGACTGTTGTCATCTGGTATTTCCTCCTCCCGTTGTAATAGCAGTGTTAATTGGACATGTATTTGGGTGATACAAAGAGAGACTTTTATACTTGTGGGCATACAGCTATGGGCTGGTTTCTACATTCTGCTTAATGATGATAAAGGAAATGACACATAGGATTCCAGGGTGTTTTAAAAAGAATGTAGGAAGAGTGTTAGTTTCCCCCATTTTCTCTTCCAGGGTGCTGAGAATGGGCACATGTGATGAGTCACAGTTGGTCATGGTAGAAAAATGAAACCCCTTCCTGCTGTCTAAGTCTGGGATATTCAATGACCACGTGGAAGAGATCTACCATAACAACACTGCTATTTATGTCTCGATTGTGATAAAAGCATATCTACAATCATACAAATTCTCTTGAAGACCGTCTAGTTGACATAATTCTCAATTCCAAGCCAAGAAACTCATCCTGGTACTCAGATTATTAAAGTGAGTAGTGTCTACAAGAGATAGTTAGAATGAGAGATGGGGGCAAGGAGTTAAGGTCCTGAAAATTTCACAAAAGGAAAAAAAAATCCCTGATTATTTTTAAAGGGATCAGAACATGACAGTTGTATACAGTATAAAAAAAATACATGCACTTAATTATAAGGAGGAAATACTGAATGCACTGACAGAAAATAAAGTTTGCCATAGTCTTTGTAAGCAACAAGACTATGTCAGATATGAACGTAATAGAATGTGATCTTAATCTGGTTAAATAACTTGGAGGAAAGTACAGCTCTAATGGCATTACCTGGCAGTGGCCTGTCTTTTTAAATATGTCATATTCTAATAAAATGAACCTACGGTTAGAAATCAAATGTGACAGAGACTAAGATTTGTCATTTTCTCTCTAGGTAATAAACAAAACCACAAAGATCTGTACGAAGAGTGAAAGTAATGTGTTCTTCTTTTGATTACTTTAAGGTCTTTTATTCTTTCAAGATTCAGAGTGAATATACCTTGGTCTTTGCCACCAGAGACCATCAAATGACTCATGAAATGATCTGGCCACAGCATGACAGAGCCATAAAAGAGCTGGGGTTTTCGAGATAAATCTCAAGTATTAGGAAATTTCAACCATGCACTGTATATTAACATTGAGCTGCCTGCACAAGGGAACCCCTTCAGACACAGAAAGTTCTCCTGCCTCTGGATGCTGGACCATATTTGGATGCTTTATTATTTGCCTTTTCCACCCTCCTTTACTGACTTTTGTGCTCAGATTTGTTTCTTTTGGCTTCATAACAATTGGACCTCTGCCATTCTCTTCAATTATGAATAGTACTGAGGCTGAGTTTACAAGAGTCTACAACATGAGACAGTTCACATTCTTTAGCTATTAAATAAAACTAGCTGTAGAAGAAAATCTAGTTTATTCTCATAACTGTTCTAGTAATAAAATAAATTATCTTCATATCCTTTAGTTTAGAAGACTCAAATTAAATAGCATTCTAGTCTCATAAGTAAACCTGAAATACTGTGGTCAATAACCATTTTAAATTAACCCCGTAGATTTCAAAAAATCCCTTTTTTTCCATACTGCTATATCTCCCTTTAGTCCAGAAAACAGTGCCAGCATCTGCTATAAATAATGTTTATCAAAATCAAGCAAAGCTCGTTGATCTTTGTAAGCAGTTAGAACCGTGTCTTCAAGACACAGTCGATTTTTCAGGCTTTAAAGCAATAAAGATAAAATCTTCCTGCGGTTGTAGGGGAAGAAAACAAAATAGAATAAATTTCATGAGATGTAATAGCCTTAAAAAGCGATGAAACATTGGAAAGAAGGTAGGAAATGTGTCACGGCACAGTAAAATCCACAGGGCTCAGGATGAGAGGCAGATGGAGTCAAACTCAGTAACCTAAAACAAGTAACACAAGGAGAGTCACCTTCACTGTCCGGGTCCTGCTGTGGATAAATGTATGTGTTGTGGCTTGCTTGAGGAAGAAAGGACACAGCAGCTCACAGTAGTTATAAACAGCTGGAGAATAAATACATAAACTTTCTAAGATGTACTGGTACAAACCTGTGATCTCAGCTCTCATGAAGGCAAAGCAGGAGGATTGTTAAGTTAGAGAACAACCAGGGCAGAGTGGCAAGTCCAGCAGACAGGCCGTGATTTACACCAGCTGGGGTGGTGTTCATGAGGAGAAACACCGGATTCTACAGCTATTTCACATTTATAGTTTTGTCTTCTTCCTAAAAAAGCATATCATGATCCATGACCCAAATCAAGGTCCAGCTTTTGCAGTGGTCTATCCTGCTTAGTTCAGTAGCCTTTTCCTAGGATTTACGGACACTGGTTCTTATTGGGCGACCTCTGCTTTGCACTGTGTTCTTTAAAAAGTTTCTTCCAGTAGTGTGAAGCTACATTTCAAGGTGACAGAGTGGCACATGTAGTCTCTACATCTAGAGATATATTTCATGACATAGCTAATTCCTTTCAATTTGGATTTGACCTTCAGTAGCTTATACTCAAAAGAAAATATGATTTTTTTATTTCAGAATCTACTACAGTGATTTCATAAAACCATGTCATTAAGTACAATAATTTAAATTCTACTTTATAGTAGACTATTGAGGATATGAAAATTCTAATTTAAAAAAACCAGAAGCTGGCCCCTGATGCTTCATAGTTTTTGAAACACGATGACAAAATGCATTGGCTGCTTTTCTCTCTGACATTCATTAACTCACTCACTGTTTCTCAGGAGAACTTGGACATGTAGAGAGGATTGCTGTACCCAGACCTTCAGGTCTCAGAAATGATTGTCTTACGAGAAAAGGGAAGTCTGCAGCAGGGTTACAAGTTGTAGTGAGATCAAAATTCAGTATTTTATTTCAAGCTAGATTATAATGTAAACTGTATCAATAGTTTGAAGTGATAGTGGTCTTTTAATTTCAAGGGAAAATTCAACTTAAAGTTTAATAAATTAGTAATGTTTAACTAATCCCTCAAAATTAAGGTTATGGTTGAATTATCTGTAGGATTAATATATGCTATTACAGAGAAGAAAGAAAGAAGTCGAAAATGAAAAGACAAGAGTCCCTCATTAGCTGCCTCACGGATATAAGATAGCTCACATGAGTCTTCCAAAGATAGTTTTATTAAAAATTATAATTTATATATGTGTTACTCATGTGTATCCATATATATACAAATACTTTGATTTTAAAATTCATAAAATTTTATATACAACACATAGTAAAATATTTCATTATACACAAGAATACATCCATTTTCATGATTATACTGAAATATACTGAAGTATTTGTCATTTATTTAACTGATTCATAATTGGTGCTTAGTTAAATTGTTTCCAATTTTCACTCTGGCAATAAATGAGTATCCTTCACTTACCTCATCAGTTATATGTGCGAATATCCTGAGGATAAATTACTACAAGTGACACATTTGAGCTGGTGACACAAATGCACATTTGACCAACTGGGCATGAGAGGCAACTACCTACTTGCTCCACACTGGGTTGTTCTAATAGTCATACTACTACCCCTTAGAGCAGGGGTTCTCAACCTTCCTAATGCTGTGTCCCTTTAATACAGTTCCTCATGTTGTGGTGGCCCCCAACCAGAAAATTAATTTGTTGCTACTTCATTACTCTAATTTTGCTACTCTTATGAGCTGTCATGTAACTATTTGATATGCAGGATATCTGATATGACAGCCCTGTGAAAGAGTTGAAACCCCCACTTTAGAACTGGTGACATAGGGTGTTCCCAATATGCTTTCTGTACATGTTTCCCCCTTCTTTAACATATTTTGAAGCTTTAAACGTTTTATATTGGGTCATTTGCCTTTTCCGTCTTGATATATAAAAGCTCTTCATAGATACTACAGACTATAACCATAAATGGTTTGTTAATTCTTTTCTTGAGAATCATTCGTATTACTTAAATATTGAATTCTATGTCATTAAATCTATTTGTGTTGCCCTTTGTGGCTCTCTGTGTTATATGATGTATGTTTAAAAAGAGCATCTCTACCCCTGGACTGTAAAATATTCATCAACATGTTCTTAAATGTTAGGAATATTGGAAACTGAAGAGTTTATGCATTAAGTCCCAAATAATTTTTTAGTTGTCCCTAAATCATTAGTAAGGTACTGTAGCCTCATCCGATATTACAACTTCCTTTATTTTTTGATCATGTGTGGGTTCACTTTGTATAAGTAATCATCTGTCTGCCTTCCCAGCAGACCCACGAGACAGACCACGAGCACTGTTCCTCTCTCTATCTTTACTCCTCTCATTGTCTCCCCATGGCTGTCACTGTGAAGAAGAAAAAGCAGTTAAAGCGTTGCTGATAGAGCTGCTCTTCTGTTGAGCAGATTTGCTTTTAAGGATATCAGGCTTTTTTTGCCGAGAATACTTGCAAGATATGTTTTTCTCTGATGGTTTGTCTTTTTTTATGGTGGATTCATGTAAGATAAACTTGGTGTTCATATGAAAGAAGGTTAGAGATAAGGAAGATTCCCACACTGGACTAGACTGGCTAAAATTTTCAGTGCAGATCCTTGCTGGGATCCGTGTTAAAAGTTTTGTTTGTGTTTGTGTTTTGTGTGTGTGTGTGTGTGTGTGTGTGTGTGTGTGTGTGTGTGTGTGTGTCTTCATTGTGGTGCATTAATGGAAGTCAGAAGACAAGTTGAATGAGTCAGTTCTTCTAGCCTGTGAGTTTGGAGGATCAAACTGAGATTATCAGCAGTGCCAATACCCACAAAACTGTCTTGCTCACTCAACCCTTAATCTAGTTTTTGAAGTCTCATTAGTGGAAAGTATTCATAGATTGGGACAGCAGCTTTCTAATGTTTTGGGATCAATACTCTCTTATAACATTAAAAATTATCAACACTCCAAAGTGTAGCAAGTTATATAAATTGTACTTATCCTTATTTATTATAGTTTAATTTGAGATTGGGAGATTTTAAATATACTTATCGTCTCATAGAAATATAATAATAACAATACATATCACAAGTTAGCATTTATACATTTTATGAAAAATTAACAAATTGTCCTCCAAAATGAAAAACAATGCCATTCTTTTAAATGTCTATAAACCTGAAAAAATTTAAATGACAGCTGAACTCTAACCTTTTTTTTTGAATGGTACAGACTGGGAAAAATGGTTTCATGCCAACACCTAGATAAAAGGCTGTCCTTTATGGATTTTTCAGATAATCATTTATATTAATTATTTGAGTACATACTAACAATTGTCAAGGGGTAGTTCCTTAAGTTAGCTTTGTTATGTGATTTCCACTACCACAGAAATAACTACTTGTGCTCTGCTCTACTAGAGCCCACTAGCCTAGAGACAAGTGGCTCTTTAACTTGCCCATCTGTTGTCTGGTACATTGGTCACATGGAAAATATCAATTCCCTGATTACATGGGTCATACAAAAGTTGGCACATTTCATTATGCATGTGTAAGTGAAGAATCTAAATAAATTTTATAAATTTTAAAAATTAATGTTACTCTAGATCCCATAGTAGTTTTGTCTTCCCCTCCTAAGACAACAGTAGTATAGCATTTCTTTAATAATTAACCACCATATCATTATAGTCTTTTAAATTCTTGTCATAATATCCTTTAAATTATCTTTGAGACATTCACTCCTTCTCTCTTTCTCTCCCTGTCTCTGTTTTTTTCTTCCTTTCCCACACCACTCTCTTTCTCCCAGTACCCCCCTCTCTCTCTCCCTGCATTATTCCTTGTATCTTAAGGACCATGGAATAATTGCCCTGAGGAGGATGCTTAATTTGTGATCAAAGTAAGGGTGTAATCTAAATAAAGGATGTGGTAGCATTTTTCCTGAACATTAAGCTTATAAATTCATTTTCTTATGTTTGCTGAAGAACTAGAAGGCTTTCTTGATTTAATTATTGCTTTCAATATGGGAGTAGAGCTTTTCTTGTCTTTTCATATACTTCTCACCTTTGCTTTCTAGACAGATTTGTGTATGACAAACAGTAGCAGGGCCAGAGCCACCGTAGATCTTGGCAATGCTTTAGAAAGATAAGAAAGACGAGACTGTATATTTAGTTAATGTGTGCATTGCACATGGGGAAAGAGATCAACCCAGCCCTAGGGTAGCTCTATTTCTTCCAGGATGAGTTCTGGCCCTGCTCCATGCAGCACAGCAGGACACAGCAATCATCCTTGTGCCTCAAGCCCTGCTCTGTACTTTGACTATACTAAGCCCTAAACTCCCTAAGATTAAAGAAATAGATAACGTGGTTTAAGTTTAGATATGTGTCACTCAAGGAAATGCTTCAGAGAGTTAAAAATGAGTTTCATGTTTCTATTTTTACATTCTATTAATCATTACCCTTCCTGAGGGAAGGCAGTGTCAATAGAATTAGACTTGTTCATTGAACCTAAAACTTAGGGGCCTTAAATATCTATCAACAAGAGGAGAAGCATTTTTCCATGATTTATGAAATGTAACAATTCTTGGCAGTCCCATTAGAATTGGTGTAATCGCCAATTCTGATGTAAGGAGTGGCTGCATAATGGTAGTATTAAAAATATTCACAGATCACAGAAGTCAGTTCTTTGAAATATAAGCAATCAATAATTACTTTTACTAATGCAATGGCCCTACCACATGCCTTTTGCTTGATTGTAAGACTCGGGAACCATAAGCATTATTTACAGTAAACACACATAGGCAATAGAACTCAACACACAGTGGTTCTCTTTGAAGAATTTTAGTTTCCCAGTAAGCTGACCAGTAGACAATCACTTATATTAGGAATTAATAGCTAAATAGATTCTCAACACCTACATTGCACTCAACTCTGCACCAGTTCTCCAAGACACATAGTATAGGTACTAAGCACATGGCTATACCTTAGAAAATTACAAGGCAGAAAAGAGTGATATTAATATCATTCATTCAGCTGATTCTGAACAGGCACTTTGCCAGACACATGAATGTTTTGAGTCATGAATTCTAGGCACAAAATCCAAATCTTTTTTTGTAAATAATTTACTTCCTTTAACTAAATCACATCATCTTCTGAGATAGATGTCTCCAGGTGTTGAGTTCATTAAGTAAATGCTGTCTGAATTTCTTCCAGCTTGGAAACAAACAAACAAACAAATAAACCAAAAAAAAAACAAAACAAAAAAAACAAAAACCACTTTCACACTGACTTCAACTGTGAAAGTTCTGAAGACTCTGAGATAGTGAGGATTGGATAATAGTATAGTGACTCCACTTTCTTCTGTGTGTGTTTTGTTGACTCTGCTGCTCAAAGTCTACATTCTGAACACACCCACATGTGCACATCCACTTTGGCTTAGAACTCTGAAGTCCCCCTTTAAACTAGTACTATACTTTGTCCCCACTTGTTAAGCAGGTCTTATACCAGCATTCTCTTCAAGGCCCAGAACTGTCTTCTCTTAGGATGCAATTAGGAACCAAGCTCACAGTAAACCAGGTGATCTAGCCATGTAGTTTGCTGAAGTTGCCATCAGGGACTACAGTAACAATCATGTTGTGTAAACAGGAATGAGGCTGCCCACTTAACACTACCCAATCTTGGGATTTTGTGCTACACTCTTTCTTAAATAAGTTCACATATCAGGTAAAATGCTTGGAACTTTACCTAACTTAAGAGTGTCAAGTTAAAATCTAAACCTCTTTTCTTGGCTCTTATATTTTCCCAGAGTACTAGGCCATTTGCCAGCTCCCTTAATCATGATGATCTCTGTAATTCTAAGTCCACATACTATATATATTCAGAGATATACTGAATTGTGTCTTCAAGTCTTGTATGTGTCTTATTTTACGCCTAGTACATTTATAATGTTCTGGGAGAAGGTAACTCTGGGTTTTGTTTCCAGAGACAGGTTGGCACAAGGGTAGGCCAAGGAAATTGGCCCAGAAAGGAATGTGCTGATTATAGAAAACCACATTTGTTCAGAAGATGTGACAGAAATATCTGTGACAAGTCTCTAGTGTTAACAACTTTCTTCTTCATTTAGATAAAGCAAAAGAAAAGAAATAGTCAAGAAAAATGCTTCTATCTACTACTGAAAGAAAATGAATTCAACCTCACAAGCTATCTTTGCAAAGGGGAGTAACTTCCATTTTTTCCAAAGTTTTATAAAAAGATAAGTATAGAAATGCAAAATGAAGATGGAGAGAATATTAATTTTTAAATACTTTAAATATTATGTTTTCAATGACACTTTAAACTGTTGAGATAAAAATAGTAACTGCTCAATGTTGCATGAGAAAAAATCATTCCTTAATCTTGGATGTAACCAACAGATAGCATCCACTTTGTTTTAATAGAATGCCTGTCAGAGGATCTTAGAGGATGAATGACCCCCTTACTTCGTTTCCTTTATATGAAATCATACCATGTTGGGGAAGCAAAGAGCATTTTTCTTTTCCCAAGGAGTGAGCTGAAGAAAAGAAAGTTTAAATAAAGGCAGAAACAAAGTCAGTCAGATATAAGATAAAATTTCTCAAGCATAAGAGCCATTTATGGCAAAACAATTGATGTGGAAGGTCTTCTTTTCCTCCTTGAAGACTGGAAATACTTGCCTTTGCTTCTTAGTGTAATATTCTGGAGGTCTGTCCTAACATTTTGTGGTTCCATTTTGTTTCTCTTGTGTTTCTAACCACAGTTCCTTAAAAAAATCTTTAAAATTTGCTGTTATTGGGATTTAATATTTTCTCTAGGGGAAAAAATAATCCTAACCAACTCATAATGTGTCAGTTCTAGGGAAACCAATTGAATATTCTAAGGCTGTCTCATACCTTGGACTCAATTCCTTTGAGTAGCATGAAGTTGCAAGTTTGTGATTGTTCAGAAAAGAAGGAAGCACAAGCAAAGTGTTTTGTTTTGTTTTCCACAAGAAAGTCAGAGTTCATTTCACAGACATAGATTGAACTTGGCAGTATAAACAAACCCAGAAGTAGATATGAGATGTCATACCTGAAAATTAAAACAAAATAGCAGAGTTTGGAGAGAACATGAAGAATGTGAGCTTCCCTAAAGCCTTTGGCACACTCAATACAGAAACCTCAACTAGAAATCTGCTTTCATTTTCTACATGAACCTACTCTCTTTCCTGCTAAGAAATTCCTGCTTTTATCCTTTAGATGCATGAACTGTGATAAATAAAAACTGTTAGAACAGAAGTTTGTGGCAGTTTTTGAGGAGCTATATTCTCTATGACAGCAGTGTGGTGGTATTGTGTTCCCCAAAATATTGTGTACTCTAATAAATTTATCTGGCGTCAGAGAACAGACAGCCACTAGATACAAAGGCCAGAAAATGGTGGCACTCACACCTTTAATCCTAGCATTCCAGAGATAGAAATCCCTCTGGATCTCAGTGAGTTCAAGGCCACATTGGAAATAGCCAAGCATGGTGACACACACCTTTAATCCCAGAAAGCCAGCCTTTAATCCCAGAGAGTGGTGGTAGAAAGCAGAAAGATATATAAGGCATGAGGACCAGAAACTAGAAGCATTTGGCTGGTTAAGCATTTGGCTGGTTAAGCTTTCAGGCTTTGGAGCAACACAGTTCAGCTGAGAGCAATTGGGATGAGGACACAGAAGCTTCCAGTCTGAGGAGACAAGACCAGCTGAGGATCCGGTGAGGTGAGATAGCTGTGGCTTGTTCTGTCTCTCTGATCTACCAGCATGGACCCCAATAACTCGCCTCAAGTTTGATTTTATTAATACGAACTTTTATGATTCCTGCTACACAGCAGATCACATTTCAGTCAAGAAATGGAAGGGAGAATAGAAAGAACGTGACCTAAATTGCATGTTTTTCTCCATCTTCATTTTCAGAGTACAGACTCTTCATGTATTCAAAGACATGGCTTCAGGGACAGTCCCAGAAGCTTTGCCTCCTGATCCTGCCTGTTTAAAAAATAAATTGGGGTCTTGAGTCCAGACCAACTAACCCAAAATCTTCAACATCACTCACCAATGAAATCAGAAATCAACTGTAGAGTCATCATTTAGAAAAATACATTGAGCACCAAGGTAATAACAGCTATTGAAGATCCTGAGCTAGAACTTACTGTATTATCAGTTGTTTCATTTATAGAAAAAAAAATTCAGGATTGCGTTTATTAGTTTTATGTCAACTTGACACAAGCTAGAGTTATCTTAGGGAAAAAACATTGATTGAGAGAACACCTCCATAAAATCCAGCTTCAGGGCATTTTCTTATTAGCGATTTGTAGGGGAGGGCCCAGACCGTTGTAGCTGGTAGTCCTGGGTTCTATAAGAAAACAGTCTGAACAAGCCATGATGGGTAAACCAATAAGCAGTATTTCTCCATGGCCTCTGCATCAGCTCCTGCCTCCAGGTCCCTGCCCTACATGAGTTCTTGCTGTCACTGCTTTTGATGATTAACTGTTATGTGGAACTGTGAGTGAAATAAACTCTTTCCTCTCCAAGTTGCTTTTGATCATGGTATTTCATCACAGCAGTAGCAACTCCAACTAGGACAGCCCTCATCTCTGCCTAAGCATGCATAGGATGTTAATAGTCTTGTTAAGATCCAAGACTATTTTACAAAGAAGTTCATAATGACCATGTTTTCCACACTCACACCACATAAAGGAAGATTCCAAATTTAAGGAAAAGAATAAATCTTACCATTGTGAAATGATTTTTTTCTTACTACAGATAGTGGTCTTGCTTCCTCCCATTAGATGTTTTGGCTGACATTTGTGCTGAAACTAAACCAGTCAACTCAGCTTTCAGGGTTTTGTTTTTTTTTTTTCTTTATTGCTTATCTTTCAGTCCCATCATGAGCTAACAATAATCAAAATACAGGTGCTTCTGTGGCTGACAACAAGCTGTACTCCATTCTCACCAGCCGTCTTTGCCTGCTGCCCTGCCCTCACACTCTGCTAATTCCCAGCTTTTTTTTCCCTAAGAGTAATTATATCAAGAATTTTCTCACTGGATCCTTTGTATTTCTGAGTATTAAAAAATTCTGCCAGAGATGATCTTTCCGCAATTCCTTATCATCGTATTGCTTCTTGTTTCCTATATCTCAGCTTTGATATCACATTGCCTAGGTTCCCTCCTTGTTCAGCCTACCTACTGTGGTATCTATTTCTCATTGCTTCATCATATCCCCCTAGTAGTTACTTCAGAGCTAACAGCCCATTGGATGATTCTGGGTTTTTTGTTTTTGATTTTTTTTTTTTTTTTGGTTTTTTTGAGACAGGGTTTCTCTGTATAGCTTTGAGCCTTTCCTGGGACTCACTTGGTAGTCCAGGCTGGCCTCGAACTTATAGAGATCCGCCTGGCTCTGCCTCCCGAGTTCTGGGATTAAAGGCGTGCGCCACCACTGCCCAGCTCTGGGTTTTTTGTTTTTGTTTTTGTTTTTGATTTTTTTTCTGCTGATTTGTATGTAACTTGCTGACTCTGCTGATTGAGGCTCCATAAAAGCAAACATCCTTCCTGTCTACACCATGATCCTTCCTAGTAGAGCGATAACTATGGGCCATCAAGTACAAACCATTGTAAGCATCACAAACAATTGCCTAATGCTGTTTCCACTATGCAGAGAGACAACTAATGTTCATCTGCCTTCAATGCTTATTGTGTTCTTTAGATTGTTAATCTGGCTTTTCTAGAAAGGAGATGCACAAGAAAAGTGGAAAAGACAGAACAAAACTCAAGTCCTACCGCTTATTTTCTCAAGAGAGCTTAAGGTCCTGTGATCTAGATCTTTTTCACATACAGGAGAATAATTAAAGAAAATTGGAATTTAATAAAATGTTCCCTCCTTCATCTGTCTGGGGGTAAATTTGTATTTCTAAGAACACGCATTTTAATTTTGATTCAGTTTTATCCAGATTTTAAATTTCAGATTCATACCCAATTCTTTTGAATCCAAAGCGCTTTTTCAGCCATGGGAATTGCAAACACTGCAAAGGGAGATAAAATTCTTCAAGCACCATCAGATTACTAAAATAATACTGTTGGCATGGACAAAAGTGGCTCAAATCAAATGTACTCTATTCTTCTTATTCACAGACCCTGTACTTGTGAATTTTCTGTACCTGAAATTTACCTGCAGCTACCAAGCCAGTTTCTTATAAGCACACCCATGGCTGCTAACAGATATAATCAGAGGATATCGAGTTGCCACCCACATGTTACCAGCTGAACAAGAGACACTATACCTTTATATCTGAATTGTCCTACCAAAAACAAGTGCCCCTTGGGAAGCCTATTGGGTACTATGCTACATGCCTTCTGATACTCTTGTGTGGAGATTTTGTTCTCTGCCATGATCCTCAAGCTCACAGGTGAAGTCCAATGTAGTATTGCTGAGCACAAGAAGGCCTTGATGTGTCTTATAAAATCAAGTTACATACAACCAAGGTTGCTTCCCTTCAGCCCTTTGTTATAGGGAATTTGGAAGCTGAACAAGCCTTGGTTTCCTTCATCAATTGTTTGTATTTGCTTTTGAGTATTTTATTTTATCATTACCCTCATATGTGTTAAATAACACACAAAGATTTAACCTGTCTTAATTTTAGTACTCAAGTTCTAGAAATGAAATTTATAGGTATCTTTACATGGAAAATTCAAAAGTCATATTCCAAACATAAAATATTGTACACACACATACAAACACACACAAGGTGAAACAGTGTTGCCAGCATATATAGTCTCCCAACACAATGAGGCAGCAAAGATCAAAAGTAGTAAATATATGATTTTATAGAACTATTGCAAAAAAGCAAGAAAAACAACAAACTGAAGTAATGATGCCAAAAGAATGAAATGAGAATGATAGTGAGCAATGCACACTCAAAACATCCCATGTTATTTTCCAGATTTTATTGACTATTTGTTTCCTTGTTTTAAGGTTGTTATGGTTTTCTGTGTTGTTTTCATATGACTTACAATGACATATTGCTAACCTCACAGATCATTATATTGATCACGCCTCATCAGGGAAGCATTTGCAATAGATGTTAATTAACACAAAGACCCACAAATGCATAATGTGCAGAGAATGAGAGAGTGTGGAATGCTCAGCCCTGAAAGGCATGTCAACATCAAACCCTTTCCCTTAAGCCTCAGGGATCTATGTGGGGAAAGAACAGAAAGACTGCTGTAAGAGGCAGAAGTGATGCTCGATTTTAAGGCAACAGCATTTCCCCATCTATAAAAGGGATGATGAACATATGAATGCAGCATCACTTATAAAACCATGCTTATCTTCCATATGCAGTCACACACCTATAATACTAGGACTTCAGAGGCTAAGAGTTCTAGGTCAGCCAGTTCTACATAGCAAGTTCCAGGCCAGTCTGAGCTATATAGTAAGACCCTGTCTCTAAAACCAGATGAATAACAACAATAAAATGAAGTTTTAGTTCTTCCAATGAGTTTCTGTAGTGGGTAGCCATTCCAGCTTGGTTCTGGAAGTTCCAACCCCCATTGAGACTCTGGCAACTGTCACGCCTACGAGGCGGGGCGAGGGGAGGCGCCTGGGGACCGGAGAGCTGGATGGGCCAGCGTTCGCTCTGGGCGCTCTCTCGGTGCCTGAATGCTGACCGGTGCAGATTGACTGTGCAGAGCTCTGGAGAACACCGCTGGACTGCATTACACCTTCCCCAGACCCTGCGACCTACCCATTACTTAATTTGTGAGTTATGCCATTTAATAAATATCCTTTTAACTACGTGGAGTGGCCAAAATAATTTCTCTAATAAGTTTCTACAGTGTTTTGTATTTGAAAATGGTTTTATTTATATACAAATAATGGGCAACATTGTATCCATAAAATTTGTTCTCCAAAAAACTATTAAGAACTCTTTTTTTTCTTAAAGGAAATCACACAAAACATTTTAAAAGGTAGCAAGATTTTTCTCCTTCTAGATCCTGCTGGGCTGAAAAGAGAGGAGAGTTTGGCTAGGAGTCACAACTCAGAATTGAGCATTCACCAAAGCAGAAATAATAAAGCAGTATTCTGGCAAAATTCATTCAACACCCCTCCTTGACATCCACAGCTGTCAATTAGAATGGTTGCAGCAGGCCAAGTAGCCCAACATAATTCAGCTGCCTTATATACAGCTATGACACTACCAAACAGAAATACTAAATCAAAATGAAAGAGATTGAGGTTGTCATGGGAAATGTTAGTTCCTTGCAATAATCTCCACTTCAATAACCCTAGCAAGCAAAGTATCCTACTGCAAGGATGCATACAAGCTGTGCACAGGTAGTCAATGATGACTATGAAGGGGACAAAAGATCAGCTGAGTAACTTATTTAAACATAACCCTTAATCCAGTATTAGAATTGGTTAAATGTCTACATAGACAAACAAATGAGTGTAACAGAATTTATTTTATTTCATAGTAGTGAAAACATTTAAGAGTATAATATAAATTGATAGACAGTTGGTTTATATTCAAGTGTTTCTATTATAGTAAATACATTTGAAAGGAGAAAGGTAAGGTTCAACTTAGAAGACATAATAATCAAATAAAGAAAATGCCCTATGTAAACACTTGCTAAGTCTTTCTCAGATATTTGGGGAGGGGTGCTTTCGAACCAAGCTCCTATAAAAGTAGAGTTTTAAAAAATTTCCCTGTATGCCGGGCGGTGGTGGCGCACGCCTTTAATCCCAGCACTCGGGAGGCAGAGGCAGGCGGATCTCTGTGAGTTCGAGGCCAGCCTGGGCTACCAAGTGAGTTCCAGGAAAGGCGCAAAGCTACACAGGAGAAACCCTGTCTCGAAAAAAAAAAAAATTTCCCTGTAATCTATGAGGAGATAAAAGAGAAAGAAGCAAAAATTAGAACTTTAGAACATCTGAAAACAGTGGGGAGGCAAGTTATTCCTTCCAAGCCTAAGGAGATGCAATTTTAGTCAGAAGCCAAAACCTTGGGAAGTCTTCGATCATATGTGAAAGGAACAATCAAAACCCCGGACCCCATAGAGCTCAGAACATTTACCTCCAGGACATTTTTTTCTTATATATTCATTTAAGGATGACTTTGACACAAACAAATAGAAGGATGAGAAGGAACAGGGAGCAGCAGCAGGAGCAGGAGCAGAAGAAGAAATCAATGAATCCTGGGGAAAGGTTTCCAAACCAGGAAAGAAGAATAATTCCAAGTCATCCCAGAACACTTACACCTGTCTCAAAGGATAATAATCTCAAATATCAGATGATAAAGAACTCACAGGGGGCGTTGCCCAGTCAAACAGCAGACACAAAGATTTTCTGAAGGAGACAAAATAAGGTAAACTCCAAAGATATAAACTCACACAGTGTATAGAGAACAATGCAATACCTAGAAACTCTTAGATGTTTTTAAAAATATTTGCGGAGAGATGTCCAACACAAAATGAACTCATGGGTATTTTTGTAGACTTTTTGTCTTGTATTGCTTTGTTTGGGAAGTTTTGTTTCACCCATCTTTTGTTTATATTTGATTTCTGATTTCAAGTTTGTATAGGATGTGTGTGTGTGTGTGTGTGTGTGTGTGTGTGTGTGTGTGTGTGTGTGTGTTTCTGGTGCTTTTTTGTCTTTTGTTCTTATTTTTTCTTATGTATTTGTTTGGTTTTTGTTTGTTTGCCTGTTTGTTTTCTAAAGAAAGAGAGAAGGAAGATGTGGAATCAAATCAGTGGGGAGGTGGGCAGGATCTGCAAGAGGTTGGAGGAGGGAAAACCTTGATCAAAATATGTCCTTTGAAAACTATTTTCAATTAATAAAGAGAAAGAAAGTATTGGTCAAAAATATAGAACCTATATTTAAATATAGATAAAATTAAAAAAAACTATATCCAAATGAACGCTTTCAAATTAGGATGTAATTGATCTTGAAAAAACTGGAAGGCCTTCTAGGAAACAAAAATGTGAATGAGCAAGAAGAAAACACAGATGAAATCATGAGGAAGGTATCAATCGGTGATTCCATTAAAATAATGTATGTCTATAATACCTATGGTGGAATATATGTAGACATATGCATGTATACAATTGTTTTAAGTATGTTTGTTCTGATAAAGAAAACTGGATTTAAAGCATATTAAGAGTTATTCTAGTAAAGAAATATATTTTCAACATCAGAAAGACCGTGCCACTCATAGTTAGCTATTCATGTATCTGGATTTAACAAAATACAAAGGAAGTCTTCAGAAAGGTAGAGACTGTGAGGCAGCTATCCAAGAAGAAGGGCTTCCTTAGATGTTAAAGTCACATAGTAGATGAAGGTATTTGACAATTTTGAACATTAGGAAAGAGGAAAATGCTGTAAAATTGAGAAACCTAAAAATATTACAGTATTTATTTCTACAGTGAATATTAACAACTTAAGTACGCATTATTATGCAAATAACACTGATTTCTCAGCTATTGTGTAAGCCTACAAATTAGATATGCACATACTGAACTGATTAATCATAAACATGAAGCAACATATTCTCAAACTTTATTTTCTAAGGAATATATATTAACTTGAAGTAATATATTTGAAGTAACACAGCTTTTTAAATAAAGTAAACTTAATTTAAAGTAATTCATCTCAAACTCTAAAACCCTATCAACTCGGAAAGCACACAATTTTTAGGTAACCTACAAATGTAAAACAAGAAATATGGTTTCCAATATATTATAAATTGTAATAGAAAGCAACAGACATGACAAAATCAACAGCATCATTGTGTTATTATTGCCAGCTAGTATGCACTAGGTGAGGAGTTTTCTGTTGTCTCTTTGTTGTGATTGTAGGTTTAAATAAGTATACAGTGTATATAAGTAAACAGTGGAGAATAAAATTTCCAGAACTAAATTAAATGCATGCACCTTTGAAGTAATAATATTCAAAGAGTATTCTTTCTTCTAAATCAAAGGGAAAATAGTAAGCTCAGTGGGGGAAAAATGAGTAAGTTTTTATTGGCCAGAGATGATACCTGCAGTGGACATCACTGGCGGTCACAAGCACAGAGCTCCCTTTGTGATACCAAGGTCACTCTTCTCCTCTTTGGAGAGTGTGCAGCTGTCTTAAACAATGATAGGTCAGCTACAGTGATGTCTTCCTCACTGAAGGAAAGCAGTAAATCACTGAATATGAAGCTACCTCATCCCACTTATCCATACTACACGGAATAACTAAGTGTCAACAATTCAATAGAAAATTTTCAAAGGCATTAATGAAAATTGGACAAAGACCTTCATAAAATATTTTATTATATATAAATATGTACTAAGCATAAAAATCATTTCATAAATTAAAATTAGGATTTTTAGCTACCAAATATATAAAAGATTCACTTAATTTAACAGTGATGTTGATTGAAGGTCCAGTAGACTAGCTGTTTCATGGTCTGGTGTGGTATTACAAATTGGCGAGAATTCTCTGAGTGTGTAACAGAAATCTTCAACTAAACCTTTCATGGCTTTTACTCCAGTAACTCTACTACACTCACCAGTGTTAGGAAAATATAGAAGAATTTTTGTTTGCAACAATATTTTATTCAGATATCCCAAAATATCTGAAGAAAGGTGAAGAAGACTGGAGATATTTAAGTCCTTATCCAGATATATATTATGAAGCAATGCAAGTTAAAATTTCAAACATCTTTAATGTCATCAACTGTAGTTAACATATAAAACAAGTACAAAAATATCTGGGAAAACATATTAGTGGCAATAACTAATTATCATTTAGGTAAAATTATACATATTTTTCTCTACGTTTCCCAATTTTCTGCTTTAAAATTTTACTATTTTTTTTTTTCGGTTTTTCGAGACAGGGTTTCTCTGCGTAGCTTTGCGCCTTTCCTGGAGCTCACTTGGTAGCCCAGGCTGGCCTCGAACTCACAGAGATCCGCCTGGCTCTGCCTCCCGAGTGCTGGGATTAAAGGCGTGTGCCACCTCCGCCCGGCAAAATTTTACTACTATAAGTAGGCCAGGGAAGATTTTCACATCAATTTTGGAATTATCAGTGCTAGAGAGATGGCCCAGACGTTAAGGGCTCTGGATGCTCACCCAGAGGACCTGGGATTGATTCCCAGCATCCACAAGAGAGCTCACAACCATTTGCAGCTCCAGTTCCAGTGGATCTGACACTTCCTTTTAACTCATTAGGCACCAGGCACACAAGCGGTGCACAGACATATAGGTAGACAAAACAGCCATAGACATAAAGTTAAATAAATCTTTAAAATTATTTTCAATTAAATAGTCTCACTCAGTGTTGGAGGAAATGAAGCTATGTTGTTCATTAAATATATTTTCCAAGATTTTGTGTTAGAATTCTGCTAATAAAATAATACTTTTACTCTGCCTTCAGGAAAAATCCTTTCTAACTCCATAAAAATATCTACTCAAATGTGAACTGATGACTACAGCCTTGCAGAAACTGAATGTAATATATTGTTTAAACTTACATTGAAAGACAGAAATAACTTTCCGTTTTAATACCTATAGAAAGGCTGTTCAAAAACCGCACTCCTAGACCCTTGTCACCTTCAGCCTTGTTACTAAGGCCAAGTGACATTCACAGTTCCGTAAAACAAAGTGGTTAAAGATTTACAGGTTTTCCTGATACTGAGCCCAAACTACACTGCTCTTGCCAGGCACCATAATACAGGTTGAAGATTTTTATTGCTGCATGTAACACTTTAGCATTTTCTTTAGCGTTTCGGTTGAAACTCTTTTTCTCCTACAGAGAGCTTCTTGTTGGGATATTTGAGAGAACGGTGGTCTCAAGACAAGAGGCACAGCAAACTTCACATTAGCAGATAAAGCCACGAGTATCTGAGATCATTTCCAATCATTTGTCACGTGTGGACTATGCTCTTTAAATATTACATTGTGAGCACATGCATATTGCTGCACTGAATTAACTTCAAAGGGATGTTCAGAAACCAAGTCATAATCACAACCCATTACTTAAACTTGATATGGGTTAGGGAATATGCAAACCAAGAGCCCATTTAAGTGGTAATGGTACTGTGACATGAGCCAAAAAACATAATAAAATCTTCTATTTATCCCTCTGGGCTCAACTAATGTTCAAAATGTGAGACACTCTTTTATTGATCTGAGACCTTGCAACATAAAAGCCCAATTTATGATAACTGCACTCCTCGGGAAACAAATATCTTGTATAACTTTACATTCCTTTGACTGTAATAGAGTTCTGATCTTGTTTATTTTTCAGTGCAAATTCTCTTTGCTTTTAACTCTTTGAGGAACTATTTAATTAAAAAGAAAATCTGGTAGATTTCAAATCAAGAAATTAAAATAGAATTTTATATACGTGACAATTGTCTAACCTTTTGAGAAACAAAGGAGCTGGATTATTTGGTTCTCTGTGTATAATAAATGAATTAAAATGATTTGCTTTCAATCAAGAAAGTCAAAATTGACTTGATATGAAATATAAGTATAGGCAGATTTATCTCTTTACACAAGTACAAGTTGGAAAATCCTTTCTAAGCAAAGCACAAAGACCACACACAATAAAATTCTAAATTTAAATATGTAGACTTTAAATTGAATATACTCAAAAAAATGTAAAGTAAAATAAGGATTCATGAGCAGATTTAAAAGATAGGGAACTAAAAGGATAAAAGGACTTCAAAGGTGGAAGTATATATTGCTTTAATGTATCTGCAGATGATAAATGGGCACCACACTCCAAAAATACAGTAAACGAAACTATGATGAGGTATGCACGTGCATACTTTATTTATAACAAACACACATACATATACAGATGCATAGACACACACAGAGAGAGAAATGCAAATGAACATCCTGCTTTAAAATTATGTAAAAAAAAAATATAGCCAAAGCAAAGTTTTAAAAGGATTAACTCAAACACTAACAAGCAGAAAGTAGTATCAAAGACTTTTATACATTGTAGGTAGGATTATAAATTGATGCCTTATTTTAACAACCAGCAAAATTTGGCTGGGCGGTGGTGGTACACGCCTTTAATCCCAGCACTCAGGAGGCAGAGGCAGGTGGATCTTTGTGAGTTCAAGGCTAGCCTGGTCTACAGAGTGAGATCCAGGAAAGGCGCAAAGCTACACAGAGAAACCCTGTCTCAAAAAAAAAAAAAAAAACCCTAGCAATATTTAAATACTAATATTATTTGCATACAATTTATTATGCTCTTAACTGTTTCCTTTCCAGTTCTATCTGCAGATAATTAAAATAGACAGGATGAGAGAATATACATTGGTGATTGACATGTACTTAGCATGTGCAAGGCCCTGGGTTCTATCCACAGCACACATAAATGATGTCCATTTAAATAACTAGACAGGAAAAGAAGAAAATACTCATCAACAAAACGCAGGATGAATAGCACACTTCTGAGCAGTAAGTACAAGGACAATAGCTGTGCTACTAATGAAATGCTCTGACTTATGTTGAACAAGAGGTGATCAAAATAAAGAACACTGTATATTATTTTCCCATTTCTAGAAGCTTGTGATAGGGATTATTTTGGACAAATGGGTGGGGTGCATGTAAGAATCAGTACGACTCCATTCCCTTTGCAGCATTTTGAAAGTATGCATGAGTAATTTTGAATGTAATCTTCAACATATTTTAATAATTATTTGGATATTTCATATATGCATACAATGTGTTTTGGTCATATTCTCCCCCTCTTCCCTCAATTCCTCACAAATCCCACTTGTCACGATTTTTCCCACTGACAGGTACTTGACATTTCAGTTTGTATTACTCTGTAGGGCCATTTCCCCTCCCCTTCGTTTGAAATACTCTCTTTCTTTCCCTCACAGAGTCAAATTTGTGTTACTCTTACACTCAGGTATGAGGGCAGCCACTGTAGTGCGTTTTACCTACCAGGGGCCATATCTTTAAAGATATGACCTTCCTTCTTCTGGAAGACAAGCACAGCTAGCTGAGAGTTGATGAGTGTATCCATCCTGTCATGGTCAGAATACACTGTTTATCTCCAGTTCTCCTCATGTCTTCTATATACTACAAGCCTTGTAATAAATGCCTATAGAGTCAAAATTCAAAAGTACTATATAGCTTAAATTTATCATATATCACCCAAAACATCAACATTTAAGCAATTCCTTAGTATAATTTCATTTAAACAAAACACAAAAGCTGCATTAATTTTTTAAATAATCATGATTTCTACACCAGAAACTTTCAAACTGTTGTATGATCAATGTTTGGATTGTATGGTTTGTTTTAAAAGATATTGTGGTAAGGTATTTCTGTTTCTTAGCTTATTCAGTATAGGTATCCACATTAGCATTTGGAAACCTGCTATAACCCTCACCATTGTAAAACTCACAGCTCTATTATTCAAAACCAAGATAAGCCCGGGCGGCGGTGGTGGCACACGCCTTTAATCCCAGCACTCGGGAGGCAGAGGCAGGCGGATCTCTGTGAGTTCGAGGCCAGCCTGGGCTACAGAGTGAGTTCCAGGAAAGGCACAAAGCTACACAGAGAAACCCTGACTCAGAAAACAAAAACAAAACAAACAAACAAACAAACAAAAAACCAAAAAAAAAAAAAACAAGATAATCTAGCAGTATGTAAGGAACAAAATTTATTTATTTACACTCATGTATTTAAAGACTAGCAAACAAGTTGATATCAGTTCAAAGTATATTGAAGTGTTGTGGCAATCAAAGAAAATAAAAACATAATAAACATGCAAATTGTTGCTTCACATTTGACTCAAAATATTCTTTGCAGAACTTCAATTAACATTATAATTATCAACAATAGTATTTTCATTTGGACAACCTTTTTTGTTTCAACAAAATGTGCTAAGTCAGTACTTAAAATAATGACTTTTCACCTTCAAAGTCATTTTTGTTCTAGTCACAAATTTGGCAATTATCAGTTCTACTTTTAAATTACTTTGATTCAAATCTAGATCCAAGGCATAGCAAAAAAAAAAAAAAATTATCCAGAAACAGTAACTATACCTCCTAATACAATGATTGTCTAGGTGACCTAGATTAATTAGTAATTTCTTTTGCCAAAAGACCTTGAACCATCAATAATTTCTGATGTATGAACCTTATCTTGTTTTTCTCACTTTTTGATATTACTGAAATGAGCAGTGTAGAACATATATCCACAAAATATTTGACAAGGAAAGACAGACAAGTCCTGTGATGCCTTTTAGTGCATCTAAACAGGATCGACTTTGTGCTCTGCAGACCAACACTTCTCTTCTATGCCCTGCATTCTGCCTCAGGCTTGATTCCAAAGTCATGAATTATAACTTTTATTATAAATATATGGATTTGTCTTAACAGAGTGAATTTGCCCCAAATTCTGGCTATACCAAATTATAGTGATATAGCTGCTGTCTGTAATATGAAGTAACATTAAAATGAAAGTCTTGCAGAAAGAGGTAGTGACTAGTCTAGAAATTCCATACTATGGTAGATCACTGCCATCTTCACCCATTACTGTGACTGGGCTTCCCATCTCTTCTCCGTGTTTCCCAAAGCAAGTAAGTTCTACTCAAGTAGCTACTTGAATTATTTTTTCAGCATTCCACACATCTCAGCAGATAGAATCCACTAATAGATGCTGTCAAAAAAAGCATGACAAAGGACTCGCTAGCCATCAACAACCTACAGACTTCTGATCCCCAGGAGAGCTCAAAATGAACCTGGCAAGCATCTATTGCCTTTCTATAATGGGAACTTAACACCTTCATTATTGGTCTTTAACTGTATTAATGATGGAAGGGTAAATGAATAGTGTCAACTTATATTTTACCTTATGCCCAAATTTCAGTTCTTCTACCTATTTGTTGAAATGTAAAGAGGGATGTAGGTGAAGGATATGCAAAAAATTTTTCAGAGTGTACATGCTCAACAGTTTTCTTAACATGATAAAAAATATAATCTTTGCTACTGATATAATGCACTCATTTATAACAAATTCATTTGGGTAGTCATTTTATCTCTGAATATCCCTAACAGTATTGTCAAGTATGACAAGGGAATTGAACCTTATCTTACACAGAATAAATGTCATGTATTGCACCATGAAACTGCTAATTACATTCAAACGTATTTGTGTCAGAATTCAGAGCATTTGACTTTCCAGTCTTTCATTTATGTAAATATAATGTAATTAATTAAATAAGAGAAAGATTGGGAATCTATAACGTTCCTGATTTTGCAAAGTGTTGAGACATCTTAATCTTATGTTAGAAAGATATACTAAGAAATAGGTTTTCAACATTCTGAGGTATGATACACAGTAAAGGAAAGGGTGCAGTCCTATTCAAGGTCAACAACTCTAATTTGATGCTCACTCTCATCTGATAATAATCTAGCCTTTATTTGAAGTGGTTTCCAGCACTTATTTTGTTACTTTTCGTTGCTACCAAGTAGCATCTGTTCTGCTTGTGTATCCAAGCTGTACAAAAAGATACCAATTTGAGATTTTGTGTTTCTACTTCTCTTAGGAAGTGGTCATCAAAGATATTCACCACAGGAGGTAATAAGAAAAGTCTGTTATTTTGTGCATGTACTTGGCCAAATTCAGCCCATGAGGTTTTTTGAATGAATCTTCAAAGCAATCCTGTAATGGGTGGTGGAATCTTCTAGAGAACTGAAAGCTGAGACACCAGGAAGCAACTTGTCAGTGCCCACCCCCAGCCACAGAACTAGAATGCAGTCCCAAGTGTGCCTGGGCGTTAGGATTGTGAGTTAAAGGAACTAGTGTTTGTTTCTGAATTTTCACAGAAGAAACCCTCCCACCCTCTTCCTTACGATGTTAGCCCTTGGCGTAATTCTCAAATAGAAACCTCAAGACATTATGAACTTTTCTTGCAAAGAAGTAAAATGATACGCTTTCTTGATAACTCTTGAACTGTGGTCTAGAATCCTAAAATATCAATGACACTGTAAACTAAACAATACAAATCTGTAAAAGAAAGAGTTAAATTATGAATTTTTGAAATATCCGAGGAGTTATAAAACAATCTTCAGCAACTTTCACATAAATTAAAAGAAGACTGGAATTTATCATTTCACAAAATGTGAAATACATTTCACAAAAAGAAGATAATGTAAGTGATGAAAAATTGTGATATAAAAGCAAACATTTATCAAGTACAACTAATGAATCTGTCTGTCTGACTCTCTCTCTTACACACACACACACACACACACACACACACACACACACACACACACACACATCTCTAAACATACCACATTTGTCTCACATACAAAGAAGTACTATTATAGAAACTATTTCTGTAACATTTGGATTACTGCAAACAAATAGCCCCATTAAATACATGTAATTCACAGTAAACAGCAGACACAAAGCTTTCAATAATTATGTCTACATTGTTTCTAATTAGCACTGTGAAATTCTATTTAGCAAAGTCTCCAAACAGATTGACCAAATTTTCCCCATAATGCAATCTTATTTTTTCATAATGAAATTATTCACTGTACTCTTCAAATAATTCTCTTAAAATTGGTTTTGTATGAAGCAGTTGAATATGACCTTAATCCTACTACTTGGGAAGCTGAGGCAAAAGGATGCCAAGATTGAGCCTGGACTTATTATCAAGACACTGACTGAAATAAAGTAGTAATCCTTAATGACCCCAAAATATTGGAGAACTGTCAATAATTTTGTAAAATATTTTATGACATTAGAATTTTAAGTAGTAGAATTATTTTAAAAAAAATCTCCATTTAAAACATTTACATTGTTAAATTTTGTAGTGATTTAAAATACCATTGTTTATTTAATAGCTAGCTTGCTGTTATGTAAATGTGTGGATGATAATGAACAGAAATGCTTTATTAGTGTTAACATGAACTGGAATTTAGACTTTCTTATTCTTCTTGAGATAAGTCCCACTGGCGTTTATCAATCAGTTGCGGAATGGCTGCACCTGACAAGCCCATTGTGCCACACTGCCTAAAATATGATACTTTCCAAAACTTTTCTGTTGCTGCTTTATCTCCAATTTTCAAGGACGATGTTTCCCATTCCCGAATAATAAAATACCTAATATGTTTGGCTGAACAAATATACCCACTGTCTTCTTATCTTATTTCCCTCTAGACATAGTAAGTCATTTCTATATCATATTAAAATTAATATTACAGTAAGAGTGCACTCTTTTGTGAAAGTTGAAGGCCAGTCCAAATGATTCACCATGGAAAAGTCCCAAGTAAAGCAAACATCAAATCAAAGTAAAGATTAAAAAACGTGAAGGATAGAGGAAAGGAAGGCCGAGTTATTCCTACAGCCCTGCCTGGTAACCAGGTTCCAGGGCACTGAGGTTCGCCTCCTTTATCTAGATGGTGTGTGTGTTCCTGCACTTGAAATCTGGTATTCGTAATAAACACCAGAGGATCTTTTTATTGCTCTGGAAATATTTGTTTTAGCCCGACTATACTGCTCACACGTGAGAAATGAAATCTATGCCATCCCATGCTTGATGCTGTCACTGCAGCCATGGAACTGGTGCCAGAGGAATGCAAATGGTTGCTAAATACAAGGAGAACTCCAGCAGAGGGTTGACGGCAGCTGGAAAAGACTGGTGGGCTGAAGACATCGTTTCTCATATCTAATTATAGAACCTAAACTTCCATGCTGAACATGGAAATGAATGATTTGTTCCGTATCCTTTTATGTAAATGAATCATTATGTAAGAAACACATGCATTTTTATTAAAATCCATAGGTGGTTCTTGGGCTGTATAAATCTATTTGTTTCACGTCTATCAGTGGAATCTGGGTATTCAGAAAAAATCAGAATAAATGTTTACAGCACAGGGATATTTTCTGATGCTTACTGAGATTTTGTTAGTAACAGTATCAGAGAACCACAAATGAAGTGCCACACATTTGAAATTAATCTTGCATGAAGGGAAGGGAAGCATCATAACATTAAGGTGACCTATTCACATTACATTAGACAGACAAAAATTTAGGACATACCTCAGTCCAACTTAGTTTGTGCTCATATTTTGATTACTGAAATAACTACAAAAGATGAAGAATTTAATGGTGTGCAGGACTAAATAGATGACATAAAACTAAAAGGTAAATTTCTGAGGAAGATTTCAGACAGTAAGATTAGTAAAATTACGCATTGCTATTGACAGAGATGATATATTCTTATATTTACAGTTATAGAAATATCAAAATATCTTAAGACACTCTTTACTTAGAAATCTCTTTCTAATATTGCCCTAGTACTTCTCAACTCTACTAGCTCTATTAAGCTGAAGACAATTTTAAATTTCAGGTACTAATTCTTAAAACTGTCCTTAGTTTTAATCTTTAAGCACTGTAGACTGTCTACCTAATTAATATGCTAATGTGAAAAATGAAATGTAACGGTAAGTTAATATACCCAAAACAATTACCAATATAAATAAAATAAGAAAAAGCAAAATTACTGGAAAATAACATAAACTATATGCACACAAGAAAACAAAAAGGCATGTCCACAATATAACCACAATACACACACGTATATGCACATACACACAGTGCAAATAGAGTAATTGTTCCAAAACAAGAAATTATTCCCATAAATATCTCATTTCTAAATGTTTTCTAAATAACACAAATTTTTAATTCTGGATATTTCACTAAAGAATGAACACAAAAATTATTCTATGCAAAATCATAGATATTACTGGAGAAAGAGTTACTAAGAGAAAATAAGAACGGTATCCATTTTCTGGGAAATTAGTAAATCCTGTTTCAAAAACTGCCAATAAAGGTTCTTTAATTTTTCAACTGAATCCATAAAGTCTTCAATAAAATCCAGTATAAGAAAAGGGAAATATTTACTCAGAGATCCATAAATCCTGATCAATGTCTGATTCTTATACAAGATTGAAAGATGAGAAAAAAGAATAGTTCCTCATCCTAATTTAGAGTTTATGGCCTGTAGTGAAAATGAATCCTGCCATCAACTGTGTCTGTTGACTTGTCTGAAACACTGGAATAATTAGCAGACATGTGCTCTTTTCCTTACAGTTGTCAAGACTACAGGTAGTTTGAAAGTTTAAAGGGATTCTTCCACTAGATGCCAAGAGTACAAGGTAGCTGCATGAATCAGCATCCAGTTTTCACAATGTCACAGTGCAGTGGCCTGGCCCTTTAGAGGCTTGCTGTGAAACAGAAAAGCTCCCTGCATCTTGAGTCAGCAGATTGAAGCAGTTAGGTATCAAATGAGAATCCATAAAGATGCATGCTATAGCTTCATGCTATGATTTTTATTTACATACTTAGTCTCTGTCAGCCCCAAATACAACTATAACCAATTACAGTCTGATTTCTGTTTGGTGTACTCCAATTTTCTTGAAATTCCCATGATAAGTTAAGGACAAAAGTTTCAGTACAAAAATTTCAACAAGAAAATAATTATTCTGATATGAATAGGTTATTTCTTTCTTCTAATGCTTTCATTGAATATATTGATATTTAAAAAGCCAGTAATGCATCCTTCCTACTTTATGTTCATTTTCTTCATACCAGAATTTCTTATCGTAACAGCATTCGCGTTAGTTCTGGTTTCTTTAGAGTCTTGCATATTAAAGTCAATCATGGTAGTATTTAGTATATTCTCAAGGAAAATAGATATATGTGTTGGTCTAAGTAATTAATTACTATGTATATCTTATGATTAAAATTATATATACACATATATGCCCTAAACATGCATGATTCCTTCTATATTTAGTATAATAAAAGCTAGCAAGTATTAAATAATTTGATGAACACAGAAACACAATATCAACAATGTAGGACTAAAATCCAATGATAGGAAAGACATCTCAGAGCCAAAATCTTGTAAAATTAAGGCTTAAAATCTCTCTCTCTCTCTCTATCTCTCTCTTTCTCTCTCTCTCTCTCTCTCTCTCTCTCTCTCTCTCTCTCTCTTCCTCTCTCTCTCTCTCTCTCTCTCTCTCTCTCTCTCTCACACACACACACACACACACACACACACACAAGTAGCTGCATGTAAAAATGATTTTAGAATTCTTTCTCTTAAGAGATTTTATAATTTGTGCAATTCCTAAATGTCTTTGTGAATCAAGTTTACAAAAATATGTAGAATTTCCTCTTTAAAAAAATACTCTAAAGCAATCTATTTCTTAAAGTAGGTAATGAATGTTATTTTCAAACACAGTATTTTAGTTAATTCTTTCAAATCATATTTAATTGGAATTTTTTTCTGTTTCTCCAAATAAATTCATCTCTGGGGGCTTAGAAGGTATTCAGTGTGCGCAACAGTTTTATGGAGCACAATCTTTTCTCCAACATCTCCATCTGCTGGCTTAGAGGAAAAGTAAAATTTTAATTGCTATTTCTTTAAAGGTGATTTAAAAAAATTTACAATTTGTGTCCTTTATAGAATTAAAATATAAAATTCTTAAATTATTGTTAGCTAGACAAATGGTTATTTAACAGAATCATTCATTAGAATAAATAGAAACAGATTCTTACAAGCTAATTTAATATTTACTCTCTAATCCCCTAACCTTAGGAGATCAGATACTCACATGTATAACTTATTTAGAGAGTTCCTTTTTTAATGTTTTTCTAATTATTGCCACATTTAATTTTGCTAAAGTTTGCTAAACTTATGATATATAATACTTAATATTTTTCAAAAATCTATGTTGGTTTTGACAGCTATAGAAACACCAATATCAACTTATTATTTTCTTAAAAATTGAAATATTTTATTACCCTCATGAATTACTGGTGAAGAACTACTAGAGTCCATTTCCACACTTATACTAAACTACTCAGGCAAGACCTCACAGGCTGCTCCCTACTAAAAGCATGGCGTTTCCAAGGTTTTCAAAACCATTAGAAAGACCACTGAAACAAGTGGTCAGAAAACAACTGAGATTTGGAACAGGTTCACTTATTCTCCAACCATTGGAAGGCACTGGGGAAATGATCTTGGATGAATGAATGAATGAATTTGGAGGCCCCTCACTGCTTTCAACTCCTGCTCACATGATAGCCTCAATTTTCTCTCTTCTTTTAGGATTTGCATTTTCTCATAATGACGGCTTGTTCAAGCATTCATTTGAAAATTATCTTAGTACCACTTCAAGACAAAAGGAAGGAAGCGGGGAAGAGAAGGGAAAGATGTGAAAGGGAATAAAAGAAAGAAAGAGAAAGAGAGAGGGAGAGAGAGAGAGGGAGAGAAAGGTGGGGGGTGAGAAGAAAGAAAAAGACAGACATCAGAAATCTGTCTTTAATCTCCTCTGGTATCCATGGAAACAAATGGGAGCAAACAGAGCAAACAGGTACTCTCATTATTCCTTTGTGACTG
The DNA here is from genome assembly GCF_049852395.1 of Peromyscus maniculatus bairdii. Classification (NCBI taxonomy): domain Eukaryota; kingdom Metazoa; phylum Chordata; class Mammalia; order Rodentia; family Cricetidae; genus Peromyscus; species Peromyscus maniculatus. The sequence goes on from NC_134857.1 coordinate 61,231,531, forward strand.
AAAAGGTGTAGGAGCTGAGTGCAGCAGAGCACATTCCTGATCAGAATAAAATGACTTCCTTTCATTTAACTCAAACCATTCAGTAGACTTACTTAGATCTTTAACTCCATGTCAACCTCAACATTTCTGAGTAAATACATCCATTTCACAAATACCATTCAGTTGCTAAGCAGATCCTTTCCTTTGTCAAAATGACACCACTTAATGCTGAAGTTTTGCTTTCTTGACAAATAAATTCAATGCTTTTGATTTTTTTCTTTGCATTATCAAGATAAAGAATAAGCTACTTCAGAAGCAGGGATTGGTGACTCATGTAATTCAACATTGACTTTGGAGGAGACCTCCTTCGGTTTCTGGAGAAAATGGAAGAAAGACACCTTGATCTTATATGTCAATGTACTTAAAGATGTTGCATCCTTTCTATGAAAGAACCTGACTAAATGCAGCACACAAACAAATTATCTGCATTGGAGTAAAATCCAGAGCAGGTTTAAATGATCATGTTTAGCTTCATACATCTGACAGCAGAGACTCCCATTTATTTAACCAGGGAAGTAGTGGTTGTTTGGTTGTGCCTCACACATATGCCCCCCCACCCCCTTTCCTCCCTTTAAAGAGTTAAATTAACTTTGCAATTTCCCTTTTCCTTAGGAAAAGAAAAAAAAGAAAATGATGGAAATACTTTTCTTTGCTGGTTTTGAATTTTTTAAAGGATAAAATTAATTTTTAAATATGTAAATTGACTTTGCATAGTCCACTAGCTAATGTGGACTCTAAAAAAATCTGTCGAGAGAGCTTCGTTTCTGTAATTTTGCCTTACTAGTTGTAGGTAGTGGTCAGTAAGCTTACAGCATGTGGGCTGCAAGAGTCAAGATGCTGGATTCTTCTGGTGGCTTCTTTTTACTTCATTCCTCCATGTTTTTTTGGTGTCTGGTGGGATGATCTGTGGGTGGGGTAATTTTTTGTTCTTGGAAAGAACATTTAAAATTTTTTTGCTTCAGTATTTTTTTAAGAAAAGAAGAAATCTATAGAAAAAAATGAAGTCTCGAATATACTGGTTTCTCAGAACTATGGTTGGATATATGAAATTTAGTAGTTAAATGAAAACTGTGCACTTGTTCCATGTGTATGTAATCTCACCACATATCTTATTTCAATTCAATTTATACTAGAAATAACCCATTCACTAAATTTGGGCTTGAGGATACAAGCCACACAAACTATAATCTCTGAGCCTTAAAGAGCCCCAATACAGTGGCTCAACACCTGTTGGAATCGAGAAACACTCAATTAGTTTGGTGGATGTATCTGTTATTTTCCTAGTAAGCTCATCTCATTATATTTTTATCAATAATCAACTTCTTGACTACTAAGTATTTTCAAAATGTCTTGTCAATATCTCAGAATCTATATACATACTTACTTTGCAATGCATTGTGACAATGTATTTGTGCATATAAATACAGCTAGGTAAAATACTCAACACAGGGTCATGTCAAACTGAAACTCACAAGAGACAGAAATTTCTTGATAACACATGAACAGCCTAATTCAGTAGGTAATTAGGTCAAGTATGGACGTCTTTGACATTCACTTAAAACAGTTTCTTAGTACCTGTTACGTAATAACATTTATTGCACTGTGATGCACTTCTATAACATTCTACTACGTTTTAAATTTTATTCACTTATTTAATCGGAAGGGGCATGTGGAGGTCAGAAGACAACTTTGAGAAGTCAGTTCTCTCCTTCTGGTGTCAGGTACCCAGGGAGTAAACTCAGGTCTGCAGGTTCAATGGGAAACGCCTTCATCAACTGAGCCATCTTCTATGAGCAAATTCTCTTGTCTATCATTTCCATTTCTAACCTATTTCTCTATCATTTCTATTGCTATCTGGATTTTTCCTTAATATTAACATTTTAAGAGAATGCCTATCTTCCCAAGTTGCTCCTTTAGAAAAGCTAGAATTCTTGTCATGTAAATGACCACAATCACATTATCACCCTATTTTTTTTTTTTTTTTCATTTATCCGGGGACAGGAGTTGCAACCTGGCCTTCTTATATCCCTGGTGTTACAGAGCAGCACAGAATACATGACAGGCTTCTTAGGGGAAAGTGGGTGGGATGGCAACCGGCTGTGGGAATACTGTCGTGGGTATTTCCTCTGGTGATTTTCCGCTCTGTCTGTTACATGGGAGTCAAAGTGGGAGGTAAGCCACCTGCAAATCTTCCCCCAAATTGATATCTATGGAATGGAAGCTGAGAACATCAAGGCAGGAAACATCTGCCAGCCTGGAGGCCGGAAATGGTGGTGGCTGGGAGCACTCAGGATGCTGCCTCCATGCCGGGACCTGGCTGCTGGCCTCGGGCGACCTCCCACTTACTGGGCGACTGGGCTCAGATCATTTTGCCCAAAGCTTTGCCAGAGCGTCCTAGCGAGTTCCAGAGCCCTACGCAGAGGACAGGGACTGATATTGAGTACTGCAAATGCTAAAATGGCTGGTCTGCGACTTCTTCAGATTTTAAAACTCTGCTGGTTGCAATCGCTTCCGAGTCATTCTCATTCTCCAGTCGCCTTTGCCCAAGCCTGCAACCCTGGAACAAAGCATGCGCAGCCAGCAAGTGCTCTGGCCATCCTTGGCTCCACTTAGGCAGGAGCTTCAGTGAGCTGAGAACGGACCTAGCTTCTGGTCCTCGCCTTCCTCTTCCCTCTTCTGCTGGCGACCAGTTGTGGCTTGTTAACCCCCTTCCCTCAAGCTGGCAGACATCCCCATCACCACCCGCATCCCCCACTGTCCGCATCCTCATCCCTTCTGGGTCCCTATCAGTTTAAAATCCCTTCCCCTTCCGCACACACCAGCCAGTCAGGGCCTGCGTCAGCCTCGTGCCCGCGCCCCTCGGGTGGGCATTATGTAACAGCCCCGGGCCCAACTCCACAACCATTTTAACAACTTGTCCGGTACAATGGAAGGATGTGGGGCTCACGGAGACTGCAGGTCGGAGTTACCCTGCCAGGCTACAGGACTAAGGCAGTTCCCCCATGGGATCTGTCCAACAGTCCCACAGCGCGCCCTGGGGAACAACGTGTTCTCTGTTGGTAGGGTGCCAATAAGCGCGCAAGAGGGAGGGGGTTGGGAAAGTCTCTTTAGAGGCGCCAGAATCAAGCAAGAACCCCTTTAACCCGATAAAGACCTGTCCGAGTCCAACCCCTACCCGGTTTCTCAGTGTGCACACAGGCACACTGTTCATTGCCTTTTGCCCCTCTTCACTGCCTGCCGGCCAGTGGGGGTCCCCAAGATTACAGCCACCTTCTCTCTCTGCACCCTCACACGCACGCGCGTGTGCAGTCACTCCCACCCACACATGACAGGCCAACAACACACACACACACACACACACACACACACACACACACCATCCCACACTCGCATTCACTAGCTTTCTTTCCCTGTGCAGCACTGGAAAGACATGCATATTCATTACTTACAAGCATTGGTGACTGCGAAACTGTTGGCTACCTCCAAATTGTCGATATGGGGTGTCAGTCTGAACTCCGAAGTGGAAAACTGAACCATCCCTACCCGAAATGCACTGTATTCTTGATCAGCGCCCCTTGGAAATAGCCCCCCTGCAGAGAAGAAACAGCAAGCAAGAGAACCATGTCAGAGCCCTGGGAAGATAAGAGCGGAGCTGCTAGCTCCCAGCAACCCCGGAGTCTCTCATTCACACTAACCGCCGGGATAAACATAATCACTGAGTTGGGCAGAAAGGGTTGGACACCCAAAAGATGGTCAATGGGTCTAGGCACGGAGGAGAGTCTGAGGACGAGGAATGTTCTCCTTAATCGCAAGCTTTGCGTTCATACCCCCAGAAAATCTGAGCACACTAGAAGATGCCTTCAAGGCAGAAGTAACGCAGTCCGGGGGGTCAGAAATGAGCAAATCTTTCTCTCTATTGTGTCAAAAGGCATAGTCATTTCTTTTTGCTTCAGCCTAAGAAAATCATGTATAATCTAGGTAGTTTAAATCTGGAATGCAGTCAAGGTATGACATAAGTCTACATGACATGAATTAATTTGCCCACTGTGAACAAAGATTACCAACAAATTATGCACAATCCAAAGGCATAACACAAAAGGTACCTACCTATCTGTATGCTGTTAGAAGAGACACCAAAAATCAGTCCCCATAAAACAGGAGAAAGGAGGACAGAAATATGCATAATCTTTTGCATTTCCAAGAAAAGTAGAGCATCCACAAAATAACCCCTTTTCCCTTTTCCTTCTCTTCCTTCTTTGGCCGTTATCCTCAACAAATTAGATCCTCTGCATTTTGAGATCGAAATTTTAGCAAGGAGCTGCTAAAAACACTGAGTGGAGACAGAAGAATCCTTATTTCCCAGGTCTTGCTGGTGGCTGTTGATGCCTTGCGTCCTGTCCCCTCTCCTGAAGTCCCGAGAACTGGCTGAATGCAGTTTTCAGCTGAGCTGCCTCTGTGGTCCCGGTGTCTGGGAATATTCAACACCCTCCCATGCACTCACACAATCACCCTCTCTCGAGCTCTCCTCTCCCTCTCTCCTCTCTCACACGCGCGCGCGCACACACATATACACACACACACATACACACACACACACACACACACACAGGAAAGTCACAGAGAGGGGCAGGCAGTCTCGGGCGCGCGTGCGCGACTCGTGGCAGGCGGCGGGATCGCGCAGCCACCCCTCCCCCGCACAACGCCCCGCACCCCGCACAGCCCTGGTAGCTCCTGCGCGGTGCTGAGAAAGCTCAGCTCAAAACCGGGCAGCCTAGTGCCTCTTAGAGACCTCCAGTCTTGTGCATCTGAATTTTAGCACCGAGGACAGCGCTTCGGTCTGCGCCCAGGGCTGAGATTGCAGGGCTCTCTCTAGCTGCAGAGATGCTCTAGGCAGATCCAAATGCTGCAAAACTGATTTCCGGTTGCTATGCCTAGGAAGCTGAACTGCTGCTAATTGCTGTTGGCGGTGGAGCTTTCTTCTGCCGGGCCCTGTTGTTTTTCATTAAACAAAACGACTATGATTTGATCATCTGAAAATCCGCTTAGCAATACCGACACACTGACTTTTTTGTTACCTGACCCAGCTAAGAAGCAAACAAAATATTTCCCGAAGAGAAGATTTCCAAATTTATGAACTTTGGCTTTATATGATGTAGGCGTAATCTCGGGGAAACCCAAAATTCTATCCTTAACTACAAAAGATGACCAAAAAAGCGTACCTGGCATGAAACTTTGAAGGGCTTTATGTGGAAATACATCTTTGGAGTATGTCCCTTTGGGTTATGGTATGATTTGTTCAAGCCACACTGCCTGTGGATTGCTCTTGTACTTTAGTGAAGACTCCCTCCTACTGTAGGGTCATGTAGACTGGGCTCTTAGATGTCCTATCTTTATATGGATTGAAAGGAATCGTAGTGTCCTGGGAGGGGGAAAAATAGACCAAGCCAGTCTAGAAGGGCTGCAAGGATGCAGAACCTTTCCAGACACTTTGTTACAAACTGGATACCCCATCACATTTGGGCTTAACTTAAAAAAAATAACCACTACATCATGGAAAAAAGTTACCTCACTACAGCAAGCCTGCTTGAGCCTCTGGGAAATAAAGAATAAGTTAGAAATTAAAGTTTATGAGGAGGTCGGTAGAGAGTACTGGAGATTGTATATGCCTGTGAAACTCATGTTCAACATTTTATGGCATACCAAGCCATCTCTGTATACCTGCTGTGTCAATTCTCTCTGCTGCCTCAGAAATTCAACAAATTGTATGTTTTTTATTTAAATAGAGAAATAAAGACTCAGTTCAGAAAAATCGTTGCGAGGAGCCAGGAGACTGCAGTTGACATCAACGGAAGAATCTGCTGATGGTCCAAAGTGCACCAGAGCACTTCATGGTTATATCTTGTAGAGAGAAGGTGATTTTAGTATCACACATTGTAGCATCCCTTTTTTTTTTAGCCATCTTAACTCCTACTTCTCCCTCAGTCACACTGGCTCTCAAATTCTCCAATTATTAAAATATTTTTCTTAAGATACATCTTCAGCATTAAAATGAGAAGGGATGAATGAAAGCAAAAAGCAGAGCAGTCCTTGTGGCTTTTAAACTCTGTGAGCTTGTGATTTCAAGTTATGATTTCTCTCTCTGTGTACCTCTGTCTCTATCTCTATCTCTGTCACTTTGTCTCTCTCTGTCTGTCTCTCTCCCTGTGTGTGTGTGTATGTTCCTAAGCCAAGAATACAGAATGTATGTATAACTTACTGAGCTTACATATTATAGGTGAAAATACCATTGTTTGTGTAGATAATAATCTATTTCACCTGTGAATAAAAAACTCTATAATAAATATTAAGTCGGGTCCTCTGAATAAAAAGACATGAAGCATGATAGAAAGTCAATGAGGATAAAACTGTAGGGAAAACAAGGATTGTAAGTACCCCAACTTTTTAGAAAGAATAATCAAACATTCACACACAGTTTCATTTCTGTTTCTGATGCCAAACACAAGGGTAGTTTGAAGTTTATGAACCAAAAGAAACAGATCAGCAGATACAACACGTAAACTATCTCTTCTACCCTTCTTCTTTGTCTTGCCATTCAGGGTTTTCCACAAAGCATCTTGAGCCTCATCCAAAGTGCTTTGGGATGGGAGTTGGAAATAAAGAGAAAGTAGCTTAATTGTGGAAAGAAATTGTGATACCTAACATGTCTCTAAAGAAAATTAAAATGTAAAAGAAAAGGGTTTTCAAAAGCTGCTTCCATCTTGACCTATTTAATGTTCAAGGGCAGATATGAACTCAAAATTGACTGAATTATATCGTGACAGAACACAAATTTGCCAAATCATAGTGCATTTTCCCCAGGGAACATGCACAACCTTAGCAAATATTACTTTCTGTTAATAAATTATAATTGGTATATAAGATCTATAAAATATTATCAGGCATTATCTGTAATTCAATTGCTACTCTAGTAATCTGTGTTTATAGTTTAGGTGAACATCTGACCTTCACACACCTAGAAACATTTCCTACTAAAATGCAGCATAATTACATTAATATTAACTTCCATAAAGCTTTTCAGTACAGCACATTAGGTAGTCAATATTTCTTTTCACCACAGAATGCTGTCTGATTAAGTATAATGAAGTTAGACTGAATGGAGTAAATGGTTATACAAATAAGTGGGAAAAGACTGGTGTTTGGTTTTCATATGCCCAAAGATCCTCCTTTAAAGCCACAAAGCTTAATGTTTCTTGAATATTTATCTTAAACTTATCAATAATAAAATCAGTCTTGAATATTACAAGCAGTTGAATAGAACAGTAGGCTACAAGGACCAGTTGCTATTTCCTGCCCTCTGCTGTTCATTTCTGGAAACTATGTAGACCTTCAACATTTTTTTCAGATCCAAGAAAACTCACAGAAAGAAAAAAAAACACAAAATATTATCTTCCTCATTAATTGTTTCAGTGGTTGGATGGTGCTGTTGGTTTTAGTATGTACTTGTATTTAAATATAATCCTTAGTATGAAAGCTACAAATAAGAGTTAGATATAAACTTGCTAATGTATACCTTAGTCCACCTTTATTTCAATTACAATTTCTTTTAATTTTTAAAGAAAATGATTTAATTTTTCATAAACTACTTAAAGAATTTAAAAGTTTGTCAAGTCTTTAGATTTTATAGTCATATTCTGCAATGCAAGTAATTTTCATAGAGAAATTTTATCATGTATGGCGAATGGGCTGGTAGTAATTTTAAACAGACTGGAAACAAACTTCAGGCTGCAATCCTAGTCAAAAAGTATTACAAGCACAGGTGATGTAGTTCATACTGATAGTGTCTGACCAAGTGGAAGTCATCATAACCCTTGAAAGGCTTGGTTACAACTTAGCCACTGAAATGGATAGGACTGCATTCTGTCCCCAGAAAGTGTCCTAAATAACAGTTACTGCAGATAGAACAGAGGTCCAGTAGTCTAACCATGAGACCCCATTTCCTAAGACACTAGAAAAAAGGGAAGAAGAGTCATGAGGATCTAAATATAAAGAGAAATACATTCTGAGGTTCTCCATTAATAATAGCATAAATATTCAGATTGAGGCAATATTGTTCATACTGTTGTTTTGTCAATTTTTTAAATTATTGACTTGGCATATCAAACTCAAGGCTCAAGAATACATATCTAAATGGGCTTAATAAGCATTATAAATGTGTATGTATAGATATACGTTTGTGTATGCATGTGCATACAAGTGATATTTAAAGTATAGAGTCCTAAAATAGAAAAAACATAGTATTCATTTTAGGTTTGAAGGTTTTGATGACATGAATTTCAATTTTGACATCCATAGCCAAAGGACTACAGTATTTATCTATTATGATTGATGCTATAAGAAAAGGATTAAGGTCATGTGATGAGGAAATGATGAACTCCAAAATTAGACAAGTTATCAGTAAACAAGTTATCAGTGAAATGTGAGAATGGCAGTTATAATGGATAATCTTGGTTTTGAAATTAACACATACAGAAGAGGGAACTTCAACAATTACCACCATTAGACTGATCTCAGGGTATGTACGTCTGCAGGGCATTACCTTAATTGCTAATTAATGTGGAAGGCCAAGTCCACTGTGAGCAGGGCAGTTCCTGAGCAGGTGGGCCTGAGCTGTATATGAAAGGTTGCTGAGCAAGCCAGGGAGAAAACCCAGTAAGTAGCCTTCTTCTGTCTTCTATTTCCAGCACCTGCCTTGGCTTACTCTCTTGGCTTTCTTCAATGATGGACAGTAAACTGTAAGTTGAAATAAGTCCTTTCCTCTTGAACTTGTTTTTGTTTATCACAGTAACAGTAAGCAAACTAGAATAGTAGTCAACTATCCCTAATGCCAACTGCATCTTGGATTTCAAGGGAAGAAACATGTCATCAAAGGCTCACACCTGGACTGAGTCAAGCAGAGCTTAGCTAAGAAAAGGCTAGCATTTTGCCGAGGAAGGCAGTTCATAGAAAGCCAATGACATCAGCAAAAGCATGGGCACATGGTGAGAATTACAAGCAGTTCAGTGTTTCTAGGATAAGGAATGTGAGAAAGAAATGAGTGGCAGAAACAAGCAAGACTATAATTTGAATTATATATAGAATATAAATAAGTATATATTACACACGTATATTTTATAAATGTGAATATAAATGTGTATATTTTATCTACATATACAATATATACATGAAGAGACATTCTATAAATCACATAGATATGAGGTCTTAAGACTTGCTTTTTAGGCTATTTTGAAGCAGTGTTCAAGTAGAAGCCCACTGAAAGTAGGAAGAGGTGGTATGAGTCTGTTTTTCTGAAGGGGTTACAAGGAGTTGAACTAACAGAGCTATGACATAGATATGAAGAAAAAGTTAGACTGAAAAAATACTTAGGTAGCTGGGCAGTGGGGGCTCATGGCTTTAATCCCAGCACTTAGGAAGCAGAGGCAGGCAGATTTCTTTAAGTTCAAGGCCAGCCTGGTCTACAAAGCAAATTTCAGGACACGCAGGGAGGGATACACAGAAAAAAACCCTATCTTGAAAAACCAAAACAACACCAACACCAGCACCACCAACAAATTTAGGTAGACCCTTATTAGGATTTGCCAGTAGACGTGTGCTCGATGGAGGTAAAGGAGGTGGGGAGAGAAAGCTGATTTCCATGGAAGGAGACACAGACACATCCTAAGTCCATGTCAGTATTCCAAAACATAAGCTAGTCTCCTAATGACTACCTGGAGAAATCAGATTTGAGATCTAACTCCTCTCCTCCCAAACAGGAAGTCAGAGCTAGGGTTTTACTTTGGATTAATTGGTACTGTGCTATACATGAGGCTATAGTAAGGCGTCTCAAATCTCCCTACTGATTTCAGTGTGGCTGTTTTTATACCCATAAACACTTTTAAATTCCTCATAAAGGAAATAATTTGTGTAATGTTCGATCGATCATTGGAGGTAACAAAGCTTTTTCGTTTATCATCTTGCTAATATTATTCTTTGTGGTTATCATTTTAAAACAATCATCTATAGGTATAGAGTAAGTTGCAACTAAGTTTTATATTACTTGATTTTAACCCTCACCTTATTTTTACATTAATGTTCTATGAAAAATACCAATCTATCAAATATTTTGTCAAGCATCCTAACCTCGTTTTGATTGTCACATATTAGTGAAAGTCCAAGTATTAGCTTTATCAAGATGTTTTAAGGAATAATAGTAGAATTAGAAACCTTGAAAAGATAATTTAATTAAAATTTCATGTACATTGATAACATTTGGAAACAAAATTGTTGGAAACCACGCTGAACTTTCCAGAAAAAAATGAATAATCAAGGAAATAAACAATTATGATCTTTAGCACTAGCAAAGCTTTTATAAAACACCAAAAATTTCTTTAAAGGCATTCATGTGTATTACTTACGTTCATATTACAGGGACTAAGCAATGAAGGATACATTGTTTTGGCTCACATTTTAATATTATAGTCCATCCTGATGGGGGAGTGTAGATGAATTTCTAAATGGTTTTATAAAATAAAAATCACAGAGCCAAATATAGGGGTGAAAGCCTCAGAGATGAGGGAAATAGTGATAGCCACCGTCCTTACTTTACCAGCTCTGCATCTCCCAAAAAGTGAGCTACTTTCTGTCTACCTGCGCCTTTATTGCCTTTTTGTTCTGCCCTCTCATTGGCTCTTAGTCCAGCTACCTCACTTTCTTGTCACTGCCTATCTGTACAGACCTCCAGGTCTCTATGGTTGGTACTTGGATTAAAGGTGTGTGTCACCATGCTTGGCTGTTCCCTAGTGTGTCCTTGAATACACAGAGACCCTGCCTACCATGTTATCAGATTAAGGGCATGTGCTACCCTTGCCTGACTTGTGTTAATGGCTTGCTATTTCCTCTGATCTCCAGGAAAACTTTATTTAGTAACATACAATTTGCTTTAGAGGATAAACAGGAAGAAGAAAGCAAAAGGATGAAGATAGACTAAGACCTCTTGGGAAAGAACCAAAGGACCAACTGTCGCAGTCACATGAAGAAAGTTAAGGAAGATGTAAACCAGGGAGCTCATTGTAAAGCATAGTGGCTGAAAGCTTCCCAGGTCTCAGGAAGGAAACAGAGATTCAAACACAAAAAGGTCAAGAAACTCTCAATTACAAGAATTCAAAAGAACACCTAGGCAAGTTATATCCAAATTTTCAAAACCCAGGGAAAAAGTGAAATTTCAAAAACAAAACAATAAAATAAAACTGCTATGTAAGGGGAACTCTATAAGGTCATCAGTGTATTTTTCAGCAGGGATGATATAGCCATACATGAGTGGAATGATATTCTCAAATTGATAAAAGCAAAAATAAGGAAAGAAAGGAAGGAAGGAAAGAAGAACAAAAGAAAGAAAGAAAGAAAGAAACAAAATACAATTAGCCACTGTTGTTCCCAACAAAACTATATATCATAAAAGAGAATTTTTCTTCTTGGAAAAAAATGAGAGATGCAGTATTACTTACCTTTTTAAATTGGTAAAAGAATACTTCAATTTTGAAGAAAAAAAAAAAACCCTCAGTAGCACTCATAGTTCTGTGCCTAGCCCAATTGTCATCAGAGAGGTTTCCTCCTGCAGTTGATGGGAGCAGATGCAGAGACTCACACCCAAACATTAGGCAGAGTTTGGGGGACCCTGAAGAAGAGGGGGAGAAAGAATTGTTAGAGCCAGAGGAGTGGAGGACACAAGGATAACACAGCCCACAGAATCAAATAAGCAGGGCTCATAGGGACTCAGAGAAACTGAAGGAACAATCAGAGAATGCATGGGTCTTAGCTAAGTCCTCCATATATATGATGTGGTTGTTTAGCTTGGGATGTTTGTGGGACTCCTGACAATGGAATGAGGGTGTCTTTGACTCTTTTTACCTGCTCTTGGGACCTTTTTCCTCCTACTGGGTTGGCTCATCCAGCCTTCAAGGTTTATTCCTCTGTTTTATTGTATCTTATGCTGTGTTTGGTTGCTATCACTGGGAGACCTGTTCTTTTCTGACAGGAAAAGGACAGGCCGTGGACCTGGGAGAGAGGGGAGGTGGGAGGGGGCTGGGAGAAGTGAGTGGAAGGAGATGAGGCTGTGGTTGGGATGTATTGTATGAGAGAAAAATAAATAAAAAGACAAGATGAATAATAAAATATAAATAGACCCTAAATAGCAATGAGAATAAAGCTGATTGGTAAAGGTAAATATGTAAACAAATGCATAATATTCTTCTAACGGTGATGTAAATTTTAATATAAGTTAAAAGTATAAAGGTAAAATACTAAAGATAACAAATGTGCTAATAGATTCAGAGGATCAATGAAAATTTTTATATAAGTAATATGAAATGGGGAGAGATACAAGTACAGCTTTTATGGGTAACTCTAATCCTCTAATCATTATCATCTTAGTATGTACATAATGCATTAGATAATTGTTTGCAATTCTCATGGCAACTACAAAGAAAATGCAGATATTCCACAGAAGAAAATGAGATACTAGTCAAAGAATATCAACCAAATAAACACAGGAAAATAAAGATTTTTAAAAAATCTGTAAAAATGTAAAAATATTACAAAATACAAACAACAAACTTCCCTAGGGGAGGAAAACATTAAATGTAAATACATTGTGCTTATCAATGAAAGGTACAGAGTGGCTGAATGTATTGAAGTATACACTACATATGCTCCAAATGCTTATTTTAGACTTAATACACAAAGGCTGAAGGTGAAAGAAGAATGAAGTCCATGAAAATAGAGAATAAGAGGAGGAGGAGGAGGAAATGAACAGGGGTGGTGATGTGAAGGAATTGAACCCCTGAATACCTTTAGCAGGAAAATAAATGGTGCTTCTCATATGAGAAGTAGTATGGAAATTTCTCAACGAACTAAAATAGAGCAATCCCCTTCTTTGAATCTATATATAAAAAAAATGGAGTCAGTATCTCAGAGTAACGCTATATACTTAATGTAGCTATCCTGATAATAGCCAAGTTATGAAGTTATGAAAAAACAAAACAAGTGACAGATGATTATATAAAAATGGCATGTACACACAATGAAACAGTATGGTATGATTGATTCCTTTAACAAGAAAAAAATACTAAATGCAAAAAGAATGGGTGGCTATTGAGGACACATGTCAAATGAAATTATCTATACCAAAGGTAAAAATACTGCATTCTTCCATCAATCTGAGGCATTCTCAAATAGTCTATCATGTACAATCACAGAGTAGAATGGTGTACCACAGAAGCTCAGTATGTGGAAAATGGATATTCTGTTTAATAATTGTATAGTTTCAATTTTGCAAAGTCCTTTCTAGAGACTAGCTGTGCAACATTATGCCTTGAGTCAATGACACTGGGTTGTGCAACTCACAAGATTAAAACAGTGTATCTCCTTTGCTCTTATCACAGTGTATTTTTTAGAATTATTATGAAAGCCCTTTCCTTCAGACATACACAATGATTTCATTAGCACCTAAGCTAAACAGGCTTCTTTGGTGTATATAACCCAAGTCCCTTTATTTCTGTAGCATTTAAGCTCTTGTTTTTCTTTGTTGTGTTCTGTGGTTTTCTTTTATTCGGTTTTGTCAGGTTTTGTGCTGGCATGTTGATTTCAAATTTTCTAGCTTCCAGTTTCTGACTTCTTGAATTTTATAATCACCACCACCTCACCCTCAATCAGAATCAGTCACCCAGCTGCCAAAGGCACTATTAACTTGGTTCAAGAGAAGCTTAAAATGTGCAGAATGGATAAGGGTACTCAGCTTACATAACATCTAGAATAAAGCCAATGATGGAAGCATTCTTTCCTTTGTCAATGCACTCATTGCAAATTTTAGGGACAAGTAGCAGGATTTTTTCTAGTAGATAGTCATACATAACATTGAATATGCCACTCACTTCCCTTATTCCAGAACTGTTATGTTCAGTTTGTAAGAGAAAGGTCACAAGGGTACTAATCAAATAGTCAGCCTGCTTTCCTTAGGTCTGTGCTCATTGTTTTAGGGTGTTGTTTGGCATGGTATAAACAAAGAAGTGTAGTTGGAACTTTCCTGTGTCTCACCTGGCCCACGGTCCCATAGCCTTTTATAAAATAATCACTCAGAGGCTTAATTTTATTTATGACTGCTTGGCCATTAGCTCAGGCTTATTACTGACTATCTCTTACACTTAATTTAACCCATAATTCTTATCTATGTTTAGCCATGTGGCTTGGTACCTCTTTTCAGTTTTCCCTTGTCATCTGGCTTCCTCTGTGACTGGTCAGTGACTCTTGACTCTCTCTTCCTCTTCCCAGCCTGCTTCTCATCCGCTTTCCCCACTTATACTTACTGTCTGACCACTGGCCAATCAGCATTTCATTAAACCAATGTAGAAGAGCTTTATCCCACAGCAAAGAAGCATTGTCAGGTCGGTAGTTCTGTAAAATTGTTTCATGTGACAGCAAGCCATGGCAGTAGCATGAGTGGCTTCACCATAAATGTGTCTGCTGATGGGAATTAAAGCAGCAAAGGATCGTGTGAACAAGAAAAACCTTCTGCAGCTACCAGGGTGAAGACTTCAAGGAGTGTTGAGTGTTGTAAAGACAAGTCATGGTGCAATATTAGTCTATCCAGTGGGAAGAAAGCTCACCCCACCCATTTAGATGATATGAGATGTCACTAGAGCACTTATGGCCTTTCACAGAAAGGTACTGGTCTTTGCTATTGCCAAAGTGAGTGCTGAGAGATTGCCAGTTTGGTTTTGATGCAGCCAACTTGTGATATCAAAGCCATTTCTTTGTGGATTTAGGAAGAAAATAACATCAGGACTGAAACATGTTCTTGGTCAACTGGTTAGTGAGTCTCTTTCCAATGTGTGCACTTCTGTTGGCCACAGATTCTCTCTCTCTCTCTCTCTCTCTCTCTCTCTCTCTCTCTCTCTCTCTCTCTCTCTCTCTCTCTCTCTCCTTCCTCCCTCACCATCCCTCCCCCTCACTAC
Source organism: Peromyscus maniculatus bairdii (assembly GCF_049852395.1). Classification (NCBI taxonomy): domain Eukaryota; kingdom Metazoa; phylum Chordata; class Mammalia; order Rodentia; family Cricetidae; genus Peromyscus; species Peromyscus maniculatus. Next base: position 61,246,614 of record NC_134857.1, read on the forward strand.
CCTCTAGCTTTCTTTCTTTCCATCCTTCCCAGTCTTCCTCCCCTTCTTTCCTTCCCTTCATTTCTCCTTCCCTATTCCTCTCTTATTCTCTCTCCCTTCTTCCCTTCATCTCTCCCTCCCTCCTCCATCACTACTGTTCTCTTCTTGGAATTTTTTGAGAGCTGAAACACCTTCCATCCTATATATCTGTGGCAATGTTTCCAGTTTCAGGCTCCCTTTCTCTTTCATTTCATGTTAAGAAGCATGATGCGCCATTAAGATACAAGCAAATATCTTTCACATTCATTGCCAAGTCAAGATTTTTGCAGATGTCATCAAATTTGAACCATTGTTAGTACTAATATAGTGTATATGATCATCCTGTGCAAAATCCCAACCTGAACTATCAGAAGATCAGGAACTATTCTTTGGAGTAGGGTGTATGAGAAAGAATAAGCCTACAGGAAAATGCACTTAGGCTGTCTTCTCATGTGATGTCTTTTTGTCACACAATGCTAATTTTCAGTTTCACATATATGATTTCTATTTTGCAGGAATACTTCTGTGCATGTCTAATTTTATGGTCCACTGAATAGAGTAATACCTGTTTTCTATGCATAAAAGATCATTTTGAAGAACCCTTTGGTATCACTGGAGAAAAGCTCAGTAGACGGCAAAGCCCAGAGGCAAATCAGAAGCTACTTTTGAAATGGATCCATGTTGTCAGTTGAGGGGAGGCAATGTCCTATATCAAATCCTGGAGAGCTTATCCATTCTCTTATTTTCTTCCCATAGGCCCTATTCCAGAACCTGTGAGCTCCATACATTTCCAATATCATAGGGTCTAAGGGATGTGAGAAACAGTGCTACCCTGAATTCCATCGGAAATGAACACTACATTCTCTTGCTTTGGGTCCAAACGTCTAAGCAATATAACCAAACATTTTACACACACACACACACACACACACACACACACATTGCAATATATTTTGTAATTTTGCAATGAAGCAACTTTGCCTCATAAGCATGGGGTCTTGGATTCAGTCCCCTGAAATGAAAAAAATAATAAAAGAAAATAGAATTTCTCATTTTGACTCCAGAAACTGGGAAGACTTAAGCAATGCACTTGGACTGTTGCTTAGAGAGAGTTTTCTGGGTCAGTTACCCTTCATCCGTGACCTAAAGTGCAAGGCTGTCTGACTTTCTATATTGCTTTGTTCATAGGCAAGCAGTCCTAGCTAATCAGATAGAACTTACCCACGGTTGGTGATGTGGAAAAATAAGACCAATTTCCATTTGCCAGCAATTCCTATTGTTTTCAGGACAAATAGTATGTATAATATATCTGTATGTTGAATTTTCTGCTTTAATATATAATGGATAATTTGCACAGAAACTTTTTGTTTGTTTGTTTGTTTGTTTGTTTGAGACCAGAGGGTTTCCCTGTGTAACCCTGGATTTCCTGAAATTCACTCTGTAGACCAGGCTGGCCTGGAACTCAGAGACTGCCGCCTGCCTGTACCTTCCAAGTACTGGGATTAGAGGTTTTCACCACCATGTTTTGCCAGGAATACATTTTTAATGGAAATATTACTTAAGGATTTATATAAGACTCAAGCCAAATACAATAAGAGTAATGAATGAATATTCTACACTTAGGTATAAATGTTTTTTTTCTAATAGCAATCATATATACATATATATATATATATATAAAGTTGTGTATGCGGTATTTGCATGTACATATATTTGTGTATGTGTGCAGAAACCAGAAATTAAAACCAGATGTCCTTCTACGCTCTTCTCTACCTTATTTTCTGAGACAGGGTCTCTCCTTGAACCCAGAGCTCATTAGTTCAGCAACACAGGCTTCCCAGGGAGCTGCAGAGACCGACATCCAGGCTTTACAGGGGCAGGCTACCATGCATTGTTTTTTATGTGAGTGCTGGGGACCTGAACTCAGGTCCTCACTTTTATAGCAAGCACTTAACTGACTTACCACTTCTTCATCCCCTCTAACAATAATCCTGAATATAGTAAAAAAAAAATAAGTAAATACAATTTTTGAATAAAATCATTCTACTGCCTATGACATTAAATCAAGTTATGTTCCTTATATACTCAATTTAAATTTTTATTTTTATATTCACTTTATTCAACAAATATTTATTGAATATTTACATACAAAGTAATGGAGAAAAGATGCTTGCTCTTACATAGTTCACATTCTAGTAAGAAAGAGAATGCTTCAAAAAAGGACTAACGTCTTCTACAAAATTAGTTCTGCTCCAAAGAGAAGTGGCTTGATTCAAATGGCAGAAAGAATCAACTCCCCTTTCCAAAAAAATTACAGAATAACAAAATAAAGAAGAATTTGATGTTAACTTAATAAGACTCACCAAGGAGTCCTTGAAAGTCCCAAGATGCACTTCTAGACATAAGAAAAAATAAGAGCTTAAATACATGAAGAGAACATCTAAAGTGGAGGAGCTATTCATCTGTGTCCATGGACTTAGTGGACTAAAGTAGGAAAACATTTGAGTCCAGGAGTCTCACTCACCAGCCTGGAAGCCAGAACAAATGGTAACATAATGAGCCTCATCTCTAAAAGGGGCAAGGAGAAGGTGGAGGACAACAAAACCAAGAAGGAGACTTGAAGTTATGAAGGGCTGCCAAGGATAATTGATATAGACAACAGGACCATAGAATAGCAGAAAGTCTGGCTTCCACAGAGACGGTGGTCAGAAACTCTGGGTAAGCAGACATTGACTACTCATCTGAAAGGTAGGGGTCTAACACCCAAGGCTGAGTCACAGGATTTGCTCTGCCCTTTGCCAGAACCTTCAGTATAACTTCGTCGTAAAAGTTATCTATTTTCTACTTCAACATCAGCCAACAGAAGCCTTTGCAAGGAATTGGAATATTAGGATACTATCACATAACTCCACAGGCCCAGGCACATTTTAATAAACCCATTTTCAAGGAGGGCCTGTCATATAAGTATATAAGATGATGAAAACTAAAAAATCACTATAAAGTATAAACCCAAAAAGAGTTTATTTGAACTTGACAACACCGAAAAATACCTCCTGCCTGACACTACAAAACACATTGACAGACAGAACTCCATGTCAAAGCTGTCCATGTCAAAGCTGTGGCAGAATTGGCTTGAACTAACCACTCTCATTTTCTTAGACTTGGGATTAATCTAAGCCTGTGATTAATTCCTCATATATTTGTAGAAACTGGTGTAGTCTCTCCTGCTGGAGAAAATGTCCTCTACAGTGTTTCAGATGTCCCAGTGTTTATCCTAACTTGCCTATCTAGGTCACACAGCCCACTTTAATGCAGTACCCACATGAATGGGAAAAGAAACTCATTGTTCTTATTTGGGAAACATCACTGGAGCTAGGAAATAGTGAAACCCTTGGGTATTATCTAAAAACTGAGAGATTGAGAAAAGAATATAAGGGGAAAAAAAGATAGTATTTATACTCAAGCAGGTAGTTAAACAATACTAAGGGTACTAAAGGAGAAATTACATAACATTCTACAGAAAAACACTTCTCAGATCTTAGAAGACTTTAAATCTGCTGTGAATGTGATAGTCTATTGTTTCCAGGCTGTGCCCTCAACAGTCTGGACACAGTGCATCACTTGAAACTACATCATCTGCTGCTATGTACACATCCTGAGAGACTCTCAAATCACAAAGTAGCTTGAGGTCCAAATAAACCCCAAATTGTACTGAACACCCACCTCACTCTAGCAGTTTTATGATTTATACATATATTTGCATCTGTAATGCTAATGAGTTCCATAGAAGAATTTTTAACCCCCTGGCATCCTTATCCAGCATTCCCCTCAACAATAGGGACTTTTGTGTGACAATACACATAATGGTTTGATACCATTTTTAAAGTACACCATGTTTGGAAAGTCTATTTAAGAACATAAACAGCATTTTGCCCTAGCATAAAAAAGACATGGGGGTTTGTTTTCATTGTTTTGTTGTTTTTCTTTGTTTCATTGTTTTGCTTTGTTCCTTTTTGGTGTTGGTTTCTCAGTGATAAAATAGCAATACAATGGCTGGTATACTACTGAGAGAGTAATAAGAATTACCTTACATTATGTGTGAGGAATGCTTTAAAATTACAACTAACAGAATGTTCCAAGTGATGACATAAGGGTCACAATTCTACTTTAAGTACATTGTATTGCATCAAAGTGGCTTACTTAAAGAAGGAAGAAAACAAAACAAAACAAAACAAAACAAAACAAATCTCACCCCAAATCCAATGTTATGAAAAGTTAATTGTAAATGCACACAATCCTACAATTCATCATTAATTTTAGAAAAGAATACTTCTGTCAGACAACACACAGAAGCCTAATTTGGAAATGCTGTTAACATTCTCTTTCACTGGAATGCATTACAAACACAGCTCAAGGAGGGGAAGGAAGTCCTGGTACCATTAGTGGCAAGATAATTTACAGAAGCAATTTATGTTGTGATTTTTCTCTAATAAAGAGGGTATTAGAACTGTTTTCTTTCTAGTATGAACCCTCTTTGAAATATTTGGCTGTCCTTTGTGTTCTGAAGGCAGATGGATTCCATTGTCCTCCAATCAAATATAAAGGCGAAAGAAAGAAAAACACTTGAGCCCAGAAGTCAATACCAGCCTGGAATCCTTAGCAACCCAGGTAGACCCCCATCTCAGGAAAATGAAAATTAAAAAGTTGTTAGGGTTGGGGTCCAAAGCAAAACCAGAGATAAAATAGAATAAGGAGGAAAAGGCAGGGAGGGTATTTGAATTTATAGACAATCTCCAGGATAAGTGGGGCATTTGATAGAGAAGTGAAGAAACAGAGAAACATACAGCTGCATCCCACAGAGAAGGTGGTCAGCAATCCTTAGAGCAGCCACATGCGCCTTCTCTAATGTGAACTGCTATGCACAGTTGGGGGCTGGAGGTAGGATTTCAGTTCTCCTTTGTCCAAGCCTTCAGTGACACTTCAAGTTGACTTCCAGTTCTTCACCAGCAGGGTGAAGCTGCTAGATTATTATCGTATTAAACTAAATTTCTTCTCTGAGGGTTCAGAGAGTATGTTTCTCAAGTGAGTAGAATATTAAGGTTGAACACATTTAAGTTCTTTACTGACTTTGGGGTGAAAGTCAGTAGGCTCTGTTTTGTCTGCTTCTTTCTTTGGCTTGTTTGATTTGTGAGAGTTTTAAGGATGAAATCCTTCACAAGATATGAAGATGCCCAGAGGGATTTCAAAGCCAAGACTATGAATGACAGGGGAACTGGACTTAAATAGATGGACCTTTACTTACATAGGGGCACATGAATCAGAAAATGAAGCTCTCTAAAATAATTTGGTAGTACTACAGAATATTTCTCCCACTTTGTGAGAATTACTAAGTTCTGAGGTTTATTATGTGACCATAAGAGAGAAACAGGTCCCTCAAAATCCACCAAATCGAATTTCTTACCACCTTAGGAAAGGGAGAGCGGTCAGTCATTTACTAAAATGAGGGTGCTGTGATCTCTCTTATTATTATGGGTGGAAATCACACCCTCTATTGATGATTATGTCTTTGATCAGTATTATAGCACTACTACCACAAGTAAATAAAACTCTATTTTGGTAGGCACACTTCTGAATATTAAACAATCTCCTTTAAACTTGAAATATTAGAGAGAACAGAAAAAACTGCTTAGCCAAAATGCTTCTGCAAATACATTAAAACCCCCTTTAATAGAAAATTAAATGAGATGAAATTTCAAGTTTTTTTTTAACTGTCTAGCCTCTGATCATGTAAAGCAATCTAACAAATCCCCTGTTACAACTATGTATGGATTCTATTGGTTCTGTTACTCTAGGAAATCTTAATATAGTCATTAAATAGCATTCTAAGGCATTAAAAATTATTTTCAATTAGATATAAAACTCTTAAAATAAGAGTTATACAGATACAAATGAAGACTTTTTTTAAAAATTGAAAATAAACTCTTCACTCATACAATAAGTCCTGACCACAGTTTCCCCTCTGTCCACTCTTTCCAGCTCCCCTCTGCCACCTCCCCTCTTCTACAGATTCATCACCCTCCATTTACCTTCAGAAAGGTACAGGCCTGCAAGAGACAACAAACAAGGCCAAACAAGGCACAACAAGACAAGACATAAGCCCTTGTATCAAGGCTGGACAAGGAAAGCCAACAGAAGGGAAAATGAGTCAGAGACACACCGACTCCCAGGAAACAATTGCAGACTCGATAGGGACAACTTTAGAACCCTTGTTCTCTCAGCAACTTTCCGAATTAATGAGGGCAGATGGAGAGACCCAACTTTTCAAATAGTATTTCTAGAGGTGCAGACAGAAAATATTTAACACCACTTCACTTCCAGTAATGAAAAGGACAAGGTACTGGAAAAGGCTAAATGAGGTAGACTAGAATTTTTTTGCAGTGCAGATTTCTCTACAGAGGACAGTTTAAATATATTTCTCTATAGACCACTCCTGTGGCATAGGGGTCTGCTCCTATCAGACGGTACATGAACTCTGCCATTCTTTCCATGACAGTTTTCATTTTTATTTGCTATATTTAGTCATTAAAAAGTCAAAGTCACTTTTAAGATTCAGTGCTTTTTCATTTTTTTTAAAAATTTGATCATGTACACTGTATGTAATGCTGGGTTTCATAAAATTGTTTTCAAGGACACCATATACTTGGACCTTATTCACACTCTCCTCTCCTACCCACCCCCCCCCCTCTCTCCTGCTGGTCTCCTTCCTTTACCCATTCTGTCTTCTGTTCATGTCACACATGCATGTGTGTTCACATACACACATATGGTTTTGTACATTTATAAGGTATTTGAGAATGCACAGACAAAAAATGTGATATTTATTTTTCAGGGTTTGGCTTACTTTCTTCTTTTTAAAATTTTATTATTATTATTATTATACACATGTATGTACATTATGGCAGGGGACACATATGCCACAGAGCACATGTGAACTCCAGAAGACAACTTTGTAGAAGTGGTTCTATCTTCTCCCTTCACATGTGACCTCAAGTCTCCATGCCTGTGTGTGCAACAAGTACCTTTACCTTCTGAGTCATCTTGCTGTCATCCCCATACTTTCCTTAATATTAGGATCTCCACTTGCATCCATTTTCCAACAAACAACAGAGTCCATTGGATATAAATAGGAAGGAAATTCTGTTGTGTATGTGTACCATATCTTTGCCTATCCATCTTTTGAGACATACTTAGGCCAGTTCCACATATGTGGTGATGTATTATGTCCTCCAATATATTGTGCACCCTAATAAAGTTTATCTGAGGATCAGAGGAAAAAGCCATCCACTATAGTAAACATAGAAGTCAGACAATGGTAGCACATGCCTTTAATCCTATTGGGAGGCAGAGATCCATCTGGATCTCTGTGAGTTCAAGGCCACACTGGGAACAGAGCCAGGCGTGGTGGTATATACCTTTAATTCCAGCACTAACCATACAGATCTGGAGGTCTGTACAGACAGACAGGAAGTGACAGAGATGGGAAGGAAGAGGGAGTGGTGTTGCTGGTAAGAGAGAGGAAATGAGATGGCAGAACAGAAAGACATATAGGCATGGGTATACAGCAAACAGCTCTCTTTGGTGAAGGATCTCCAAGTGGTAAGAACATGGCTGGCTTCTTTCTGCTTTTCTGATCTCTCAGATTTTTACCCCAATATCTGGCTCTGGATTTTTATTAATAAGACCGTATAGCAATTCATCTACACACATCCTTACTATTGTGGATAGTGGGCCAATAAACATGAGTGCACAGGTGTCTCTGCAGTGTGTTATCCGAGAGCTATAGCTAGGTGACATGAAAGCTTTATTTTTAGTGTTTTGAGACACCTCCATACAGATTTCCACAGTGGCTGAACCAATATGAATTTCTATGGGTTCTGTACAGTGTTCTCTTATCCCAACATCCTCTCCAGCAATTTATTTTGTTTTATTGATGGTAGCAATTTTGGCTGTGCTTTAATTTGCATATCACTGATAGTTACGGTTGTTAAATATTTTTTCACATACTCATCTTCATCTTTTGAAAGTGACATATTCATTTCACTAGTCTGTTATTTCTTGGGTCATTTCATTTGATTTTATTTGTGTATACGTGTGTGTGTGTGTGTGTGTGTGTGTGTGTGTGTGTGTGTGTGTATGTGTGTGTGTGTGTACGTGAGTGAATGTGCATGCATGCTTTCAGGTCAGCATTCCACAAAAGGTGTCTTTCTTAGCCGTTCTCTACCATATTTTTGAACCAGGTTCTCTCACTTCGATGAGAACTGGCAGATTCAGCTGTACTGGCTGGCCCAAGATGTGTCTTGTCTCTACCACCCAGACTCCAGGATTGCAGAGACACACAGCCACATCCAGATTTATACTCTATAAGATACATTTATTTAGTGTCATGGTCAGTTAGGCTTTTTGTTTGTTTGTTTTGTTTGTTTATTTTAGCTACACTTAGGTGGCAGGCATTTGCTGGCTGAGCCATCTTCCTGAGCCCTGTTTTGTTTTGTTTTTCTTGTTTTTGTTTTTCAGTTTTTAGGGTTTTTTATTTGCTTTAGTTATTTATATACTTCAGACACTAATATTCTTTCAGATGCCAGCAAAGATTTTCTTCCATTCTGTAGGCTGTATCTTCATTCAATTGTTTCCTTTGCTATGCAGAATATTTTTTATTTTATTCAATCCCATTTTCAATTCTCAGTATTATGTCCTGTGCTATTGGATTCCTTTTTAGAAACTCTCTTCATACAGTTTCATCTTAGAGTGTTTTCAATATGTGACCCTAACAGTTTCAGATTTTAAATTAAGGTCTTTGATTAATTTTGAATCAGTCTTTATACAGAGTAAGAGGTAGGTATCTAGCTTCATTCTTCTTGGACTAGCCAGTTTTCCAAGTGCCGTTTGTTGAAAAGGATGTCTTTTCACTGGTGTGTTTTTGGCTAACAAACTTCTGTGGCTTAATATACAGAATTCAAGGTGAAACTGATCTGGAAGCCTCCCCCCTGCTGAACAGCCCTCATAGTTCTGGAAAGTGCTATGAACTACTGGTTAAGGTGCTGCAGGTGGTGGTGGTGGTGGTGGTGGTGGTCGTGGTGGTGGTGGTGGTGGTGGTGGTGGAGGTAGGAATCATTGGTGTCACTAGTCCTACCTTGCTATGAATCCTACAAACTACAATACCAAACTTCCATGAAAGGTATGCCCACTTGGGTTATAGTGGTATGGCTCTTATAAAGATATCTAACTACCTTCTGATTGGATTTGAAGCTATTCACATTGTGGCGGGGAAATCTATTCATACTGCCAACCTACTTAATAGCCCATAGTAGAGAAGGTTTTAAGCCACAGAGAAGAACTTCATTGTATTTGTTAGTCAGATTAACATACTGTTAAACTACCTCCTCAAATATAAGTGTGTATGTTTGTATGTGTGTGTGTATGTATATATATGTATATATATATATACATATATATGCACATCTATATGTGTGCATGTATTGATATGTGTGTGTTTGTGTTTATTATATGTGTATGTGTATATGTATATGTTAATTCTGTTTGCTAGCCAACTTGACATGGTGGTTGACCACCACCTCAAAAAAAAACTATGTTTATGCCTATTGACAATTACCACTTTCAGCCATATCAGAGAAAAGTCTCTCCTTCTAGTGAACTGCAATAGATGCAGCCACTGACTGTACAACATGCTGTGGATAAATAATAGTTGAGTGCTCAGCCCTAATCTAAACAATACATCAATAGCATGCCCTCCAAGAGTCAGAGGACAGTGTGAAATACAAGGTGGAAAAATGTAAGAGCCAAAAGATAGGGAGAAAGGCAGTAGAGGAAAGTAGCTGTGAGTGACTGAGATGATTATACAAGAGTGGATCATTACCACTGAGGCAAAAATGAAGGAAAGGGGTGGAGGATCTTACTTCCCACTGTTGAACTATTTGCTACTGATAGACTCAGGGAGAGAAAGAATCATCATCACCATCAGTTTTGTGCCCAGTGATGACCCCTCAAGCTCGAATGGCTAACCTATTTCAACATTCAAGCAGATAGCCCTGGTTAAACTAAATGGGTCATATAACAATTCCAAACCTCGAAATCTGGAGAGAGAAAAGATAGGAAGAAGCATTTATAAAATTAGGAGAGCCATAAGCAACAGGGGAAGAAGCTAGTGATTAAAATATGCCATATTCATGTCTGAAAATATCAAAGAAATGACTTAATTTAAAAATCATCCACCTATAGCTGTGTGGGCTCCCTTCTAGATCATGTATTCTATGCCACTGATCCACAAGAATCTTTTTATGATGACACAACCATGCTTTTCTATTTGTTTGGCTGATTATTTGTTACTTTGTTTTGTTTGTCCTGTGTTGAATAACTGACAACTATGGGTTGTTACGCCTCCCAAGTTTTGCTGTGGCTGTCTAGAGACATTTGTGATTCCATATGAATTTTGGATTCTTTGTGATATTCCTATAAATTGTTACTAGACGTTTTATGGGTATTTTGTTGTATCTGTATGTTGCTTGTAGGAGGATGACTGTTTTCACAATATTAATTATGCTGATACATGAGTATTACAGGTTTACCTTCTAGTATCTTCTTGAATTTCCTTTTTAGTGTTTTGAAATTTTCACTATAGAGGTCTTTCACTTACTTGCTTACATTTATTCTGAAGTAATTTTTTAAATTATTGTAAATGGAAATATTTCCAATCTTTTACTTCTCATAGTAAATCCAAGAATTTCTTGTTCAGATAACATTGTGTTCACATTAAAGAATGTAATTAAAAATACCTGTAGGGGCTATAACTATTTGACTCCCTTTATCCATATACTATATAAAAAGAAACTAGAGTACATATCACCATTCAAAAATATCTATTTTATTAAATATTTACTGTGCTTCAAACAGTAGATACTTGAGCATTATATATATATGTATATATATACATATATATTTTTAAACTCAGAGTAGCTCTATTAAGCATAAAATTGTAGCTAATAACAAACAGAGCTATGTTATTTTTCAACAACTCTAAACTAGTAAGCATATATATATATATATATATATATATATGTAAATCATATCTAGCTCCTGAAATTTATGTAATCCAGGTTCTTCATGCATTTAACATATAAATATACAATAAAAATGTAGAAATAAAATACAATTTATGATATGAAGTCTCTAAAAAATTATACAATCTACATGTAAGTCAGGCTTCTTTGTAGATACCCCTTCCTCCAATTTCATTAATCATTCATATTATAATTACTTAATTCCTCTGCACACAGAACAACTGACCATGGGAAATACAGCAGTAAACAACTTAAATGTGGTCCCTGTTCTTATGACAGTTTTATTTAGTGTTTTATTAAATTAGAGGATCACCTTGTGGATTTTTGGGAATTTCCCTAGCACCAGATTTCTCCTTTAACCCATAATGTCTCCCTCTATCAATATATCTCTTTTGTTGCTCTCCCAGTCTATCCCTCACCCAGCTTGACCATCCCTTTCCCTCATGTTCTCATCCCTTATCCCCTCCCTTCTATCCCCCCCCACCCCATTCCCCAGTTTACTCATGGACATCTCCTCCAGATTAGACTACTAACAATAGTGGTGAGGGTGCCTGAATTGGCCTACCCTGGTAATCAGATTGATGAATACACTAAATTATCATCATAGAGCCTTCATCCAATAACTGATGGAAGCAGATGGAGAGATCCACAAACAATCACCAGGCTAAGCTGCAGGAGTCCAGACAAAGAGAGGGAAGAGGGATTGTATGAGCAAGCAAGGTCAAGATCATGATGGGGAAATCTACAGAGACAAGTGAACCAAGCTCATAGGAACTCACGAACTTTAGATCAACAACTGTGGAACCTGCATGGGACCACACTAGACAGTCTGCATATGGGAGACAGTTGTGTAGCTGGGTCTGTTTGAGGGGCCCCGGGCAATGTGACCAGGATCTATCCCTGGTGCATGAGCTGGCTTTCTGGATCCTACTACCTGTAGGTAGACACCTTGCTCACTCTTGAGGCGGGAGGAGGGACTGGGTTCTGCCTCAACTGAACGTACCAGGCTTTGCTGTTCCCCATGGAAGAACTTACCCTTTGGAAAGAGGAGTTGAGCGGTGGGTGGGTAGGGATTAGACAGGGGTGGAGGAAGCAGGAGAAGGAATGAGAGGGGGATTTGTGGTTGGTATATAATATTCAAAAAAATGTTTTAAATAAAAAAAAATAGAGGATTGCCAATAAGACATTAGTAAAAAGCTAAAGTATTTGTATCTTGGAATAAGGAACCAGAAGAAATAAACAAAGGTATTGCCATAAGGAAAGAGGAGAATTACTTTTTGGAATATTTAACTACTGTTTTTTAAATTAGCTTACAAAGCACTGGGGTCCCACATTGGATTCTGATATTCTGTTTTGGTTGGTTCTCCCCTCCATCTGTCTGCCTTCACCCCTTTTCTTGCTATTCATTTTTCTCCAACGGTATTCCATTTTCTTTTTTGTACTATTGTTTTTCCCAACCCCTTCCTTACTCCCTTAAAAGCTTTTTATTTTATGCAGACACATACGTCCTTTCCAAGTTTCTGGGCCTTTATCCATATTACTCCCATCTGGTTATGCATGTTTAACAGTTAGAAGCTAGGGTCCACACAGCCTGTGAGGGAGAAAACACAATAATTGTCTTTCTGAGCCTAGGTTATTATTTTTATGTGCTTTCCATTTCTATCCATCTTTTTTACAAATTTCATAATGTCATTTTTTTCTTTACAGCTGAATGAAGTTCACACATTTCGTGACCCAATCATCATGTCTTTTAGATTTATTTGTTTTATAATTTTATGTGAATGAATGTTTCAACTGCATCTATGGTTGTGTACCACACATGGCCTGGTGCCCATAGAGGTCAGAAGAGAGAATTGTTTCCTACAGAACTAATTAAGAATGTTATAAGCCATCATATGGGTGCCAGGAACTGGACCCACTTTTTCTGCAAGTGAAACAAGTGCTCTTAACTACCGAGGCATCTCTCTAGCACCTTATCAGGTATTTTAAAAAATAGTCATTGTAAAGTCAATTTGAAAATTTCCAAAAGAGTAAAAGGGTCACATCATCAATACTCTTATCTCCAATTCAACTTAAATGATCATAAAATTCAACAGGGAGAAATTCACACCACAGAAGGTGCTGAATACGCCAAGGCACTCTAGTGATAATCTGTATGACAAAATGATCTGTTCATTCATTTTACCTAAGAGATCTCTTTATTCATCCTTAACTGAAACTGGGAAGAAAACCTCAGTGATCACTTATGAGGAGACTACATAGCATCGTAAGCATTGGGGCTTTGGTATCATTTATAATTCTCTGGATTTGTTAGGCTGAGAGGTTGAGTGCTGAAAGCACTCAGTATCTGTTGTTCTTTATTTTTATATTGAGATTAAAATAGTTCAGGATTATCAACAGCCTTCTGGCACATGTAGTAGGAAAGAATTCTGTGGCCCTGTCTGAGTCTAGTAGAAAAGGTGTCAATTAGTGTATAATGGTGTGATGTATCAGCTCTGGAAATAGGAATGATGGCCAGTAGGCAAGGCTACCCATTTTCTATTTCTGCTCTAAAGCATGGAAATTTCTGACAATCAAGAGAGAAATTGCATATAATTCACTGTTTTAGATCACCTTAGAAATCAAATCTGACCAAAAGTTCCAATTCCAGAGAACCTCCTAAAAACAGGAACACCATGGGGGAAGTCAAATTGGAAAGATGAGTAAGCCACAAAAGGATGTAACTTCAGGAGAAATCCCAGATTCAACAAAATACCTGCAGCTATCCAAACTATATGACTTGAGACTGACTGAACTTGTGTCCGTCCACACAACCAGCACCTGTGTTCAGGCTACCGGAATATCCTCCACAGCAATGCAAGATCACAATGACAAAGAAGGGCAGAAGTAGGAACTTTAATAAAGGGGTCCATATATTTGGTCCTACTTGATTTTTGTCATTTTCAGAGTTTACTACTGGGGCGTGTCCAGGCAGTTCTGAAGTCCCCCCACACCATAGCATTTTAAATTGCATGGAAGGCAAACGGTGTCTATCCCTTTTAAAACCCTATTTTTAATCTCATTCATGTATAGTATCTATTCCAATTCATCATTTTATTAAAGACAGTCAAGTTATGAACTAACCTACAGGGCTGTCATAATGTCTAGTATGACATCATTGATTCTCTGGTTTCTCTGATCAGCATCGCCATATCCTGTTTCATGATTGAGAGGTTCAAAGTAGCTACTTACTCCCAAAGGCTTGAGTCTTGCCAGCAAGGCTTCAGCATGCATCTTGCAATCTTTTAAATTGTACTCTTGGAATAAATATTTTTTTTTATCTTTTCAACTACTGTTTATATATTGTTTAGCTAGCTACTAAATACAGCAATGCAAACAGGACTTGGGCAAACAGCATCTTTGACCCCTTTATTAAAGTTCCTACTTCTGCCCTTCTTTGTCATTGTGATCTTGCATTGCTGTGGAGGATATTCCTCCTAGGCCTAGTTTCATTTCTATGGTTTTCCACAGTCATGTGGACACCTTGAAGTCAGAGTTTGTGCTTGAGAAAGGAACAGTGTGGAAGCTTTCATGCATCATCACATTCTTCCCCACATTATAGTCTGAGCAATCTCCTGGTCATATATGTTGTTGGCATGATTTGATAAGATATGCCCAATGAGAGGCAAGGCTGCATCTGTGAGGGACAGCAGAGGATGTCCAAGAAAGATAAGCAGGCCTTAAATCAGGTCTGCCGTGAGTTCATGGGTAACAGGGTCCTCTTATACTATGACCACAATGGTCATTGAGTGTCTGGGTAGTTGAGCATGGTGAAACAAATACTGGATAAACAACTTCCCAGATGGCTCTGTGTGAGCAGTACACCTTGGAAGGACTCTCCACTCAAGGGACAGTATTCTATATGGTTTACTCTTGGTTAGCCATGAGCTTGTGTTGTGTGGAGTCTGGAAAATTCCTGAGACGCCTTCAGGGTATTTTCCCCATTATCAATGAAAGTACTTGATTTTCTTTAAATGGAAAAAAAATTCTATTCAAAATTCATGACTTCTTTTGTCCCTACTTTCAAGTCTTTTCTGATCAAAGGACTAGCATTTCAAATCTTTTTGCTACACATTTGCTTCAAGATGTCCTGAATAAACATGTCATGGCCTGAATGATGACCTGTTTTAAATTTTTTCCCACTAGGTCCATTAGTTTGTCACGTTTAATCTAATACTGCTACAAGTCTCAGGTTGTAGAAAAATGCAAACAAGTTCTTTCCACTCCACTTTCTAGTATAGTCCTTATTTCCATCTGAAACCTCATAATTATTCTGTCTGTGCTCACACCAGAATTCTCATTAAGAGGAGTTTACAGTACTCTAAAGTTTTCACATTCCCAAACTCTTCCAAATATCTCCTACAAGTGAGATCCAAAGATTAAAGACCCACCTGACCATGTTTATTATCATCAACAGCCCCACTACCCTGGTACCTATTTCCAATTGCATGTATTATATAACTTTCTACAGCCGTGCTTAATATAAAGAAGAACCAATTAAAGGACAGAAGTGTTCATTTTGGCTCAGAATTTCAGAGGTATCCATCCATTGTTTGCTGGTATTATTACTCTGGTCCTGAGATAAGGGTGAAATTCTTGGTTTGAGAAAAGGTGCTAACAAAGGCTAGAAAGAGAGAGAAACAGACAGACAGACAGACAGATACACACACAGAGCAAGAGACAGAAAGACAGAGATACAGAGACAGAGACAAAGAGACTGAGAAAGAGAGATATAGAATCCCATGTCCAAGTCTAGCCTCCAAGGACAAGTTCAACCTATTTCCCAGTTGGAGTTTTTTTTCAGCACATCCTACAACAGCAACACTGTCTACCTTCAGTACACAATCCTGCAATAAGTCAAATTTAACATTTGAAATGAGTTCTTACTTCCTTTGCTGTGTAGGCAGAAACCAATTCTCCTTCAGTTGAAGAAAATTAAGTTCTCAGTCACTGGTGGGAATTCTCAATACCAAGCCCACAATGCATTTGGGGATCTGTCACAAAATACCCTGCAGATGGCAAAGGATAATAAAAATAGACAAGTGCATTAAGGAGACAAAGCTGAGAAGTGTTTAATTAAAAACAAAACATGAATTAGATTTTAGGCCCTCTAAAGAGTTTTGGAATAGACTTGGGCTGTACCAAAGTCTTGTTATATGGCCAGACAAATGGCTCTGGATAAGCCCCCAGTAATTGATTCTGTATATTTAGTATTCAGATATGGCATTCTTTATGAGAATTTAGAGGGAAAAATAATCTAGTTCATGCAGATACCCACCAATTTAACGTTGTTGACAACTGTGCAGTGGATTGGGAAATTAGAATAAATGCTTAGCTAGCTGATGAGTTTCTGCACAAATGATCAGGACATGTGCTCATGGCCTCAATGAAGTGTTACTGACACTTGATAATATGCCTGATGAGATAAGCAGTTATGGCCAAAGTCAACAGGCAGGGAATGGATACCTGCAGAGTGGATTATATTGGGCTCAACCAGTAGCACTTGGCAGCCATAAAAAACAAACAAACAAAAAAATCTTAGAGAAAATGATTAAAATTCAGAATACCAAATTTTCTACTGTTTCACCTGTATATATTTCTTATAATAAATAATAAGGTATACTTTGCTGCCATTAACACCTGGACATCCAGAATGTAAAATTTTAATTCTAGTGCCTATTGAAATGTTGATTACCCAAATGAGTAATGGAGTCATAAGAATGGTTGACTTACATTTTATTTGATTTGTATCTTGCATCAACTCTGTGAGGACTAATGGCTTTAACTGAAGCGATTTCTTCACATGAAGAGGTAAGAAAGTGTGGGATGGGGAAACACAGAGCTTTATATCTTTCACAACTAATCATTATTTAAATGTTTGCTGTTTAAAATGTTCTCATGTCTGGACTTAAATGTATGTCTTAATGCTTCTCCATTGCCATGAAGAGACAACATGAGCAAGACAACTTAGAAAAGAAAGCATTTAACAGGGGCTCACATTTCAAAGGGTGAGTCCGTGATCATCATGGCAGGCAATATGGAAGCAGACAGACAGGCACGGCACTGGAACAGTAGCTGAGAGCTCACATCTCATCTGCCGGATGGAGCCAGATGAAGAGTAAGACTGGGCCCGACGTGGGCTTTTGAAACCTCAAACTCTGCCCCCAGTGACACACTGTCTCCAACAAGGCTGCACCTGCTAATCCTTCCTAAAATAGCCCACCACCTGGGAACAAACATTCACATATATTATCATTTGGGGCCCATTCTCATTCAAATTACCAGAACTAACTATGCCAATGGATGTGACTATGGTAAAAATAGACAATATTAATATTAATAAACCTGAAAGTGTGTATTTGTAAACATTCATCCATATGAGTCACAGTATTAATTTATCAGGAAAACTAAATGTAGGTATGAGAATGTGTCACAAATTACCAAATTACCAAATGGGACAGACAATTCTTGAATTTTTTTAATCTGTCATGTCCTACTACATCTACTTAGGAGTTGTGTGAAGAAAAACTCAGCCGACTTGCTGTTATTGCCAGCCCTTTGGCTGGATAGAAAAATTAAGCTAGACAAGAATATTATGATTGAACTAAATGAAACAACAGAAGTGAATGAGAGCAAATGATTCCTAACTGATGGCCTTCATGAGGGAATAGTGCAACTACACTCTCTCCAAGAGGGATTTCCCTAACAGTGCTTAAGAAGCAGAGAAGAGCATTCTTCCCAAGTTCTTTCATATCTAGTATTAAGTGCCTTATTGTAGATGTAACCAATCGTATTATTAAAATAAGAAACACAGAGCCAAGGTAAAAGAGAAAAGCCGAGAGGTCAGAGCTCAGAGATAAAATCTTACCTCCTGCAGTGCTCCTAGCTTCCCCGAGAGAGGGAGGTACTTCCTGTGTCCCTGTTTAAATAATCTTTCTGTTCTGCCTTCTCATTGGTTGTAAACCCAACCACATGACTGCCTCATCACTGCCTGTAAGTACCGCCCTCCAGGTCTTAAAGGCATATGTCTCCAATACTGGCTGTATCCCTGAACACACAGAAATCTACCTAGCTCTTCTAACCACCACGCTCTTACTATGGCTCTAATAGCTCTGACCCCAGGGCAACTTTATTTATTAACATAAAATTAAAATAACATTTCAGTACAAATAAAATATCACCACATTTCCCCTTTTCTATTTTAATAAAAAGAAAAAAGGCAAAAGGTTATAACTAACAAAAGAAAAACTATATACAAAAGTACAATAACTATATACAAGTAACAAATACCTAAACGATGTCTAGTCCATTTGTATTTGACAAATCAGAGAAAATAATTCCCTTATCTATCCTATTTTAGTAAGTCCAAAATGTATCTAATTTACTTTTTATCCTAATTAATCTTCAACTATAACTAACTAATCTTCAACTCCCTCAGAGACCCAGGAAGGAAATAATATTAGCTAACAAAAATAAAAACAAGAAGTGCACAAAAGCAGCTTCCAAAAATTTTGTGAGTTGACAGAAACAGCCAGCTGCCTGGACAGTCACCTGAGGTTTCTCCACAGTGTTGGGGCATCATCTTCAGCCTATAGGCTTATCGTATCTGACAGACTCATTTGTGAAGTAGGTTGTACACAAGGTCAACAGTTCAACCTCACATTGGGTGAGAGCAGTCCATGTACCAGAAACACCTGAATTCCACTAGTGTCATGTCATGATTCAGGATTTTAAATTCTGGAAATTGTTGATGGTTTTTGAATTCAGCTGTCCATTCTTCTTGGCTGTGTATATATGGCTTCATCTCAGCATGCCCTTCTCCACATCCCTCTATTAAATGCCAGTCTACTATTGAGAGGCGTGAGCTTTCAGTTGCTGTTCCATTGCACAACAGAAGCCATCGGCCCACTGCCTGTTCAGCTGCCTTCAAAGAAAAGGGCACTGTACCTTTTCCAGATTGTGAAGGCCACTTCAGGGATGGTGCCATATTGTCCTGGCCTCAGAAGATGCCTTTTGATAAAGCCATAACCACACTTGTTTTGGCAGGAATTGGTAGTCCTTTGTTTCGTGTTCTGTCTGTCCATTTTTTCTGTTGATTTGAGGATACTTTGTTGTCCAGTGGCTAACTTTTGCCACAATGAAAATTAACTCCATATGCAGTTTCTTCAGTGCCCATATTTTCTCTGAAGTAGATTGGTACTGCCAGGAGCCGACATGTCTCAAAAAAAGAAAAATTTCTAAGTTATTAAAACATTTTAAATGCCATATTCTGTAGATCTCTGAAGGGTTTGAAGATGACCTGTCTAAAAAACATCTGCTCAATTTTTAAAACATATCTAATATGACTACAATTTATATTGTAATGTCTAACTACTTTCATTTCTTTATATCCTAATAGTTGGTAATAATGTAAAGTATTTAAAACTAGTAATTGTCTTTTTCTTTTCTTTTCTTTCTTTCTTTTTTTCTTTTTTTTTTTTTTAAAAAAAAACAAGAACCTTAAATCTAATCTCCTTTGCTTAGCCTTTTTCCTAACCCTTGACAACTTGTAACCAACCCCCCTAAACAATGAAAATTATCCCAGACCCAAAACCCATTAAAAGAACCAAAAAACCACCCGCCCCACACCACTTCTTTGGCAATGTGGGTGTCATATTCTTAAAATTGCTTCCTGCTGGGTATGGGCGAAGTTATCTTTATCCTGAAATAAAAATTTAGGTTAATTGTCAAATTCTAGGAAAGGTAACTATATCCTTCATTATTATCCAGTCTGTGTATAAAGCCAAAGTTCAGGGTTTATCTCAAGTCCTTATTCAAGTAGTCTTTGAGACTGGATCATCTCAGCTAGTCATCTCAAAATTGCTCTGAGCACCTTGTAGTTCAAAGCTGATCTGTAGATGATGTTTGTCAGTTTAGTGATATTATTATTGTCCACGTGGAATTGTTGTTGTTGTTGTTGTGGTGGTGGTGGTGGGGCCCCATCTTCTTTCCGGAGACTTCAGTTGATGTTAGGCCTGGCCGTGATTTCCTGCAGAAAACTGATAAGAGACTCGAACACAAAGACATATATATGCAGCTAACTGAAGCCTTTTTTCTAGAATTAGTTAGTACTCTATATGACCATTCATATCTTAACAAAGTTTAAAATGTATATATATATATTAATCTTGTAAATTTTGATATAAAATTTATACTTTAAGAAAAGTTTAAAGAATCAGAATAGAATCAAAGAGTTGAGATTAGTAATAGAATAGTCCCTTAATTAATTTGGCTTTTGTCCTGTCCCATAGCAGAAAATGGCTCTTTCTGGCATGATACAGGGAGTTTGCATTTTCCTTTTAACAACATGCTTGAGTTTGAAGAAGGAGAGAGCCATTCTCCAACTCCAAAGTCAGCTTTAAATTTTAATTGAACTGGGACTATTAGAAAACCAATAGTGTTAAATCTTTAGAGAAAAGCAGAAACAAACATTTAAGAAGACATAAAATTTTTTAGATAATATATACCCATACGCCGTTTCACTCTGTTTCCTGGGATAGATGATTTGTCCCTTTTCTTCAGTTGTCTCATTTGTCTTGTGTTCTTCAGATTCCTTAACCTTCATCCTCCTAAAAGACAAAAATAAAAACCTTCCCCCAAGACTAATTTTGGGGATGTTCCTTTTTGGCAAGTTATTATCTGATTAAATGAAAAGACATGTGTTACAGGTACAAGTTAGTTTAAATTGGATGTTCATGCTGATTGATGAACTATCACCTCCTCTAATTAAGAGGTTTTTCTTGTTCAAATCGAACCTTTATCAATTTTGATGGTATCCACAGCTTATCTTCTCCTGTAGAAACAAAAGCAAAACCTCGTCCCCAACGTAATACATACCCTGGCTTCCATTCTGAGGTCAGCACATCCTTAAAGTATATAGGCTGATTTAATTCTGTAGTTTTTTCTATTACCCAATGTCTCTCTGCAGCTGTTGTTCCTTTCTCATTGGCATTCAGAAAATTCAAAGTTAATAGAGCATTATGCAGTCTATTTCTGGGGGTTTTTGTTACTCCTTTCTGTTTATTTAGCATATCCTTTAGAGTTCTGTTTGACCTTTCTATAACTGCTTGACCTGTAGGATTATGTGGTATACCTGTAATATGCTTTATTTTGTAATAATCAAAAAACTGTTTCATTTTAACAGAGACATATGATGGAGCATTGTCAGTTTTGATTTGTGCAGGTATACCCATGATGGCCATAACTTCTAGCAAATGAGTGATTACAGAATCAGCTTTTTCAGAACTCAGAGCAGTTGCCCATTGAAATCCTGAATAAGTATCAATGGTGTGGTGTACATATTTCAGTTTTCCAAATTCTGCAAAGTGAAACACATCCATCTGCCAGATTTCATTTCTCTGAGTACCCTTTGGGTTACATCCTGCTGGTAATGGCGTTTGATTATAGAAGGAACAAGTAGGACATTTCTTTACTATTTCTTTGGCTTATTGCCAGGTTATGGAAAAATCCTTTTTTAAACCTTTACTATTGACATGATGTTTTTTATGAAATTCTGAGGCCTCCAGCACATTTCCTATCAATAATTTATCAATCTCATCATTGCCTTGTGCTAGAGGGCCTGACAGACCAGTATGAGATCGGATGTGAGTTATATATAAAGGATGACTCCTTTTCCTGATTGTATCTTGTAATTGAATAAATAGTGAAGTTAATTCTGAAGCATCAGGGATAAATTCTGCAGTCTCAATATGTAATACCACTCTTTCAGCATACTGAGAGTCAGTTACTATGTTGAGAGGTTCTGAAAAATCCATTAATACCAACAGAATAGCATACAATTCTGATTTTTGCACTGAATTATAAGGACTTTGTACCACTTTACTTAAATTTTCTGATTTGTAACCTGCCTTTCCTTGTTTATTGGCATCTGTATAAAATGTACGAACTCCAGATATGGGTTTTTGCCGTACAATTCGAGGCAAGATCCAATCAGCTCTCTTTATAAAATCAATTCTGTTGCTTTTGGGATATTTGCTGTTAATTTCTCCCAAAAAATTACTGCAAGCTCTTTGCCAAGGTTCACTTTCTGTCCATAATTTTTCAATGTCCTCCTTAGTTAAAGGTACGACAATTTCTGCTGGGTCTATTCCTGCTAATTGACGAAGTCTCAATTTTCCTTTCCAAATCAAGTCAGAGATTTTTTCCCCATAAGTTTTTAATTTTTTATTTGGTTTATTTGGTAAAAATATCCATTCCAATATAATATCTTCCCTCTGCATTAATATTCCAGTAGGGGAATGCCTAGAAGGTAAAATAACCAAAATGCAATCCAGCTTTGGATCAATACGATCCACGTGCCCTTCATGTACTTTCTTTTCTACCAAGGCCAATTCTTTCTCAGCTTCAGGTGATAATTCTCTTGGACTATTTAAGTCCTTGTCACCTTCTAAGGTTTTGAACAAATTAGTCAGTTCATCATTTTTTACCCCAACAATAGTTCGTAGATGAGAAATATCTCCAAATAATCTTTGAAAGTCATTAAGAGTCTGTAGTCTATCTCTCCTAATTTGCACCTTTTGGGGTCTAATTTTTTGTAGCTCTATTTTATATCCTAAATAATTAATAGAATCTCCTCTTTGTATTTTTTCAGGAGCAATTTGTAATCCCCAGCAAGGCAAAATTTTCTTTACTTCTTCAAACATTCTTTCTAAAGTATCTGCATTTGAGTCAGCTAGTAAAATATCATCCATATAATGATAAATTATAGATTTAGGAAATTTTTTACGTATCACTTCCAATGGCTGTTATACAAAATATTGGCACAGAGTTGGGCTATTTAACATTCCCTGTGGGAGGACCCTCCATTGAAATCTTTTAACCGGTTGAGAATTATTATAAGTAGGCACTGTGAAAGCAAATCTTTCTCTGTCTTTTTCTTGTAAGGGTATTGAAAAGAAACAGTCTTTTAAATCAATAACTATGAGAGGCCATCCTTTTGGTAACAGAGTAGGCAAAGGAATTCCAGATTGTAGAGAGCCCATCGGCTGAATTACTTTGTTAATTGCTCTAAGGTCTGTTACCATTCTCCATTTACCAGATTTCTTTTTAATAACAAATATAGGAGAATTCCAAGGGCTGGTTGACTGTTCAATATGCTGAGCATTTAACTGTTCTTCTACCAGCTCTTCTAAAGCCTGGAGTTTCTCTGTTGTTAAAGGCCATTGCTGAACCCATACAGGCTTGTCTGTTAACCATTTTAAAGGTAGAGCTGTTGGTATTTTTGGAAGATTATCAGTTGTTGTGCCCTGTTCCTGTATAATATGGATGGCTGGTGACCACTCAAAATAATGCCTTCTAATATTTCTCTCAGAAACATGTGCTAGTTTATGATTTGTTTCTGAGATTGGAGGGATTTTAATCTGAGTATTCCATTGTTGCAACAAGTCTCGACCCCACAGGTTCATAGCTATGTTAGCGACATATGGTTTTAATTTTCCTCTCTGTCCTTCTGGACCTATACATTCCAGCCATCTTGCACTCTGTTTCACTCCAGATAATGTCCCAATTCCTAACAGTTGAACGTTTACCTCCTGAAGAGGCCAAGCTGGATGCCAAAATTCTGGTGCAATTATGGTAATGTCCGCACCTGTGTCTACCAGACCAGACAACAAAACACCATTTATTTTTATCGTTAATTTTGGTCTCTGTTCATTAATAGAAGTTTGCCAAAAAATTTTCTTTATGTTTTCTCCTGAATTTTCTATTCTCTCTTTTTCATCATCCTGACCAGCATGATTTATTCCAATAGTCATTTGGTTATTTAATCGCTCAGAGCAGGGATTTCCTCTACAGCTGCAGGAAAGGTTTGAACTGGTTTTGCTATGGGGGCCTGCATGAGGCCCCTCCGGGAGTTTCCCGAAAACTGAGGCAAAGGATTACCCTGTCTGTCCTTTGTTGATCTACATTCGTTGGTCCAGTGTTTTCCCTTACCACACCTTCTGCATACTCCAGAAGGAAGGGGCATACTGTTGCCATTGTTCCTTGAAGAAACATTGCTTCTAGGAATGACCTGTTTACAGTCCCTTTTAAAATGTCCTTGCTTTCCACACCCAAAACATCTAACACTCCTCAAACCTTTTGAAATTACTTCTCCTACCCACGTATCATGCTCATCAACCTCAACATTAATTGTTTCTCTAATCCAATCTTCCAAAGGTGCAGATCTTGCCCTTAACGGCCTGATTATTCTTTTGCATGCTGCATTTGCATTCTCAAATGCCAAAGCTTCAATTATTGCCTTACTAGCTTCTGATCCTGAGACCATTCTGTTTACTGCTGAAGCCAGTCTTTCTAAAAAATCTGTGAAAGATTCTTTTGGGCCTTGCATAACCTTTGTGAATGACTCAGGTTTTTTTCCTGGTTCATCAACTCTGTCCCATGCATTCAAGGCTGCCATTCGACATAAAATTACGGTTTGAACATCATATAAACATTGTGTTTGTATTGAAGCATATTGGCCTTCTCCAATAAGCTGATCCTGACAAACTTGTATTCCTTTAGCCCTCCATTGTGTTTCTACGTTTCTAGCTTCATCCTTAAACCACGTTAGAAATTGAATTCTCTGGCTGGGTTCCAGAACAGCTTGTGCAAGGTCCCGCCAGTCCTGTGGTATAATCCTATTATATGTTGACCAAGAGTTTAACATTTGCTTTACATATGGGGAATGCATGCCATAAGATACTATTGCCTCCTTAAACCTTTTAAAATCCATCAGTTCAATTGGAGCCCAGATATTTTGTGTAGCCATTTGATCAGGCATCTGCTGTACGGTTACAGGATAAATTAAGGATGACTGTGTGAAAACAGGCTTTCTTTCTGTAACCTTATGATCCAAACTTGAACCAACTTCACTGTTAAAATTAACAGGTTTTTCTAAAGCTGTTATCCTGGCACTTAAATCGACTATCTTTTTAAATAGTAAAATGAGAATAAGCATGGTGATAAACTGCATAATTCGATCAACATTAATCTTCTCATATAGTTGTTCCATTGTCAGACTGCCTAAAATTTCAAAAACCCAATTTTCTTCCAATGTACACAGAAAACCCATTTTTTTTTTAAATGTGGAAAAAATTTGTCGTTTAAATAGTTTCCTTTATGACTTACCAAATCTGCGTAGAACAGTAGAAATCCGAGCGAATTTCAAAACAGCCACCTAGAGTCCTAGGTGTAAATCCAGAGAGAGAGAGAGAGAGAGAGAGAGAGAGAGAGAGAGAGAGAAACAGAGAGACAGAGAGAAAGCAAGAGAGAAAGCAAAAGCGAAAGCGAAAGTGAAAGTGAAAGTGAAAGCGAAGGGGTAGCCGGCTAAAGCTTAAAGCCAGCCACTTGTTCCCTCTTGAGCCGAGTCAAGGCTTGGCTTTACAGGCAGGGGCCCTGTTTAGCAGGGCAGGCCTGAGCTGTTTGTAGCACTGGCTTTAAGCAAGCAGCTCACGGTCCAGCCTGAGCCCAGACCTGGGCCGGGGCTAGGGAGCCGGCTGCTCCGGCTAGGGAGCCGGCCCCAAGCAGTTTTTAATGGATTCTTGTCACGTTGGGCGCCAGATGTAGATGTAACCAATCGTATTATTAAAATAAGAAACACAGAGCCAAGGTAAAAGAGAAAAGCCGAGAGGTCAGAGCTCAGAGATAAAATCTTACCTCCTGCAGTGCTCCTAGCTTCCCCGAGAGAGGGAGGTACTTCCTGTGTCCCTGTTTAAATAATCTTTCTGTTCTGCCTTCTCATTGGTTGTAAACCCAACCACATGACTGCCTCATCACTGCCTGTAAGTACCGCCCTCCAGGTCTTAAAGGCATATGTCTCCAATACTGGCTGTATCCCTGAACACACAGAAATCTACCTAGCTCTTCTAACCACCACGCTCTTACTATGGCTCTAATAGCTCTGACCCCAGGGCAACTTTATTTATTAACATAAAATTAAAGTAACATTTCAGTACAAATAAAATATCACCACACCTTATGTTGGGAGAGAAACTCCAAATTTGCTCTCTTTGGAAGTCTGGAGTTGGACTGTGGTTGATATACAAGTTCTCCTAGATTCTAGCAGGATGCTGACAAAGATGGGATAAAGAGCTACTGTGGAATACCATGACAACTTATAATGTATTTGTAGTCAAATCCAACAGGTCTTCAGTTTGAAATCCTCAGTAACTGCTCTTATGGAACTCCATACCCATCAACAATGATAGCGGGAGACTGCATTCTCAAATATAGAGGTTTATAATATTTACATAATGTGTAAATTTATAATATTTACATAATGTGATGTATTTAAACATTAGCTTCTGGAATGCCAGATGGCAAAGGTCACAGGAACACTTATAGAAACATAATGGTAAGTCTAAGTTAATTATTGTGAGATGTTACAGGTCTGTTTGCCTTTGGTATTGTTTTGTAATGGTTTAGCACTATGAATTAAAAAAGAAGATATTATCATTTCTAATAGCAACTATTACTTTTCTAATGCTATGGGTTATAAAGAACATTACACTATTACTCACAGCATGGAGAGATCAGCAAATTTACAATCTGTTACCTTGACACAAGGCCTTGTAGGAAATTCAATTATAATTAATAGGATATAGTTATGTCATAGCGAGATCTAACCCATAATTTACTGTACTAATAACACTTAGTCACTACCATAATTGTTCTGATTTGTATGTGTATTATAGAACGTGGCTTCTGCTAAGAAAAGATGAAAAATTGTACTGTCATTTTCTGGTGTATGAAAATGTGACATTCCAAATATCCTTTCATCGGCTACAGCTCTACCTCTCTGCACTCCAACTGTGGACATAGCCATCATGAAGGAATGTATCCTCAAAGTATGAATCAAAATAAGTCCTTCCTTCCTCAAGTTGCTTTTCTATGATAGGTAGCAAAAGTCTCATAGGCCAACAAGTAAAATAAAATAAAAATCACACTTATTATGGCTAATAATCTCCATTTGGGGAAAATATTTTGAGAGGTAAACTTAAAAACACAAATGATTCCAAACCACTTCCATAAGGAATTTTCCAGTTTAAAAAAAAAATACATTTCTCCTGGAACTACTAAAAATACATCTGTCAACACATGTTGTTTTTAAGAAGTTCAAATAACTACAGATGGTGGAGTTAATAGAGCTAGTAAAAAAAAAAATCAAAGAAAAAAAGGGAATATGGCCTCAGTCAACATGCTCTGTAGAAAGAATTTTTCTACACATGTAAGAGTTCATGTCTCAGAGGTCAAATGGCTTGAAAGCTATACTTTTACTATAAAATAGTGCATAAAATGAAACACGAAAACTTACTAATAATTTGAAATAAATATGTATCAAGGTGACCTTAGTTGAAGTGAAGGGGTGAACTATGAAATTGTAGATTAGCAGTAGATATAGGTAGATTCTCTCTCTTTGTGGGGAACGTGCAGACAAGTCTAGAAGTGACATCTATTTGTAAATATGCTAATCAGCAAGCGACCTAAAAAACACTTTAGTATCGAGAGTTCTAATTTTGGAATGTCTTGCAGAAGTTAGAACTACTCTACCTGGGAAACTTGAAGGTTTGTGGTATGAAAGGGAAATGTTTCATGGCTGTGATGGTCAACCCTAGCTGTCAACTAGATAGGATTTAGGATCACACAGGAGACACACCTCTGGGTATATCCACAAATGTGCTTACAGGGAGACTTAACCAATGTTGGATGGCTCACCCTGAATTCAGGAAACACCATTGCCTGGACTGGGATCCCAGACTAAGAAAACAAAGAAAATGAGTGAAGAATTAGCAATCACCTCTCTGCACTCCGACTGTCGATATAGCCATCATGAAGAAATACTCAAAGTATGAATCAAAACAAAAGCCTTTTCTTCCTTCAGTTGCTTTTCTATGATATTTTGTCATAGCAATGAGAAAAATAACTAATATGAATATTGAATGAACTACCTTCAGCATGTATAAGTCATCAGATCAAATATTTCATTGGAAGAACATGTCTGTAAAAGCTGCTTCAAGAAAGGGTTGCTATTGTCATACCTGCTCCTCTGTGATTTCTAATTACTTGCAAAAAAAATTAAATTAAATTAAAGACCAATATTCCTCATGTGCATAGATGCAAAAATCCTTGAAGAAATACTTGCAAACTGAATCCAAGAACACATAAAAAATATCCACCATAATCAAGTAGGCTTTTTTACAGAGATTCGGGGATGATTAAATTTACACAAATCAATAAATATAATCCTGCACATAAACAGACTAAACAACAAAAGCCACATGATCATCTCAATTTATCATGATAAAAGTCTTGGTAGATTAGGGATACAAGGGATTTACCTCAGCATAATAAAGGCAATTTACAAGAAGCCAACATGTAAGATCAAAATAAATGGAGAAAAACTCAAAGCACTCCACAAAATTCAGGAACAAGAAAAGGTAATCTACTCCCTCCATATGTATTTGATATATTACTTGAAATCTTAGCTAGAACAATAAGACAACTAAAGGAAATCAAGGTGATACAATAGGAAAGAAAGAAGAAAGTATTTTCATATGCAGATGATATGACTTTACAAATGAAAGGCAGAAAATTCCTACAGCAGACAAATACCTTCAGCAAAGAAGCTGGATATAATATTACTAACACACAAAAATTGATAGCCTTCCTGTATACAAATGTCAAACAAATCAGAGAAATAGTAGTTTCACAATAGATTAAGAAGAATAATAAAATATATTGGGATAACTCTAGCCAAGCAAGTGAAAGACATGTATAATAAAAACTTTAAGACATTGAAGAAAGAAACTAAAGAAGACACTAGAAGATGAAAGATTTCCTGTACTTATGAAAAGGCAATTAACAGATTCAGTGCCCCAGGACAAGTTTTCACAGAAATTAAAAAAAAAAAAAAAAACTGCTTCATATGGGAACACACACACACACACACACACACACACACACACACAGAGAGAGAGAGAGAGAGAGAGAGAGAGAGAGAGAGAGAGAGAGAGAGAGAGAGAGAGAGAGATAAAACAATAATGCATAATAAAAGAACTGCTGGTTCACCAACCCTGAAGTCAAGTTCTATTACAGAGCTACCATAATAAAAACAGTATGTTACTATCATGAAAACAAGTTTGAAAATCCAGTTAGAAATGGCTGACTAAATAAAAATTCATCCAGTCAAAATTCAGAATATCAAAGAAAAATAACATCTTATTGTGAAACAAGTGGTCTATAAAAATAAGAATTACATTGATATCTGACATTTTGCCAGAAATATTGTGCCACAGAAGAGAGGACTTCTTTAGAAAACACAGGGAAAAACAAATTAAAAAGAAAAAAATCTTCTAGGCCAGAGAAATTAGGCAAGAGAAGTAATGTAAAGAACTCAAATTTGAAAGAAGTTAAATTTCCTTTATTTGAACATGAATTGTTCTAATATAAAGAAAATGAATTCCCAAAAGATTATCCCAAAAGATTACTGGAATACAAAAAAATCAATAAAATTTTTTGGGAAAAATTAAATCAGTGTATAAAAGCTAACTGTTTTAATTAACTATGAACTATCCAAAAATAAATGACACAAATATTCTCACTTGGTGCAGGCACCATTTTTCTTCTTTTTATTTATTATTTGAGCATTTAGTACAATGTTTTTTTTTGTTTTTTTAATCACATTTACTGTTCTCCTCTAATTCCTCCCAGATCTATCCCTACTCACCGAACATTGTGTTCTTTTTAATATAAACTAAAGCCATCAAGTACAATTTGTACTACCCATCTACTCTTGGATGTGTGGCCTTCTTCAAGAGCATAATTGCACTACCAGGGGCCACACACTTAAGAGTGACTCTCACCTTCCTCAGCTAAAGGTCAGCATTTATGCCCACCTCCCCTTCCATGCTGGGATTTTTGTCTGTGCTGAGCCTAT
This sequence comes from Peromyscus maniculatus bairdii, assembly GCF_049852395.1. Lineage (NCBI taxonomy): Eukaryota > Metazoa > Chordata > Mammalia > Rodentia > Cricetidae > Peromyscus > Peromyscus maniculatus. The sequence continues at coordinate 61,276,779 of NC_134857.1, forward strand.
GCAGGTATTATGCATGCTGTCACAACTGCTGGCATTCAAATTTCCGACTACTTGCTGTGTCCATAAAAAACTGTGTTCTTGTAGCCATATGCCACCTGTTGCTCTTATGATTGTTCCACCCCATCTTCTGGAATGATTCCTGGACTTTAAGGGAAGGGAGATGCTATAGATGTCCAATTTATGACTGAGTACTCTGCAGTCCCTCATTCTCTGTACCTTCTCCAGTTGTGGGTCTCTGTGTTAGCCCTGAAGAAACAGCCTGCCTTCCATTTTAGGCTTAAAAGCCATCTTATAATAAAGACAAACTAGGTTCACTCCTGTTTATGATTAAATCTGTTTCTTAAGAATTGGACTATGCCTCACCTGTAACACTAAATATAAATGGTTCTGTGCTATTTGTTCCAGGAATGGTAATCATGTCTTTGTTTCAAGAAGTTAATAACCATCTTGAAACCTTACCTTTGTTTCAAAAGGGTTGATATGGCTATCTTGTTATGACTACCTGTTGCTAAAACCACCATGTAATCATGTCTTTGTTTCAGGAGGTCTTTATGATTAATTTCTTATGCTTACGTTCTGCTACTATAATCCCACCTATTTGCCCTTCAAATCTTTCATTTGGAAACTTCCTACCCCTGAGCTATAAAAACCTTGTCTTAAACCCTGTCTTGAAAAACCAAAAAAACAAAAACAAACAAACAAAAAAAAAAAAAAACCTTGTCTTCCTCATATCCAATGTTGACCTCTCAAATCACATCTTGGGGGGGGGGGAGGCAGGCCATGTACTTGAAAAAAATTATTGTTATAATTAATTGCTTGTTTTAATTAATTTGACTGTGATGATTTGAGTCAGTGGTCCTTCTCCTCAACTCTTTGGGATTAATAGTCTTCATAGTGCAGAAAAGGTGTCATAAAGCATTTTATTTATGTTTTCTTCCAGAACTTTCACAGTTCCCATTCTTATTTTAAAACATAAATCTTTTTGGAGTAGATTTTTATATATGTTATGAAATAAAAATCTAATTCATTTTTTTCATGAACAAGTTCAATTTTCACAATACTAGCTATTGAAGAGATTGCTCTTTCATTTTCTCTTTTTTTTTCTTCTTAGTATCATTGCCAGAAGCCAATCAACAATACATTCAAAGGTTTAATTTTAAGCTTCCTCTTCTGTCCATTGGCCTATGTGTCTGTGATTATTTCAGTAGATATTGTTTTGATTATTGCATCTTTTTACTGTGTTTTGAAAATAAAGAAGTGTGGTGGCTCTTGTAGTCTTTTTCTTATTCTGAAGATTATATTTGCTCCTCAGAGATTTTTGTGGTTTTTCTGTAATTTTTTTTTATAAAAAAATCATTTGTAGCTGTGATAGGTATGTTACTAAATGCTCAAAATAGAGTAATATTATTCCTCTTCTTCACCACTCCTCTCTCATTTCTTCTCTTTTCCTCTCATACACACACTCAATGTCTGGAGCCATAGCATAGTAGCATCTTCAAAAGAAAATGGGTTTGCATTGGTGAAGCAGGAATCCAGGAACATTATTAGGAAATAAGACCAAAGCTCCAACTATCACAAGTGAGTCCACAGTGAGAGACAATGGCAGAGCCAGCTTGAATTCCACACATTCGATAACTACCCCATAGTTTAAAGTATAACATAGAAAACTGGAAAGTGTGACTACACACAAAGGAGGCAGCCTGGGCAGTGGAACACACCAACATTGGTAATGGAGGACACTGTGCAAAAACAGTATTTAAGAGGGCACTAAGGAAAACAAACTGGAAGAGGGAACCAAAAGATTGAGTTCCAGAAATGGGAAAAGAGAGATGCGAACAAACACTGCAATAAAACAACCTAGAAAACTCTACAGAGTCCCCATGCCCCTGGAGGACAGGGGTGGCATGGGCTATGTGGGAGGGATTAAATTTCCTGGAATTCTGTGCACGTCTAAAAGAACTAGACTAGGAGTCTGGAGATGAAAATGAGTTGGAGTCCTCCCAGAACCATGTAGCATATAGGAAATGGGAGTTGTTTGGATGTATAGAAGGAGGTGAGGGTACACTTCATTTTATGAGGTGCAGAAGAATGAGCCTGGGGTACATTCAAGAATGGCAGCTTTTTTTAAACGAATAAACATACAAATAAGTAAATGGAACAATCTGTTGAGACTAACTCACTTTGTGGGCCATCTGGTTCCTATCAATTAGCACACACTTATTTTATTTGATCTTTTAATAGGCAAGCTGGCAAAAGGCTCCTAATGCAACTATAATGTGAAACTGTTATGGAACATACATAAAATGTATACCATGCAGAACTTTAAAAAGGAAAAATTATAGCACATGCTTGTGAATAGAACACTAATGTAGTCATTTGTGTATGTGTACATATATACCCGTACAAAGGTATGCAGCAATCTAGTAAATCTATAAGTATCTGAAATATATTATATAGAAATATATACTTCTATAAAAATGTGTGTGCATCTGTGTGTTGGTTGACAACATCCTAGATGGTGTCATGGATAAGTCAAGGGAATACAGTGAGCTATCGCCCAAAAGTGTACAACATAATTTACATTTAAATGTTCTTAAAAACTAAAAACACAATAGGTTTTGGTGAAGAAAAAATTATCTATTTTGCTGTTTTTAAAATTCCTCATTTGAAGTGATTACCTTACACTTAACAAGTATACACTTCATACCATCTTTCACCAATAATTTTTCCATATTTAGAGCTTCTTCCTATTTTTCTTAATTGTTTTAGGCATTTAATCTCAAATTATTTTCACCTAAGTTTAATTTTGTTAAAAATACTGAAGTCTTTGAAATAATTATTTTTTAAAATCCAATATGTATTGTGTGGCTGGATTTTCAAACTACTCAGGTCCCTTGGAGTGATGGCACCCTCTTCGACTGTTCCTTAAAAGTGTATACAGAGCTTGCACTGAGCTAGCACATTAACTGACCTCAGCTTATACCAGTCATACACTTCCATCTGTCAAGAGTTTAAGAAGTTCTTCAGTGAATGGATAGATATGGTAGTTGTAATATAGAATATTGTGTTAAGGGGAGTTCAATGTAATTTCATAAATTGGAAGTTTGCCTCAGACACTTAAAGATGAGTTCAGAACATAAAACATTATCATTTTCTCAGAATCATGTTAGTTTCATATATTGATTGATTGAGAATTATTTTTCTATTTAGTAATAGGATTATGTAATTTAAAACCATTGGAATATAATAAAATACATTAACATTACTATGCTATGGAACATAATTTAAAATTCTTTTTATGTTTCAGAAATAAGTTCAGAATCATAGTTTTCCAGGATGATCATTATAAGAAGTACTTCTACTTATCATGTATATATATATATATATATATATATATATATATATATCATATATATATATATTACATACAAAAATTGAGCTCAATTTGTACAGCTTGTTTAATAGATGTGGGAAATGTGTCCTCAGTCTTTGTAATGTTCAGAAGCCCGCTCGTTTCCTTATACCTTCCATTTAATGGGGTGGAAGTTGTGTGCATTCTGAAGTTCTGACATTAGGATATTATTTTTTCATACACACAACCCAACTTAAAATTGTGGTCTCCAGATTAAAATTCCAACATCCAAGAAGATCTAATTGTGTAATTTATAATTCCTTCTGCCACGCCTATCCTTAAATGGTAATAGTCTCCTCTGATTTGGATGACTACAGATAGCAATGCCTCTTAGGCTCAGAATTTACCTGAAACTTTGGTCAAAACTTTAGCCAAACAATGAATCTTATAAGGAGTTTTTTAAACTAAGTTGTAGCCTCAGCTATTTCCAAATATTTGCTTTTAACCACCATAAAAACACATTAGAGAGTCATAGATAGTTGGTATCCCTCTTTAAAAATAGGGTAATTGAAGGAGAGGTTCTTTGACAAAATTGCAAGATTGACAGCAACCCAAGCCTCCAGCATTTCAGGTCAAAGCTTCGTCCTATCACTTTCTCCTCTGCTCTACTATGTGATACTGGACATTGAAATTAATTCACCTAAAAATTTCAAAACTTCCAAGATGCCAGCACACTGAGTGGAAACTCGTGATTTTCGAATGAAAGAGCTTTTGAGCCTAGGAATGAATGAACAGGAAAAGTGCAGCTGTGTTTAGAAAGAGGCTTTCTATTAGTCCAAAGCAGAATTTATTAGGTTATTCCCTCTTAATGAGTCCCATATAATATGCTCTCAGTTAATAAACTAAAGATATCTTCACAGCTGTCAAACTGGCTGATTCTGACTGGGACTGATGTTAAACACTGGAGTGCCTGAGTCAAGCTAGCAGATATGAGGATAGAAGGAAATTTCCATAAACTGTAGGCACACATTTGCAGTCTTCAAAGAGCAAATAAATTGGTTGTTGTGGGATGCCAGCTTTCTCTTGCGAAGCAATGATTACAGCTCTAACTTAGCAGAGGGCCTCTTGGGACCATAGTGGAGAGCATCAAAGCTAAGGCATTTGGCCTCTTCATCTTGCCAGCGATTTCACACAAGGTATTTCTATGCCTGTCCTCGGGGGCCTAGGGTCAGGCAATAGTAACTGACCAATAAAATCTCCATTCGGACGCAATTGGCTGAGGATCTGCAGATAGGTCTAGAGTCTTAAGTAAGCCACTGGGCTGGGGAATGCTCTGCTATCTTGATCTTCCCTCACCGAGGAGGATTGATTGAACTGCAACTGCCTCCCACTGAAAATTGAGAATTACGGAAAATCGTTTCAAGTTAGAGGATCAAGAAGAGCATATGCCGGTTTTAGTCAAGAAATATGCTTTAGATGGAGAGACTTACACCATCAGCCAAGAAACCTCACCTGCTGCCCTCCCAACAGTGCTTGGTGGGTTTTGACTGGACTGTTACTGCACATTGCAATTTGTAATTATTCTTTGGCTTAGCTTCTAGCGTAAAAATTCTATAATAAATGATTAAACTACCTTTAGTTAGCCATATTAATTTGTTCTTTTTATATTATTGATGTGTGTGTGTGTGTGTGTGTGTGTGTGTGTGTGTGCTATCATATGTGTGTGGAGATAAGAGGACAACTTGTGGGACTCTGTTCTCTCCTTCTACTGTGTGGGTCTCAGAGAGCGTCCTCAGAGCTCCTGGCTTGGATGCAAACATTTTATCAGCTGAGCCATTTCACTCACTTTCTCCATTATTCCTAAGAGCTCCCTTTTCCTTACACAAATGGCTTGGATCTTTCTTATGCTTCTTTGTTAATATGCTTTATATTTTTAAAATGCATTACAGTGATTTAAATATTTAACATATGAAATTCTCACACTATTGATTGCTGTATGGCATTCAATTTTAGTGGGAGCTCTGCTTTATTCAACTCCACAGTTTTGGACTCACACAATCCCTTAGCAAAATAAAGTACCTACATATTCATTGATTTAAAACTTATGTGGGGTGTAGCATGTGAGATTTGAGAAGCTTAAAAATATCTAAGAGTATAAAGTCTTGATTTTACACTCTTAAAAATAAGTCAAGAAAAATGAAAGTTGAACAAGATTTATGAATTTCTTCAACAGTCTTGCTGTGAAAGACACAATAAAATGATAGATGTATATGTAATGAACACATAAATATCTACAGAGAAATTGTTGACTGTATCAAAATATAAGGTTCTAATTTATGCATGCATGTACATGAGGAATATAACTAATCTTAAATGTGACTTGCATCGCATTTTCATTAATGTTAATCACACAAATGTCTTTAAAATGTTCTTATTCCTTTGATGATGTGGCTGACACTTTCCAAGAGCTTGATTTTACCCTGTAGAAGGTTAAGACTAGCTTTTTTTGTAAAACAAAGCAAGCTAGTGAGTGCTAAATCATTGTTATATTGCACAAATATGCAATCAAATTGATAAAGTGATTTGAATAACCCTTACTTTCTAAAGCAAAGTAACATTCAGTATGAATATATATAGTAAAGGTTATAGAAAAGATGGCAAACTATTTGCCATGTTTGGCCTAGTTACTTAAATTTCATATCCACTGTGCACATGAACAGAAGTCTTCAGTAATATAAATAATGATAAATTGAGTGGGTTTTAGAGCCACTTAATTTGAGCACTGCACTTCCAGAGAAAAATATTTTAACTTCATTATTCACCAGAGAGGAAATTGTATGAATGAAAAACACTTATATCTGAATGAAATACATATGACTTAAAAGGAATGTTTGCAGACATGACATCCAAGGCTGGTCTTCTTAAAAGAAACAATAAAAATTAAATTAACCATTTACCTAAAAGTGGATTCCTGAATTTAGCACTTCAATTAAATCCAAACATGAGAGAAAATGGTCAAAATGTATTTGGTTGGATCTTAGGGTATAAATAACTTTATGATAATTTTATGTGAGAATGTTTTGTTTAGTTCACTGAGGCCTAACAGAAGGCATTAAGTATATCTGAATGGACAGTGGCATAATCATTTTCCAAAAATATTTTTATTTATGTGTATGTGAATGTGAATTCCACAATGGGTGGTCTGCAGAGTCCAGAAGAGTGTGTCAGTCTCTGGAGCGGGGGGGGGGGGGGGGGTTACAAGCAGTTGTGAGCTGCTGCACACGAATACTAAGAATTGAGCTAGGGCCCTCTTGCAAGACCAGAGAACATTCTTAAACACTAACCATCTCTCATGTTAAACCAGCCCCTAATCATGTTAAAGAAGTTGATGTCATGGCAATTAAATGCAACACATGATCCTGGATTGACTCATGAAAGAGAATAACAGGAAATGGAGAGGCAGATTTAAGACTGTGTTCACTTCCTGGTGTGGACTCACTCTGTCACTGTGGTTGTGAGTGGGAAAGTCACTGCAAATTTGGCAAACTCAAGTTGCATAGGTAAAGGGACATCCTATCTGCCCTTTCAAGTTTTAAAAAAACAGCTTCTTAGGCACACATGGTGATGGGAGAGAAATAAAGCGTGTCTGAGAAAAGAGCATTTGTAGACTTTAGATCAAGGGACACAGGAATTCTCTGTAATTTTTCAAGTTCTTTGGAACATCCTGAAACGATGCCAAGTGAAAAAAAAGTTTAAAAGAAACAGGTCAACGACATGGAATTGGGTAGTAACTGGCTCTGTGAGAGCATGAGCCGGTTATGGTGAAAATATGCGTTAGTATCTTTTAGCAGAAACCTGTGAGGAAGCAAAGCAATGTTTTACACATCTGTTTTCCAAGTCTGCAACTTCGCTTTGTGTTCACTCCATCTCTCATAAACAGCCATATCCATACACAAATAACTATTGTAATACTGTTTTGTATTAGAAAAAGAGCAACTTCATTTTCACGTTTAAAAAAAGTCAGCCTAATAAGAGGAGGCAGAATTTAGATATGTGACTATAAGGATGTCTTCACCTGGAAAGAATCCTATACATATAATGTAAAAAACCCAATAATGTGAGGTTAAATGCCATTTATTTTGCAAACTATTATGTTAAAATATGTTTATATTCAAGTCAAACAGAGGTTGGAAACACCTAAAATCAGGTCTTGGTTGGGATCCCACCACACTGACCTCGGGAAGGGGAAGAAGAGAAAAAGGCAAGGAAAGCAATGCCATATGCCTATCCTAAACAGATGTATGTGACTTATAAAACATCAACATATTTAGTTCAAAAATACATAGTGGAGAGAGACTGTAGACTGAAGATATGGTCTGACATTAGGAGACTATTACGTTGAAATACATGAAGTAAATAATTTTCACCAATACATTTCTATATAATGACACAGCCTTCACTATAAGACGTCTTCTAAAACCCTAGATCAAAGGTCCTAATACAAAACCAACTTATAAAAACAAATGTAAGAAAATATTACAAGCAGATTTTTTAAAATGATATATGTTCAATGTATTTTTCCCTATTGTCATCCCATTAAAGTAATATTTTCTAGGTCTTGGTAGAATCCTGAAATTCTTTAGCAGTTTTACTCATGACATTTTAAAATTATTCATGTGGTCATGCTTTCATAACTAAATTGGACTGAAAGGCTACAGAGGATTAGTCTATATACCATTTAAAAAGTTCATAACTATTGAGGATATTTTAAGTTAAAAATCTTCAATGAATCAAATTGCAATGAATTGCATATGGTAATTGCACAAATAATATTTTTAATGTATTATATTATGAATTGGCCATACAAACCACCAACAAGAACAAAAGCGCTCCAAATAATGTAAAATACTTTTGTGGTCTTATGTTTATATTACATTAGTTGCTAGTAGCTCCAATTTTAGCTGAGACAGAAATAAACAGTTACACTGTGACACTGTTAGAGAACAGAGTCTTAGAAGACAAGGCTTATGGGTTGTTTTCAGGTAGGAACAAGATAATGTCAGTCAGCCCCCAATGTCTAGATTTTTAGCAAGAAGAAAAAGTGAAGTCTAAAATTTAAATAAAAGTCACTATTTACTAAATCATTGTTTTTTAACATATCTAAGTACATTCATATAAATTAAAAAAACAAATCCCCCAAACAGTTGGCTATTACTTGAAATACAGAAGCATCTTAATAAAACAAACAAGCTAAGTCCTTCATTGATAACAATTTTTCCAGTTCAAGTTAATGTTAACAGCTCCTCTTCGAGTCTGACAGCGATGTAGAACCACATGTCACCACTCCGTTCACATCAGAAATGTGTGCAACTCTTCTTAAGGCTTATGCTTAATGCTCTCCATATCAACAAATGAAAGGCATGAAAATAGATTTAGATTTTAAGGTGGATTAAATGATTTATTTTATCCAAAATATTTAATTAATACATCTATCATTTATTTGTATTTTATCAGATGCCAGAATTCAGTCTGCATTTATACTATCCCATATTTCTCTTTGCTTCAAAAGCACTTACTGATCTATTATCTGGCATTTTGACAAAACAAGCACACTTAAAAATAAGCTGATTTTATAAATGTATATTTTTATTTTATTTCTCAGTGAGCCTGCATAACTGTTACTGATCTACCTCTCTTAAAAACTTTAAACAATATGTCATACAATCTTGCTTAATCTGTAATAATACTATTGAAAATTATTTAAGAGTAAGATGGCTTTCTTTGAAAGTTACAAGGAAGGGAATGTAAGATACTACATACATTAGAATGGTCACCATAACAGGAGTCAGCGTGCACATGTTTTCATCAGGGTTATCTGAAGTATTTGCAGTTACAGAGTTAGAGTAGCTGAAGAGCACATTATGTAGATTATGTAGTATGCTTATTTTTCATTGATTCCTAAAGCACTATGCTCAATATACATACATCTATCTACCTATCTATTTCATGATTGGAGCAGAGACGTTACAAGATCATGCTGCCATTCAAAAGTAAGGTGCTGTATTTTATTATAATTGACTGGCATCCAAAATGTGATATATTGCTATGAAAATGCAACGTTTTCATAGATCAGCAATTATGAATTGCATTGGTCACAATGAAATGGTATTGTATTTCATACAAATGGAAATGGTTTATCATAAATATATAGACCAATATATAACATTGAAGAACAAGAAACAGAAAGGAAACAGTGCTCTCGCATAAAGGTCAATTCGCTTGGCTGCTGTAGGGATGACAGGCTTGGCAGGCGGAGGCTTCTTGTTGTTCTTAGCCTGTGATTTCCCAAGTCCATTGTTGACTTCAATGGGTTTCCCATAGCAGTCATAATTGGATAATTCAAAATCTCTTGGTAAGCTTCCAACAATGCTGAAGTCATTGGATCTCAGATCAGACTTGGAAGTACAAACTTTTTTGCATCTGGTCTCACCAACCTAAGCATAGAAATGAAACATGGTGTAATAGAGTTTTTAGAGTTATAAAGCCTACATCTCTTCAAAAATATATTTTAAAACTGATATTACACATTAGCAGGGATAAAAGTCAACTGATGATTCCACCAGACAAATTAAACATTTCAGAAGGCTCTGATATTTTGCACAAATAACAAGGCTCATACCATTGAATGAACTTTTTTTTTTTCAAATTGTTTTATAGATAGAAATAAAGCATGAATCAACATTGATTTAGGTTACTATTGGGGTTGTAAGACTTTTCTCAATTTAAATACTAAAAAATAAAAATCTTTCCTTAGTCCAATATGGGGTGTGTTTGCAGAAAACATTATTCTAAGTGTTAATTTGGTACCTTCATCTTTGCTGTCCTTTTTCTGAACAGAATTGCTGATTAATAAATGATGGAGCCTTTTTTCCTGCATTGAGACTGTCAGCCTCTGAATCATAGCCACAAAAAGTGCAGATTGCTTAAATATCTAATCACATCAGCCAGGAAAGCATAACTTCAGTATTTTAACAATCACATGAAAAAGGATTCCCAGAAGCTGCCACTCTCCCACACTTAATTCCTTGGAAACTCTGTGACATTTTGCATGTCTCTCATGTTCAGGACAAGTGCATGTGTACCACACGTGTTCTAGAAAAGGATTCACAATGACAGCTGAAGGAGTATGATCAGGTTCCCTCCTATGAAGAATCCTCAAGGTTCCTTCAACAAGTCATGGCTCACCCACTAGTTTGAGGGTCTCTCTTTTTGTTCCATTAATTAGAGGCTTTACACACACTTTCTTTGTTGTTTTGAACTCATTATTAAATAAAATGCATATATGACAAGACAGAAGATTTTATAATAAAATGACACCTGCAACAGCTACAATTTCATAAGTCAGGAAATGAACCACATAAGTAAGATAGTAATCCTGCCCAACACATTCCTAATTTGGCTGTTCGAACCCTGAATTCATCACTTTTCCATTGTTTCTTTCCACAATCTCATTTACTCTCGTGGCATACACTGTCACTTCTGCAAAGTGCTGATAACAGAAATGAGGCCGCATAAAGATAAAGCTGCCAGGAAGAACAACAAAAACCTGCTGATAAAAATGTAATATTTGCAAATTTAAACTCAGAGGTTTTGTTTGTGCTTCATGTAAAAGCAAATAATTTTGTATAAACTTCTAGAACTGAAGATAAGATATCTTCTATAGATGATAAAAAGATGTTCAGAGGAAACAATTTGGACAGATTTTACTGAATCAAAATCATTGCTAATTTTTAAAGCACATCTTTACCATAAAGAAACCGCTCCCATGATCAGTCATCAGCTTTTGTTTATGAAATTATTGAAAATTGTGGGCATGGGGCCTGTTTTATCTTTTATTCTTTTATTATTGCCATACGGCAAGCGCTAAGTGTTAGGAAAAGAACTGTAATAACAACAGAGGGTGTGCAGCAGTTTTTATTGAATGGAAAGAAAAACATATAAGATACATTAATTGCCAAAATATTGAAAACTAACTAAGACAGCACCAACTTTTTGTTTTTATGGAGAGGAGCCTGAAGCCAGGTCTGTAGATAAAAAACATGATTTTGCATAAGAGTCAAAATTATGTTTCCTAAAAACTCTCCTACTGAAGACTGGAATAGAGTTTTTGTGATATTAGTCATACTATTCCTTAGCAAGCACACTATTATTTTTTAAATTAACCTTTAAGTTTTCTATAATTCTAATTTTATTATGCTTCTCTTGTTATTTAGAGTAAAAATTAGTGACATATCACCTGACTGAAATTACTTGGAAATTTGTTGTGTTTTGAAAAGTAAAATATGTTGGAACAAGTGAATTATGAATCTAAAGCCATAATTCCATATGTATTTTTTTCATAAAAGTACTGAGTTCAAAAGGTAAGCGTTAATATTTTTCTATTTGTATTTTATTTCATGTGTTACTATGTACCAAATTTATGAACTTACCAAGTTATAAATTATTGTAAACTTGTTGGGAATATTAAAAATAACCTATTTGGGATCACATGTTATTGACAGAAGGATGACAATGAAATGTCAGGATGCTCATTACAGACAGAGGGATGATAATGTCAGGATGCTCAATACAGACAGGGGGATGACAATGGAATGTCAGGATGCTCAACACAGACAGGGGGATGACAATGGAATGTCAGGATGCTCAACACAGACAGGGGGATAACAATGGAATGTCAGGATGCTCAACATAGACAGGGGGATGACAATGGAATGTCAGGATGCTCAACACAGACAGGGGGATGACAATGGAATGTCAGGATGCTCAACATAGACAGGGGGATGACAATGTCAGGATGCTCAACACAGACAGGGGGATGACAATGTCAGGATGCTCAACACAGACAGGGGGATGACAATGGAATGTCAGGATGCTCAACATAGACAGGGGGATGACAATGTCAGGATGCTCAACACAGACAGGGGGATGACAATGTCAGGATGCTCAACACAGACAGGAGGATGACAATGTCAGGATGCTCAACACAGACAGGGGGATGACAATGTCAGGATGCTCAACATAGACAGGGGGATGACAATGTCAGGATGCTCAACACAGACAGGGGGATGACAATGTCAGGATGCTCAACACAGACAGGGGGATGACAATGAAATGTCAGGATGCTCAACACAGACAGGAGGATAACAATGTCAGGATGCTCAACACAGACAGGGGGATGAAAATGTCAGGATGCTCAACACAGACAGGGGGATGACAATGTCAGGATGCTCAACACAGACAGGGGGATGACAATGTCAGGATGCTCAACACAGACAGGGGGATGACAATGTCAGGATGCTCAACACAGACAGGAGGATGACAATGTCAGGATACTCAACACAGACGGGGATGAATGGCAGGATGCTCAACACAGACAGAGGGATGAACGGCAGGACATTTGACATTGGCAGAAAACTGACAACTAAATAGCAGCAGTTGATTGTGGTTTCAAGATGCGATGCGCATATCTCCCCACAGTGTGGGAGTCCCAGTGCCCCTGCTTGCATTTCTGAAATTGAGAAATAAATGCATACAGCAGGAGCAAAGGAGCTTTTTAGTCTTTCTGAAGGAAATCTCAATGTGCAGAAGCATATCCTACAGTCCCCTAACTCTGCCCAGTGCCAGGAGCTTCTGAAGCTTGGATGGCAACAAAGACTCAGGTAAAATGCTGGGGAAGGGAACTGCAATTTCTCTGAAAAAAGGTTTTCTCGGTGCATAATGAAAATAAGCAAAGGGTTAAAGCACTTATGGTGTCCTTGACCTCTAAACACAGCTCTCAGCAGGCTAACATCGGGGCCATGCTGGAAAACATAGACCAGTGGGGTGACAGATAAAAAAATGAAGAGAGGAAAGGTAAGAAAAGCAGAGTAGGGCACTGACAGCCATCTTTAATCATCTGAGTCAGGGGAGGTGCAGAAGAAGTAAACACAGACGGTTTGGAGAACACAATGGACTTGGTTCCAGGAAGAGAACAGCCTCTGTCTTCTTTTCCTCCCACTCAGTTCCATGGAAACCCTGGTTTTATATTCAAAAGACTTTAAGAGAAGCAGCAGCTGGAGGCATAGAAATGAATAGTGGTCTGGAAAGGAGAAGACATACTTAAAGAAGGAAATGCTAATAAGGGAAGAAGGAAGGAAGAAGGGAGGGGCAGGAGGAAGAGGAAAGGAGGAGAAGGAAGAAGACTATCATGATAAGGACCACTATAAAAGTTCAGGACAGAGGCCAGACTCTGAGCTTCTAAACCCAGGGAGTCACACATGGTAACAAACTCTTTCATTTTCTTTTGCCTTACATGATTCTGATTTGGAGCTGAAGATGGTGGTCTCTCTCTCTCATATATATATATATATATATATATATATATATATATATATATATATATATATATATATATATATATATAAACATATGAAAAGCCTCCAAGGGAGACTGCTCTGTCTAAAGAAATGGCCAAGAAGGAACAACCCAATGATGGAGAAAATGTTGAGCCAATGACCTATCACCTATTCCAGTCAAATGATACAGAAAGATCCTTTCTAGACACACCAACAAAAGACGTGGGAGCTGCCATCTTTCTGTAATAACAAGGTCTACATCTCCACAGACATGGTGGGAGACAAGTCTATTGATGGCCAGGAGTCTCTTTTCTGAACATCAGTAACACAGTGAACTGCCTGTTTAGGTGCAGACTACTAGCAAGCAGATATTAAACCTGACAGATAGTCTTCCTCCACACAGGAGTGATACCTTAGACTCCTGAGTTGAGTGAAAGCCAAGCAATCACAGGATCCCCACATGCTGTGTCTGTGGACCACACACACACTCACACACAAAAAAAACAAACAAACAAACAAAAAAACCTGACCCTCCCCCCCTCCACCATCTCTACCCAGTAGGAGAAATGAGCCTTCCCTTACCGATGTGGAACCCAGACTTCTATTCCCTCAAGGCAGTAATGTGTCAGGACACTCCCTGCCCCTGCTAGGACAGGCAAAACCACTAAAACAGAGCTTTAAACATGATTCAGAGTGTCATAATATGAAATGTCTAGGATTTGGCAGTCATTCTAGGGAGTATCTCAAACTGAATGAGAAAAAATGATAAATGTCAAATCTTAAAAAATTAGGAAAAATACTAAAGCATCCATGATAAAAAAAAAACACTTCAGAGAGCTATTACCAATATGCCAGTGAAAACCTAGACTATCTTAGTAAGAAATATGAATTTCCACAAGAAAATACATACATACTAAACAAGTGGAAGTTTGAATCTGAAAAGTTAGTGGAAAGCCATACAAACCATGGCTGGATAAATTGGAAAATGCAAGGAAGAATAGATGAAGAATCGAAGAAGGGTGAGGTCTAAAGAAGACACTGCCTTTTAATTCTAAAGAAGGCAATTGTATTGAAATCTAGATGAGTTTCATTACCTATCTGAAAAATAATTGGAATGTTTAGTTCCCCTGGAAAAGCACAGGGGCAGAAGAAAGTGGCATCATACTTGTTAGGTGCTAAATGAAGCTAACTGCTACCCTATAGTCCCATAACGGAAGAGAACAGCCATAAGAACCAAGAATAAAATAAGCACTCTCAGAAAGCAGAAAACATAGTTTACCAGCACACTACAAAAAATGGTGAATAAAGGAGTTCTGTAGAAATAAAAAACCAATGAAACATAACTTTGGACCACTGGGGTATAAGAAATATTTACTACAGTAAATACACACACACATATGCACACGTGTACACACACATACATACACACATGCACACTAGCAAATGAGGGACTGCAGAGTCAGAGGAAAGGACTGGTGAACAAGAAACTCTAAAGATGACGTTATCCAATCTGAACAACAAACTAGTAAGATGATGCGATCTTTAGGTCATAATAAGTTGTGTCTTCATAATATAATACCTTAATCAGCCATTAAAGCCATAATATAATATCTAAAGCCACTATAAAGGCACACACATAAAATATAGAAAGTTCAAGATGGAATTCTGTAACTTTCTCAGTATCTCATGTGAATATAGGAAGCAGAAAACAGAACAAAAATTAATAAGAAGTAAAAACAAAGGAATGTGGAGATCTCAAAGTACCAATCATTATAATAATTTAACAGCTGAATACAACCAATTAAAACTTAAGAGACTGGTGGAGTAAAGTCTGTACAATTCTGCCATCTACATGAAACTTGTTTCACATGTGTTATAGACATGATTGATGGCCATAGAAGAAGAGGGGGTTACGGCAAAGGACTTAAGTCATGGCACTGCATTGATGAAGCATTTCTCCTTCAGGAGCAGTGATACAGCACAAAAAGGTCATAGGGCATAAAGAAGCTTCTCTCAATGTGGAAGCTATGGATAGGCAGAGCGTTGGAGTTTCAAGCTTTGAAAATTAGTGCACTGAGTTAAAAAGACAAAAAGGGACAAAACAAAAACAGCCACAGATATGCAAGATAGGAAGGATTAGTTTGCTATTCTTTCCAAAATTTCCACGTGTAGCATGTTTTCTAGAATTCCAGGTAGGAGGGCAGTGGGAGTCAGCTCATAGTGCCCCATGGGGCCAGAACATGAGCAGACTAGGCAGTGTTCACAGCTGTGGGATGGCTAGAGCTATTGGTCTCCTGCAGAGTCTACAGCCTTTTGCTCCACATCAATGGCCTTCTGGCTGACTTTTCTTCTAAAGAGTGAACATCAAGCAGGACTCCGTGGGTGAGTGCACATAGTTAATTTGTTAAGCAGCCAGTTGCTCTTAAGCCCATGATATGTGACAAGTCAGGGCTAAGGGGAGAAAGCCTATCCAGTCCTTCTCTAGCCATGATGGCTGGGCTAGACGGACCCTTAACAGTGTGTAGAGATTCCCTGAGGGCCAGTCATCTAGCTACAGCTGACAAACGATGGGAAGCTGTCTAACTCAGTGGGAAAATGAGAGTCACCAGCCAACAGCATGACTCTTCAAGTCTCAGCTGGATAAAGGCCTGTTTAGCCCCATAAGTCCCTCGGCTTCTTACTAAAGCTTATCAAATGAGGACCAATAGGGAAGCATACATTTTGAGAACATCTCCCCATTCAGTGATGAGCACCAAAGTGCAGCTGTGATTTTAAACCCAGTGGAAAGTTTTCAAATTGTTAAGATACCAGATTTTCAAGACTTTGACTTGTCTTATGTGTTTTCTGTAAACACTTCCAAAAACGTATGCTGAACTCAGTTTCTTTTCACCTATAGAAAATAAATGCCAGTCCCACCGTTTCGTTCTCACAGTGTCTCTTTCCTGGCACAGAAGAGGATGGGTGACCCACTTCCATGGTTGATTTCAGTCTTACCTGCAAAGTGCTGATATGAACAGGAGTCCCTGTTCCATTCACAGTATTCTTCTTTGCTGCATTTCCACCTTTCCCATCTGCTTGCTCAGCCTTGGCGATTCTGGCCTTTTCGGCTTCAACCCTTTTGGGATTGTTCAACATCACCTGGACAACAGCATACTCCACCAGGGAAGCAAACCCAAAGAGCAGACAGGCAATGAGCCACACATCCAGCGCCTTCACGTAGGACACTTTGGGAAGCTCCGCTGCAAGTGTGGTGCACTCTGAGGCCAAACTGAGCACCGAGAAGATGCCTAGCAACAGACGGAGAATTGGATGTGTTTATACCTGAGAAACGCTTTACAGCTGTTGGTCATTCACTAAAACTACTCTCTGATGACTGTCAATAGACAGGATGAAACCCCTAAGTGTCTGTAAAGATCTAAGACAAACAAAATATATATGGCACTATGTGAAGTAGTAATTGTGTTTGGAAAATGTTTGTAAATAAGTATCATTTTAAAAATAAGTGAATTTAAACCAAGGTTTGGAAGCACAATGTGAACCTTATTTGAGGATCAGTGATATCAGGAATCATTCAACAGTGTCTCTGAGGGAATGACAAAGTATTGTGATTAGACTGGTTGTTTGACTTTGCAACTTTTTTTTTTTTTTTTTTTTTTTTTTTTTTTTGGTTTTTCGAGACAGGGTTTCTCTGTGTAGCTTTGAGCCTTTCCTGGAGCTCACTTGGTAGCCCAGGCTGGCCTCGAACTCACAGAGATCCGCCTGGCTCTGCCTCCCGAGTGCTGGGATTAAAGGCGTGCGCCACCAACGCCCAGCTGACTTTGCAACTTTTTTTAAAGAGAGATTTTTATTTGTAGGAGGAATGTTCACCCATGAACAAGACTAGAGCCTTCCTCCTCATTTCAGAAGAAAATCTCAGAAAAGGAATACTAAAGAAATGCTACAGGCAATACTAACTTCAGATGGAAAACCAGCATTCTACATAAACACACATGTAATCAACATAAGGTAATTGAGTTTATATAATGTATACCAATTTAGGTAATCATGGAACACAAAAGATGAATTGGTGCAGTTACAGGTGTGTTTCTCATCTCTTTGTCACTCTTCCTCTCTTCCTATCATCAGGAGGGATGTGGTGAAATATAACTTGCTGGCATAGACACAGAACACACTATGACTAAAGAAACCTCCAGTGATGTCATCAGAGAGATGCAATCAGCCACAGTGGACACAGTGAGTCCACCTATTCGTTGTTGTTTCTTCGATGTTTTTGTTATTGTTTTGCTTAGAACCTCACCACCTTTTGGAACAATTATTTGACTGGTGTCTAACTATTTCAGGCAAAACATTTGTGAGTTGTACGATAAGGAGTTAGCATAGGTCTCAATGGTTTTTGACCTCTAAGTAGAATATTAACATGAAAATCTAGAATGCTATTATTGATTGCCCTAAATGACTGTCAGTTGTCCCCATGAGCAACCTCCTAACTGATCTCCTTGTTTCTACCTTTCCCTCATCAGTCAGTCCACAGTAAATTAGGCAATGATTAAAGTTACAACTGATCAAAATTGGAATCTAATCATAAAAAGCCTTCAAGAGCTTCCTGTTTGATTTGGGTAAAAACCTTAACAACAGAGAGCACTAAGAGATGTCTAGGCCTTGCTATTACTAATGATCAAGACTCAAGTCCATGTTTTCCTCTCTCCTAGTAACAACACTAATTGATTTTATTCCTCCACTTTCTTTATTTAGTCAGAACTATCTTTTCTAAAGGTTTTTATCTGACAAGCACATTGCTCTCCCTTAAATCACTATATTATATATCATACTTATTTGGTGTCTGCTTCCTTGCAAGGAAATATAAATGCATTAAAGCTAAGATGTTTTTAATCTATCTTACTAACAACTGCTATTCATTTTTATGACTACATTACCATCTTCTTGGTACCCAACAAATAGTTACCACAAAACAAATACATGTTGAATAAATTTAAATATCCAAAAGTGTCTTGTCAGCTATATAAGAATATATAGTTAGTAACTATAATGAATATAGATATATTACATATGCAAATATAATACAACACTAATATTAATACTAAATGTAATGCATATTTATTATATATATTAAACATTACATATACATAACCTCTAAGATATACATATATGTGTGTGTAAAACTTGGCATTTCATCAATTCCCTTCAGTAATTTCAGAATGAGATATACACAAAAGCTTTTTGAAGTAAAAATAAAACCTAAACGTAGCAGGCCATCACTTGGGAGGCCATGTATACCAGAGCTTTTCTTATGGTGAGGTCCTGGTGAGATTCACAAAGCACACAAAATGGAAAATTCTCAAATATTCCTACACACATTCTGATGGCACTAATGTTTATATTTTGACATTTACCTACTTTCTTTACAGAAAGAGTTCTTGCTTATTTTCTCACAAAACACTGTTTCATGAAGGGAAAACACAAGTTACTTTGGATGTAACCCAAGATTACACATATGCAAGGCATGTTCTTTTTTTGTTTTTTTGTTTTTCGAAACAGGGATTCTCGGTGTAGTTTTGGTGCCTGTCCTGGATCTTGCTCTGTAGACCAGGCTGGTCTTGAACTTACAGAGACCCACCTGGCTCTGCCTCCCTCCTGAGTGCTGGGATTAAAGGCATGCGCCACTGCCGCCTGGCACAAGGCATGTTCTTTAACACTGACCTTTCACCTCTAGCTGGAGCAAATACCTATGAATATTTAAACAAATGCAATTTTCAAATAACTGGATAGTCGTGTTTATCACCAGTCTTGAAAATAAAAACTTGTAGCACATGAAAATTAAAAGGAAAGAGAAATACTGTGGATGACTGATTAATAAATAAAACACTGATTGGCCAGTAGTCAGACAGGAAGTATAGGCAGGACAAAGACAGAGGAGAGGTCTGGGAAGTGGAAGGCTGAGACAGAGAGATGCTGTCAGCCACCGCCATGAGAAGATGTTAAGATACCAGTAAGCTACAAGCCATGTGGCAACTTATAGATTAATAGAAATGGGTTAATTTAAGATATAAGAACAGCTAGCTAGAAGCCTGAGCCATTGGGCCAAACAGTTTTAATAATATAAGCATCTGTGTGTTTATTTTATAAGTGGGCTGCTGGACTGTGGGGGGTTTGGCGGGACGTGGAGAGAAACTCTCCAGCTACAGAGAAACAACACTTGAATGGCACTATCTAGTGATTTTCTTAGTAATAGATCGTCTTATGACACTGAGATGCCATTTCAAGATGAAAATATACTTGGACAAAATGTATCATCAAGTGGCCTTGTCATTGTGTGAATATCATAGTGTATCTACACAGATCTATATGGGAAAGCCTGCTATATGTGTAGGTTATGTGGTACACACCATCACGCTTGCAGCCATTACTGATGAAATATGAAGTAAGTAGTGCATGATTTCATCTCCTCTGAGCCTGAGATGTACATTATTTAGAATAATTTCCACCAAAATGATTATTTGTTTTGAACTTTGGCATTACTGAAGATTTCATATTTTAGTGGTGCATGAATATATCCAGTCAATAAGTACTTACTGGAAACATAGAATAAATCAACCCCTGAAAAATTCTCAGAACAGGAAAATAAAAACTTAATTGCATAAACACTGAGAAAATATAGATCAGCGTGTGTCAAATACTGAAGGAAGCCTCCCTCAAAATAACACCTAGTCATCACTTCTAAACTCCCTGTTTCAAAGTAGTTGGTAATGCACTCAGCATATATAAGGACACAGTTTAGTATCCCCTTTTTTGGAAATGCTTTGACCACAAATGCTTCCAATTTCAGAGATTTTAGACTTTGTATTATTTGTATATTTTATATGATGTTTTAAGAATAGGACCCAAGCCCAAAAACACTCATATATATTTCATATACATGTACACCTTAAACAGGAAGCCTGAGGATAGTTTACTCGTTTTTAATACATGCTATTTTTACTATGCTCTCCCGGAAGTGAAAAGATGTGTGATTTTCTACTTATTGCATTTGGAATATTTGGAGCCTCACACTTTCAGGGTGGGATGCTCAGCCAGGCCCCACTGTCATGGTGGCAGAGAAGCAGGGAGGCTTACCCAGGGGCACCCTGGCAGCACTGGCATCAGGGTTGATCCAGAAAGAGAGCCAGGAAAGGACGACAATCAGCAGGGTTGGTGCATAAACACCCATCATGTAAAATCCAACCTGTCTTCGCAGGGTGAAGATGACCTCCACGCAAGTGTAGTAGCCTGTCAAAGGCAGAGAAGCAACAGGTACGAGGGTTACACCCACACGGAATCACGCCATAAAGACCTGCAAGGCACAGAATACTTCTACCCCTGGAAATCTCAGAAAGTAAACACTGCAAAGGGTTCTTCTTTAGTTGGTGACATTTTATAAAGGGGGCGGGGCATGCTTTCCTGACCTCCACCACCTCACCATGATACTGGGGAGCAGAGCTCACATGTTGCTCTGTGGCAGGTCTAGGCTTTAAATCTGTGTGAGAGTCTGCAATACTTCAAATTTCCCTCCACAGTGGCATTAGCACAGAACGTTAGCCTGTGAGACATGAGGCCTGAATCAAGGCAGCAGGTTAATTCTAAGAGGAAACACTCTTAGATTGCATCTTGTCGGCCTAACTTTCAGACATGTGAGCCACATTCTGGAAAAAGGTGCCAGTCTGCAAGAGCTCAGGGGCATAGGGAACCCTGAGAACTTTAGGTAAGCATTCAAGTAAGCAGAGACCAAGGAAGACCAAGGACAAAAACTTCTAGTGACTGTACAAGGGCTGTGAAGTGTGAAGTGTAGACGAATTTCTAAATGGTCTCATTAAATAAAAAACATGGAGCCAAATATAGGGGTGAAAGCCTTAGATCAGGGAAATAGGGAAAGTCATCAGCCAACCTTACCTCACCAACTCTGAAGCTTCCAAATGCGAGTTACTTCCTGTCTACCCACGCCTTTATTGCCTTGCTGTTCTGCCTTATCATGGGCTATTTTAGCCCAGCTACCTCATTTCCTCTTCTTATACAGCTCTGTTACTTTTTGTCTATCTGTACAGACCTCCAGGTCTCTATGGCTGGTACTGGGATTAAAGGTGTGTGTCACCATGCTTGGCTCTGTTACCTAGTGTGACCTTGAACACACAGAGATCCTACCTGTTAAGAGATTAAGGGCCTGTGCTGCCTGTCTCCCTGTTTACTTAAAATGGCTGGCCTCCCCCCACCCCCCCCAGGCAAGCTTTATTTATTAACATACAAATAAAATATCACCACAGGGAAGATGGCATCTCTTTACCCTCTTTCCTCCTGCATGCCAAAGCTTACAAATTTCTACCTGGGAAAAGGATTTTTATTTCCTTATGCTGGGACAAATGCAGAATATCACTCTAGAACTTCCAAACACTAACTAGTCCCAAAATTTACTCATGAGTATTGGCAGCCTGGCCTGATGATGGCTTTTGTTGTCTTGTAGGAGGAAGGTGAAGGAGTTCTGACAATACTCCGTTTGAAAAGAAAACATACTTCAATGTGGAGGATTGTTTTTCAAATATTTTTGTGCTTTTGGTTAACAGTTTATATATAATATCTATTGTTTAAATGGCTTAATTGTTTTGAGCTAGTCACTCTGTTTAGCCCAGCTAACCTCAAACTTGTGATCCTTCTGCCTGAGTGTTCTGGAATTACAAGCATGCACCTCCACACCCAATGAAAATAATTTATTTAGATAAAAATGGCATTTACAATTCAATAAAAGTAAGATTATGTATAAATACCATAGGTTAAAAACCCTCCAGTTGTTTTTAGTTGACACTGTGCATAATTATTTTCAAATGTTGAAACAAACGAACAATCTATAAGTAAAATAATTATGGATAGAAGGATAATTTATGTCCCATTGCCTTATCTCTTAAAAAATATTTACCTAGTCACCTTAATTAGGAAAAACAAGCATGTTACACACACTAAAATAATCTTGCTATCTATTTGGCAAGATTTCCATACAATAGAGTCTTAAATTTTGACTTAAAAAGGATATTCACAATTGTCTTAAGTTACATGAGAAAATAATTCTGCTCATATTATGATTATACCTAATGCTGTCTCAGGGAGATTGGAAAGGTGATAACATCAATATAGAACAAAAACAACTAGTGGGTAGGAATAGAAGCAAATGTTAATTAATACATCGGAAACAAGACATGCAACTTTCTAATTTTAGTCTCATTAAACAAAAGCTATATAGTATATTGTTCACAAATTCCATAGGATGAGGGGGAAAAGTGAATAAAATGTCCCCTTCTCTATCCCATCACCCATTTTAACTTCCTCCCCAATAACAAAAACATATGCTTCTTGCCAATGATCATTTGCAATACTTCAAAAACACAAACTTTCATAAGAACAAGAAATATTTCATACTTAAAAGTAATTGAATTAAAAAGGCTCACAGTGCTTCCTAAAATATAGTGCTCAAAATACCTTGCTTTGCAACAGTGTAAATTATGCAGGCAACTTTTTCATTCACCTGCTGCATATGAAAACAAGAAAATGCATATGTATGTACCTCTAAACAAATTGTGTGTGTGTGTGTGTGTGTGTGTGTGTGTGAAGCTTCTCCAGTCATTACATGTATAGTATATATAGTAATATAGTATATAGTCACTATAAAGCAGTGTAACTTAAAATAGTATAACTTTAAAAATTTAAATTTCACCTCACTCTGTTTAAAGATTGCCTGACTAAATGCCGTATGTCATGTGTTTTAAAGCATGGTTCCACCATGTACTTTCATAAAGGCACTCACTAGGGGACCTCATGAGCTGTCAATACATCTAGCAGTAAAATGCATGTTGGGCATTACAGTGATTTGCTTCATAAACTTTTATGAGAAACATTTCTTGATCTTTTTTGATCTTTCTCTAGTCTGTTATATTTATGAGAGGCAGGTGGGCAGTTAATTGATATAAATGTGCATTTGGAAATTTCAATTTACTCTCTATTTCCTGTGTCATTTTCTTTCATTATTCACTTAGGAGCCCAGTTTAACTATTTTCATTTTGTGTTCCCATATTCCTCACCTTCACTATCTGTTAGTCATGGAACAACATAATTTCAGTAAAGGTAATGCCAAGTCAGAATTTCTTTACGAATTAAAGTTTTGCCACGACTGTATACATACATATATATGTATACATACTTTTATACAAGTATGCATGTTTAGTATCACATGTATTTTGAGCTATTGAATTTTATCAAGTTTCACAAATATTATCCAAACAGTAATATGTTTTTCTTCTGATTTATATAAATATTGATAAAGAATCTGAAACGTGGTAAATGCCCAAAGTATGTTAGATACAACCTCATGCTGTCTACTGTAACTAATAGGATTTTGTAAGGTCTGGGAGGGAGGCGGGGGGGGGGGCGGGAGAAGGGAGGACAGGTGAATCTGTGGCTAATATGTAAAATTAAATTAAATTATAAAATAAAATAAAAAAATAAAGAAACAAAAATACCTCTCAAAGACCTTCACAGGATCTCTAGAGCATTCATCTAAATCATCACTTCTCAACCTGTAGGTTTTGAACCCTTTGGGGATCAAACGACCCTTTCACAGAGGTCATCTAAGACCATTAGAAAACATAGGTATTTATATTATAATTTGTAACAGTAGAAGCATTGTAGCTATGAAGTAGCAACAAAATCAATTTTATGATTGGGGTCACTACAACATGAGGAACTGTGTTAAAGGATCAAAGCATGAGGAAGGTTGAGAACCACTGCTCTAAGGTGTTTCTTTGCAGCACATGTCTTTATTTCTCCTAAGAAATAAAGAACTTTCCATTTTTTTACATTTAAGTTCAGTAACTATTTGCTATTTTATTTATGATATATTTTATATTTTACTTTAAGTTCTAAAATAAAAGTATATAATCTTATGAATGTATTTGATATTCAACATCAGATTAAGTCAACAACAATAAAAAAATAAATTATGTTTACCACCAAATTCCCTAGTCTTGCATATATTTATTATAGGACTGTGTATATGCAACTTGTTAGGTTCACTCTTGTTTTAATGTATTTTCCCTTGTTGATATCATAATAGCAGACTTTTATATAATATAAATGCTTACAAAAACATAACCTAGCTCCTATCTACTTCTGAGTATCTTTGTCATGACTTGCTTTCCAATACGGAATTGTAGGCAGCTTACAAGTTGAACTGAACATTGCTAATAATGGCACAATTAAGTTTCTGTATTGTTTAATTCCATATTGTTAAGTGAATTTATTAATACTACCGAACCTCCTCAGTGACCTACAGCTGACAATGCAGATCCCAAGACTGAATACTATATGTTATGAGAGTAAAGGAATGATTTTTATACTTCCTTCAAAAGTTCAATGTAATTTAATGACTAAGGTTAATTTGTTTTGCTTTTCAAAATTGGTTATGGCATGACCTAGATAAATAACACTATACAGGGAATATTCAGATGTTCAGTTACCTCACACTCTTATTGCTTCTCATGTACACAAAGTTCAGTGATTTTTAAAATTAACAAACCAGACAAATTGCCATGTAAATAAAACTGCTCAGAAGACAATGAATGAACACAGGTAGATTATACTGTGCCATATTAAATGCTTAGTGCCAAAGAAAATCTTGTCAAAACTTGGCAACATCTAAGAAAACCATTAACTGGACTAGTTTGTTTCATGGCTATATTCATTACAATATTTCATAACTATAATGACATATTGACAACTTCTTACCAATAGAATTACATGGAGAAAAGCAGATCTATTCTATAATTATAAGACCAAACTTCTTAAGTGAATGTGGTTGTGGAAAAGGTTTTGACACGTGGTTATGAGGATACACTTCTTACATTTAGCTCATTTTCAGTCATCTCTCCTCTATTGGTTCCTTAGTCTATATTAAGTCTAAAACAAAACCTTGAGACCCGAGTTAGTTTTATTTTTTAAGGCATCACTTACCAGTGCCCTTGTAGTATTTTGTACAGTTGCCATATTCGATATCTTCCTTTTTAATATCAAACTGAGGTAAAGCAATTTTTTCCAACTGAACAGGATCTCCTGACTGCCAGATGAATCTCAAATCATCGGTTGTATAACCAACTATAGTAAATACATGAGCATGTTAGATTGAAATATGCTTATCAATGATTTCTTATTATTTTGCTAATCCATATTAAACATAGAAAAGGTAAAAAAAAGCATGACCTATCGTTATGGAATTATAATTTAAAAGTCACAGCAATTTAATCTATGGCCATGCACAATATCTCAGCACAAGAATAACACGTCATCATTATACAGAAGGAATAAGGTTAAATAATCATCAACATCTGATGCAGTCCTAGGTCATCATGTATAAAAGATTTCCTCTCGGTGTCAGCATTCCTAACTGCTATCAATAAAAAGCTGACAAATAAGATGCAAGCTCTCTGCATATGTCCATTGACAATCAAGCACGATGTACCTAAAGGTTTTCTTTTTTCACTCTAAACTTTGTTTCTAACTTTTATTGATTCTTTGTGGATTTCACATCATGCATTCCAATCTCACATTTCTTCCAGTCCCCTTACATCCACCCTCTGCCCTTATGACTTCTTTCCACCCCAAAATAAAACAAAATTTTAAAGAAAAATTCAAAATGAAACAAAACAAATAAAATAAAACAAACCTAAAGTTTTAAAACAGGTATGGTTTTAAATAAATCATTACAATGTTCCTTGAAGGAATTTCACCACGGCAAAAGAGCAGTGGTTGTGTTCCAAGTGAACGTTATTATAGCTTCATTAAACTAACCAAGAGTTCATGGCCTGGATTTAGGATATGTGGGTAAAACTCAGGACTATATCCTAGAACAACCTACCACTGGATCTCAAACACCTTCAGTTTCTAAAATCCTATACAGTGTATCAAATGAGTGCATTGAGTAAATATGGACTTATTTAAATTCTGATATATATATATATATGTGTGTGTGTGTATGTGTGTGTGTGTGTGTATGTGTGTGTGTGTGCATATATATGGTACTAAAACATTGCATAGACTTACAAAAACATAATCTCATTGTTAGAAAGAAACAAATATTAAAAGTTAGAATTTGTTTTAGTGCATTAAAAAAACAACAAATAACCACTAAATACCATATAATCTAACAAACATACACAGTTATTATTCACAGAAATAGCTTAATCTTTAAGCATTCATGTTTAGATTCCTTATGATATCAGTATTTATTTCTCAGGGTTTATGACTTATTATTTTCTAAAGACAATCATCAGAGAAAATTAATTAATTTTTTTATAGAAAATTACAATTAATAACATTTAGTATGTGTTTTATAAACTGAAAAATACAATCATAGGAACACAAAATATGCAATTTGTAAAAAATAATTTTTCTGTACTTTCATAGGAAATGCACTTGGTTGGGCTTACATGTATTTCAAAAATGTTTTCTAAAATTAGAAAACTATTAATATTCTGACTATTAAAATATTAACATCAGAGAAATTCTTTTGTTAGAAGACCATAATTTTGTGTATATTTTCTGCATTACTTATCCAAATAAGTCTAGCCTTCAGAATAAGAAGTAAAGTGACAAATATCAACTTGCTGAAAAGCCAACTACAAGAGAAGGATTAGTCTTTACAAGATTATCATGATTAGTATGGTATTATTAAGACCAAAGCATTATGGATTTCACAGTTATATAGCACAATAATAGAATATATTGCCTAGATATAAGTATTTCATTCCCAAAATAATTATGGCCTCATTTACATACAGCTCTCAAGTTGCATCTTGCAGCGTTGTGTATCCATGGGAAACAGAGTTAAGTCCAAAGGGCATGAAAGAGTAATAGACAACCTGAAGTCAAAAGCAGAAAAATTGGAATCATTGAATATACTTTTCTGTGGCATACTGATTTGAAAATAAAATGCAAATATACAGGAAGTAAATATAAAAGGATACCTCATGCTCACAAGGACGTCTCCATCACGAAAAATAAACAATAGGATGTTTTCTTGAGTTACATCATGAAAATTGGCACTTTTTTCATTTGCAAAGAATAAGTCAGGCTTCCACAAGCACTTGTACATTGTGGGATCTACTGTCAGTGCATCTGAACCTCTGAAGTCACTAGGGAGCTTGAGCCTGGGGTCATTCCATTTCTGCCTCAAGAAAATGTTAACTCTATAGTCCTGGAGGAAAAAAAGCATGTTGCATACTGATATACTTAGTTGCTTAAAAATAAATAAATAAATGCACGATATGTGTATGTTTATAGATATTTTAACAGCAAAAGTAATTTTACTGTTAGTAGCAAACAAATAACTCTACTTGGCTGGGTGATATAGCATTAGCTAAACATGAGAAATTCTAAAGATTTCAGTTATTCTCCCTGCTCCCAAGGTAGGGTAAAACTAAGAATAGATAAGAATCAGAGGAAAAAGAACTTCTATTTGTCTTTTGTTAACTAGAAAAGCAAAAAATAAAATGGCGAACATATGTGACTACATATATACACACAATAACTCTACACCATTGTGCCTTGATACTAGTAACTGTTTCCAAGATTTCATGTGGATGTCAGAATCTCTATATAAAATTGCATATAGCCTATGCAATCTTATATACATTTAAACTATTAGTTGTAACACTTAATACTATGCAAATGCTACATGAAGAGTTGTTATAAAGTATAGCTTATGGAATAGTGAAAAGAAACAAAAGTCTGAACATGTCCTGTGTAATATGCATTTTTTGGTCAAAAACCCATTTGCACAAGAAAGAACACATATACAGAACTCAGATTCAGAGGACTGAAATATATTCTTCTGATGTTTAGAGAAATCAGTTCATAACTATTCACTCATATGAGCTATTATAGAGCCTGAGACACATAGTAAAATGATATTTGGACTATTTGAAACAGACCAAAACGGATACAAGATTTATACTCTCAATTTATCCTTCATTTATGTAAATAGTGAAATAGTTTAGTCAGTTATTAGTTCATGTTCAGAAA
Source organism: Peromyscus maniculatus bairdii (assembly GCF_049852395.1). Lineage (NCBI taxonomy): Eukaryota > Metazoa > Chordata > Mammalia > Rodentia > Cricetidae > Peromyscus > Peromyscus maniculatus. The sequence goes on from NC_134857.1 coordinate 61,305,633, forward strand.
CTTCAGTTCCACAAAATTGTAAGAATCAAATTTTGTTGGCATTTAATACTAAAAATATATAAACAAAGAAACCATATGAGATCACCTAAAGTATTTTATATTTGCCAATGAGTATGGCTCTCTGACCAGACATGGTAGTGTATACTTGTAATCCCAGAGCTTGGGAGGCAGAGACACGTTGAGGAGGTTACATAATGAGTTTCCAGGCTAACCAGTGCTATAGAGTGAGACCCTATTTAAAAAATGACAGAGGGAAAAAAGAGAGGAAAAAGGGTGGTGAAGATAAAGTTCTGGCACAAAGTGGACCATCAGTGTATACCGTTGGTGACTTTCACTTCATCTACTATACTCAGGATGTATACAACAGTATTCAAGGCATAAGTTATATTGGGTTTCAAGACCTTCTTTATAGTCATAATCCAAAGTTCATATTTTATCCTTCCAAAGCCTTTTGGATAATGAACTGACTAGTGAACTTAAATTCTAAATCCAGCTAAAGAAATAGAAGTGATAGATCACTTTTATTAAAAACTAAAACCAATGCCTCTCTACACGATATATATATATATATATATATATATATATATATATATATATGCTTTATGCATATACAAATATTTTAAAGCATAAGCTGTAAGCATGAACTCCAGTGCTTTGGAATAATTCTTTTGTACACTGGTTTAATAAAACACTAATTGGCCAGTAGCCAGGCAGGATATATAGGTGGGATAAGCAGACAAGAAGAATTCTGGGAAGAGGAAGGCTTAGTCAGGGAGACACCTGCCCACCATCCAGGGAGCATCATGTAATGGCACACAGGTAAAGCCATGGAAAATGTGGTAACATATAGATTGCCAGAAATGGGCTGAGTTTAAGTGTAGGAGCTCGTCAGTAGTAGGCCTGAGCTAATGGCTGAGCCATTTTATTTAATGTAAGCCTCTGTGTGTTTACTTGGTGGATACGAGTGGGGGAAATTTGTCCCAACTGCCAGCAGGCCAGGACACAGGAAATCTTCAGCTACATTCCAGAAAAAAAAAAAAAAAAAAAAAAAAAAAAGAACAGGAACTTTACTCTTCTATTCAGTTTGTTTCTGTACTCAGATTCTATTCGGTATTTGGAGAAGGGTAAAACACTGACTAACTGTGAACTTACCTAGGTTAGTTAGCTACAGCTTGGGGAAGTACCATGTCGTCAACTCATCTCTATCAGCAACTGCCACTGGATGTTTGTAAAAAGTTATAACAAACTGACATAATAGGTATGCCAGCTTCACATAAATGACTACTGTGTGTTCTATAAACATACTGAAACATCACACTGTTCCATGTCAATGTGAATTGGCACTAAAAATGATTTCAAAATTCAACATGTAAATTAAGTCTTAAAAATCATATGCCGATTGCTAAGAAGTGCCATGTCAGGCCAGCTAAGGATTATATGAACATGTCTACACATGTGTAAACATGTCTAAACACCTGACCTTACGGTAGCAGTACTGAAAAGGGAAGACTCTTTTAACCAAATGAACTTTGACCCAGATGGAGTAAAGGAGCCTTGTCATTCAGAATACAAAGACTGGCAGTACAATGTGCTACATTACTACATTAGCACACAGGCACACATGCACATGTGAGCACACACATTCACTTGCTCACATACACCTGCATGTACCTGCACGCATATATAAGTCTAATGAAGATTAAATGATTATTTACTATAACAACTGTGACAACTCGAAGCTTCCAGAGACAACGATGCTCCTAACAAATCTTTGTATCTACTCCACACAGTCATTCATGACTTCCTCTTCAAGAGCAATATATCTCACACTAAGTCAATTTCTCATAAAATTTTGATCATTGTAATTTACCTAAGCACATGGTGGGATTCAACTTGAGATCATATTGAGCATTCACAGACATTCCATTTCAAATTTTTTACCATCCCTGACATGATCTGCCCAAATCTTTGACATTATAAAGTTATATGTTCAAAAATGATCACATTTTTTAATCACATTCTTGAACTGCTGTGCCTTGTAAAGGGACACCATCATATCATTATATATTTAAACTCATAAACTCAATATGTATTCACTGTACTATTACAGACAATGCATTCTTAAGCAGGATCCATTTAAGAAATACTATAGTTCCATGTTCAGCCGATGACACTACTATGAAACTACCCTGGATGGTGTCTTCTTTTCATTATTTAGTGATTTATTTGTTTATTGGTATGCTAATGTTGCATCATTTTATAGTTATTTCCTGTGCAGAAAGCATGTTTAGTGAGGGCACATTACAAAAACAAATACATCTAATCATCAGATTTTCAAAGCTACCTTTTACTGGAAAGTAATATGTAAGTGTCTCATTTTGTTTTGCCTTTTGTATGGAGGCTAAGGAACTGAGAGGTAATCTTGTAGCCACCTGCACTCACATCTTCTTTCTCATACCTTGGTACAGCTACCATGGTATGACATATAAACACTCAGTACAACTTCAATTATTATTATTATTATTATTATTATTATTATTATTACTGGTTTTTCGAGACAGGGTTTCTCTGTGTAGCTTTGCACTTTTCCTGGAACTCACTTGGTAGCCCAGGCTGGCCTCAAACTCAAAGAGATCTGCCTGGCTCTGCCTCCTGAGTGCTGGGATTAAAGGTGTGTGCTACCGCCACCCAGCCACAACTTCAATTATTTTCCTCTATTTTTATTACTATTTTATGCTGTGGGATGTTCTGTATGTCCTGTGGGAGCCTGTTCTCGGTTCCTCCTGGCTTTACCCAGCAGGTCCACATAGAGGATGATTAGGACCACGGGCCTGAGTGCAGGTGTCAGAGATGGTCTGCACTTGGCTGTGCTGGGGGATGGTCTGTATGGCAAATGTGTTGCTCTGATTGGTCAATAAATAAAACCTGATTGACCGTGGCTACGCAGGAAGTATAGGCGGGACTAACAGAGAGGAGAAATAAAAGAACAGGAAGGCAGAAGGAGTCACAGCCAGCCGCCCCCAGGACAAGCCCCATGTGAAGATGCCCCGTAAGCCACAAGCCACATGGCAAAGCATAGATTTATAGAAATGAATTAATTTAAGCTATAAGAACATTTAGCAAGAAGCCTGCCACGGCCATACAGTTTATAAAGCAATATAAGTCTCTGTGTTTACTTGGCTGTGGGACTGGCGGGTGACAAAGATTTGTCCTGACTATGGGCAAGGCAGGAAAACTCAAGCTACAATTTTATACCTCAAATCATTGCCAGAAGTAGGAATGAATGAAAAATAGAGAAAATAGCATTTAGAGAGTACCTTGTATTTATAGAGAATCTTCCATCATCTTTTGTGTACAGCTTCAAGAACTTCCCTAGAATATTTCTAAATTAAGGAAGCTGTATTTTAATTTAATATTAGATTTTCCTATTTTAGTAGGCTAGTACATACACATAAAGAGACAGCAATTTAAAAAACTCATTAGTATTCTGTACACTAAAACAATTACCTTGTGGAATATGTCTGCCAATTTGCTTACTGCTAATTAATTTTATGGATACTATATCAATATTTCATAATAACATTCAAGATAATATCTGGGAGGGATTAAAGCAATGCTAACCTTTAATTAACTCCAGCATACTTTGCATAATTACAGAATACGCTGCCTCTAACATTTTGGGTTGAAGTTCAGAAATTTATTATGCATTATACTAAAATTTCCCCACACCAACTGGTACTTCTGGAAGCACAGTTTAAAGTTCTACCAGTTTCCAAAATTGTAGGGCTAACTCATGCAAAATTAACCTTTTAAGGTTAATAATTAGAACAGTTTTAAAAGTGTTTCTCCTTGTTATTTCTTGAATTCTTTTCAAAAGTCTAATCTACAATTCTAAACAATTCAAGATGCATTTATGATGCTTATTAGTACACCACGTTCAAAGCATTTTTATCATCAGACACTGGCAGAATACAGAGAAAATTCCCACAAAGTATCAGGAACTTTGAAAAAACAATCCTTCTGTAGGGAAAATGAGGTATCATGTAATGCTTGCTCTCCACAAATGACTTCTCAAACATTACACCTATCTGGAAACAGAAGGCAGCAAGTGATACCCAGACACTGTCTGATAAAATCTCTCTGGAACAAAGTGGGGACAGTCGGAGAGAAACTAGCATATGAGGTGAATGATGCAGAGAAACACTCTTTAAGTATTAAAGAAAGACAGGAAGCTTTAAACAGGAGGAGAGCAAGATCCTTAAGGTACCTTAGCCCGCAAAGAGGAGGTAGACAGAGTTTAAATGGAGAAGGTTTGAAGCACAGTGTAAAACAGAGAAAAGCCTCCGAAAATTCAGTCTTGCCTCTCAGAAACAGATAATTCGTAGGGGAGAGTGTTGGAGCCTAGTGCAAGGAACAAATTCCTATGGCAGCCACAGCAATGGGGGGAGGAAGGGACCAAAGGAAAATGAAAACAATTTAGAAGCATAGCCAACATTTTCACTGAGCAGGCCTGTGCTCAGACAGGGACCGTGAGGTCTACCCACCATCTAAGGGGCAGGAAAATCTCTCTTTTCAATCTTGATGAGGGAAGAGGGAGTTTTATAAGGACCCTTGCTGAGTCCACAGCAGGGTGGCTGTAGGAGAAAAGGTCCCTCCTCTTTCTGCTTGGCCCACTGTGGGGATCCAGGACTACTCTGAGGGTGACCTGCAGGATACATTAATCTTAAATAGAAATAAAACTGAGTCAGAACTGTGTACAGAATTCCACATATTGCAAATCTCATCTGAACCACAGACTAGAGTGTGACTCACCAGCTTCCTATAAGAAAAATGAACAAAAGCAAATGCTTAAACACAAAAGCATCAAATGCAGACAAATGGAAAGTCGGACATAACCCTTTCTAGTATCTAGAGACTGAAAGATGACCATAGTTCCACCACCCACTGCCAGTTCCACGACCTGAACTTTCTAGGTGCAGCACAAACAACACAAAGACCAATACAGAAAGAGTGGCACCAAAAAGCTGCTGCTCTTATTGGAAGACACCAACCGACATGCACAGAAAACTAAAAGAAAGACTGCATAGAAATATGACCTGCATGTCTGCCTTGGAGAGTGAACAAACAGAGAAGAGTCTGTACTTGCCAGCCAAGGGAATTTAAAGAGACATTGTGTACCTATGAATAAGCAAGGACCATAAAATCAGCACCAGAGAGCAGACAGGTAATCACAAAGATTCTACACCAACCAATCAAGTTACTTCATAAGAAACAGTCTACACCTGTGCCCAAACAAGGGCCCACATATAGACAGCAGTACCTGTACACAGAGGAATGACCACGGAGAACGATTCTAACATCAGAACATGAGTCCCAGTGGATCAAATATCTCAACATAAAACCAGATATACTGAACCTGATAGAAGAAAAAATGGGTAATACATTGGCACAGGAGGCAACTTCCTGAACAGAAACTAAGATCAACAACTGACTAATGGGACCTCATGAAACTGAAAAGCTTTTGTATGGCAAAGGACACCATCAATCAAACAAAGTGGCAGCCTATGGAATGGGAATTTATTTTTATCAATTCCACATCTGATAGAGAACTGATACCCAAAATATTCGAACAACTCAAAAAACTAGATATCAACAAAACAAATTATCCAATTAAAAAAATGGGATACAGATCTAAACAGAGATTTTTTAATTGGGGAAACACAAATGGCGAAGAAACACTTAAAGAAATGTTTAACGTCCTTAGCCATCAGGGAAATGCAAATCAAAACTACTTTGAGATTACATTTTACATCTGTTAGAATGGCTAATTTGGACATACTTGATGGCTCATGCTGGCAAGGATGTGGAGCAAGGGGGACACTTCTCCATTGCTGCTGAGAGTGCAAACTTGTACAGCCACTCTAGAAATCAATATGGCAGATCCTCAGAAAGCTAGGATTCTATCTACCTCAAGATCCATCTATAACACTCTTGCATATACCTAAAAAACATTCCATCCTACCACAAAGACACTTGTTCAACCATGTTCATTCAGCTCTATTGATGATAGCCAGAACCTGGAAACAACCTAAATGTCCCTCAACAGAAGAATAGATAAACAAAATGTGGTACATTTACACAATGTAGAACCACTCAGCTGTTAAAAAAGAAACAAAGACTGACATCATGAAATTTGCAGGCAAATGAATGAAATTAGAAGAAGAAAAAAACTTCCTGAGTGAGTTAACTCAGACTCAGAAAGATAAATAAGGTATGTATTTACTTATAAGTCGATATTAGTTGTTAAATAAATGATAATCAAACTACAATCCATAGACCTAGAGAGGTTAAATGAAGGGGAAGGATCTAAGAGGGATGCATGGATCTCCCTGGAAAGGAGAAATAGAATAGGTTTTACAGGCAGAGTGGGGGCAAGTAGAGATGGGAGGGGAGATCAGGTGTGGGGGAGATGAAGCAGAGGAAGAGAATTTGGTGAAAGACAACTGGAATTGGGGGGGGAGGGGACATTTGGGAGTGGTGTGGAAACCTAGTGCAATGGAAAAAATTACGTTACTCTAAGTGATAAGCCCAGGACTATGGAATCATAGATTTGTAAATGCAATTCTCCATTCTGTACCATAAATACTTTGACTAAGAGCTAGCCTTCTAAGCTTAGTCTCCTCTGCTTCAGAAAAACTGCTGTGCCCAGTGTAATTAATTTAGTTTGTGCTAGAGTGTATTCACTGGTCTAAATCTCTTAATTACACCTCACCTCTAAGTGACAAGTGTCAACACACTGCTAATACATTTTCTTAGCACCTCCTGTACCTTTCTTTACTGAAGATCAACTATGATAAGATCAACTATGATAAGTTCACTATAGAACATAAACTTTAGATTTCTTTGATGGTCCTTTTTTTGTCTTGCATAAGTGTGTAGTTGTGAGTGTGGGCACATGTGTATCTGTGTGCATGTAATAATCAAAGGACAGCCACAAGTATCGATCCTCAGAGCCATCACTCCATCAGTATTTTTCTTTTTGTTTTTGTTTAGGGCTGTTTCCCATAGGTCTGGAGCTCACCAAGTAGATGAGAGTGGCCAACTAGTAAGCCCAAGAGATTCCTGTGTCTCCACCTCCCAGAGCTGGGATTACAAAGGCATGCAATTGTGTCTGGCCTTTTTAACCCTGGGTTTTTCAGATCAAACTCAGGTACTCATGCTTCCTTGGCAAGCATTTCACGGACTAAACTATCCTAGCTACTTTATTGTCTTTAACAGATACCTATTAAAGTAATATTCCAATGGACAACTCCCCAAACTGGAAGTTTTCTATTTCATTGTCTCACTCAATGTATCATTTCTTATTATTATATTTTATTGTTTTATTGTCAAAGAACTTGAAAGATACTTTTCTATTAAGTAAATAACTATATATTATTGGGTTTCGATACAAGCTACATCAAGGTCATATATCTTTTAAGAACATTTTAAATTTTATGATTCAAATTAATAGTTTGGTTCGACACTCATTAAAAAATAATAATTCATTAGTTGGTAATATTTGATTGATGTTTAATGCAAAACTAAATAATTACTAGTTATTGATACTTCAAATGCTCTATATTAAGACATCTGTCTTTGAAATCTTTCATTTTTAATCCCTCAATCACAATAATTATAGTTCTATCACTTATTTTGTGATAAACAAATTTCATCAGAAACAGACCACTTTATCAGTGAGGAATGACTTAATTGTAAGGTACTTGGTGACAAATACTACTCATTGTTCATTCTAAATAACTCTCTGTTATTCATTATTTGGAAAATGGATGTTCTCCAAATTTTCAGTACCAATTAATACTCAAATTAAATTGTTTCTCTAAGGCAATAAAATTTTCCACAATGAGACACAAAGCCAGTTATATTTCATTCACAATATTTTAGTAGTAAGAACTATTTATCTTTATTTCATAAAATTATTATGAAACTCTTCCATGATACACTATTACCTGCTTTCCATATAAGTAACCATTAACGCATTAGCTTTCTTTACATTGTGATAAAAAATAAAATTAGTAAGCAAGGAAGTAAAAAGACCAACTCTGGCAGCATCTGGAAGCATTATAATTAAGGTTCTGTCAACGATTGCTTAGAAACATGGCCCACACTGATGCCAAATACAGACTTTTGTGAGACTAAAAGTTTCCCATGACAGTTGTTCAGTTGTGAAAATACTAATTAAAGCTCTCAATTCATATTTCAGTGATTTTCTTAAAAAAATACCACTTTTTAATGTTTTTTAGTAAGTTCCATTGAACACTATTTTATTGGTATTTACATTTCTCTGGATCTAAACCAATTACCTGTTTGTATTTGTAATTTTTCAATAAGACTACTGAAATCAGACTACAAATCCCATGAGGTTAGCATCTTTCTCCATTCTTATTATAAGAGCATGATACTTTATGCAAATTCTAAGCAAATAGAAATATATTGTTCACAGTTCTGAGCTTAGAAGTCAGATGAAGGTCTGTTCCTCAAAGCAATTTCTTGATGATTTGTCCAACCACAAGCTGGAATGGGAAAACAAGCTCACTCTGGTTCCGTTCACTGGGTTTGAATTCCATTATTGAGGGCTCCACCTTAAGTCCCTTTCAACTCCCAAAGTCCCCCCATCTTAATGCTATAGGCCTGGGGTTTAGTTTACATGTATGAGTTTTGGAAGGGCCTGAAGAGCAGGAAGAGAGCAAGCAGAAACTTGCTAGGACTGTGTGTTCGGGAAGTGCTCAATATACTTCTGTTAATGACAGGAGAGAAGAAATGATGCCTTTGACAGTTTGACAGATTCTAAAGTTTAACATGTGTCATGTGTCAGACTTACTTTCCATCCTATGCATTGACAATGATGAGTTACTAGAAAGAGAAAACCAAGCTTACACTATTCACATTTCTAAAGCATTCAGTGTTCTGACCTATGGAGTTTAATCACCAATGATAAATGGTATAGTTCTGGAGAAGAGGTCAAGAAGAAAGTACCCATGAAAACCAAATTTACTCTCTCAATCTTTTTATACTAAAAGAATAACTTTGCCAAATAGATACTATAGTTTTAAAGATTTATATTTAAATAGAAACCCTTTTAACTTCTTAGTAGGATTTATATTAAAGAGCTATTTTAGAAATTACTCAGTATAAATCAAGTGAGATACTTGGCACATATAGAGTCAGACATCATTGGATAGGCCTCTAGCAGGACAAAGAGTAAGTTTTATTTAATCACATTTCTTCCAGCAGGATTTAGGCCTATGAAAGTATTCTTTACAAACATTCAGAAACATATGTATTAGTGTCCTATTTTCTGTCATAACAAAACAATCAAAAATGTCAAGTAAAATATCATAAGTTCAATATCTTAGACAGAAGACCAAAATAACCAGGTGAAACTCTAGCTTTCTGTCCACAGGGCTAGTTCCTTCACAGGAATTGAGGACATAATTTCTTTCCCATTCTTTCAGCTTCTAGTAGCTGTCAATATTTCTTAAGTCATGGCCCTTCCACATGGTATTCCAATCCATGTTTCCTCTATTTCAGTTCTGCTGAATGCCTCTGATCTTCCTGTCTCTCTTTTATTATGGCTCTCGTGGATACACATGGACCACTACAATGAACCTGCCCATTCCTTTTCTTAAGATCATGAATTGAACAGTATCTGCGACAGTTCCTTTTCCATGAACATCATCATATCCTCTTTGTTATGATTAGGACATGGGCAGCATTGGTATACCATAGGGTAAAACCTGAAGATTAAGAATATGAAAAGAAACGAGGGGGTGGAGATATGGTTTGTGGTGATATTTTATTTGTGATGAAATGTGGTGATATTTTATTTGTATGTTATTCCTATTTCCCTGATCTCTAAAGCTTTCACCCCTATATTTGGCTCTGTGTTTTTATTTAATAAGACTGCTTAGAAATTCATCTACAATCATTCAGCAGGGAAAGGCATTTGCTGCCACATCTTCTGGCTTTAATTCCATCCCTAAAAACCACATGGTCAAAGGAAAAAGCCAACTCCCTCATAATTTCTTCTGGCCTCCAAAGACATGCTGTAGCACACGCAGAGAGAGAGAGAGAGAGAGAGAGAGAGAGAGAGAGAGAGAGAGAGAGAGAGAGAGAGAGAGAGAGAGAGAGAGATCTTTGTTTTAAAAAGAAACAGGAAAACTGAGTTATGATTTCTGATTTTATACCTACGATGAAAAGCAAAATTGATCAAGATAAAAATAAATAAAAATTGATACAAGTGTGTCTAATACTATTAAAAAATAAAACTCTGCTGGAAAACCAATAAAAAATATAAAGAATAGTACAGTAAGATGGATTTTAAAGAATGGATTTAAAAATAGATTTTAAATCTATACATACAAGAAAAGATAAAAAGCAAATAACAAAGATGAGCAATTGGAAGGAATTAGAAATAAGCCCTTTAAGCCGATCCCAAACATGATTTTCCTTTTCTTGACGAGCACAGCTGTGTTGCTCAGGATGATTTGAAGTCTATTATTAAAACAAGGGAAAGTCATGCAGCAGAATGGCATAGAAAGGCTGACAGGATCATGAATTGTAGCATAGCAATAATTCAATATAATTACAAAGGAGGCCTAAGGAAAGAAAATGGATTGTATAAACAGGCTTTTATTTCCATGAAGGAGCTCTTGTGTGTTGCTGATTGGACAGAGTGCTCATGCATAGACTATTACAATCAACTATGATACCCAATTTTCCACAGTGGGTAATGGTTCACTTTTCATTTAAGGAAACCCATTGTCTTAAGTAAACAGTAGGAACAAACAGAAAAAATCAGCAACTAAGTGTGACTGTAGAGCAGATGTTCCCTAGACAACCTTCTCATTACCTTAAGTGCTCTTACTTCATTTGCTACAAATAGTACCACAGAAAGTGGTGAAAGAAGAATCATTCCTTCTGGCAATTTCATATTGGGGTGGTAATATTCACTTGTTAATTTGTGTGATCTTGGTATTAATGTTAGCAATTATCACTTATGGCATCGGTAATGATAGCTTATACCAATAGGAGGTAGCAGAATGCAAGCAAGCCAGACAGACACTGGAAGTGGGAACAACAAGCCACAGAATGAGACCCCAGAACAGGCAGGAAGGGCACAGATCCACAGAGATAAGTGACAGTATGGGGAAGACTGATGTGGTGGCAGTGTTTCCCTTTACTACGAAACTATTATTTGCAAATAAGTTGGGATAACTTTCAGTTTAGGCAGCAGCATCCAAAATAAAAATAAATGAATGAATAACATGGAGGAAATGCCACCACCCAAACACAATGCTAAGAGAAATGACAAAGGCTGCCATGCCATTTTTATGCACTGGAGGGAAGAGTTGCACCTCTCCTTCCAGAAGCTACCCCACATCTGTCTGCCACTTGACTAGTAGTTATCAATGTCCTATCCAGCCCCCAGCTCCATGTCTTGCATTGAGATTTAAGTAAGCAACTGCCTGTCTATCCTGAAAAAAGCCTTAAAGTGAGTGAAATACTGGGCTTCCAAAATGTTAAGGTTTCTTTTGTTTTGGCAGATTCTTGAAGGGAAGGTTTTAGTCCATTAATTAACAAAACAGCGAGTTCACATCAAAGTTATTGCACCTTCTTTAGCACTTGGAGATGTTCTATCCATTTGTAAAAGTAGGACAAGCAAAAGGTGATCACCACTGGGACTTTAGAAGGCTTGCAAAAACAGTCGCTCCATGTTTTCCTCTCTCCGGTATGTAAGGTATCACACAACAGGGGCCTGAGAGGCTTGAGTTCAAGTCTATTGGTGAGAACTTGAATATTCAGCATCACACAGTCATGAATATGTAGCCAACATGCTGATGGAGCTGATCTTTCTGCTTCCCAACTTCTTGTTTGGGGAAGAGTTTTGTTTCTATTAGCTTGCTTTTAATAAGCAACCTCTGACACTCTTACCCATATATGAACATCCTCTTTTATGACTCTAGAGTCAGCTCTATCATTTTTGAGCACTGTTTATCATAAAAAAAAAAAATGAAGGACTGTTCTGTCTAGCTCCATTTTTCCTTAGAAGAGATTTAGTGTGTGTGTGTGTGTGTGTGTGTGTGTGTGTGTGCATGTATGTGTATATTTTCCTGTTAAGCAACACTACTTAGCAAATAGTCAGAGTAAGTCTATAAAATATGACATCCTCAGATGACACATCTCTAAAATTTGTAGGTACTTAAGAAGCCAACACTGCCAAGAGGAAAATACAACACTAACAGTGTAGAACAACTTCACTTGATAGATGCAGCTCATAGTCAAACATTTGGGTTATGTCACCTACTGAGTGATGGCACATGAAAAAGAAATCAATGATGAACAAAAGATCATTTAATTATCTACCTCCAAACTTCATAGACATGTTTTTAGAGGTGAAATAAGCAACATGAAGAGTCAGGATATCTCCAAGAGAAGGCAAACTCTTGAGAGCAGGGTTTTAGAATTAGCTCCATGGTCCAAGGCAGAATGCTAAAGTACAAAGTGGAATGCAAAAACCAAGTAAACCAAACAGATCCCTCAAAATTTCACCTCCAAAAACCATCTCTTACTCTAAAACTCTTGTGAAATGAAGAGCTTGTGTAGATGAAACATCTTTTAAATGAATGAGCACTATAACCTTTCTCCTAAGTGACAAATGACAGTATATTTTAGAGAAGTATAAAACACTGTTGTAGTGACCTAGAATGTGTATCTATGGCACTTAAGTGTGTGACTTGGATTCAGTTCCAAAATCTTTTAAATAGTTCTCTCTCTCTCTCTCTCTCTCTCTCTCTCTCTCTCTCTCTCTCTCTCTCTCTCTCTCTCTCTCTCCCTCCCTCCCTCCCTCCCTCCCTCCCTCCCTCCCTCCCTCCCTCCCTCCCTCTCTCTCTCTCTCTCTCTCTCTCTCTCTCTCTCTCTCTCTCTCTCTCTCTCTCTGTGTAATATATATGCATATGACTACCAGCTGCTTAGGAGCTTAAAATATGCTGAAATATGTACTTCAACAACAACAAATCCATCACAATTGTTACTATGACTGTCAAAAAGTAAACACAACACACGATTGTTCTATTATAAAAATATAATATCTCTGCAGCTACAAATAAAGGAGTGACTACTTTAGATCATTCTTTATGTAGCCTGAGATATTCTGGAAGATTATGTGATATTGTAACAGTTCTACTACCATTACAATCAAACCTATTAGCATCGCTTAAAAAAAAGTATCTCAAAAAATAAAACAATAATACAAAACAAAGGTAAATGTTATTTTTTCCTCCCACTTAAGTATTACTTCAGTGTTTTGTTTGTCAAAAAGGGAAGATACTACCAGAATATCTGCTTGTCTAAAACCATGAACATACCGTAGATTTTAATTGAAGGACTTTTTTAAGTTTACTTATTAATTCAAAGTTTATTTTTTTCATTTTACATACCTCCCACTGTTCCCCCTCCCTCTCCCACTCCTTATTTCACTCCCCCCGACCCCACCCATTTCTCATAGGGAGTAAGACCTCTCTTGGGTAGTCAACACAGGCTGGCATACCAAGTTGGGGCAGGTCCAAGCCCCTTCCTCCTGTATCAAGGCTGAGTAAGGCATGGGACCATAGCGAATGGGCTCTAAAACAGCCAGTTCATGTACTCAGGATGAGTCCTGGTCCTATTGTCAGGGGACTCACAAACAGATTAAGCCACACATCTGTCACCCTCATTCAAGGGACCTAGTGTGGTCCCATGCTGGCTTCCCAGCTGTCAGTACAAAGTTTGTGGGTTCCCACTAGTTTGGGTCAGCTGTCTCTGTGATTTTTCCCATCATGATCTTGTCCCCCCACCCCACCCCTTTGCTCTTATAGTCCCTCCTCCTTCGCTTCAACTGAACTCCAGGAGCTTGCTTGGCTGTGGGTCTCTGCATCTACTTCCATCAGTTGATGGATGTAGGTTCTATGATGACAATTAGGGTAGTCACTGAGTACAGGGGAAGGTCAGTTAAAGCACTCTCCACCATTGCTATGAGTTTTAGCTGGGGACATCCTCGTGGGTTCCTGTGGATTTCCCTAGCACCAGATTTCTCCCTAACCCCATAATGTCTCATTCTGTCAAGATATCTTTTTCATTGTTCTCCCTCTCTGTCCCTCCCTAACTCGGCCTTCTCAAGCCATCATGTTCCTATCCCCCCATACCCTCCCATCTCCTGCCCCCTCACAGTTCACCCAGGAGATCTTAAACATATCTCCTTCCTGGGGCAATCCATGTGTGTCCCTCTCAGGGTCCTCCTCTTTACCTAGCTTCTCTGGGATTGTGGGTTGTAATCTGTTTATCCTTTGCTTTATATCTAGTATCCACATATGAGTGAGTACATACCATGTTTGTCTTTCTGGGTCTGGGTTACCTCACTCAGGATGATTTTTTTTTCTAGTTCCATCCATTTGCCTACAAATTTCATGATGGCATTGTTTGTTGAAGGACTTTTTAAGACATGTGTATGGGACTTTAATTATAATACTCATAGTTCAGAGAATCTACAAATTTCTGTTTCCTTCAAGACCACAGGCAACACTCCCTCTTCATCCTTCTCTGTACTTGTTACTCTGCCAGAGATTTCAGGCATGTGTTATGAAAATAAATTCTCCCCTATGGTCATTTCAATTCTCTCAAAATGAGCATAAAAGAGAAAGCGAGGCTCTTCGCAGAAACTTAAAACATTATCTGAAAACCGATACATCTGAAAACTCAAAGGAAAGAATGTTTCCTAACAGTTTTCATTACTTCATATAAACTGGAGAACGGATCAACAGGGGTCTTTTTGGAATGGCTTCTTGGGGGCTGGGGAGATGACTCACTCACTCTATAAAGCATTTGCCATGAAAGCAAAGGTGAATTCAGATCCTGAAAAACCCCCACAAAAAGCCAGACATCGTGGTCCACATCTGTAACCCCAGTGCTGGGGAGATGGACACAGAAGGACGCCTGGGGCTTTAGGGTCGGCCAGTCCAGCTGAATCAGTGAGCTTCGGGTTGAGTGGCGACCCTGTCTCAACAATAAGGTGGAGAGGGATTGAGGAAGTCCACAGATATAGGCCTGTGCGCAGGTACACCCACAGAGAGGTGGAGAGGGAAGGGAGAAAGCAGGAGAGGAAGAGGGAGGGGAGGAGAGGAGGGAGAGGGAGGGGGAGCCAGGGAGAGAGAGTTTTTAGGTACATAAATCCTTTCCCCAGACAGTATAGTTTTTCAGAGTGAATACATATTTCCAAAGCCTGAAAGTTTCAAGGCTGAATTTGAATTGCAAAATCGCTTAGGTGTTGAAAGCTCTTGCTTAACACAACTTGGGAATTTGCAATTTTCCATGCTAGATTGCATGCATTTTTCTTCACAGTCACTATTTATTTTTCAGTTTTAATGGTTTACACTGTCCTCTGACTGAAAGTTTGAGAATTATAAGTATGAAATTATTATCTTACCATTGTTGTTTCTTGAATGGATCCAAAACTATTAATAAAAATGTTGACTACTACATCAACAGGAATGCCTACAAATAAAAAATAAGGATAAATTTAGCAGCTGCAAAAACCTTGGTGAGAATTGTTATAATATGGTATACATATTTAATTTTTGTATTTTGAAATGTGCATTTACATGCAAAAATCTTTGTTGTTAATATAACATGTTCACAATTGCTATTGATTTAACTTTCTGAATATAAGCTGTAACACAAATAAAACCTAACTTCAGTTATACTTATTGGTATGCATTATTCAGAAATATTTCTCTATTAAGTTGCATAAACTCTGGAATATATGTTTTAATTGAGAAGTGCATAACTGAATTGATCTAGTTACTAAGTTATTCTGTAAAATTCACTTTTAAAATAGTTTATTTTTTGCATTTTCTAGTCATTTTGAGTCTTTAAATTAATTGCTAGAACAGTATTCAATTAATTTTACTGATAATTACTATATTTCTACTTTATTTCATGAAAGCACAAAGCTAATCGGACTTAAAAATGGAGCCATTATAAAGATTTCTGTCTGACCTGTTGGAAAATAATTTGAAAGTTCATGGAGTGAGAACCGAAGTATAATGTTGCAATTTTCTTTCTTTTCTAACTCATTGTGCCTATCAAAGGGAACATGTGAATTTAGCCTTTAGCCTTGTAAGCACTGCTGATGAGAAACAGGTGTGAATCAATGCATGGTAGGCATGTGACAACCCAGACTGCGGCTGCTATGGAAAATGACTGAATAGGCTGTGGTAATGAACAAAATCCCCATTTTTACAACATAGCTGTAGAACCCTAGTTGACTAAAAGCAGCTGCAGACCTTTTTTTTTTTCTGCAAAGGGGAAAAAAATATCAAGCCTTATAATGCTAATCTGATGTACATTAATGTCTGGCCTTTCCCAACAATAAGGATTACAGTCTTCCAGAGGACATGCTTCACGCAGAGTTTCTGAATTTATCAAGAAGATTTTTTTTTTGAAAACTTGGTAATGAAAAATGCAACCATGTCATAAAGGTTTTTATTTTAAAAATGGCTGTATTTTTCCTTAAAAACTGTGACAAGTGGTAATATCTTGTTGAAATAATAGCTTTTGCTCTGGAAATCTTTACTCATAAAGTTAATGCATTTTAAAAAACAAGTTGGCCATTTTTTTCAGCAAAAGAAGAAAGTATTTTTTATAAATATGAAATACTAATAAAAGAGAGAATTTATATACAATCAGAACTGTTCCTTTTCCCAGAGTAAATGGTTGTTCTATAAATTATTATATATTAAATTGTTATGTCTATTAATGAACACCACATCAATGTCCAGAGCCTGAACTTTAAATCACTAAGATTAGGGACATATAGTACTTACGAAATCCATCTCAGAGGTCAGCCTATTAATTCACAGGATATACCTTTTCACTTTTTCAACTGGTAACTGTATAAAACTATTAGAATGGATTTTTTTCTTAATAACTAAAATGTATCTTAAGTATTAAATATCTCTGACCCTAAGCACACAACAGGACTGTTAAATGTTGAAATCTTATTCTTTTGTACATTATATAGGTAGAATTAAGTTTTAAACTATAAAGATTGAAGGGGATTGGGAGGGCAGAGAGACAACAAACCTTTGAAGTTTGGTCTTATCCTGGGATCATAACTGACCAGCAGCCTGTTCAAGATATTGCTGGTGGAGTTGGGGGGCACACGTGCAAGGTCCTCTGGTGACTGCTGACTACATGAAAGAAGACAAAGAAAAAGCTGGTGAGTATTAATAAATAGCAAGAAAAAGAGGCCATTTTCCGCAGGAGAACAAGCTTGGTTTCCTTAAGACAAACACACAGCTCCACTAAGATGCTCCACTAAGTAGTTCCACTACTTCCAAGTAGAAGTAAATAAGGAGTTACAAATGCTGTCAGAGCCAAAGTCATTTGCATAAAAATGGAAAAAAACAAATATTTTAGCATTAATTTTACTAAATTCATAAAGCAATAACGTCAAACCACTTTCCAGTTCACCTCATAGTCAATAGAACTAAGCACATTTCTTACTTGTCTTTAAGCAACACAATCTACAATCAAATGTGCACAAGTCAGTGAGATAGCAAAGAATAGGTTTTTTGAACAATGCATATCATTAGCTTGTACAGAAGCAAAGAGGAATGTAAATGTTATAAGCTAATGTGGCCAGAGAAACAGTTAAGTATCCACAAGACAATCATGCTATTTATAAAATGTTATTCTCAAGTAACAATAACATTTTTCCCTTCAAAATTAAATAATGGTCATCCAGGGTAGAAATGGCTTAAAAAAAAGTCTCTCTAATGTCAGATCAATGAAACAAACAAATCACCAACAGAAAACTACTACTTATTTTCTGCATATATTAGTCATACACTCTTTATTTAGAAGAGAATAGACTGCCATGTTTTTATATTTTACTGTTAACTAATTATTAACTATATGCCATTTTGCTATTACTTCTGAATAATGAGTCATGACTACATTGACAGTTTAAGAGCACATTTTACAAAAGGAACTTCCTTGGTAGCCAAGGGGAAATATGTTTTGTTCTGTTTGTTTTGTTGTACCACCCATGAAGTTTTTTTTTTTCAGACAATCATTAACCCAGTAACAAACACAGAACTCCATAATGACCACAAGATAGATTAAAAAGAGACA
Organism: Peromyscus maniculatus bairdii; assembly: GCF_049852395.1. NCBI lineage: Eukaryota > Metazoa > Chordata > Mammalia > Rodentia > Cricetidae > Peromyscus > Peromyscus maniculatus. The sequence continues at coordinate 61,323,864 of NC_134857.1, forward strand.
ACATCTGGCATTGTCTAATATGTACTGATGTGGTGATAAACGACATTAATTTGTGTGAAGCAAACTGTGATGCAAATTTCTTGATTTTTTTTTTATCACAACTTAAACACCTACTAGCCATTTCTGCTGTGACACAAGGAGGCCACTAGAGATGAAACAAAAGACAACTTAAGTGTATGGAAGAGCTAAAAGGACTATGAGTTGTTATAGACAATTCTTTCAGATAGAAATGATTCTGAGTGCAACATATTAAGCAACAGATGAAAAGCAATTAGTTAAATTTCCCAAAGTGCAGGAGCTTGCATAGATTTTTTTTTTTTAAAATTGCTTCTCATGGCCTTATCAACTCCAATATCACACCTCCAGGGATCTGAGCATTGGTAATGAGATTTTCTATTTCACTGCAAGTAAAATTGTAACTTCCTTAGAGCCAATTGTCGTCCCTTATCAAAAGATCAGACACTCTAAGGAGAATGAGAGTATGAGGAGAAATTGGATATTAGGATGCAAATTAGTGTTCAGTCCTATCTATCGATTTTCTCATTCAGGGAAGGAAAATGGAATTAATTATGAAATATACCTTTATTGAATCAATTAAGGACAGCTATTATTGTGTCTCTTGATATAAAATCCTTTACAATTACATTCCTTCCGAGCAAAGAAAAGAGGTTATGAAGACAATTAACTCTTGTATAATTGTATAGTTTGGAACTTTCAGGACATTTTGTTTTTCCTGCCTCATAAACTGGGTCAATTAAATCCTAATTCCAGCCCTCTCACTATCAAACTGTGCCCTTCCTGTGTTCACTCATACAGAATCAGTTCCATCATTCCACATTATAAATCCTCTTTCTAATTGTACCAATCTAAACCTACATTGTCTTTAAAATGCCTGGACCTTTATTCCTTTTCTAAAAATTTGTCTCAACCATGCAATGATATTCCAGGTAATACAAACTAATACATGCAGCATTAGATGACAAAGTTGTAGCTTTCATCCATATCTATTTATAGAATACCAAGTAGGTACAATACAGAAACCATGATTACTAAGAGACTCATGGCGTCTGACCTACAGTTCCCTGTACTAACATTAAGCAAGCAGGATTGAACACTTTCCACCTGCCCTGACTGGCTCAGGCCAATGTTCCAATATGACATGGGTAGTGGAGAACTGACTCATGTGTCCATTTCAGTCTCTCAACTGACAAACATATTATTGCTTGATTAAACAGAAAAAGATACTTATATAAGAGAAGGCTATTTTTCAGTTGAGAGAGAAAAACACAGATTGGTCATGAGTGGGCCAATTTGACAGGTTAATCAAATTTGATGATACTTTTATTAGCAGTTCCAGAAAATAATAATGAAAACAGTAGTAAATTACTTAAAAATGTAAAAGCTTGGTCACATTTCCTAGCTGACTTCCCATGCCATGCTTGGCATGGTGTTGGTGGAATATTATCTACCTTCTCATTACCATCGTTCAAACCAAATGGCAACATTTGACTTGAATATTGTAAGTGCTCACACTTTCAATTTCAGAATCAAGGGGAGCTTCTCTCCATGAAACATAAAGTTTCCAAACAAATCTACACATGAAGTAAGTTTTATAGATAAATAAGTAGCCTGAACCAGGCACAGAGGCTCACACTTATAATCCAACCAGTACAGAAGTTGAGGTACAAGGATTACCTTGAGTTTGAAGCTAGACTGAGCAACAAGTCCCAGGTCAGGGTAGGCTACAGATTTTACAGATTTACAGATTCTGTGCTCTCTCTCTCTCTCTTTCTCTCTCTCTTCTCTCTCTCTCTCTCTCTCTCTCTCTCTCTCTCTCTCTCTCTCTCTCTCTCTCTCTCTCTCTCTCTCTCCCTCTCTCTCTCTCTCTCAGAGAAAACAAGCAAAAAGAAACAATAAGAACTGGTCACCGACCACTGTTACTTTCTTTGTAAGAGACAGAAACAGAACAAGGAAAGATAACTTCTCAATATCAGGTTACTTTGGGTAGCCTTGCTGTGTAAGGAGGCAGGAGGAGCCCCACCATCATGCCAATTGAAAGTGGTCATTGAGGGAAGTTCATAATGACATCTCCAGTCCTCATTTCTTCAAAGGCAAAACATGTTTCAGAGCTTTGGCACTGTAATGTGGGTTTCAAGATGTCTGATGTTTCCACTGTTGCAAAGAAACACCTTGCTATAGTTTCTGTGAGCACCATCAATACTTCAGGGTACCTATGCTCCACCCAGGCTTCTATTGTTCTTACTAACCATTTTATTCTAAGTCAGTACTAAAAATAAGACTTAGCCTCTTTTGAACTTTATTAGTGTCACACTGTAGCTGCTCCCAAATGCTTTCATTTTTCCTTACAGTTAAATTAATTATTGTATTTTAACAAATGAAATCAGTATCACTTCAAAAAAAATCAAGTATAAACACACACACACACACACACACACACACACACACACACACACACACCAAGAGATATACCAAATCTTTTTCAGCACTGTTTTTCCCCTTATTTGTGTCAATACAACTTGACCTGAATATTTAATAAAGGCTTCATCTTTCCTATGTTAGAAATTCAGAAACTCTTTAAAATGTAAAGAAATCACAAGTAGTTTATATTCACAGGTATAACTTAAGGGGATTTTCCCCTTAATATAAAATAGTAATCATATGTTTTAGCTTACCAATATTAAAATCACATAAAAATACTCTCTATTGATTTGGGGCAGGGGAACAGATGGCTGCAGCTACTTTCTCCAAAAGACAAAATGAAATATGCATGCAGCATATTTGATTGTTTATATAGAAACACACATTCACATACACATGCACACACACATACATAACTTTCAAAGTGTGTTATTAATAATTTTATATGAAACACAATTAGTAACTGCTTCAGTAGTACACTGTTAAGATTTTGAATGTTTTATCCATGTGAACACTGTATTTCAGTCTATCAACAATTCCAGTATATTGCAAAACAAGATTTATTTCTTTAGAAATACGATATTAAGGAAATAACTCACTCAGGCAAAGTGATCAAATGAACAGGGAATGCTTTCTTATATAACATAACATATAAGCCTTTTTACAACCATCCCTGTATTGTTCACTTGTCTAAACTTGAACCAATGTCATTACTAACATGGAAAGTTATGCAAAGAATGCGTCAGGCTATATGGCTGTATGATGTAATGCTTTCCAGCACACAAAGAAAAATACAGGAATCTCTTTCTAAACAGAGGCTTCCCCTCCCATTTAATGTAAAATAATCTTATCAGTACATGACAACTATAACTGGTCAGTCTAAAACAGATACACATGAGCATGTCGCCTCAGTTGTCCTTAAACCGCAATTCTATATCCACAGAATAGCCTTTTTTTTTTTCATAGTGTAAAAATGCAGCAGCAATGGTACAGGGTTTCTCAGGCTGAGAGCACTGTCAGAGTGAGGAACTTGCACATGACCTAACTCAAGCACAAGAGCACACATATGGAGGAAGAAGGAAGCATGGGAAGGCATAGGCTGCGGTGTTTCTCCTCATTGCTGGGTGAGATGCTCACGAAGATCAGATGAAGCTATACCACTCTGAAAATGGCACACAAGCATCATCCAGGCTCTTGAACCTATGGAACCCAGGTGATGAAACTGTCTCTTACAGAATCAGACAGCAAGAGATTCCAACTCCTATACTGGGATTATGCCTTCCCAATCACCAGGGCGAGGGGCTGGCCGACAGCTGCCTGTCTTTACAAGAAAGAAGGCAAATCACAGACAACACTGTAACTACAAATAACGGCAGCAGTGACATCGGTCAGGATTGTTAAGAAGGCCGTTTTCTCTTACAGATTGATGGGAGAGTTCTTCAAAGGGATGGAATACTGAAAACGAGGAAGTATTTACAAACAAATAATAAATTCACAGTGATGAAACACTGTTCACGGAAGGGTTCTGGAAAGCTATCACACAAGGCTCCTAATGGCCAGGCCGGAATGATCCGAAAAATAAAATATGTCAGCAGGCTACATCCTGCCTCACCAAGTGAGCCCCCCACCCCACCCCAACCCCTGCTCCAAAATTCCTGGTGTTTGTCTCACTCTACCACAGTCAAATAGGCCACCACCGCAGGGAAAATAAAAACGACTGCACAATCCTTGGCTTTTAGCTTCCAAACTATGAGTTAAATAAAATCTTTTCTAAGATATTAAGGAGTCTCAAGTAGGTTGTAATAGCAGCAGGAAAAAATAAAAACACTAACTACTATACTTCCTTAAAGAAAAACAATAACATCTTAGATATACAGTGACTAAAATGCTAAATTTCTTCTCATTTAATTATTATTTAATTCATTTAGCGATTTTTGAGTATTTGCTATGTGCGGTGCGCATTACTGTATACTGGCTATACATCTTGAGAATCAAACATACACGCTCATCATTCTGACATGAAAATGTTATTCAAAACTAGTTTTCGATAAACATGTCCGGTAATCCTGTGTTGACTGTACCATGGATCCAAATAGCTTCTCACACCACTGATGCCTTAGGAGAGACGGTGAGTCGACACTGAGAAAAGCCCAGAAGTGTATGGCTCCAACAACGTTCACACAAAAAGATCTTATTAGCAGAGTTTGATAAACTGGCCAGATGACACCAAGAGAGGTTACGATGAGAAATGAAGGCTCCACACAGGATTTAGTGAGACCTGTGTTTCAGCAGAGAGGCTGAGACAAGATGGAGATAAACAGAACAGCATTTGGTGAGAAGATGGAGTAAAATAATTCATCTAACTACTGAGAAGTCTTAGTGATGCTAGGGTGGTGAAATAGGAGTCATGTGGCCATGAAGGGAAAAGTGGACTCAAGATGTGGATCTTTGGAGCTATGGCTGACACAGGGCTGCTGCTCACAGGATGCAGCTGAGCCTGAGAAGCCAGGTGGTCTCCCTGGATGTGAATGAGAGTTTTGGTGAGCGGGCCACTGAAGAGCAATCCTCCAGGCATTGCTGTGTCCTTTTGATCTTCCCAGTCCAACTGAGAGAGCTTCCCTTTTCTTAACACTACACTGTGATTAGCACACCCAGAGAATGGATGGCTTCAGCCTCCTAGGGTGGGGAGCTGCAGTAATAGGAATGCATTTGAGCAGGGCACCTGTACCTTCCTCTTCATGACCCTAGAAGTGAGATGGGGCAAGGTTTCCAAATGAAGTTCATAGCCATTCAAGTTTTCAGGGGATGATGGCCTAGTCACTCACTCTGCAGAGGCTAAGACGTGGCCTCCACACAGAGACATGATGGAATAGTGTCAATACAAGTTTCATCATGCGGTGTCATCACACACCTGGATCTTGTATTCATTTCTATTCTGTTACTTTGATAAAACGCCATGACCAAGGCAGCTTACAGAAGAGTTTATTTTGGCGTATGATTCCAGAGAGACGGCAGGGAGGCACAGCCGCTAGTGGCGGGAACTGGAAGCCGAGAGATCGCACCAGGAAGAAGAGACTGTGCTGGAAGAGGCTTTAAACTTTTCAACTCCACCCCAGTGACATACCGTCCCCATCACCTCTCCGAACAGCGGTATCAACTGGGGCTCAAGTGTCCAAATGCCTGCGCCTGTGGGGGTATTTCTCATGAAAAGCACTGACCACCTACAATTGCGTTTAAGCAACTGTAGAAATGACTTCAAGCTCAGAATTAAAGAGCAAACCTATAAGTGTTTAAGAGAGTATTTAGTGTTTACTTAGAACTGTGAAGCTTCCAGGAAATGCAGGGGTTAAGAAATTCACAAGTGCCAGAGATGTAAATGAAAAGCACCAGCAGCTGGTATTTGTTAATGGAGAAAGCTTGACCCTTACAGAGCATGCCTCATCCAGTTACAGAATGGTTGGAAATTTCTCATCCATCTGTTTAAAGACTTACTAAAAAAAAAAAAAAAAAGACTGTGTACCTAGAAACCAAGTCCTGTAACTTCACAGGAATGACCTTTCTACAGGAACTGTGTCAGGTCAGGATGAAAATCAGTCAATAAATCTCTTGACATCATATTAATCTGATTTAGTCAGAGAAAAAAGGGGCCATTGATAATCAGTTGGGCTCACTGACTTCGATGGAGGAGCTTTTGATAAACTATTGGCAAAATTAATTTCTGGCATCTTTAGATCAGACCAACAATCAACATCACAAACTGTCCTCATCACATTGATACTCTGAGCCACATTAAAAAAAACAAAACAAAACTGGTGTTGTCTACAAAACTGCTAAATGTCTTGAAGTACTGGGACCCAATGATATTCATAATCTCCCAATATTTTCATCCAGAGTATTAAAATATTATGCATTAAAAGTCAAAAATTTTTTTTGTTTTTGTTTTTTTGAGACAGGGTTTCTCTGTGTAGCTTTGTGCCTTTCCTGGAGCTCACCCGGTAGCCCATGCTGGCCTCCAACTCACAGAGATCCACCTGCCTCTGCCTCCCGAGTGCTGGGACTAAAGGTGTGCACCACCACCTCCACAGAGACCTCCCTGGTAGCCTTTGTGCCAAGGAGGAGGGGACCCACATGAGGCTGTGATCAGTCAGTGCTCATCTCAGAAGCACTGTCACAGTCCACTTGTGAGTACCCACTAGTCTATTGGGTAATTCAGAAATTAAAAACAGGGAGTTGTGATGTGTTGACCCCAGTGATTAACACACTTATAAAAGGTCTTCAAAGGATAGTGAATGTGAAAGGGCCATCGGACCTTGTTCTTTCGTGGGCTTCTGCTACATCAAAGTACTAACAGCTGCTAAGGAAGTGCCTATCATTCCACAATAACCTTATCAACTTCACACTCTGGAAAACACAGCTGTAAAATGACACACACACATACCTGGAACATTTCTACAAGAAAAAGAAAAGAAACAAATGCAGATAGTTTGCTAAGTATAAGAAATGAAAACATAAGAACAAGGAATGGATCAATGAGATGGCTCAGAGAACAGAGGCACTTGCTTCTTAAGCCTGGTGACATGAGTTCAAATCCTGGAATCCACACAGAGGTGGAAGGAGATAACTCATTCAACAAAACTGCCCTCTGACTTTTACACATGCAGGTCCCCAGACACATTATGAGCACACACAGTAATGGAAAATAAGTTTTTAAATGAAAAACTACTAAAGAGCTTTCACTGGGAAGGCTACTAAGCTAACCCCCATGCTGTCTACTGCCTAAGGGCGGAGACCAAGAAATGATTCCACAAATATTCAGGATAAAAATATGGTCTCAAAGCATATGAGAAATGTTTCAAGGGCAAGAAAAGGAGAGTTGACAGGGCAGCTCTCAGACATTAGCCTTGTTTTCTTTCTAACAAATATAAGACACATCTTTAAATCCAGGAGATAATTTAGCCCCTGGCAGGCAGCTGCCCTCTATGTCTCCCTGTGAACATCAGGCTTAAATGTCAGTAGCTTTTGCTATCCATCTAGCCAAAACAATTATTCATACTATTTGATCATCAACAAAAAAATGAAGGGACCCTGATAATGAGAAAATAATGTTTCTATCTATTTTTTTATGAACTACTTGAAGAGACCTCAAAAGAACCCTGGGATTAGTGAAAAGAACTGGGTTAGGTGTGTGAAGTGTTTGTGTGTGTGTGTGTGTGTGTGTGTGTGTGTGTGTGTAGTGTATGCATATGTATGCAGAGGTACATGACCATGCATGCCCATATGTGTGGAGATCAGATGTTGACACTGGATATCTTCTGGTATCACTTTCCAACTATACATAGTGGGGGGGGGGGAGGGAAACAGAGGAGAGAGACTGATTCTCACTGATTCTAAAGATCAGCAATGGATGAGGGTGCCCGACAGTGAAGCCTCACAATACTACTGTCTTCGTCTCCAAGCTTTGGTGTTACAGGTTCATGTTACCATGTGAATTTTTTTTAAAATGTGGGTTTTAGAGATTGGAACTCAGGTAGCCATTCTTGCAGATTTCTACACTACAAATAATCGTGTTCAGGAAAAGGCCCTAAAATGTGACAGCATTATCACTGTTATCGGATTAGCAGTTTCTTCAGCTCTCCATAATGAAATACTAATATGCAATAATAAGATAGAAATAGAGTGTACACTTTTTCAGATAAGTAAAATGGTTACAGGCATCATATTCACACATAAAGCATGAAACTACTCATAACAAGTGCTCCTGCAAAAAATACTTATTTCTCTTATTTACAGCTATTGTTTATATCTTTCCAATTAAGAGAGTTCTGCTTTTTTGTTTATTTCTTTATTTTTTAAAGCATGAAATAATTTTGGGTTTTATTCAGTTTTACTTTTTGAGGTGGTTATCTTACTCTGTTGCCTAGGTCAGTCTCAAACTCACAATCCTTCTACCTTAGCCCCCACCTAACCACCCTTAGACTAGGAAGATAGGCATGCACCACTGTGCTCACCTACAATGACAAAGAAAGAAAGCCTGGTTCTTCTTCCCCGCGTAGACATACAAGTTCATGGCAACTAGAAAAACTTTGCAACTAGTTGAGCTTCTCCTGCATCTCAGGCCTCTGAGAAACCATGCACAATGTGTCTAGTAGGAAAATGAAAGACATACTTTCATAGTTCTCATCCTACCACAGATATGGTCAGCAGGGAATTCTTGGGTCATCATCTCCCTGCGAAACAAAGGAATTAGGCCAGGTCAGGTATCTAGTGTCCTGATCTGTTCCTGTACCTGAGAGTCTGGCACTTTATCTTAGAAAACTGATGGGTCCCTTTATAGGGTAGTTTCTTCTGAGATACAAGGGGAAAAGTATTCCTGTGAACTAGCATGCAAACACTCTCCATAACCCAGAAAAGCATAAGCAATAAAGCTCAGACTTGGCCTTGATCTCAGTAGGGAACATCTGAACCACACACCTAACAACATAATAATTTCTGAAGCTCCCAAGGGACTAGATTTTAAGTTATCTGCCTCATAGCACTGACCCAGCATTCCTAAGTCACTGAAAGTGACAGATGAGAAAGTGGTCATTTGAATAAGAGTTAGGACTAAACACCAGACCTCCCCTAACTCAACATAGATAGCAAATATAACCATGAGCTCAACTCTTCTGAGGAGGGAAGGACACAGATTTAGCTTTCAAAATTTTCTAAGAACTGAGGGACTAGCTTCTGGCCTAACATACTTGGCAACCCCGGAGAACAAACACCATGGTTGTGCACTACCATGAAGGTTTTTGCACCTACAGAACAGTGGACAAGTTGGCTAAACAAGGACCTCTCTTGCATGACGTCAGCAAACAAACAAGGAAGGGTAGAGGTAGTTTCTACTACACAGATACCAACATAGATTCATGGGACCCATTAAAAAAGACATGATAAAACTTGAACATGTGCTTTCAAAATATACATATGTCAATTATCTGATAGAGAAAAAGAACAAAATAAACCAAAAGTGAGAAGAAAATGAAATAAAGAATAGAAAAATATGAAAATGGTGTGTTGAAAATATAAGCAAAATTGACATATCTCTAGAATAACAAAGAAATAAACAAACAAAAAATAAATAAATAAGGTGGGCAGCGGTAGCACACACCTTTAATCCCAGCACTCATGAGGCAGAGCCAGGCAGATCTCCTTTGAGTTCGAGGCCAGTCTGGTCTACAGAGTGAGATCCAGGACAGGCACCAAAACTACATAGAAAAACCCTGTCTCGAAAAACAAACAAACAAATAAATAAATAATGAAGCCACAATTGAAAGGAGAGACACAACAACTTATAACAAGACAGGAAGGAGGCTGATAAAAAATGTTGATGAACCACTAGATCCCCTCAGAAGGGTTAACTCAGAACATTCCAAAACTTTTTCATAAAATATATAAAAGTTTGACATGATCTTTAACTAATAAAGAGAATGGTTTTAAAAAAAAAATCCCAGGAAGAAATGACTTCACCGGAGAATTCTCCTGAACAGCTAAAAACAAATTAAAGCCAGTACTTGTCACAATCTGCCCAAACACTGAAAGGGGGGAACACTTCCAAGGAATTTATGAGGACAACGTGACCCTGATACTAAAGCCAGACAACACACATAAGAAACTACAAGCCAATGTCCCTCACAAGCAAGCATTCTTAACAAAGACTAGGAAAACAATTCAACGGAACCTTCAATGGCCATATGCCATGGCCCATTGCAATTTATGTGTAAGGTGTGAGCATACAACATTTGAATATTACTGTTATACATCATTCATCATCAACAAAAATGTAGGTAAAATCCATAGAATCATAGCAATAGGTGCATAAAAGTAATCTGAAATAATTTAAAATTCCTTCTGAATTAAAAAAAATCAAGAAACTAGAAGTAGAAAGGAAATCATCTATCTATGATAAAGGTCATAGAGGAAAAGTTCACATCTAACATCACATTTTATGTGATTTACATTTTTAAAAAATGGAAGCTGTTACACTAAGATCAAGACCAATGCAAGATATTCTCTTACTAAATCTAGTCAACATTTACCAGAAGTCCTATACAGTCATCAGATGAGTAAAATGGATCCAAATTCAGAATTGCATGTCTCTGTTTGCAGTTAACACAGTCCTATGTGTAGAATTCCTTAGCATCTGTACATTGTCACACACTTGCACAAACATCCTATTAGAACTGACAATGTAACACTGCAGGAAACAGCATTAACTGAACAAATCATTTATATTATGTGTGTGTGTGTGTGTGTGTGTGTGTGTGTGTGTGTGTGTGTGTGTGTAATAAACTATAAAATAGAAATCTGGATAATTACTGTATTTATAACAGCATCAGAAAGAGTAAGATATTTAGAAATAACCTTATCCTTGATAAAGGAATGAGATATTTGCACATTAACAACTGTAAAGTAATTCAAATATCAAAGACACCAACAAATAGAAAGATAGCCAAGGTTATGGGTAAGAAGACAATACGATTAAAATGTCCATACTTCCCATAGGGATGTAAGATGAAAAGCAATCACCTATCAAAATTTTCATGCCAGAGGCTTAGGTCATAGCTCATTCTGGGTTCAATTTCCAGCCCTGCATAAATAGGACATGGTGTCATAACCTCCCTAATTCTCAAATATGGGAGGTGAAGACAGGAGGATCTAAAATTCTTGGTCATTCTTGACTACATAGCAAGTTTGAGGACAGCAATGAATACATGAGATCCTACCTCTATAGGAATACATCACAAAAAATTCAAAAATTCCTGAGGAATCAATAAAGACTCTGAGGCTGGGGCAAACATCTAAATGATACAGTTTATGAAAGAAAGATTTCTCTGAGCTCATGGCTTCGCAAGTTTCAGAAGAACATGGCATGGAGGGTGGATGTGCAGAGTTGCCTAGAAAGCCAAGAAATGGAGGACATCCTGCAATAGTCCCCTTCCTTCCTCTGTCTTGCCAATTATTCCTTTAAGACTCCTGGCCTATGGGATTGTATTGCCCACATACAGAGATTAGTGTCCTCACTTAGTGACTCCTCTCTGAAAACATCCTCAAAGACACACACAGAGATATGTTTTATGAATCTAAGTCACTCTCAATCCAATGTTGTTAGCAAAGAAGGCAGCATCATAGAAACAAAACAATCGAACATTTGAAAGATCATGTTTAAGAAAGTATAAGATTTCCTAACTTAAAAATATGTTACAAAGCAAAAGGTGTATTAATGGAACTGATTATGGACAACTGCATGGAGATAGCCTATAAGAAGAGGAGGCCGATTATCACTGCCATTATCTAGAGTATGAAAATTTGCACAGTGATTAATGGGTGATTTTTTAAGATCAGATTCTCCTAAAATAATATTTCATATTTCATATCCATTTTACCGGAGGCTTCTCTTTTTGAAACTCTTCAATAATTTGATATGTACCAACCTGAACCTTCTCTGTTTAATATTCTCATTGCTGTGGCTAGAGAGTGTTCTTTTGTGCGTCTCTGTGTTTCTCCTAAGATATATACCAAAATTTCAGTAGTTAAAATAGTATAGGCCAATGCAACTGAAGAGAGCCAGAAATAAATACAGCATAAATGGCCAACTGATCTTCAGTAAGTCAGCGAGGAAGAATGCACAATGAGCAGAAAACATTGCATTTAACAAATGGTGTTAGCAAAGCCAGACATCTACAAGGAAACAAAAGACACTGGATGTTTTTCTCCTGGGTCACACAAAAATCCAATCAAAATTCATTAAAGGCTTAAGCATACAATCTCAAACTTCAAAAGAAAACACAGGAGAAAGTCCTCATGACATTGCTCTTGGCAATGATTTCACAGACAGACGCTGAAAGTGCAGGCTGCATGAGTCAAAGCAGGGTGGAAGAAGGATCACAGAGCAAATTGTGCCATGAAACAACAAAGCTTCTACAAGACTAAACCAAAACAGACGGATCCTCCTGACCTGAGAGTAGAGGGAAATATTGTGCAGAGTGCAGAGGCATCAACAGTGAAAGAAATAGTAATAAATCAGCCTTTGTTTAAAAAAAAAAGTTCTTCAGCGGTTAGTATCAAAAAGTTAATACACTAAAATGCTTACAAGAACATGATTAGTAGGGAACTCATACAGTGTTGAGAAAGATTTCACTATAGATGTTATAGAAAAGAGTTTAGAAATTCCTTTAAAAAATAATATATTTAGCCTATGGCTCAGAAGTTCCAACATATATACCCAAGGGAAATAAAATCACTTCATCAAAGAGATACTGGCAGCCCCATCTATTTTGCTATACTATATACAGCAGTCAAAGTCCAGGATCCATCCATGTAACTTTCAATGGAAGAATAAAAAAGGAAGCATATACATAATAGGTCATATGTATATGTACATATACATGTGCACATGATAGCCTATTAGTCAGTCACCTATAAGGAAAGAATGAATTTCTATCCCCTACAGCAGTTCAGTTTGAACTGGAGGTCACTGTGTTAAATGAAATATGCCAGGTATATAATGACCAGTGGCCCATTACCTCCCTCATTCATAAAACCTGAACAGCAGCTCTTATGGAAGTAAGCAGTGGAGTGATGAGCACTAAACCTGAGAAGGGCTCAAGGTGGGGCAATGGAAAGAAGCAGGCTAAGGGGCGTCAAAACTCAGAGAAGCTTAGTTCTCACTCTCTACAGTACAATGGGGCACTTACTGCTCATAGGAATTTACACTCTATTTCAGCATAACCAGAAAGGATGTTCCCAGGACAGAAACACGAGGTAGTGCTTACTCATTTCTGACTGTCTTCCCTTTGCACACAAGCATCAAGTTGTTTGAACCCTATAAAGCCATAAAATACTATCTCAGGAGATTAGGTCCAGAGAAGAATTTATCAAAATGAGTCCTTCTGCTCATCAAATGACAGCGTCCCAGAGGGGTGGCCCAGAGGAACAAGCGTGAAGACCTGAACTCACCAGAACCCACATAAAGCCAGGTGCAAAAGCACATATCTGAAACATCAGTGCTTGCTTGGTGAGATGACGACAGGAGAATTACCAGAAAATGGGACTTGTACATATCTAAATGTCACAGAACTGTACCATAGCTATCTGTATGCTTTGCTGACTATCTTAACTAGTCTCTAAACAGTGAAAAGATCAATCAGACAAATTTTGGCACCAAACCGTGCAATCCATCAAAATCTGAAACTGGAGAGACAGCATTGGCCACTATTCCAGAGGACTCAGGTTCGGTTCCCAATATTCACATGGTGGCTCACAATGGTTTGTGATTGCAGTATCAGGGGATCAGATGCCCTCTCTGGGGTCCTGCATTTATATGCTGTACGTACATACACACTGAGAAAATAATTAAACATATAAAACAAATATAAAATCTATGAAAATAGAGTCACTGATATAATTTGCAAGCTAATATTTGTAATATACAGGCAATGTGTATTATGCAGTAAAAAATACAAGAATATAACTGTTCAGTTCTTATGCTAGGTAATACATGTTTATTGTTTCTTTTCCAATTGCATATGATTATCTGTTGTGCTTTATGGTGTGATACAACATATCATTCTGAGATTACCTAACTGGATATCAAAGGCAAGATTGCTCTCTTCTGACAGAAAAAAAAGCAATGTAAATAATCCAAATATGATGACAGGCTTGCTATCCCAGTACTTGAGAGCAGGAAGTAAGATAAGGGTGAGTTCAGCCCAGCCTAGGCGCTTAGCAGCACTTGTCTCAAAAACAAGAAGATAAAGAAAGGACTGAGCGCTCCACAGACTCTCACTCTACACCTTGTCCATCTCAGTTTAGGGGAGGGGAGGGTGACTCTCACTCTACACCTTGTCCATCTCAGTTTAGGGGAGGGGAGGGTGATGGAGGAAGGGGAAGGACGGAAGGGGAGGACAGGACAGGAGGAAGGGAGGGATAGAGAGGAGAGGAAAGGGCAGGGGAGGAGAAACAAAGTTGATATATAGCTTCACTCTCTAATTGGCCAAGCAGGCCTGGCTGTCCGGGTGGGGGTTGCTGACTTACAGTTAACAAGAGCACTTTAGCTCTACATACTTGGTATCTGACTCTCTGAGTCTCTCTGTAAACAGAGAAGATAACTGCAGAAAACCAATTCACAAAAGACCTGTCTCTGGAATGAACTGTGACAACATAATAAAGAACCTAGATCAGTAATGATGCTGTGAGATGAACAATTCCCAGGAGCCTGTTTTGTGTCCTGTGGAAAGGGAAAGAAAACACCAGCTGTTTGGAAAATGACAGACATTCACAATTTACTCTCAACTACAAGAAAGTCATGGACATGTGATTTACTTGAGCAAATATGCAGAGCTTTTCCCTTCTTATATAAATACATGATATATATTCACATATCTTCTTTCTCCCCAAATCCCCACTTTAATTCCACTATTCTCTAAAAATTGATGGGACTGAGTTTTGAAAGGAAATATTTTCTTTGCCACTACAAGCCAATTTTTAAAAGAACTAAAGCAGGGAAATTGAGAAATAAATAATTTAAACTTCAAAGCTCTTTGAAGAAGCCACTTCAGGGACACCACAAATCATTTAGATAAAGGGGCTTTTGTTCCTGTCAGGAACCCAGTAGAGAAGTCCAAGGCCACCCCTAACACCTAACCTGGTTCTGTTACCATGATTTTGTCACTTTCTCTTATGTAAGATCCTATGTGCAAATAGATTGTTAACAGAGACAAGAAAGCTATTTCCTTTGAATTACTATCTTCATTATACCCCTGCAGGCTTATGGGAACAATGATGTACAAACTCCATTACAGGACAGGGAAGCAAATACAGATGTTCTTCTGAATACTGGATTACCTATCTCTTTTCAATGCAGAAAAAGAAAGATAGCCCTTTCTGTCTCTATGAATTATTGCTTAGAAATATAAACGTCACTTTAGATTGAATAAATTGCAACCCACATGAATCCTTAGAAAGAAACTCTACCCCTCTACACCATATCCTAATATTTTGGTATATTAGTACTTCCCAGCACATGCGATGGAATCTCCAGCAACTTTTCTAACATTTTCAGTCACCTTCAGAAAATGAAAACTGCCTTCTGGCACAATCCTATCACTCAAAATTGTCACTACATATGTAACATGTCTAGTCCTGGTAACACAACTGAATGCTGGGTGAAAAGCTCCAAACTTCCAACTCCCCCAGCCAGGCCCTGAGACAGAGAGGGGGAAGAGCGTTGGCTCTGCCATGGCCAGGTTTGCTGGCCTCTGACTTACTAATCTAGACTTCGTGGATTTCTCAGATTCTCTCTGTGAAAATTCTGTTTCTTTGTTTGCTGTTTTCTTGTGGCGAGATCCCACTATACAGACCTCAAGCTCAGAGCAATTCTTCTGCATCAGCTGCCAAGGAAACGGCTTTTACTGTTCTCCAGCTTCAGCTCTTGCTTGACCCCAGTCCACAGCTTGCATTGGTGCTGTTTGACTCCAGCCCCCTTCTAAGTTCTCGGCAAAAAAAAAAAAAAAAAAAAAAAAAAAAAAAAAAAAAAACGCTTTTGTTTCTTTCTCTAAACTCACCAGTCCATGTTCTTTCCAGCCCTCTCGGCTCTCTTCTCCCTCCTATGATCCATACCTGAGTATTCAGTATTCCCATTCCCAGCAGAAATCCTCCCCAGTTCACACAGTCCCTGTCTCTATCCCATGAACCCCAGGCCTCAGCCACAACTGCCTCTGAGTTCTCAGCAAGAATTGATCACGGTCTACCATGAGGCCCCAGAACACCAGAGGTAGGCACAGTTCTTCCTCCATGTCCCTCTCAGTGTCACACAGAAGGGAATGTACTTTCCTTATAGCTCCCTGGTCACTTTGTAGAGATGCAAAGGCACTCAGGGCTTCCATGAACATTGTCTTCCCTGGTCTCCTCAGTCCTAGCAAAGCTCAAAGAAGAGATTCTGAGTGAAAGCCACCAAGCCAGGCTTCCTTTCTTTATCCTCACTGCTTACAGAAGAGGTATGACTCCTACCATTGCTATGCAGTATCTGGGATCTATTGGTTTGTTCCTGGTCCTGAGTGTTTCAGCCATAACTAATAGTCCCATTTTTACTTTTTGATACACTTTTCATTATTTTTTTATAACTTTGAACTGCCCTCCAAGGCATTTCTAACAGAAAATACAAATGTTCCTTTATGGTAAATACATAATTTGTGTTCATATAAACATAGCTGAATCTGAGCACTTTATAAAGAAAAGAAGTTCTTTTATTTCTCAGGTTGTGTGGTTCAAGAGCAGAATGCCAAACATGTCAAGAAGCAGAGTAGAAGTCATCACAAGGGCAGCCAAGCATGGGCAGTCTTGCTTCTAGCAGCTTGCTGTCCTGAAAGCTAACTCACTCTACAAAACTGGTCTTCCTTCCTTCCTTGAGGATATCAGGACCCAGTCACCTTCCATCGGGCAACATTTCTTAAAATACCATCACCTCAAATCACCACACTGGGGACCAAGCCTCTAGAACCTAAACTTCTGGGAAGGTGTGCCCAAGCAACAGCCACAAGTAAAGTGTTCCACAGTATGAAATAACCAGCAGACATTCTTGAATGCTGGATCCTGGCAGGACATAATATGAGGTCATGAAGGTCATAATTAATATTCACAGTTGGCAGAAAATTTAAAGCAAGAATTTGAGAATGTTCAAATGAAACAACATTTAAATAAACAATACATATTAAAATGCAATAACTTGTTAATTAAAGTTTTTGTCCAGATCAATATTTTAAACACAAACCAGTAATTTCTACAGGAAGCTCCAAAGATCTCCTTCTGTATCCAAATCTATTCATCCCAGCTATGAGTCAATGTGGGTACCCATCAATGTAAAGCCCACTAAAGAAAATGCCTATATGAGTGTGCCTGTGTGCAGGGGTGTGTAGACATGGTCCAGATGCCTACAGAGACCTGAAGAAAACACTGGATTCCCTGGAATCAAAGTAACAGGTGGTTATAGGGTGCCCAATGTGGATGCTGAGAACAAAGCCTGGATCCTCTGAAAGAACGGTAAGTACTCTTAACCATGGAGCCATCTCTCCAGCTTATAGTAACTGGTTCCCATGTAATAGAACACATGTCTGGGAGGAGGAAGCTCATAAAATTCTGTTCTCAGCAAGTTAACATTCTGTTATTCTTCTTAAACAGTTCAGTGAACTTCAAAGTTTATTAAAGACTTCAAGGAAACCCAGTAATTAAAATAAACAATACCTACACAACAATGATTAAGAATCCTGTTCCAATCTCTGGAGGAGATGCTAATTTATTTTATATAAAAGGTGCAGAAAATGTTTTACTCCAAAAACCCTAAGGAATGCATTAAGCTCGGTTTTACAGATCTGGACAGTGAGAGCACATAAGGGAAAATGGTAATGAACTGTTTCACTTGAGTTCAGTGTTATCTGTTCTCTTCAGAACTAACTCAAACAGTTTTGCCTGGGACCTGGAATTATTAGTATTGTATCTTTAATACTGAATTTTGTGCAGGTTATAAGCTAGGGGCTCTGAAGAACATGTGGTTGAACGTAGTAAGATAAGAGGGGATGGGACAGGTTAAGGGAAAGAAGCAGGGCAAACTTCAGGAAGTACTTACAGAATATACCACAGTGAAGGGGAAGCTGAGTAGTATATCCGAACACAAGATGTTGGTAATGCAGAGCAAAGCCAGAGGAGGGAAAGGCTGGCGACAGCAGAGAAAGGAACAGTTGTACCTATTCCAGACATCACAGATGCCTGCACACTAGAATAACAGTTCTCAAGGCTTGCTTTGTCTCTTTGCAAATTGGCCACACCACAGTCAAAACTGTATTCATAAAACCAGTAACACAGTATTTACCTTATTAAGTATTGACAATTGTGCTCATGGTGGAAAAGTAATGGTGGATAAAACTGCTTGTGCATTAGCACAAATCAAAAACAAAACAAGACAAAAACAGTTAAATGTAATGCCAATGCATTGTTCCCCACCCCACACTAGAAAAACCGAAGACCACACACTACCAAATCACAGCACCACACACCACCAATGTATAGGACCACATACCACCAAAACATAACAATATGCATCACCAAATCATAGCACTACACATCAATACATCAACCTCCATGCACCCAACAAACAACACTGCACACCACCAATTTATAACACCACATACCACCACAGCATGGCACACATTATCAATACATAACACCACACATCACCAATACACACCGCCAATACATAAACCCTCACAACTAATACATAATACCATATATCAAAACATACGACAGCACCTATGAAAAGAGACTACACACTACCAACATACACACCACACACCAAAATATAATACAACACACCACCAAAACTAAGCTCCTAACTAACTAAAATCAAAACATATCACACACCACCAATATATAAGCCTACATAAATTATATGTAACACCACCACAAACCCTCAAAACATAACAGACATCATCAACATAAAAGCAATTGGGGCAAATTTTTGAGTTAGTGTTCCTAAGCAACATTTTTAAAGATTACTAAGAGGAGCATATGTAGCTAGAGTTTTCCTGCCTTGACCACAGTCAGGACAAATCTTTGTCACCCGCCAGTCCCACAGCCGCTCAGAACCAACCAAGTAAACACAGAGACTTATATTGCATACAAACTGTATGGCCGTGGCAGGCTTCTTGCTAACTGTTCTCTTATCTTAAATTAACCCATTTTTATAAATCTATACCTTGCCACGTGGCTGGTGGCTTACCGGCATCTTTACATGCTGCTTCTCCTGCCGCTGGCTACAGTGTCCCTCCCCCTTCTTCCTGTTTCCCCAATTCTCCTCTCTCTTTGTCCCGCCTATACTTCCTGCCTGGTCACTGGCCATCAGTGTTTTATTTATATAGAGTGATATCCACAGCAAGCATAACTTCACTGACTTTTAAAACATAAATCAGCATTATCCTAACATTGTACCTGACAAGATGGGGAGTCACACACAAGGGTATTGCTATAACCCAAACTGAATTGTTTCGGGAATAAAAGCTCTTGGGGAGCTTGACTTACCGACTAAATTGGATTCCTATTTTCCATGGAAGATCATTCATTAATACCACATACACACACACACACACACACACACACACACACACACACACACACACACACACAAAGCTATGGTAATCCAGATGTGAATATTTGGGATTTTTTTATGAAAGGTAAATAAAAAGATCATATAACTTTGATCAAAAATGGTTGTGTTTTGTGGCTGATGAAAATACATTTTCAAAAATGAATCATAATATTAGAAAAACATTAGCTCCTATGAGTACGTCCCAATATTTATATATTCTCTCCAGTAACAAAGAGTGATACTAAATGGAAGTGCCTTTTGATGCTGTGCAATGACATAATCAACCTCTGGAAGACTTCCAAAGGAGGCAACTGAGTATCTTCTAGCTGTTCTGTATGTTGTTGTAAAATCACTTGTGAACAAAAGAGTCCATTCAACGTGCATGCCAGAGCAGTGAACTGTAATGAAACAGAACAAAATGTTCACCGATCTGATTTTAGATTTCACATAAAAACCCTCTCTTAAGGAACTATCATTTGTTAACTTTGGCATGACATTAAAGAACATCCAGAATTTGGAAAAGTTATCTAAGCACTCTTCCCTTTTCCAATTTCGTGTCTGCATGTGGTAATCCCTTCTGCACATACCTCAGACAAATTAATATAACACTGTGAACCTCATGCAAATGTGCATGGCAGAGTACAAATGAGGAGTCTTCCATGAAATCAGCCACTAAACTAACACATAACAATGCAAACCAAAATACTCTTCTCACTAATTTCATAACTATACTTATTATCATAAAATTTTTATAAAGTAAGTTATTCTCGTTAATATTTAATGCCTACATTTATGCAAATTTTTTTTGTTTCTTTGTTGGTTGTACTAGGGATTAAATCCAGACTCTCATACAAATAATCTATGACTGAGTGCTGCCCAATGCATTTACCGTACAACACATTACAGTAGGTAACGGAAAATGAATGCCTGGTTATCACCTGAAGAAAAAGATGTACATACAATAATTCCTGGTTGTGCAAGCATACACAACCAGACGTTGCCATGGATAAACTATTGATGAGTAAGAAGCTGTAAGAACCAAAGATGACTATCCAGGACAAAGCCAATGGTTAAGGGGTCAATAAAAGCAGCTGATGACTTCTAGTCAGAAAGGAAAGACTCAGAAGGTGGAAGTTCTAGAAGCTAACCAAGAAGTGGGTGGACACAGGGGTCTCCTGGGGTGTAGAGAACAGCATGTACCAAGTAATAATGATATCAAGGAAGTGACTAGATTTCTTTAAGAGGAAGAAAATAGTATCTGTTTCAAAAAATGGAGTAGGGCTGGGAATGCACATTAACAAATGAAGGACTGAGGGTGTTTTGCTTCTTAAGATAACATATGGCTTTAGGAACTAAAGGGAGCCCAACAAAGGAGGAAACAGCCAACTGAAGCTCAGAAAACAGGTCATTTTCATTCAGGAAATACCGTAATGAGTAGATGGAAATGTTAATCAAATATGTACACTCCATATTTTTTTCAGGCAGAAGCCCCTTCAGTATGTTTTTAAATCCTTAGGAATAAAAGAAGAGATAAATGGAAATGAAGGAAGAGCTGTTCCTAGAGTGGAGAAGGTGGATTCCACAGTGCCCTCACCCCTCACCAAGGAGAACTTTTTCTTCAATGTCAGGAGCTGAGGAGGCAAAAAAAGGAATGTTGCTAGACAAGCCTCAGAGTGAAGAAGGAACAGATAACTGGGAGGGTCTACCAAACAGCTTGATTCCTTTTCTCTACAGCTATTATTAAAATGTCATGCTGGAACTGAACCAAGTGGGAGGAAAGGCTGCGTGCTGGAGAAAGTCAGAAACAGAGTGAGAAGGCTGATGGAGGGCACGGGAGGACCTCAGGACCATACAGCACATCCCCAAACACATCAGCAGATGAGACGAATCAGCACAGGTCATGTCAACAAGAAGGCTTCAACAAGCATCTGCTGATTTGGTATCTAACATGTTCTATTAGCAGTTTATTATTTCTCTCAGTGTTATTCAAGTGAAGGCTCTATGAAATTTCATTTCATACCTACAATATTTCTCAGAAGGCCCATGTGTATGTGCATGCCATGTTCTTGCTATGACCCAATATCTTGTCCAGCATTTGTGAGGAGAGGTGCAAAGTAAATTTATCTTACCTATATCAAACCATGTTTGTGTAAAAATATTAACTCTGATTTGTCAATGTAACCACTTACTCACTTGATTCTACTGTACTATTAAGCACAAATAAGCTGTTAGGCACAAAGATTTATATCCATGTTCCAAAACTATATATGGCCACCTACTCTCACTTGTGTGCAACATAGATTGTTAACACACACATGATTCCGCTAAAAAAGTAAAAGACATCATCATATGACGGATTCAATTTAGTCAACTGCCAAAATATATGTGTGAAAGAAAAAGGATTCGGGGAGAGAAAAAGAGTTTAACATCAGTCCTAATCACAGGCTTATGAAAATAAATTTAAGTATTATTAATGTCATAGCGATGCTTGATTTTAGTTTACCTCTTCTAGTTTAAAATCACTGTGGTGACCAAAAAAATCCCACTTAAAAAAAAATCCATTTTCTCTTGGGACCCATCTATAGTATCCTTTAATTTAGATATGTCTTCTACATTTCTCTCCTTAGTATTGGCTTTATAATTTGACTTATACAAAAGACGTCTAATTTATTTGATAAGAAAAGGCCTTACTTAGAAGTTATTTATTCTTCTATTTACCAAAGAAAGCAAGCTGCAGTAAAACTAATCCAACAATACATAACAAACATTTATGACCATGCAAGTACCAGTTGGGACCCTCTGAACAAACTTCCACATAGTTTTACCTCTTGAAAATGATGGTAACAGGCATTTAACATAGTATTACATGTAAGATAAAATCAGAAGGGGAACACTTTTTTTCCCTTCTAAACGTTGAATTTCAGTTTCCGAGACATTACCTAATCACACTTCTATAGAATGCTGTTAGTTCACAGAACTCACACCCTCAACTGAAACTACTAACTATTTAAAAGTTCTACCTGGTAGGACAAGGCAATATTTACTCAGCTAAATCCTGAAGAACTGGCAAAATCTGGATAAATAGAAAGTTAAGTTTCTAAACTAAATGTAAAATAATGATGATGATGATGATGATGATGATGATGATGGTAATGATGATAATGATGAAGATAATAGCATGGAAAGGTTAGGAAAAAGAAGTACATCAAGCTTTCTAAAACAAGATAGTAGCTGCAGCCAAAGTTTGGAATATAAAATCAAGAGCCCCTTGAAATCTAGGGTTAAAGAAAATATGCTGGATTATTGGGCAAGAACAAGATCTTGTGGGTTACTGAATGTAAGACTAGCAAGAAGAAAATGAAAACAGTATGCTTAGATGTATAACAATAAGGTGACTAAATTGGAAAATACCACAACAGCTCTGTTGACTATGATGTGAAGTGGAGATGCATTGAAAAGAAATCTGAGCACAATGATAGAGGAGGTCATTCCAAAGGAAAGAGGTGGGTTCCATTTCAGTTTCATGCCTGACTAACTGGAATAATGGGGATGCCAATTTTTAAAACTGGAGAATTACTTGGAAAGACAAGATCATTAATTCAAGTGATTGCAAAATAACAGTGTGCCATCAAAGAGAAATTGCAAAGTAGAGAGTATGAAAATACATAATCGAACACCAGAAAAAAAAAATCCTGGTCCAGGTATACAATGATGACAACATAGGCAATCTCCATGTGTATCCACTTTGTAAATTATCTTTTTCAATCAGTCTCTCATCTTTGGCCAACATTTTCATCTTGAACTTTTCTACAAGGAGGCAAGAAGCTGGAACTAAGTAAAGAGCCATTCAGTCCGCTATTGAAAACTAGTTAAAAGAATCTATAGAGACTAATGAGCACCATACTAAATTGCCTGAACATGGCTTTCCTTTGTCATTGTAATCTTACCTCTCATCAGTATACACAACTGAAGTGCATATGATCTAGCATTACATGTTTGAAAGAGACAGAAGTTCTCAGCAAAGGTATCAAGTGCATTTATATTTATACATAATATTTCAGTTTATGAACAAGTTTATAGAAATAACTCCCATTCTTTTCCAGTGTGTTCACAGAACCAAAAGAAAATCTGAGTTGCTTATGTCATGATTTTGACACTAGAGTTCCAAGGGTTTGAGAAAACTTATCAGAGGATAGGGAAAATGTAGGCTGACATGATTGGACACCCACACAAGAAAAGCTGCCCAAACCACTAAAGGCTTCTTGTGAAGCTCCTCAGAGTGAAGACATAGTATGAGCGAAAAAGAGAAAGGAAGAAAAACAAGATTGTGTAGTGAACACTTAAATCAAAAATCCTGAAAATAAAAATGGGGTGTTTCCCAAGATGGTGGCAGTCCTGTTCAGTGTCCTGACTCCAGAACTGGCTGATAGCAGAAGCGAGCACCTGAGTGTACCCAGGAATGCCGTAGGGGTGAGCAGCCTATGCCAATCATGTGCAGAGGTTTGAGAAGACAAGGTAAAGCTCAGAAGTTCCACAAAAATTCAGGCTCCAAGCATTTTAGTAGATGCTGGGCTCTAAAAAACCCTCAATATACCTGAGCCATGCACTCTAACAACAAGGGGACCTTCCAGTGATCATGTCTCCCACCAGGATCTCCTGGTGAGCTCTGAGCATCCATCACCCTGACTGACCTCAATAAGGACAACTGAGGCCATGACTAGTTATCATCCAGCGCTCTCAAGGAGCACAGTTCTCGGGAAGTGTCTGCTGCAGAGCCAACGCCCACTCACTGTCCTTCCCCCACCAGTGGACAGGGGCATGGTGGCTTGCTATGCACTGCCCAATCCAACTTCAGCTCACTTCCTGCTGCCTCTCCCCATTGTCTGTGAGTGAATGCTGCCAGATATTGCTTACATCTCTTAGAGCTAGGCTGACTGATAGGTTTGTTTGCTGTGAGTTGTCCTCCATTTTTTTTATGTATGAATAATAAATGACGCATCTGAGAACCACACCAGATTGTCTGCCTCATGTTCAAGACAGTTCTCTAACATACTTGATAAACACATTAGTTACACTTACTATTATCAGCTGCCAGATCCTTGACATTCAGAGGCCTCAGCATAAGAATGTGCACCATTAGCTCCACAATGGCAAACAGAGTGATGCACACCAGGACAGGGCCCAGACAAGCTCAGAGAAAAGGAGTTACCCTGTCTCCTACAAGTGAAAATTGAGACAGACAATGTCCTTCAGTGTTTTTATTTTTTTTTTCTTTTTCTTCCTGGGATCATTAAGCATATTTCTGCTTGTTCTTGTTTCTAGAATATGCAACGATGAAGTCGTAGTCATATGACTATGGAAGTGTTGATCATGTCCGTTTGTCATCATGTCCGTTTGTCATCCCTGCAGTCATTTCCTCAGAGGTATGATGGATTGACTTATCTTTTCCTACTGGATTATGTCAGAAAAGAGATTTTTCTGGGTTTAAAGGAGATTTTAAAACAACAACAAAAACTGATTATAAAATTTCAGAGGGAAATTATAGTGGTTTTTTGTTTGTTTGTTTTTTGTTTTTGTTTTTCGAGACAGGGTTTCCCTGTGTAGCTTTGCACCTTTCCTGGAACTCACGTGGTAGCCCAGGCTGGCCTTGAACTCACAGAGATCCTCCTGACTCTGCCTCCTGAGTGCTGGGATTAAAGGCGTGAGCCACCACCGCCTGGCATGTTTTGGTTTGGTTTGTTGGGTTTGGTTTTTTTTTTGTTTTTTTGTTTTGTTTTTTTTTTTTTTAGACAGTGTTTCCCTGTCTTTCTGGCTGAACTGGAATTCCTTATGTAGATCTGGCTGGCTTTGAACTCACGGAGATACTCCTATGTCTCTCTCTCTCCTGAATACAAGGATTAAAAGTGTGCACCACCAAGCCTGGCTTAAAGGAAAACTAAGGTCTTTAAATTCACCTCAAGACAGAGTCATATGCATTTTATATACTAGAAATTTCCAAGTCAATCCACCAAAATTAAAGGCAGATCTATCAAACTGGCCCAAGATAAAATTTAAATTTGCAGAATGAAGACTCTAATTCCTATTGCTATTAGATAATTAAATACAATGCTAGGGTTACAGAATTTTAAAAATCTCACAAGTTGAAATGGCCTTAAACAACAACATATGGTCTACCTAGATATCCAATTTGAAATCCGTTAACATAGGCCTGCCAAACACATTTCCCATGCCAGAATGCCTCTAATGACAACAACTTCCCCACCTCTTCTCCAGTCAATCATATCTCATCTGATCTCTAATTGAAAGTTCTTACATGGGAGCCAGATTCTCACTCCCTAAAGCTTGTATTCATTAGACTGGCTTTTAGCTGATACCAAGCCATAAAGTCTGGTTTCTTATTTACCTCACAGGTTTTTCAAACATTTGAAAACATTGTTCAATTATCTTAGTTCCTTTAGCACTTCCTAGTATGAAAAGATCTTAACTGCTTCTATCGCTTCTCTGTCCTGGACCTATTGAGTAGAACAGTGCAGAAATGCCTATGTACTTTGCTTTAAATTTCTGTTGAGTATAACACTATATATACATATATGTATATATGTATATACATATATTATGTATATAACTATATAGATAGATTCATTTATATCATTATAATGGTATCATCAAATATTTTCCAAATAGTCTATCTAACCCATACATGCACAAATGATAGGTGAACCAAGGGTAACTCATTTACCTACCTTGTTAGGCTCTGTTCATTACTTTATTTTTATTTTGTTGTTGTTATCATAAAAAGTAAATGGGTTTCATTATGACAATTTGCTACATATGTATCATTGTGCTCCATTCATATTCACCATAATACCTACTCCTATTCACCTCCCTACACCTGCTGGTCCCTAACCTCCTGCAAGATAGGCCTTCTTTACCCACCCTACCATTCATCTATCCATATATATGGATAGATGGCACTCTTTGGTCCAGAGACTGAGATGGAGAGGATAGTGATGAAGATATCAGACTCTAGTCATCAAGGGTCTTCTGTGTAGAGACAAGAAATGTCAGCCATATCAAGAAAGCCATGGAGTTCCTGCAAGGTGTCTCAATATTGGAATGACTTAATTAAAGCTAAGATCTGGAAAAACAAACAAACAAACAAACAAACAAACTCTAGAGTCTGTGTGGAGAAGGAATGGCTAAGAAGCAAACCAAAAACAAAACCAAGAATATATATATGATTCTGCATATAATATCAATATGCAATTCTTTTCTTTCTGAGTCTTAGACCCTTTATTTGGGATTATACTGGATACCAATTCTGCCTCATTAAATTTTCCAACATTACAAATTTCATTTTGTATGAGTCTTTTTCTTTAAAGTTTTCTTTTAACCACTGACAAAATGTTGAATATAATGAAGTCAAAATTCTGCCACATTCAAACACAGCCTAGGGTGAAAATGTTCCACCCATCAACCTAGTTGTGAATACATCTAGTTGTCCATATGTTGAGACCCCATCAATGATGTGAAATCCAGATATAACAGAGCCAGTAAGAAGCAAAGACATTTGGGTTTCCCTGGACTTTACTGAAGAAATTTTCACTTTACTTATATTTTGCACCAGGCATTCTGTCGTTATCTTTTAATGAGTCAAGTAAGACACTGTTCTTTCATGAATTTACAAAGAGCTGGAGAAGAACACAGTTATAACTGATAAGTTCCAGGAAGAGTTATGAACATGGGAGACAAGTAGAGGGCTGTGGAGATGGAGAAGGTGATTACTGAAATTGTCAAAATGAGGAAAGAGACTGGGATGCCTCCTAACAACCATAGTGCCAGCCTAGCGTACATGAGGCCCTTAGCTTGATTCACAGCATCAAGCACACACACACACACACACACACACACACACACACACACACACACACACACACTTCTTAAAGTAGAGATCATGGTTTTAAATTTTGATTAAGTTTGATGTCATTATCGAAATGTCAGTTTAAAATGCTGAATGAGAAAGGATACATGCAATAGTATTTGTTCAGGCAGACAGATTGAGAATCAACAGTGAAAAAGTGATAGTCACTGTCATGAGTTTGGAGCAACAGCATCAAGGTAGAGGTAGAAGTTATCTAACACTGGTGCATTAACTATTGAGAAGAACACTGGTAGTCATGGGAAAGAACAAGTGTGAATGAGAGGTGATTTGTGTGCACTCTTTGGTCCAGGGACTGAGATGGAGAGGACAGTGATGAAAATGTCAGACTCTAGCCATCAAGGGTCTTCTGTGTAGAGACAAGAAATGTCAGCCATATCAAGAAAGCCATGGAGTTCCTGCAAGGTGTCTCAATATTGGATTGACTTAATTGGGTCTAAGATCTGGAAAAAAAACCAAAAATCTCTAGAGTCAGTATGGAGAAGGAATGGCCAAGAAACAAACCAAAAACAAAAACCAAGAAGTGAAAAGATTACAACAAGCCTTATTACAGATTGTAGGGAAGATAATTCAAACAATGTCTATAAAGAAGTGAAAGTGAAGACACTCCAGATGTGGCAAAGAAGAGCTGCTGAGCTGCTGAGTCTTGGTGACTGCTGAATCTGAGAAACTAAGAGCAGGTTAAGAGTCATCCTAGAATGGAAAAGGAGCTGTTGAGGTCATTAGCTGGCAAATGGGAGCTATATATTAGGAGAGGTGTGGAGGAGTTCTAAGTGCAAATTTTAGCATGTTAAGCTGAGCTTTGCAACATGATGTAGTGGGTGGTACCCTCCACACAGCTATGAACTAGAAACAAAGACCTGGGTAGTAGTAGTGAGTGACCTCAGCTATACACATGAGTTTAGGCAAAATCTCACAGGCAGAACAGAAAATCACATTGAGACATCTCTCCAGTGCCTCTCCTGTATATTAAAATGTGTATTCTCATAATGGGATTCCCAGTGGGAAATTTCTGATGGAAAAGTAGAAATATTTAATGCTTGTTCACTACAAATATGCTAGCTAGCTACATATGATCCCATTGCTTACCAATGCCATTTTCAAAGAGTTTAAGTAAACCAAAGGTCAACAGGCAAGAACCTGACAATATTAAGAAGTATTCATTTTCTATCCTCAACCTCTAAGATTTCTAATTCTCATTCTGCTAAGCAAGACACCTAATAAATTTACACAAAACAAACAGTTTAGATTGCAAAACTACACAAAACTGAATAAGATTATCTTACAGCACATTACTATGGCTGAGATTCTAGCCTGAGATTTTAGAGAACCCTCTTATGGTGGAACAAATTCCAGCCAGAGAAATGACTTCTGAATTTCTTAAGCTCCTTTTCTTAAAACAGATTTTCTATTTATTTTACTTGTTTTTTTTTTTTTTAAGCTAGATCTCACTGTGAAACCAGGATGGCTTTGAACTCTCAATCCTCCTGACAACTACTGGGATCATAGCATTGCATTCCTATGCCAGGAGACACTTATTTATAAGAAAAATATTCAACCAAAAATATACAATGGTAATTCAACAGGGCACACTTACTTTTAATATATTTATGTATTTATTTTTATGATCATGTGTGCATGCTTGTGTCACAGCATGCTTGTGGATGTCGGGGTACACCTCTGGAAGCTGGTTCTCTCCTTCCACTGTAAGGGTTCCAGAGAGCTGCTAACTGGGGTCCTTATGCTCAGCAGGACACACCTTTACCTGCTGAGTCATCTGCTCTGTCCTACTTACATGCCGATGAGCTAGATGTTTGACAGAATTACTAAATCGCCAGTAAATACTTAGTCTCAAAATTATACAAATAAAATAAAATGATAAATTTAAGGCTATGGCAGAAACCAGTAAAGATCAACTTCCACCTCATTATATATGAAGTATTGTGTGACAAGGGGTTCAATAGACATGGCAGCACCTTCTCAAACAAGAGAAACTTTATCATCTTACCTTACTAAAATGATCTGTCTTAATACCTATAGACACAACTTATACTGACCATTTATATTTGTTGGGTAATTTAATAATGTAGTTGTAGGGGGGGAGGGAAGAGCATGTGTCCTCTAAATACTACTTCAAGGTAAATGGTGGCATCAAGACTTGCTGTTGTGAACTTCAAACAATTTGACTTTTGATGCAGGAAGTATGGCAGGGTCTTGATGGGGAGGTAAGTACCTGAGCCAAATCACTTACTCAGAAGAAAACACGAATGATCCACAATAGCCTGACCCTCCCCCCCCTCCCCCACCACCACACACAGCCACCACGGCTACAGGCATATACCAGCTTGTATCAACAAAGAATATTTAGAACTTGAAAATGCATCTTTCACATGAGAAGAAGAAGGCCCAGAATCATCTAGCTCCCTCAAAGGCTAATCTCTTGATTAAGATACAAAAATCATAACATTGAGGAATCCTGATGTCAGCAAGTGGTGGATAGGATGGAGCCTGCCTCTTCATCACTCAGCAGATACAGAAGGGTACAGAGGCCAAGGAGAAGCATGCATATAATTCAAAGTATAAGATAATAATGTGACCCTTACACAACACTGTTAAATAGGTAGGATGTCAATGGTAAAATTATGAGATGCCTCTTGACATGATATGAAGTGTATTTAATGCTAGACTTTCTTCTCCATGCACATCTGTACAAGTATCAGTTGCAATATATGAAGTCTAAGTTACTTGATATACAAAATTTTTCTTCCTAAAGACACTTTGTGCTTCTTAGAGACATCTATAAAAGTGCAATGGTTCACATGTAAGTCACAATGCTGGAATAAAATGTTGTCTGTGGTCAATATGACATCTCAAACATCTTAATTGAAAAATGGCCTATAACAGCAAAGTAATCACATGTGCTGTATTATTACCTAAAAACATTGTAATATGTAGAAATCATTATATAGTGTTCACCTGCTGGATATTTTCAGTTTTTATTGGCCAGTAATATTAAACCCTCCCAGAAAAGAACCCAAGCTGATAAACTTTGCTTTAGAGAGATTATAGCTGGATTTTGTCTTTACAAGTAATTCTATATTTTATTACACACTTTTGGAGGGATACACTAAAATCCTTTTGTAAATCCTTTATAAACAAATACTGAAAAAGAAATGTTGTCTACCATGCAAACTGACTTCCATCGTGATATACCAATACAAATGTAATAGACCTCAAGATCATAGTTTATCTGGTTCTTAATAAATTTTCAGATTCTTTTTAAATCTACCTTTGGAACCTTTTTTTTCTCAAAAGATGGACTCTTATCATCCAATTAAAATTGCATATGTGGCCTCGGAAAGCTATAATAACTTGTTTCACTTTTGTAAATGATATGTGAAGATGTAGGAACAAGGCCTCCTTTACCACTGGGAAGGGACCATGACATTCCAAACCTGTCTACTCTGGCATTTTGCTAGCAGGACACAACGGGTGCCTGACTGGCTGTGGAAAGACACGTGGATGGGCGTTTTAATAACCAGTCTGGCTGTCAACAGAAGCAGCAACACGGCTCTGCAGAAGGATATAAGATGAGAAGGACGTACGAGGGGCACAGGTACTGCTTCTTTTTCCCCTTCCCTTTCTTGGAAGATTTTTCTTTCGAACACGCTTCTTCAACCCACAAGGACATGAAAATGAAAAAGGAGACTGCCAATGAAAACTTCATCTTGAAGGTGGAAGTTTCAGCAGCTCAATCTACAAGAGAAAACAGGAAGACGTTCATACTTAAGAAGCCTGTGATATGCCTGGGACTTCTCTTTAAGGAGCTTCTCCACGGCTACCCAACAGGCAAACGTATTTGTATCTCAAATCCTACTTCAGGGTCCATTTAAGTTTTCTTCACATAGCACTAAACTCTCCTGACTATTATGGTGAAACAAACATATGGAGAAGAATATTACAGTAAAACTCAGTTCAAACATATGGAGGAAACAAGCTTCCAATAGGATACAATTGGAGATTGTACACTTTCTAACTCTGGGGTGATATGAAATTAAAATTTGCTATTAAATTGGAGAGTATTCAAATATAGGTTCAGACAGATACCTGTAAGGATGTTTAACACACTGTTTAAATAATTCTCTCTGGCTAGTACATTCGATGTATTTTTTTTTAATCTACTTTGTGTAAATCTTTGCATGTATGTTTTTTCAAAAACAGCCAAATATTTAATTCAAAGCATTAAGCAACTGACAGATACAAAGAAAGATTAGCATGAAAGAGTTTCACACTCTATATCCATTGGTTTTATGTATATCATTAAATCTGCATGCTACTTTTTACCCTGAAAATTCCATGCTTTAATATAAGTTAGCTTGTTAGTTTTCCCATTCATGTGAGAACTCTTGTAACACACTTCACCAAAAAAGATTTTCTTTAGGTAATAGTAAGGAAACAAAACTGGAAATGTGCTCACACTCTTCAGATAATCTTGCTACCTATATTTAATATCTCTGCCCATGCCCCTAAGAGAATATCCTTGCCAGAGTCCAATACATAAAATGCAAAAACCATCAAGCATTTACTGACAGCAGAATAGTTTTTTTTTTTTTTTTTTTTTGGTTTTTCGAGACAGGGTTTCTCTGTGTAGCTTTGCGCCTTTCCTGGGACTCACTTGGTAGCCCAGGCTGGCCTCGAACTCACAGAGATCCACCTGGCTCTGCCTCCCGAGTGCTGGGATTAAAGGCGTGCGCCACCACCGCCCGGCTCAAACAGCAGAATAGTTAAAAAGCACTTTTGTGTGTTTTTTCAGACCATAAAATTGTTTTCTATAACCTGAGACCCAAACACCCAATTCCCATCCCACTCTTGTATCTGCATTGCCAATGTCCTGTTTTTAACCACCACCACCCCCGACCAGGTTTACCCCAAATTTATCCTCTACACCCCATAGCAGGCCCAAAGGGCATGCTACTAGGTTTTTCACTAGCATCCACCACGACTCCCAGGGAAGAGTCCCAACACCGCAATAGGGCTGTCCCCTTTGGCTCGCCCCTGCCCTCCGGGAGCACTGCCAGCCTCCACAGCCAGGCTCCCGCGCCCCTGTCCCCAACACTCGGTGGTTTTCCCGATCGGCCAATGCTGGGCCAGGTGATGCCGCCCAACAGCACCCAAGGGCCCATGCCGCCGCATGTCCCTATCCCGGGCCCTCGGCCCGTCCCGCGCGGGCATCGGACTCTGCATCGTCCTGGGAACTCGCCCCGGGCCCCCGCTCCGCCTCGCCGCAGTACGCAGAGCGGGAGCCCGCGGCGCGGGGACCTCGCCGCCAGGCCTTACCGTCCGCGCCCCGCAGCCCTCCGCCCAGGTGACGGCGGCGCCGGTCGCGGGCGGGCGCAGAGGCAGCTGCGTCCCGCGAGTCCCCGCCGCCGCCCGCGCCGCTGCCGCCGAGCCTGACGCGTCTGCTCCGCCCCCGAGCGTGCGCCGTGGCGCGCCGCGGACATCTGCGGGGACCGCGGGCGGAGGAGCGGGTCGCAGCCAAGAGGGACTAGACTCCACAGCAAGGGGAGGGCGGCGGGGAGGACGTCGAGGCCCTTGCTGGGGCACCATTGCAGGGAGCCCGTCAGACTTGTCCCCTTTTAGGGAACCGCAGGGGCCCCAGGGGCAGACTGTTGGGAGAAAAAGAGGTATAAAGCAGGGTGGCAGGGCTCGAGGGTCTGCTTGTGACACTAGTTACACAAGGTGCAACATCAGATGGCCTTCCTGAACCAGACTGGAAGGTTCCTGTGGTTTCATCATCTGCCCGTTCTGGTGGCTTCTAAATGTCAGAAGGATAATTCCAATTTCTGAAACCTGACCTTTCCTATGCAGGCTGCATCTGGGCAGACTCATTACAGCATTATGGTGCTCAAGGAACACGGATCTTAACATGGCTCACACAATTAACATTGTGCAGAACAGGGTCCCTTCGTTCTCTGGGCTCACCTTATCACAGTCTGTCCTCAGTGTGCCTGGACAGTTGCATGTCCTTCCCAATTTTGTAGAGGGCGAAACTGAAGCTCGGGTGGCTAAGGGATTTAACTTGGGGGTTACAGATCTTAGATAGGATTTCCCAGAAACTCCCAGTGATTTTATGACTGTACCAGTTAGTGCCTGCCTTTTGATACTAAACTGCTTTAGCTCTCATTTCCATAGTGAAGAAGCAGCTTTATGTGCGTGATGTAGGCTCCTGGATAAAAAGTGAGGTTTGTATTGGTGTGTGTGTGTGTGTGTGTGTGTGTGTGTGTGTGTGTGTGTGTGTGTATGTTGAAATAGGAGTCTCCCTTTGTGGGCCAGGCTGGCTTCAAACCCTAGATGGACTTGCTTGTGTCAGGCTACTGCTGGAAAATTATACCCACCTATTGGTAACTCTACAGGAGGGCCTAACTGACTTGAGTCCAAGTGGGCAGGGCCTAGCATTGCGTGTGTGTGGAAGTACAGATGTGTCCGCTGCTACATGTGTTGGCCTGCAACGCATGGTGAGACTGGAGCACTCCCTCCACACAGCCATCTTCTTTCAGCTTCACAAAAGCACTTGGCTTCACAAGAGCAGTGATCATTATTTACAGCGCTAAGTCAGAGTGGCCCTGTTTAAAGGCAGCACTAAATGAAACAGCACACCTTAAATTGTATCAAAATATGACCATGCAATTTACAGGCTCACAAAAAGGACACCATGTTATTGCACACATTTTTATCATGTAACATTTGGAGAATAGGCCATATAGAGGGAATAAGAAGTTAGTGTTTATGTAACCACGTGAGGGTGGGAATGGAGTATAACCTGGTAACCCCGTCATGGAGAGTCTGAAGTAATGAAATAGACTTAGCTCTCACATATGACTATATGGGCACATGTAGACCATCCGTGTTCAAAATCTCCACAGCTAGTCCAGTTTTCCTATCATTGACTCTTAGTGTGTGTGTGTGTGTGTGTGTGTGTGTGTGTGTGTGTGTGTGTGTAAAATATTCTAGGTAGTATGACCCAGCTGCAGAAAACCGGAAGTCCTGCTTCTCAGTTAGTCTTACTGCCATTCCTCGACTGTTATGGGTCAGCCACATCCATATCTCAGAGAGAACTGTTGAGACAGGTAGTTCTCAAGATATACTACTTTGCCTAAGCAAGCAGACCCTCTCCCTACCAAAAAGGGGGGGGGACCACAGGTTTCTCAAGGCTGCCTTACCCTGCATGTCTGTCCTTCACAGCCCTATCAACTCATCTCTGTACTCAAGCACCCTGCCCATTCCTATAAGAGTCCATAGCAGTTGCCTGCCCTTCACACAACTTCCCTTCTTGTGAGGAAAGTTGATGCCCCTTTCTGCTGTGCTAATAAATGCAGTTTGATCTGTTGAGGTCAGACTTTGGTCTCTTTTCTGCCTTTTGTCCCCTTACTCTGTACTCCAAAAAAAATCTATCATAAAGGAGAATGGGGCTATTCACTAAAGTGTGTTCAGGAGTTTTGCTGAATTTGTGGAGTTTTGTGCCCAAAGCTTAGAGAACAGAGTTAATGATCTAAATGGGTCTCTATTAAGCAGGAGAAAAATTACATTCACAATTTTGAGTATTTTTCTATGAATATGATGAACTTATAGTCATATGGTTGTTGACTGTGGTATTATATTGTGAAAGAGGAAACTTCTAAATAAGTGTCATGAAGCGGTTTATTTTCTGTAATCTGTTAAGTGTTGACTTACTTTCCTAGATTTTTCTTTTTCCATTTCCAGTCTATTCATCCATCTATGTGTTTTAAAATATCATATAGATTACTAAATTTACCTCATCAGACTACACTTCTTCCAGATACTACATATACAAATGCTTTTTCAACATCAAACCTTTCATATGTAATATGTATGTTGTGTTAATTATTTTTCTCATTGCTGTGAATAAGTTTCTCCATAAGAAACAACTTAAAAGAAAGAATTCATTGGCTTACAGTTCTAGGGACACAATCCATCAAGGTGGGGAAGGCCTGGTAGCAGGAATGGGAGGTGAATGGTAATACTGCGTCTAAAGTCAAGAAGCAGAAATCAATGAATGCTGACTCAAGCTTGTTTACTCCTTTGTATTGGATTTAGTTGCTAGCTCAGCCGTGGAATGGTGCCACCCACAGCTAGGTTCTGTTTTCTCACTTCAGTTACCCTGGTACGAAAAATACTCCCATGCATAAACATGCCCAGAGATTTGTCTCCTAGGTGAGTCTAGAGCCTGTCAAGATGGCAATCACTATTAACCACTGCACATGTCAAGCTCAACACTTAAAATCTGAACTGCGTTTCTCCAAAACTAATCCATAAGAAGCCTTTCTCTTCTCCACTGATGGAAACTCATCATCTGGGTTTGCAGGACCAAAAATTGTGAAGCTGTTCAAGATTTCTTTTTCTCACATCTACCATCAATGTAGAAATCCTGGAATCCAATTTCCTTTGACCACATGCACTACAACCACCCTAGAATAAATCCCCATCAGCTGTCCTACAACACTGTTCTCCTGTTTCTAAATCTTCTCAGCACAGCATCCAGAGTGACAACCTTCAGTTGTCAATGTTTCATGTTGTATGATGTTATTCCTTAGGTCAAAGCCCAGCAGTGTGACCCCAGGACATTATGAACCAAAGTGGATATAATCATCTTCAAGATCTTCTCCATGCTCCCCCCTCCTCTGTGACTCTGTTCCCTTCCTGCTCCCTCTTTTCAGCTGCTCTGATTTTGTCTGTTCTCGTTCCACCTGGGATTCTTGCCTCTAATTGTTCCCCTGTGGTCAAAACGATCTTCCCACCGACAGCCATGAATTATCTCTTTAATACTTTTGTCTTCTTTCTCAGATACCAAGACTGCATAGAGACTGAGTAAATGTTATTTAAAAGTTCAAACTTTCCTCCTTCCAAGAATTTGTGATCACTTTAGACCTCCTTCTTCTTTCCCATGGTATTTATTACATTCTGATATTCTCTAGAATGCACTATTGTGCATGGTATTTATTACATTCTGATATTCTCTAGAATGCACTCTGCTGGTTGAGTGGTAAGCTCGATAAAAACAGGAGCTTCTTTCAGTTTTTATCTACTGATATTGCTCAAGGAAAATGCAAACGATAGTACATAATTTGGAGAATTGCTCCAGGAACCAAACATGTTAATTGGGGTTAATTATTTGAAAAGGAGAGGAAGAGCCAAAATAATACCCTCCACCATTTATGCTTATTTCTGTTTGCTTCATAAAATGGTAGATTTATGAATTATAAAACCCAGTTAGATAATTAATTTCTGCTTTTGATTCGTTTATTTACTACTAGCTGGAGAAATTCTGTGGGCCTATCTCAAAACTGTCAGTAAGAAACATACTCTCTGTGTATACAGACCTGCCCTAAAATATGTCAATCTATCTTTCCTGAACATGTAATTTAAATAGAGTCATAAGTATCTTAAATCAAACATTGGAAGAAGAGAAGACTTATTATAATATCATTTGGTCTACAAGAAAGGACTTTTTGTTCTTATCCTCTCAAGTAACCTCAAAACGTAAATAAAATATTAAGTATAAGTTCATTTCTTTATTGCTCTTCCACCTGACTCATTCTACACTGATAGCCTGAATTATAATCATCATTCTTGAAGTTTTCATCAATATTCCATTCCATTTGAGGTCAGAATCTTCAAATGTCAGCAATAAACCATATCCAGCTGCTTGAGATGTGTTTTTCATAAATCATCATTTTCTAAAATTTCTCAAAATAGAAGATGGAAGTATAAATGTAACAGAGAAAACTGCAACAGAGGACGATGAGTGCAATGGGTCTAGTGGCCTCTGTTAGGTTCTAGTCACAAACTGTAAGGAAAAGCAAGACTTTCAAGAGCTGATGAGTCGACAGCCTTCCTGAAACAATGTCAATAGTAGTTGATAATCCAAAATCTCTTCCGCATGTTTTCCTGACACTGCAGATTGTTATTAAACTATCCTCCCATCATACCATTATTTTTGAAGCTTGCTTTCAAGCAAGGGGTGCATTTTTTAATTCCATGCTAATTACAAGAAGTGTCTTTGGTGTTTTACATTAAAAACTTCACGATTTACCATGAAATTATTTTTGTGACTGTAGGTTTGTGACAAACCAGGGGCTGGAAAGGGAAATCAAATTACCCAAAGTAATTGAGTGAGAAAGGAAGTCAGAGTTTTAGGTCAGTTTTAATTCTGTTTGCAATGTCAAGACACCGGTTCCCGGTGCTACAGGTGTCACTCAGTGCTGGTCCTTGTGCTTCGCTGTATGAGGTTCTGTGTTTAATACCCAGCATGCCCTCAAAGTCTGTTGTTTCCAGTGGCACATGAATGAAGCAAGGAAAACAGTTCGGTGTCTAGACATAAACAGGTTTGAAATGATCAGAAAATTGAAGCCAAGCAGGTTGTTGCCTCAAGCTTCAGGTTGATCTTAAACATTAGCTACTATGTCAGCTTTTTTGTTTCTGAAATGTTTTGTATTCAAAACAGTAATGATAATGTAAATTATATAAATTAAATTTTCTTTTATATTGATTGGGGTTGCATATAGCATGTTACTTACTCTTTGATATTATACAGTACTTTCAATTTATTGTATCTTCAACAATTTTATGAGATCAATAATCATCCTGTGGTGGTTTATAGAGGAAGGTCAGAGGATATCATGCAATTTCCAAAGTCACTTTGCTAGTAAATTATTTAGGGCAAGATGTACCTACCTACATATATCTGACTCTTGAAAATGGGACCTTAAAATATTTTATATTTGACATCATCACATAATACCCAGAAGAGTAATCACATTCAAGGTAAAATCCATATTAACTATGATGCTGTATAAACAAGATGAATGAGATTTAAATGAATGAGACCTACTTTTCAATATGTGTAGTGTGCTTTGGCTGACTACATTGAGGGTACTGCTTAGAACCATCACATGGCCCACCTTACCATCTACCAGCCTGTGTTCATGGTCCACCCACAGGGAGGAGCAATCTGTAGTTGATTCTGTATGAACCTAAAATAATTTTCTGGACTGTATTACTTTTGCTAGAGTTCTCAGTGCAATAGCATGTTCATGATATGATGATGCAGTAACTAGATGACTTAGACTTATGACACAAATTCTGGGTAAAATTAATAAAAGAATCCTCACCCCCTATGTAAATGACATGATATTTTTTCTTTCCATTTGATCTTTTTGTTTTCCTTCTTTTATTGTACTCTTATACAATGCATCCCTACCGCAGCCTTCCTTCCCTCCACTCCTCTGAGTTCCCCCACCCTTCCCCTCTCCCCCAGATCCACTGCTCCTCTGTTTCCCTTTAGAAAAGATCAGGCCTCCCAGGGATATCAACTGAACATGGCATAACAAGCCATACGGCTTAGCACAAACCCTCACATCCAGGCTGGACAAGGCAATCCAGGAGGAGGAAAGGGTTCTCAAGAGCAGGCAAAAGGGTCAGAGACAACCCTACTCCCACTGTTAGGGGTCCCACAAAAACCCCAACTTAAACAACCACAGCATGTATGAAGCGCACCTAGCACAGACCCTGTGCAGGTTCTGTGAATGATTGCAGCTCCAGTCTCTGTGAGCCCTAATGAACACTTCTTAGTTGATTCTATTGGCCATATTATTGCTGTTTTTAAAATGAACCTTAGAAACAAATAAATATATTGGATATTCAGTTTGGGAAAGCTACTCACTCCAATATAAATTATATCAAAAGTGTATGTTTTAGCCAGAGCTCTCTATTTCCATATGCCTTCCCTGCCTGGATGGGCCGTATCCACTCAAACTGTGAGTCAAAATAAGCCCTCCCTCCCTCAACTTACTACCTGCTAGGTACTTGTTCAATACAACAAGAAAGTAACGAATTCAGCCAAAAAAAATGGGGCAAAATCAAATATTCTGATAAAATGTAGTACTTCAGCATTTTCTAAAATTCCACATTAACCCTTAGTATGCTTGTTGTGGGGGAAATAATAGAAAATGTTGTCTGTGCTTTCTTTCTAAGACTTATATGATACAAAACCAATTTTATGTCATAAAGAAACTTGTCACTATTTAGTATGTTTATGCCTCTCAAAATTACCTATATTGAAATTCTTATTAATTAAAAATGAGAAGGTCTTAGGAGAAAGGGAATTTAAATGACAATTAGGTCATGAAGGAGGACACTAAGGACTTGGGCAGTACCCTAATGAAGGAATCCCAGACAGCTCACCTGCTTCCTTCTACCATGGCATTACGAAACAAGAATACTGCTACACTAACAGGAAGTATTTTCGAATTGTTTCTTCTAATAGTTTCATATTGGACTTCAAACTCCAGAAATGTTAAGAAGAAATGTTTGTTTAAGTCACTCAGTCTGTGGCAATTTTTGTTGTTGTTGTTTGTTACAGCAGCCTGGGCAGTCTAAGACTCAAGTATTTGAAAACATTTGACCAAGAAATAGCTTTTTAGATAGGTAGACAGAAGATAGATAGATAGATAAATAGATAGATAGATAGATAGACAGATAGATAGATGATTGATAGATAATTCCATATATTCAGGATTCCATGAAAAATGATTAATGTCATTCAGAAAATGTCTCTCTGGAAAAAAAAAGCCAACCTGTAAGAACAAGGTGCTAGCAGAATAAAAAAAAAAAAAAAGGTGTGTAAACAATACTCATGTACCCACGGGTTCTGTGGAGCTGGGATATGGAGTCTAGGCATCTTACAACTAACACAGTGTGAGGAAAAAGACTAAGTTAAATAGAGGCCACAAAAGGAGATAGAAACTATTGAATTCCGTAGGTGTTCTGGAGAAATAGTGAGGGCTATCTAGTGAGAACTAAAGTATATGGATTCCACAAGGAAATGTAAAACAAGACACCCTTGCTAAATGACCTTTAAGTTCTGATGGAGAAGTGCCCAACTGTAGATAAGAAAGTGCTTCAGGGGCTGAGTGCAGCTCAGTGATAAGAGTACTTGGCAGGGGTTCATAAGGCAATGGGTTCCGTTCCCATCACGCACGCACGCACGCACGCACGCACGCATGCGCGTGCCTTCAGGCCACATAAGAGGATTCTTGAGAACATAAATGATAAAGTGAATGGATAATCAACATGAAAGGAATCAAGAGTAGCTTTATTTAGGTGGGGATTATCTACCTTAAAATATTACTATAAATAAGGTTAGGAGAGATTCCTTAATTTAATTTTGTTTTGTTTCATTTTTGGTACTAGAAATTAAACATAGCGTCTTGAAGAGACAAGGCAACAGTATAATAATGAGCTGCATCCATAGCCTGAGAAGGGCATTCTCAAAAGGAGAGACAATGAGGATTAGGCCTAAATAATAGAGGGAGCAATTTCCACGATGATTTTAAAAGACCTGCCTTAAAAACAAATACTATTGACTGCACAAGGAACACTAAGAAATGCCATAATCACCTGTTAAGGCTGGAATGAGTCAAACACAATACTGCCTCCTTCCTTGAGTACCTGCTCTCTAATGGAGTGCCACTAGATATTATAGTATACTATATTAACTATAATAACCACAACAGGCTCAGGTACAAAGTGTTCACAGCTTCCCAAGCCCAGAGAAGAAGTTCTTAATCAGCTTCAGGAGGAGAGAAAGCCTTGTTATGCTTTTATTGTTCCTTCAGTGTCAGTGGTCAGAATGACCCAAAAGGAAAATGGTAAATTCTAATAGTTGCAAAAGCAAATGTAAAGACAGGTGTAGAGTATGTGGTAAGTTGATATGTCTCTAAAGAGTTTTATTTTGCCAGAACATAAATAGCTAGTGATATAAGAAAAGGACAGTGAAGCTACAACGTGATACCTCAAAAATACCTAAACAAACCTGAGCAATGACAGCACAGCTACAGTGGAAAGAGGAGATCTCAGGCAGCTCTGCACCTAGGCAAAGAACTACAGGCATCTAAGGACTGTCTTCCCCAGGGTTGAGTTCCTAATTGATTGTCCAAAACTAAGCAGTCATTCCTAAAAACATATCCATATTAACAACACTAAATGAACTCAGCAGGTTGTATTTATATATTTATGTGCATATACATACACACACATTAGATAGATAGATAGATAGATAGATAGATAGATAGATAGATAGATAGGCCATTAATTTTAGAAGGAGTAGAGGAGCATGGGAGAGGTTACAGAGAGGAAAAGAAGGGAGGAAATGATACAATTATGTTTTAATTTTTAAAATGAAAATTATGTTGGAGACATTGGTATAGACCATCTTTAATACTGTCATTCAAGTGTTTTTTTTTATTTTATTTTAAAGACTGGGATATATTAGAGAAGGCTCTTCAGAAGACACGGTTAGATTTGTTTCATTGGCCAACTTACAGTAACAGCCATCTGAGAATCTAGGTTGGTAGAGGAGGAAAAGCTTAGACCAGGAAGAACATTGATGGAGTTGAAATATTCTTCACAGGACAACATATACTTGAGCATAGGCAGAGTGTTGGGAGAGAGGAAGGCCAAGGAAAAGCAGAGACCCTGGTGAATCAGAATCTTCAGGGATGGTGTGAAGGAAGTGTTTATGGTAAGGAAGTGGTGAGGAAGAAGTGGTTGGGCAAGGAGACAAGAGCCAAGCCAAACTCAAAGAGATAACAAGGTGGCTGGCATGAGCATGTGTTTTGTTTTGTGTGGTTTCATTGGCACAGAAGGGAATATAAACCGTGGTCACACAATTAAAGGAATAGCTCTCCGATAGTCGGAACCCCGCTGCCTTGACTTTCTGTTCCATTCTCACAGCACACCAACAATAGCAGGGGTCAGCTACATCATTTTCAAACTGCGGAGAAAGGCTAGTAGCATAGCATTAAGGTCCCAATGAGTTGCTGCCGAGGAACACAATATTTGCACAGCAATCTTATTGTTTTTCTCTTTGTTTTTTCATGGTTATTTTATAGTCTACAGTTTTCCAAAACTCTCACACATGCCGCTTCTTACTCAATCAAAACAGGTGATAAAATAAATAAACAGGTGATAAAAATAAAATAGAGGACATGAGATTATAAATCTTCTGATGTACACTAAATAAATTTATTTATCATATGAACTGCGCTTGTTTGCTACCATCCAATAAAAACTCTTTGGTTTCTTCCCTTGTACTTCAAATATCATCATCATGTCTCAGGCACTGACAGACATTACTTCTCTCCCTGAATTGATCTTCATACCCACTCTTTCTAATGACATCATCATTTGGACATCATCATTTAAAAGTAGAAATCTTATTCTGCCTTTCCTGATCTCCACTTGTTTACTCATCTGTCTACATTTCTTGGATAGAAAATGATTGGGTGTCCTCCAATTCAGACTGCTCTAACCAGCACCTCAGGGGCTCGCACATCCTTTCTTTTACTTCTCTTATTTCTCAATAATGTAAATTATTGTTCTTTACTCTAAAAATCTTCTTCATTTCCACCTACTCTGCCTTCTTTGGCTGTTTTGTTTGTTTGTTTGTTTTTTGTCTCATTGATTGCTGTTTTCAGCTCTTAAGAGCTTTGGATCCTTTCTGTTCCTGGGCCTTCAGCTCAGCTCACTGTACAGACCCTTCTCTTCATCCATTTTGGTCACTTCAGTTGCCACCAGATGTAGATGTCTTAGTTCAGGCTGCTATAGCAGAATCCCATAGAGTGGGCAGCTTAAACAATTTCTTTTTTACAGTTCCAAAGCTGTGAAGTCCAAGGTCAGAGTTGCAGCTATGTAATGTCTGACGAAGGCCTTCTTCCTGGTTTGCAAACTGCTCTCTTTTAACTGCCTCTTTAAAGGACCGAAAGAACATCAGCTGGCTTTTCTGAGTACAGGTGTACCACAGGGACTTTACCACCATGACCTAGCCAACTTCCAAAGGCCCACTTTCTGATATCATCACTTGGGATGGGGAAGAATTCCAACATCAGAAATCGAGGTGGGGGTGGGAAACGCGACCTTTCCCACAGTCACCTCTGAGTGCACAAACATCCCTGCTGTCTTTCCCTTTTCTTCTGAAGCAC
This sequence comes from Peromyscus maniculatus bairdii, assembly GCF_049852395.1. Lineage (NCBI taxonomy): Eukaryota > Metazoa > Chordata > Mammalia > Rodentia > Cricetidae > Peromyscus > Peromyscus maniculatus. The sequence continues at coordinate 61,367,476 of NC_134857.1, forward strand.
ACCAGTTCCTGAATTCATGTGTCTATTACAGTCTAGAATTCTCTTATAGTTCCAGACTGGTATAATAGGTGTGTTCTTGCTATCTTTACTTGTAAATACATCAAGGATTCTAAGTGAGGAATAGCATGCTCCCAGCATCTTTCCAAATTTTTCATACTCCACATTTTATTATTTCAGTAAAAAAAAAAAAAAAGCACCATTACAATTGCATTTCCCAGAGCCTCATGTGCCACTTGCTACTTCACAGGTTATGCTTTGGTTCACTGGCTTCATCCCTTCCAACAAGCCAAACCTATCCTCCTCTGCATACCCTTGAAATCATGAATTCTATGGAGAACATACTTTGTCAGTTCAATGACAGCAAAAATGCTATCCTGGAATTTCAACTGAAACATTTTCTCTGAGATGCAGGCTCCCCTGTCCACATGAATATTGCATGGTATTTCTCATTTCAGTGTACCGTGTGCCTTCACAATCCTTTCATGGTCAGCAACTGCTATCTTATTTGTTTATTCTTTTACGTTTCTATTTCTGTTAACATCAGGTTCCTGGAAGATAATTTGTCCTATTTATCAAAATACTTTCTGTGCTTGTGAAATTAAAAAAAGAAAAGAAAGAAAACAACTTGTTGAGTATTTCTCTTCTCTATTGAATTAGAGAAGGCTGGGCAGTTGGGCCAAGGAAGAATAATAAAAACAGCAAAAAGAACAATGTGTAGTATTAATAGGTAGGGAGCATACCACAGAAATACATTCTACAAAGAATTCATTTACTGGGGTGACATTTTTCAATGTACATATTTTTTCAATTAATAAAAAATTTGGTTTTTAATTTCATTTTTCCCACCCATGGGGATAATCCAAAGAGTCGAGAAAAGGGTACATTTTTATACTCACTTCACTTTATAAAATTGATGTTTTATAAGTTTTTTTGAAAACTAGCAGTAAATTAGTAGTCTAATTACTATTAATTTAAAGAGGAACGGAATGGATAAAAGGCGTTTTTACTTTGAAGCTCTCTGTCTGATTCAGCTCCCTCTGTTAGTGCTGTCTTCTCCCTTTCCACATGACTAACTGGCATTTGCAGGGCAAACAATGCCAGCTTCTAAGGGGCTGGAATATTTTGATAAGAAATTAGTTTTTTATTGTTGCTGTAACAAAATCCTACAGTCTGACTCATTAAAACAGTTATGACATATGAAGTTAAAGACAATGGGAACTTGAGGCTGGACTCCTCTGAGATCTCCCCTAGTTTGCAGATATTTCTCCTCTATACCCCTCCCCGAACTCCTTGCTTTATCCCAGCCTGGGAACCCCCAGACCACTCTGGGTAGGGAAGCAGGGATGCTAACTGCAGATCTTCACTTCTCCCTTCATTATTCAAAGTTCAATCCCCATAGTCTCATCCTGAACTGCAGCAGACTGCCCACTGGAGCCTCCCTTCTCCCTTCTTGATCTAGAGTGAACTACAGAGATCTTATCCTCCTAACCTCCTGCTTCATACTCCTTGCATTACCCAACCACCCAACTCCAACAGGAACTTCCTGAGATCCTACAGGTCACTCTGAACAGGGAAGCAAGTAGGCTAACTGAAGATCTTCACCTCTTCCTCCATTCCTCTAAGCCAAATCTCACAGTCTCATGCCCAGCACTATAGCAGACCTTCTCTCTGTGGCCTTTCCTCACTTTCTGCCCCATTCAAAAGGACTAATTAAGCAGAATCTGGTGAAATATCCTGCTTTCCATCCTCTTGTGAAGCTGCTTTACTGCCCCCAATCCATGCCCGTTCCTAAGTCTCAGATCTCAATATCCATGTATTGGCTAGTTTGGGGTCCACTTGACACAAAGATTCATCAGAGTCATCAGAGAGGAAGGAGTTTCATTTCATGAAGTTCCTCCATGAGATCCTGCTGTAAGGCATCTTCTTAATTAGTGGTCACTTGGGGAGGGTGCAGCCCACTGTGCTGTCCCTGGGCTGTGGTCCTGGGTTCTATAAGAAAACAGGTTGAGCAAGTCAGGAGAAGGAAGCCAGTAAGCAGCATCCCTCCATGGCCTCTGCATCAGCTCCCACCTCCAGGAATCTACCCTGTTTGCATTTCTGTCCTGGCTTCCTTCAATAATGAAGAACAACATGAAAGTGTAAACCAAATAATCCCTTTTCTCCCTGACTTTCTTTTTGGTCATGGTGTTTTGTCACAGCAGTAGAAACCCTAACTATGACAGTTCAGAAACACATTTTACCAGGACACTCTGTAGACACACCTATTAGGACCACAGAAGATTTTCTTAACATGCAACACTCAGCTAACATTCTTGTTATGGAATATTACTTTAATTAGGCAAAGATGTGTCACATTTGTTTATTTTGCAGAATATTACTTCAGCTGTGTAAAAATGCATTGCATTTGTTTATGCTGCCTTTGTTTAATTATGTAAAGATGTGTTACTGTTTCACCTTGCCTGCCTAATGTACTTGATTGGTCTAATAAGCTGAATGGCCAATAGGTGGGAATGAGAGGGATAGGTGGGGCTGGCAGGCAGAGAGAATAAACAGGAAGATAGAAGAGAAAAAGGATAGGAGAGAACAAGGGGGGAAGAGAGGGAGACACCCAATTCCAGCTAGCCAGGCAGCTAGACAGAGTAGGACACAAAGGAAAGAAAGATAAAAAGCCCCAAGGCAAAAAACATAGATAAAGAAAAACATGTTAAGTTATAAGAGCTAGCAGGAAATGAGCTTAAGATAAGGACAAGCTTTCCTGACTAATATTAAGTCTCTGTGACATGATTTGGGAGCTGGTTGGTGGCTCAAAAGAAAAGGCCTGCTATAGATAATCTCCTAAGAAACAGGAAGGAAATAGAAATGAAGGACCAAACACCCAAACAACAAAGATAAGTACAGATATCAGCACCTTGAATTACAATCTTCCCAATCCCTAATACTTAGATGTTAGCATAAAAACACAATAAGAACAGCTAGGACAGTATGCCTCCATTAGTGCCAAACAATGCCATCACAGCAGGCTCTGAAGATTCCAACAAAACTGAAGCACAAGAAAAAGACTTTAGCCCTTATGAATATGATAGAGGTCCTTAGAGAGGAATGAATAAATCCCTTAAAGAAATCTATAAAATCATAAACAGTAGAAGGAAATGAATAAACCATTCAAGATCTGAAAGAAATAGAATAAATTAAAAAATATAAAGTGGGGAAATCTGGAAATGAAAAATTTAGAAACTGAAATAGGAACTGCAGAAGTAACATTCAACAACTGAATAGAAGAGATGAAAAAGAGAATCTCAGGCATTGAAGACATGATAAAAAAAAATGGATACATAGGTCAAAGAAAATGTTAAATCTAAAAACCTCCTGGCAGAAAACATTCAGGTAATCTGGGACATGATATAAAGGCCAAAATCTAAGAATAATAGGAATAGAGGAAGGAGAAGGAACACATGTCAAAGCTACAATAAAATATTTTCAACAAAATCATAGAAGAAAAATTTCCTAACCCAAAAAAGGAGATGCCTATCAAAATACAAGAAGCATTCAGAACATCAAATACAGGCTCAGAAAAGAAAATCCCCTTAGCATATAATAATCAAAACACTAAACCTATGCAGAACAAAGAAAGAATATTAAAAGCTGCAAGGGAAAAGATGGAGAATCGAGTAACATATAAAGGCAGACGTATTCAAATTATACCTGCCTTCACAAGGTAGACTCTAAAATCCAGAAGGGTCTGGGCAGATGTGGTACAGACCATAAGAGACCATTAATGCCACCTAGAATACTCTGCCAAGGAAATCTTTCAATCATCATTGAGAAAATAAGACATTCCATGAAAAATAAATTAAGAATCGATATATCTGCAAATTCAGGCTACAAAAGATGCTAGAAGGTAAACTCAAACATAAAGGGTGTTAACTACATCCAAGAAAACATAGGAAATAAGTAATTCCAGACCAGTAAGGTCAAAAGAAGGGAGGGGAAGCACATAGACACACACCACCATCACCACCACCACCACCACCACTACCACCACCACCTCCATCATCAAAAACAGCAGAACAAGAATCATCAGTCACTGGTCATTGACATCTCTCAACATCAACAGACTCAATTTCCAAACAAAAAGACACAGAATAACAGAATGGGTGCAAAGACAGGATCCATCTTTCTGCTGCATACAAGAAACACACCTCAATACCAAGCATAGACATTACCTTAGGGAAAGTATGGAAAAAAGATATCCCAAGCAAATGAATCTAAGAAACAATATGGTATAGTCATTTTAATATTTGGCAAACTAGACTTCAAACCAAAACTACTCAGCAGAGATAGGGAAGAACACTGCATACTCAACAAAAGAAAAATCTAGCAAGAGGGCATTTCAATTTTTAACATCTATGCCCCAAACACAAAGGCAGGCAAGTCTGTAAAAGAAGCACTACAACAACTTAAGTCATATATTGACCATCACACACTGAGAGTGGGAAACTTCAATACACCACTCTTGCCAATAGACAGGTCATCCAAACAAAAACTAAAAAGAGAAATGCTGGAGCTAACTAAAATCATAAACCAAATGAATAAAAAAAATGAGTCAACGGAAATTAAAGACTTTCTAAAATTGAAGGAAAATGAATACACAGTATACTCAAACTTATAGGCACAATGAAGATATTTCTAAGAGGTAAATTTATAGCACTAAATACCTACATAAAAAATGGAGAGATCTTATAATAGCAACTTAATGCCACATCAGGAAGTTCTAGAACAAGAAAGAAAGGAAGGAAGGAAGGAAGGGAGGGAGGGAGGGAGGGAGGGAGGGAGGAAGGAAAGAAAGAAAGAAAGAAAGAAAGAAAGAAAGAAAGAAAGAAAGAAAGAAAGAAAGAAAGAAAGAAAGAAAGAAAGAAAGAAAGAAATCTTTCTCAAAAGGATTAGAAGTCAGGAAATAATCAAACTCAGTACTAAAATGAATCAAAAAGAGAAAACAATACAAAGAATCAATGAAAGAAACAGTTGATTCTTTGAGAAAATCAATAAGATTTTAGAAACCCTTATCCATTAGGTAATTTGTGAAGAGACAAGATCAAAATTAATAAAAATAGAGTTGAAAACCACAGACTCTGAAAAAATGCAGAGAATCATAAGGACATACTTAAAAAACATACTCTGTCAAATTGGAAAATCTAAAGGAAATGGATAATTTTCTTGATACATACCATGAACCAAAGTTAAGTCAAGTTCAGAAGGGGCAATTAAAATAGACCCATAACCCCTCATGGAAATAGAAGTAGTCATTAAATGGCTCCCAACCAAAAAAGGCCCAGGGCTAGATTGTTTTAGCACAGAATTCTACTAGACTTTCAAAGAAGAGTTAATGCCAATATACCTCAAATTATTTTGCAAAGTAGAAACAGAAAGAATATTGCCCAATACAAGGCTGCAGTTACCCTGATACCCAAACTGCATAAAGACCCAACAAAAAAAGAATTATAAACAATTTCCCCTATGAAAATAGATGCAAAAATTACCAACAAAATGCCTGGAAGCTGAATCCATGAACACATCAAAAAGATCATTTACTATGATCAGTGATGCTTCATCAATGCGGGGATGGTTCAACATATGTAAACTGATGAATATAACCCACCATGTGAACAAACTGAAAGATGAAAACCATATGATCAGTTCATTAGATGAAGAAAATGCCTTTGACAAAATTTAACACCACTTCATACTGAAAATTCCTTGAGAAAGTAAGGATACAAGGCACATACCTCAATATAATAAAGTCAGATGATTACAATAAGCCCATAGCCAACATCAACTTAATGGCGAGAAACAAAAAGCAATTCCATTAAAATCAGAAATAAGAAAATTCTTCCCCTCTCTTCTTATTTCATTATAGTACTTGAAATCTTAGATCAATAAGACAACTAACTGAAGGATATCAAAGGGATACAGTTTGGAAAGGAAGAATTCAAAGTATTACCATTTTCAGATGATGTGATCATATGCACAAATGACCCCAAAAGTTCAACCAGAAACCTCCTCCAGCTGATAAACACTTCAGTAAAGTAGCCGGATACAAAATCAACTCAAAAAATCAATGGCACCTACTATGTATAAATGACAAATGTTGAAAAAATAAAGGTGAATGAATTTATTAAAGAATGAATGAATGAAAACCTAGCCACTAGGGTAAAGGTGAACAACTGAACAATCATTTATACCTGCTGGAAGAAGGAAAATCAGTTTTCTTCAGTTGAGTGACACTGAGTATATCAGCCACTCATGGCAGGCCTCATGTTCAGGAGTAGTTAACCAACACAGAATGGATTTCACAGATTTTTTTTGTGTATGGTTTTATGATTGCAATTTGGTCAGTTTCGGGGGGGGGGTTATTTCATTTTCTAGGCTTTGGAGGGTTTTTGTTGTATTGAGTTTTGCTTGTATTTTAAGAAAGAAAAAGTTGTGTGGGTAGGGAGGAGGAGAGAATCTAGAAGGTCTTGGGGGGTGATACTGTGTTCCCCAATATATTATGCATGCAAATAAATGTATCTGGGATCAGAGAACAGAACAGCCACTAGATATAGAGGCCAGAAAATGGTGGCACACACACACCTTTAATCCTATCATTCCAAAGGCAGAGATCCACCTGGATCTCTATGAGTTCAAAGCCACACTGGAAACCGCCAGGCATGGTGACACATGCTTTTAATCCCAGGAAGTGATGGCAGGAAGCAGAAAAATATATAAGGCGGGAGGACCAGGAACTACAGCTGGTTAAGCTTTTAGGCTTTTCGAAGCAGTTCAGCTGAGATCCATTCAGATGAGGACACAGAGGCTTTCAGATTGAGGAAACTGAGATCAGCTGAGGAACTGGCAAGGCGAGGTTAGCTGTGGCCTGCTTTGTTTCTCTGATCTTTCAGTGTTTACCCCAATACCTGGCTCTGGATTTGTTTTTATTAATAAGACCTTCTAATAAATTGTGCTACAGGGAGAGTGGAAAAATGAACAAAATATATTTTAGATTTTTTTAAATGATAAAAATATAGTAAAATAATTCAGATAGATAATAAATAAACTGCATTGTCATGAATGTGACAGAGAGAGTTCCCTAAAGGACAATTGTCAGAGCAGAGGAGACTGTCTGTCACCTAATGGGAGAGATGAGTGACAACAAGAAATCAGGGTGGGAATGGTGAAGGCCTAACAGCAGGTGCAGATTGTCCCCTTTTTCCCAGAAGCTTTGTTTACATAGAGTGCCTCTAACACTACTGGTGCAAACCATGTCTCAAGCTTTCTGTATACTAAGGCCAGCACTAAAAATTAAACCTTTCCTTTTTCATGTCCTCCTGATGTAGCTTATTCATTGGATGTTATCTGTAAAGGATTTTTAGAAGAAATATATGGAAACAAAAACACTAAAGGAAAATAGAATTGATAAAAATGGCATAGTTTAATAGAGCAGCCAGACATAAACATACAGAGATACAGCTAGAAGACAGCATGTACAGAAAGTGAAGTCTGGCATTTTCAGGATCATGTAAGGTGTAAGTCTAGTGGAGATCAGAGAGTCCCATGAACATCCATGGATTTCATTAATTCAACTTGATAGAACCAAGATCAACTTATCTGATCCCAAGACAAAATTTATTTCTGATACAGATCAATCTCTTGTTCTGCTCCCTGATTTGGATATGAAGTAAACAGCTGTTTCTAGATCCTGCTCCCTTGCTACTCCACCATGATGTACTATACTCTCATACTCGTAAACTGTGAGACAGAATAAACCCTTTGTAAACTGTGAGACAGAATAAACCCTTTGTTTCTGTCAAGGTATTTTCTCACAGCAACATGAAAGTAACTAAGACAAATAATAAAAATGAGCAGACTTGCTGTGGTGGTGTGAATGACAATAACCCCCATAGGCGCATGTGTTTGAACATTTGGCCCCTAGCTACTGGAATTGTTTGGGAATGATTAGGAGGTGTGGCCTTGTTGGAATAGATATGGCCTCACTGGAGAGGCTGTGTCACTGGTTTCAAAGGCCCATGGCAAGCTCGATCTCTATCTATGCATCTATCTATCTATCTATCTATCTATCTATTATCTATCTATCATCTATCATCTATCTATCATCTATCTATCATCTATCTATCTATTATCTATCTATCATCTATCTATCTATCTATCTATCTTTCTTTCTTTCTTTCTTTCTTCCATCTCTGCATACTGTCAGTAGATGAGATGTGAGCTCTCAACTACTGTTCCAGCACCATGCTGGCTTGCCTGCTGCCAGGTTCCCTACCCTCAGAAACTGTAAGGAAGACTCAAATTAAATACTTCCTTTTATAAGTTGCCTTAGTCATGGTGTCTCTTCATAGCACTATAATATTAACTAAAACAATCACTATTAAGCTTAACACAACAATATGGGGACTTTGACTTATTTCCAAATACAAAGGAACTTCAATAACAGAGTAAGTGAACAGCACAATGGATTTTCATTGAGAGTAAATCTCACAGTAAGAATTGACATTTTTATTTTGCTCATCCTTTAATATCCCTTCTTTTGTTACTTTTATTAAAAATTGCTTCAAATTGAATTTAAATAATTATATAATGTGTTGCAATTGTAAACTTTCTAATTAACAAGTTCTGTGCAAAGCCTAAGTTGTGATTTATCTTCAAACCCTCAAATGATAACAGCTCTATCGCAGTATTGTTCTTTTCACAATTTTGTCCTCTCCCCAAAATAAAAGAGAAAAAGAAAAGAAAAAAAATGGCAACAGCAAAAAGGTTGTGCTGATGCTAATCAGGATTGTTCTAGGAACCTCTGCTTCTGTTGGTGTGGCTACACATTTTCAGGCTCTCTGTTACTGTAACAAAACATCAACAGTAAACAAGTAAAGGTGGGGATTTACACTGGCTCTTGGTTACAGAGCATTCAGCTCCATTTGTTCTTGGGTTTTTTGTTCTTGTTTATTTGTTTTGTTCTGTTCTCTCCTTTAGTTATCTCATTTCTCTTGATGATGATATTGACCTCTTTCCCTAGTCCTCCCCTTTATTATTCCTACCCATCTTTAAGCTTCCTTCCAAACCTCACCTCAGTGAACTTCTACCTTAGGAATTTCTCCTTTTACCTCCTCTTAGAACAATTCTCTGCCTCTCTGTGGGTACAAATGGGAACATCCATATGTGATCACATGGGGGCTGTAGAGGATGCCATGTGTCTTTCTCTGTTGGCCACCTTAGCTTCTGAGACAGTGTCACTCGGTCAACTTGAAGCTTGCTTGTTTCAGCTAGGCTATCTTGCCAGCAGGCCCTTAGATCTGTATTCCTCTGTCCCCCACACTGGGGCTATTGATAGACATGATGATGCTTGGCTTTCACATGGGTGTTAGGTCCTCTTGCTTTTAAAGGAAGTGCTCTTGCCCACTAAGCTATCTCTGCACCCCACTTGGCCCTGTTGTACTAGGTCTGCAGTCACCCAGTCCATCGTTGTGAGAGCATGTGGTGAAGGAGATCTAGTCTCTTTATGGTTGCCCGTAAGCAAAGAAAGGAGGGCCAGGATTCCAATATCCCCATAGAAAGCAAGCCCCAAAGTGTGGGGTATATTGTGTACCCCAATAAAGCTTGCCTGGGGATCACAGGACAGACCAGCCACTAAATTAGACATCGAGGACAGAGCCAGCCACTAAATTAGATATAGAGGTCAGGCAGTGGTGGCACACACCTTTAATCCCAGGAAGTAATATGGCAGGACAGAGAAAGGTATCTAAGGTGTGAGGAAACAGGAACTCCCTCTCTTGAAGCAGAGGATTTCATAGAGGTAAGCTAGTGGCTGGCTGTTCTGCTTCTCTGATATTTCAGCTTTCACCCCAGTATCTGGCTCTGTTTTTTTTTTTAATTATTATTATAAGACCTTTTAAGATTTATGTTATACCAAAGACCTAACTTCTCTACATACTCCATCCCATAATGTTTCTCCCATGTCTCAGTAGCCCACAAATTGGCAACCTTAACATAGAGATCTGTGGGGACATTTTAAATTCAAACTGCAGCACTGTGAAAAGGAATCACTAAGCTGGTTAATGAATCAATCAACACTGTCTCTGTCTATTTAATTCCAGAAGAAATCTATAACAGCAATGCCAGAAGTCCTCCTTATATAATGTCTGAGTTATATGCTTAAATATCATAAAGATAATATATTTCTTTATTACTTCTTTTCTAATGTGTAATATGAGATGCATTTAGAAAATGAACATATCAAAAGAATCTTAAGTTTCTACCTCAAAGAAAGTTTGTTTTGTTTGGACATGTTATAAAACAAAAGACTTTCCAAGAAAAAACAAAAATTCTCCATATGTCTCCATTCTGTTTTTATTAAGTGTAATTTCTAACAAAAATATGTGCAAATGATCGAGTTAATTGCATTTATTTGAAAACCAAATCAGAATTTTCAGCCCAGATGTCAGGTGAGGTACAGTGTGAAAGCAACACAGGCCCATTAGGCTATTGAAAAAAGATTTACAATTCATAGTATACAATAGTGCACATTTACTGGCTTATTCATGTGCACCAAAGCATTGTAACAAATTCCAACTCCAAATGGGGAGTGCTCTAGAAGAAATTCAGAAAAGGCCACATTCTAAAAATGGTTAAAACCAACTGGGATTGTTAGCATCTGAATAAAACTCAGGAGATTTACTATCATTTGCATGTTTGGGGAGAAATATATTTAGCTCTCTTTATAGTGATGAATAGAAATACAGGCCGGAAGTAGATGTCTTCATTTCTCAATTTATCAGAAAGATTATTTTCTAAATAAATGGAACATTTTTGATTTATGCACTTTAACTTATCCAGATAACAAATAACAATTGAGAGTTCTTTCTTTTTTTCATTTTTCATTTATTTTACAAATCAATCACAGTTTTCCCTCCCTCCTCTTCTCCCCTTCCACTCCTCCTCCAAAGGGGCAGGTCTCCCATGGGCTTGAACAAACATGGCACATCAAACTGAGTAGGACCTAGCTCCTCCCCCTGCATGGAGGCTGAGCAAGGGAATCCAACATGGGGAATAGGTATCCAAAATTCAGATAAGTGTCAGGGACAGATCTTGATCACATTGCTAGGAATCTTACAAACAGATCAAACTACACAACTGCCACACATATGCAGAGGGCCTAAGTTGGTCCCATGAAAGCTCCCTAACAGTTGGTTCAGAGTCCATGTGTTCCCATGAGTTCAGGTCAATTGTCTCTGTGGCTTCCTCAGTCATGACCTTGACCCCCCTGTCTCTAACAAGTTCTCCTTTTCTTCAGGAGGACTCCTGGAACTCAGCCCAGTGCTTGGCTGTGGGTCTCTGTATCTGCTTCCTTCAGTTACTGGATAAAGGCTCTCTGATGACAATTAGGGTAGTCACCAATCTGATTACAGTAGATGGCCAATCGAGGCACCCTCTCCACTTTTTTTGCTAGGAGTCTTACTTGCATTATCCTTGTAGATTCCTGGCAGTTTCTCTGGCACCAGGTTTCTCCCTAATCCTGAAATACCCCTCTCCCATTAAGATGTCTCTCTCATTACTCTTCCCCTCTACACCTACCCAACCTTCCCACTGTGCCTACCCCACCTATCCTGCTCAGTTAAGTTCCTGTGGAGTAAGGGAAATTCTCCTCCACTGCTGGTGAGAGTGCAAACTTGTATAGCCACTTTAGAAATCAATATAGTGGTTTCTCAGAAAAAAATGGGACTCAATATACCTCAAGACCCAGCTATACCAATCCTGGGCATATACCCAAAGGATGCTCAACCATAATCACAAGGACATTATTCAACTATGTTCATAGCAGCATTATTTGTAATACCCAGAACCTGGAAACAACCTAGATGCCCCTTAACTGAAGAATGGGTAACAAAAATATGGTACATTTGCACAATGGAGTTTTACTCAGTTGTAAAAAAAACAACAAACTCATGAAATATTCAGGCTAACAGATGGAACTAGAAAAAATCATCCTGAGTGAGGTAACCCAGACCCAGAAAGAAAAACATGGTATGTACTCACTCATAAGTGGATATTAGGAGTAAAGTACAAGACAACCAATGTACAATCCTAAGCCCCAGAGAGGCTAGATAACAAAGAGGGCCCAAAGAGGAATGCATGGATTTTCCTGGGAAGGGGAAATAGAAGAGATCTATCTCCTGGGTAAACTGGGAATGGAATGGGTGGATGGGAGGATGGGAACTTGAGAGTTCTTTCAATATATATATATGGACAAATTTCTTCACTTTAGCTAGTTCAAAAGTGAGCATCTCATTTACTTAAAAGCAAAATATAAAAACCCTCTGAGATGCTGTGACTTTTCCTGAGGTAGAGCAGAAGGAGTCCTGACTGGATAAAGTGATCAATGACACAGGATGGGGGCGGGGGGTCAGACATGCTGCTGTGCCTGTGTGAAAAGGGTAACATTTAAAAATTACTCTGGAAAGGATAGATTAATAAATAAATGAGCTTCAGCTTAACATTCTAAATACATTTTCAATTACATTATTTTTAATACTGGCTCCAAATAAAAATTCATAGAACTTAGAACTGAATCACTGAAAAGCCAAAGCTTGAACCCCCAAACCTGCATCCTGTGAAGATGATGATACCCCTAAGGGGGTCTAGGTCTCAAGTCTAATTTTAGAAGTAATAATAGACAATAATAGACATTGTAAGAACTGCCTTGTGAGAAGACCCAGCAGGCACTATGAAATGAGGTGGACATGAACATCTGTCCAATGGACATTCAAGGATTCATCCAGGAGTTCTGTCTCCACAAATCAGGAAAGAACACTGACATGTAGCCACTAGGATTTAGCGTTGCTTTCAAGGATATTTGTTCTATATCCCTAATTTTCCTGTCGTTCCATGTGATATTATGTTGCTATATATTGTGGACTTGTGCAAGAAGCTGCAGCTAGATTTCAAGGACACAGTGAACCAACCAGATATCCATGCATTCAGAAATTGATAAAATTTTGTCATCTTCATGGGCAAGGAGACATGAGAAACTTGTACTTCAGTTTTTAAAATTCTTAATATTGTGAAGATTCCTATCTTGCAACATATCAAGCTAGTCTGGGCAAGAAGCCTCATTTTGTGTCGGGACTACAGGGCAATAGCAGCAACAGTCTTTTTCTCTCGCTGCTCTGAAGGTCTATGCTGACAGTACTGCATTGTGGCAGCTCACACAAATAGCTGGTACGTCAATTGGCTTTGTTGGCCTAATGTATCCTCAGCCAGTATGATCTTCAGCTACTACCAGACCTCCTTTTTCTTTCCAAAGCATTTACTTTGCTAACTTCAGATTCAACATGAGAGGTCAAAATAATTGTTTTACATGTTACTGCTTATAATAAACCTCATCTTTTACAGCAGTCCCTGTGGTCCTTTTTCTGATTTAATTCCAAAATGAAGGCCAGTGTTTTCCAATCACAAGAATAGTAGGGTATATTTGTAAAGAGACAGGAAGATTTTTTTTTGATGCCAGATAATGTCCATCAAATCAATTTCTTCTCCCTGGGCACACAGCTACCTGTATAACCTAGCTTCACCTGTCCAATTCTCAGATGAAGAGAGAGAAGGAAGTGGAGGAAGATGAACAACATAAAGAGGAGGTTTGAGTTAATCAGTCACTCAGCATAACAGGAAGCTGAACGACATGGCTGTGTCTGCAAGATGAATTGAGAGATAAAGACTCACTTAGATTCTTGAAGCATGAGGCATAGTTGCTTCCTAATGTATGAATATGGGAGAAAAAGTGGGGTTTCGGAATGCATGAAATATCTGAGATAGTTTTTGCTGATTAACTGCTTGACTAGAGTGAGAATATAATAGTAATATTGAACTGCTAGGGTTTTGATAAATAGTTCCCAAAGCCCCCATTTTGAAGGCTTAATGAGTAGTCTGTGGCACTATAGACAGAGAGGAACCTTTGGGAGGTTGGGCCTAGTTGGGGAAAGTTGCATCACTGGAGAAGTGCCCCTTAGTGGGAGAGTGGGACCTTGTACCTTCATCTATCTTTGCTTGCTAGTTGTTATGAATTGCCCTAATATATCTTCAATGGGTGGAAATCAATGGAATCACTGACTGTGAACACTAACTCTTAGGTAATGACATGGGCAGGGGCAGGCTTGAACACTGTTGTATAGCACTTTCATCAGAGAATGAAATATTCCATCTCCTATGAAAGCTCTTTAAGACATAAGGAAAAGAACTCAAAATACCTTCAGGATGTCCCTGAAGGTGATCAAATTTGCTAGGCCCCTCTTGCTCCGAGTAAGCAATAAAAGATAGCTGAGAGCCTCTCTCAGACAAGCCAAGTGACAAAGAAGACTCTGAGGCCAGACCAGCTGCCTAGAAGAAACAGAAACCAGCTTAGCTGCCTAGAAGAGGTTTAGACCAACTGAGTCACTTGGACAGGGTGATTACCAGCCTATTGAACTACCTTCAGGCTGTGCAGTGTGCTCCAGGACTCCAAGCATTTGTGAGCTGTCCACCCATACTGTGGTGAGCTTTGTTGATGCAGCTATCTTTAAGCCAGTTCTGGCCTATAAGAAACCTCTCATAATTGGCTTTGCTCCTGAGAAGCAGATGATGAGATGGAATTTAGCAGGTCAAATGTTTGTTGTGGAATGCTTCTAGGATCAGGATCAGTACTGGCAGAAAGAATAGATTGAACAATGAATTGATATTGGGTAGAGAGAGAGAAGTGGTGTAGCAATACAGCACCAATGACAAAATCAGTAAACTATATGGGATGCTCTGGAGCTAAGATTTGAAGCTGATTGCCCTGGTGTATGTGAGCTGGCTTTTTGGAGCCCACCACCTATGGTGGGATACCTCAGAACATCCTTGAGGTGTGTGTGGGGGTCTTGGACCTGCCTTTACTGAATGTACCAGGCTCTGCTGACTCCCCATGGGAGGCCCTACCTTCTTGTAAGAGATGTGGAGTGGGATGTAGGAGGAAGCCTGGAAAGGAGGGAGAAGGGAGGAGGGGGATAAATGATTGGTATGTAAAATGAATAAAAAAAAATTCTTAATAAAAAATGATTATACTCTGACAAAAATAAAAAGATTTGAAGCTGAGGTCTCAAACATGCTCTTAAGTTGTTCAGTCATTAGATACAGACCAAGAACAGAAGCACAGTTGTGCACCTAGAATCTGCCTAGATTTAGCTTCATTTTTAAGGAGGACTGACGCTAGCATTACTGTTAGAAGATGAGGGAAGTTCAATTCTTAGTTCCTGAGTTAGGACCCATGACCCTGAATGTAACTCTTACAGGACACAGATCTACTTCCTCTGGGATTCTAATGAGCCTCTCCTTCCAGGGAAATTTAGAAGAGTCATTATAATGAGACACACTACTATCCTGGGTTTTGAAGGTGGCTAATATTCATAATTTCTTTTCCTACAAATTTCACAACCTGCTTAATCTTTGGGAAAGGTTCCTTAATCATAGTGTGGGCTTATACCATATCTGTAATAGACTGAGTCACATGATCTTCAGTAGCGAGTGTTACAAAGGATCCCATGCTGCTAGACCAAAGATTTGGTAAATGCACATCAATGGTGTTCACTGATGCCCTACATACATAAAAATTAAACTATTATGCTATGTAGTTTCCTGTCAAATTCTTCAATGTCCTTTCCTCTTGACAGACTCCTTGTGTTTCCAACGTCAGTGCAGTGACTGGTAGAATTCCTCAAAGGATGAGTCTCTAAAGATGATGAGTACTGTTTCTGGCTTTTTATTATTATTAAAAAAATTTTTCTTTTTGCATACCAATCCCTGTTCTGCCTCCCTCCCCTTCTCCTGCTCCCCACCCCAGACCTACCCCCATCCCACCCCTACTCCCTCCTCATAGATGGTAAGTCCTCCCTTGGGTAATCAACACAGGCTGGCATACTAAGTCGGGTCCAGACCTAGCCCCTCCCCCTTGTATCAAGGCTGAGTAAGGCATCACACCATAGGGGATGGTCTCTAAAAAAGCAGCTCATGTACCCGGGGTAAGTCCTGGTCCCATTGCCAGGGGACTCACAAACACATCAAGCCATGCAACTTTCACCCACATTCAGAGGGTCTTGTCCAGTCCCATGCAGGCTCCCCAGCTGTCAGCTCAGAGTCCATAAGCCCCCGCTGGCTTGGTCAGCTGTCTGTGGTTTTTCCCATCATGATTCTGATCCCCCTTGCTTTTATAATCCTTTCTTCCTCTCTTCAACTGAACTCCAGGATCTTTGCCAAGTGTGTGGCTGTGGGTCTCTGTATCTGTTTCAATCAGTCACTGGATAAAGGTTCTACGATGACAATCAGGGTAGACACCAGTCTGAATGCAGAGGAAGGCTAGTTCAAGCACCCTCTCCACCACTGCTATGAGTCTTAGCTGGGGACAATTTTATGAGTTCCTGGGGTTTTCTCTATCTGCAGATTTATCCCCATCCTTATAATGGTACAATCTGTCAAGTTATCTCTTTCCTTGCTCTCCCTCCCATCTCCTCCCGAACTTGGTCATCTAGAGCCCTCATGTTCCCAACTCCCATCATGTTCCCAACTCCCATCCCCTCCCCTCTACTCCCTCCTCCCAGTTTACCCAGAATACCTTAACCCTTTCCCCTTCCTGGGATGATCCATGTGCCATGTGTGTCCTTCTTAGTGTACTCCTCTTTACCTAACTTCTCTGGGATTGTGGATTGTATAGCCTGGTTATCCTTTGCTTTGCATCTCATATCCACTTATATGTGAGTACATACTGTGTTTGTCTTCCTGGGTCTGAGTTACCTCACCCAGGGTGATTTTTTCTAGTTCTATCCATTTGCCTGCAAATTTCATGGTGACATTGTTTTTTTACAGCTCTGTAATACTCCATTTTGTAAATGTGCCACATTTTCTTTATCCATTCTTCAGTTGAGGGGCATCTAGGTTGTTTCCAGGTTCTAGCTATTATGAATAATACTGCTGAACATAGTTGAGCAAATGTTCTTGTGGTGTGGTTGAGCATCTTTTGGGTATATACCAGAGAGTGATATTGCTGGGTCTTGAGAAAATTCCCAGTTTTCTGAGAAACCGCCATACTGATTTCCAGAGTGGCTGTGCAAGATTGCATTCCCAACAGCAGTGGAGGAGTGTTCCCCTTTCTCCACATCCTCTCTAACATAAGCTGTCATCTGTGTTTTTTATCTTAGCCATTCTGACAGGTGTAAGATGGTATCTCAAAGTTGTTTTGATTTGTACTTCCCTGATGGCTAAGGATGTTGAACAGTTCCCCAAATGTCTTTTGGCCATTTGAGATTCTTCTGTTGAGAATTCTCTGTTTAGCTCTGAAGCCCATTTTTTAATTGGATTATTTGATACTTTACTCTCTAGTTTCTTGAGTTCTTTATATATTTTGGAGATCAGGCCCCTATCAGATGTGGGGTGGGTAAAGATCTTTTCCCATTCTGTAGGCTGCCTTTTTTCCTTATTGACACTATCCATCACCTTACAGAAGGTTCTCAGGAGGTCCCATTTATTATCTCAGTGTCTGTGCTACTGGTGTTATATTTAGGAAGTCGTCTCCTTTGCCAATGTGTTCAAGACTGCCTCCCAGTTTCTCTTTTATGAAGTTCAGTGTAACTGGATTTATGTTCAGGTCTTTGACCCATTTGGACTTGAGTCTTGTGCATGGCGATAGATATAGAATTATTTACAATTTTCTACATGTAGATATCCAGATGTGTCAGCACCATTTGTTGAAGAAGTTTTCTTTTTTCCATTGTGTAAGTTGGCTATTTTTTGTCAAAAATCAAGTATTCGTAGGTGTGTCGCTTACTGTCAGCATCTTCAAATTGATTCCATTAATCAATGTTTCTGTTTTCATGCCAATACCAAGCTGTTTTTATTATTATAGTTCTATAGTAGAACTTTAAGCCAAGGATGGTGATGCCTCCTGAAGTTCCTTTATTGTATAGGATTGTTTTGGTTATCCTAGGTTTTTTGTTTTTCTATATGAAGTTGCATATTGTTCTTTCAAGGTCTGTGAAGAATTGTGTTGTAATTTTGATGGGGATTGCCAGTTTTACTATGTTGATCCTACCTATCCAAGAACGTGGGAGGTCTTTCTATTTTCTGATATTTTATGAAATTTCTTTCTTCAAGGACTTAAAGTTCTTGTCATACAGGACTTTCACTCATTGGTTAGTCACCCCAAGATATTTTATGTTATTTGTGGCTATTGTAAAGGGTGATGTTTCTCTAATTTCATTATCAGCCCATTTATCATTTATATACAGGAAGGCTACTGTGGTTTTTTTTTAAGTTAATCATGTATTACTGAAGGTGTTTATTAGCTTTAAGAGTTCCTTGGTAGAATTTTTGGGGTCACATATGTATACTATCATATCATCTGCAAATAGGGAAAGTTTGACTTCTTCCTTTCCAAATTGTATTCCCTTGATCTCCTTTTGTTGTCTTATTGCTCTAGCTAGAACTTCAAGTACTGTATTGAATAGATGTAGAGAGAGTGGACAGCCCTGTCCTGCTCCTGATTTTAGTGGAATAGCTTTGAGTTTCTCTCCATTTAATTTGATGTTGGCTGTTGACTTGCTGTAAATTGCCTTTATTATGTTTAGGTATATTCCTTGCATCCCTAATCTCTCCAAGACCTTTATCATGAAGGTGTGTTGGATTTTGTCAAAGGCTTTTTCAGCATCTAATGAAATGATCAAGTAGTTTTTTTTTTTTAGTTTGTTTATATGCTGGATTACATTGACAGATTTTCATATGTTGAACGATCCCTGCATCTCTGAGGTGAAGCCTACTTGATCATGGTGGATGATTTTTTTGATGTGTTCTTGGATTCAGTTTGCTAGTATTTTATTGAGAATTTTTGCATCAGTGTTATGAGGGAGATTGGTCTGTAATTCTCTTTCCTAGTTGTGGCTTGTATATCAGGGTAATTCTTGTAACACGAATCTTAAAAAGGTCTTATTAATAAAAACAAACCCAGAGCCAGGTATTATGGTGAACACTGAATGATCAGAGAACAAAACAAGCCACATCCAACCTTACCTTGCCAATTCCTCAGCTGATCTTGTTTCCTTAGTCTGAAAGCCTCTGAATCCTTATCTGAATGGATCTCAGCTTAACTGCTGCTATAAGCTAAAAGCTTAAAAAGGCTCTAGTTCCTGGTCTTCATGCCTTATATACCTTTCTGCTTCCTGCCATCATTTCCTGGGATTAAAGGCCTGTGTCAACATGCCTGGCTGTTTCCAGTGTGGCTTTAAACTCACAGAGATCCAGAAGGATCTCTGCCTTTGGAATGTTAGGATTAAAGGCTTGTGCTACCACTACCTAAACCTATGTTTAATATAGTGGCTGTTCTGTTCTCTGACACTCAAATAAGTTTATTGGGGTGCACAATATATTAACCACATTTTAAAAATTCTACCTTTTATCTTATTATTTCTATATCTTACCTTTTTCTTTCCAAAGTAGATTCAATAATCTACTTCTTATCTATACTTTTTCTTTTTCTTTTTTTAAAGAACCCTGAATCTAATCTCCTTTGTTTAGCTTTTCTTTTGACCATTAACAATTAATAAATTGTAACCAACTATTGTAAACAATGACAATATCCATAACTCATTAAACAACCAAAATTGCCCACCCCACCTCTTGAGAATGTGGTTGTTGTGTTCTTAAAAATTACTTCCTACTTTCTGGGGACAAATACATTTAAGGAATTCTGAAAAGAAAAGTTTTGGGTTAATTTTCAAGTCTTGAGAGAGTTAGTTGTATCAAAGTATAGTCTCATAAAAAGAGTTTGGCAATGCTCCTTCTGTTTCTAGTGTTCAGAACAATTTCAAGAGAACTGGTATTAGCTCTTCTCTGAAATTCTGGTAGAATTCTACAATGAAGCCATCTGGCTTTTTTTTTTTTTTGGTTGGAAAACTTTTGATGACTGCTTCTATTTCCTTAGGGGCTATAGGTCTATTTAAATTGTTTAATCTGATCTTGATTTAATTTTGGTATTTGGTCCTATCTAAAAAATTGTCCATTTATTTTACATTTTCTAATTTTGTGGAGTAGAGGTTTTCAAAGTATGATCTAATGATTCTCTGGATTTCCTCAGTGTCTGTTATTATGTCCCCTTTTCATTTATGATTTTGTTAATTTGGATGCTCTCTGCTTTTTGGTTAGTTTGGATAAGGGTTTGTCTATCTTGTTGATTTTTTTTTAAAGAACGAACTCTTTGTTTCATTGATTCTTTGCATTGTTCTCTTTGTTTCTATTTTATTGTTTTCAGCCCTCGGTTTGATTATTTCCTGGCATCTACTCCTCCTGGGTGAGTTTGTTTCTTTTTTGTTCTAGAGCTTTCAGGTGTGCTGTCAAGTTACTAGTGTGAGATTTCTCCAACTTCTTTATGTAGGCACTTAGTGATATGAACTTTCCTCTTAGCACTGCTTTCATAGTGTCTGATAAGTTTGGGTATGTTGTGCATTCCTTTTCATTGAATTCTAGGAAGTTTTTAATTTCTTTCTTTATTTCTTCCTTGACCCATTGGTGATTCAGTTGAGCATTGTTCAGTTTCCATGAGTTTGTAGGCTTTCTGCATTTTGTGTTGTTGTTGAAATCTAACTTTAAGCCATGGTGGTCTGATAAGATAAAGAGGGTTATTTCATTTTCTTTTTTGTATCTGTTGAGATTTGTTTTGTTATTGAGTATGTGGTCAATTTTGGAGAAGGTTCCATGGGGTGCTGAAAAGAATGTATATTCTTTTGTGTTTGGGTGAATTGTTGTATAGATGTCTGTTAGGTCCATTTGAGTCATCAAATATGTTAATTCACTTATTTCTCTGTTAAGTTTCTGTCTGGCAGACCTGTCCAGTGGTGAGAGAGGAATGTTGAAGTCTCCCACTATTAGTGTGTGGGATTTGATGTGGGATTTGAGCTTTAATAATGTTTTACAAATGTAGCTACCCCTGTATTTGGGAAATAAATGTTCTGAATTGAGACTTCATCTTGATGGATTTTTCTTGTGATGAAGATGAAATGCCCTTCCTTCCTCATCTCTTTTGATTGATTTTAGTTTGAAGTCTATTTTGTTAGATATTAGGATAGCTACACCAGCTTGTTTCCTAGGTCCATTTGATTGGGAAGTTTTTTTCCCAATCCTTTACTGTAAGGTAATGTCTGTCTTTGAGGTTGAGGTGTGTTTCTTGTATGCAGCTCCTGTTTTTGTATCCATTCTGTTAGACTGTGTCTTTTTATAGGTGAATTAAGTCTATTAATATAAAGGGATATTAATGGCCAGTGATTGCTAATTCTTGTAACTTTTTTTTTTTTTTTTTGGTGGTAATGTGTGTTTCCCTTCTTTGGGATTTGCTGGTGTGAGGTTATCTATTGCCTGTGTTTGGGTAGTTGCAGCTAACTTTCTTGGGTTGGAGTTTTCCTTTTAGTACTTTCTGTAGGGCTGGATTTGTAGACATATAATGTTTAATTCTGGTTTTGTCATGGAATATTTTGTTTTCTCCATCTATGGTGATTGAAATCTTTGCTGGGTATAGTAATCTAGGCTAGTATCTGTAGTCTCTTATTATCCTAAGAATGTCTATCCAGGACTTTCTGGCTTTCGTGTTTCTATTGAGAAATCAGGTGTAATTCTGATAGGTCTGCCTTTATGTGTTACTTGACATTTTCTTTTCCTGCTCTTAATATTCTTTATTTTGTATGTTTAGTGTTTTGACTATTATGTAGCAAGGGGACTTTTTTGTGGCCCAGTCTATTTTGTGTTCTTGTACACTTCTTGTACCTACATAGGCATGTCTTTCTTTAGGTTGGGAAAGTTTTCTTCTATAATTTTGTTGAATATATTTTCTGTGCCTTTGAGTTTGATTTCCTCTCCTTCTATACCTATTATTCTTAGGTTTGGTATTTTCATGGTTTCCCAGATTTCCTGAATGTTTTGTCTTAAAAATTTACTGAATTTAATATTTTCTTTGATGGATTAATCTATTCCCTCTAGCGTATCCTCAATGCCCCTTGCATTTTTTTTTTATTCTATTGGTTATGCTTGCCTCTGTAGTTTCAGTTCCTTTACTCAGATTTCCCATTTCCTGGAGTCTCTCAGTCTGTGTTTTCTTTATTGCCTCTATTTCAATTTTGAAGTCTTGTACTGTTTCTTTCACCTGTTTGGTTGTTCTTTCTTGGATTTCTTGATTTTCTTTAAGAGATTTCCTCCAATTTTTTGTTGATCTTTTCCTCCATTTCTTTAAGGGAATTTTTCATTTCCTTTCTTAGAGCCTCTATCATCTTCATAAAGTTGTTTTTAAGGTGATTTTCTTCTGGATCATCTGGTTTGGGATGTCCAGGTCTTGCTGTTGTAGCATCACTAGGATCTGATGGTACCATATTTTTCTTTATGTTGTTAAATGTATTCTTACACTGCTGTCTACCCATCTCTTCCTTTAATCTGAACAGGTGGAACTCCAGGTCACTCCTCCAATTGGTGTAGGTGGGGTCTCTAGCTCCTGTGTTTGCTCTTCCTCCCAATAGGTCCAGGAGGGGGCTTATGACTCTGTTGGTCACTGGTGCTGCAGAGGATGGTTGGTGAGGGGTTTGGGGTAGGAGAGGATTATTGCCATGTCTCTGGGGCTACACTGGTTGGCGGAGAGGTGCACAAAATGTGTCCATGTGGCCTAGGGCTAGAGAACTGGGCTGACCAGTCTGGAGATTGGAGCCTTACCTGTTCCCAATTGGTGCAGGTGGGCAAGCAGGGTGGGCATATGGCTTGGGTGGTCACTGGTGCTGCTGAGGCTAGTTGGCTTGGAAGAGGGTGGGCAGGTTCTGTTTTTGTTTTGTTTTGTTTGTTTTTGCCATAGTAATTTGATAGAAAGAGTAATTTCATCCTGGTAAATGGATCCCAAACCTCTGGGCAGAGGTATATCCCATCTCAGTTACCACGATTGCTTTTTTCATGAATGTACTGTGCAGCCCTGGGATACAATAATGACAGAAACTGTCTGGAATTGACTGGATGAAAAATCTTGTCCCCTTGCTTGCTTCCTCTTTCTTCATGGGTGTTCTTTAACAGAGACTCACATGTGCTACAGAGATATTTCACACATGGTGCCCATCTCTGTGGGCTCATCTCAAATGCTTCTCCAGAATGACTTGTCTCAAATTTCCAGTTCTTTTTAAACTACTGACTAGCTGAACAAGCCATTTGCTGCTGACCATTAGTTCATACATTTCTCACTTTTAGATAATTCCCCTTTTACATAAAGTTGATGAGCAGGTACTCAAAGCTGTGCTCATTAGAATGATTTTCCTTCATATCCCAAGCCAGCCTACCTCAGAATAAAACCTGAAGCTTTTATTCCTCTGGAACATCAATTTTGCAATGAGTGTGAACAGAAAGAGGTGTACACAGGTGATAGATATATATGGAGTTTTCAGTTTTATCATCATTCTAGCTTCATTTTCTTTTGTGACAAACACCATCACTACAGGTAATTCACAGGAAGAAAGAATTTTTTGGCTTATACTTTCAGGTCACAGTCTATCCCCAAATGAAGTCACAGAAGAAACTTAGAGCAGAAAACTTGCAGGAATGCTGCTTTCTGGTTCACTTTCAGACCCACATTTTTAAAGCTTTTTTATATAGTCTAGGACCACCTTCCTAGGGAATGGTAGGTACCACCTGTAGTGGTCTGGCCTATCCTAAATAAATTAATATTAAGACAGTCTCTAACAGCCATACCCACAGACTAATCTGACCAGGACAATCACTCAGTTCAGACTCCCTTCTCAAGCAACTTTAGGCTGTGTCAACTTGACAGTTCAAGCTAGCTAGGGTAACCCTTAAGTTAAAGCTTGGGCTCTTAGATATGCCCATACTTGGTCTGCAAGATGTACTGGTTCTGATACAAGAGGATTGTTGGTAAGCATAACAGACTTCATTTCATGGCCGATTTGAAAGAATCTGGCTTATCATGTGCAGTTTTTTTTTTTAAATTAAATAATCACTTACAATGCTCCAGGGCCTGTCTAGAATGCTAAGAAGCATTAATACTCCAGGATAGGAACTACTCTTCAAAAAGCTTCAGTTAATTCAGTAGAAGTGATATGATTCTGTTATAGAACTTTGAGGCTTCATGTGATATTGTCCCCTCTGAGGCATTCCACAAACTCCTCACTGTATTTTTTTAACTACTGATGCATTAACTAACTTAAAGGTGAAAAATCACAGACTACATCTAAAGAACATAGGATTTTCTGAAGAACCTTCAAGGTTCTACTCACATGGTAGACGATCATTGTGTGGTAACACAATGGTAAACAATGGTCATAATCATTTCCAGGTTTATCACATAATGTCTCCTTAGTTCAAATACATTTGTCCAGTATTGTCTTTGCTTGTAATAAGAGATAAGGAAAACAATAGTCTTTCTCTCACTTCTAGGCATGAAGGATCTCTTGACCCTTTAAAATGTCCGTGTTTGTGAGTTTTATTGGAATACATGGATGGTACCAAGGCCCCCAATCATTAGTCCCTTCTGGCATACATTCTAATTAAGATAATGGCTTCAAAGCACTTGAAAAGCATGAATTCTGTTCTGTGGGATATCTATGGGTGCAGATCTTCTTGAATTGTATTATGGAACAGTGCAAGAAAGTTAACACAGTCCAACAAAACTGTAAATGTTTGTGAATGTTCTGATGATTCTAATTAATTGCAAGGTGTTTATGACCCTCCTGTAGGTAAGAATGGGAAAGAACGCACAGATAAAGTCAAAGGCCACATATCATTCACCTGCTACTTTGCTCTACTGAAGATCATCTCCTCTGGCCCTGCAGGTGCAAATGGAACTACTATGTGGTTGACGTTGCAGTAGCCTGCTATCCTCCATCAGATAACAGATGACTTGGCTCTAGAAACACATTCTAACATCTGTTTTTTTGCAGATTTCTGGCACTAACTGCTTCAATTTTGCTTTTATGTGGAGCAGACACTGAGACAAAGATGAAATTGCCAGACGTTTATAAAGTACTCAGGATTCCACGGTGTAGATGAGACTGAAAAGAAATGACACTGGACAGAGAAAGAAGTTAATCTGAATGCCTATCTCCACAAAAGCTTCTAGGGGTTCCATGAATAGATTTGGAGCCTTCCAGAGTTATCCAGAACTAGTGAGCGGCTGTGTCTTTCTATCCTTGTGACAGGTGCAGGCTAACTCAGAAGTAGGTGTGACCGCTTATGTTCAACTATAATGATGCACAAAGGAGGAGCAGAACTGTAGATCAGCTTCAAACACCATTGTTAGAAGGGAGAATAAGCTGTCCATTTTTGGAGAGCAAGTGGACTCTTGTACCTCAGAACATTTACTGCAATCCAATAAGTGGAGAAGGGGGTGATTTTAGACCTGTCCTGTTCCAAGGTCCCAACTAGGCTTTCTTCGCATAGGTATTACATTGATTTACTTACTCTATCTTTAAAATGGTACTTGGTAATTAGGAGGATCTGGTCTTGAGTTTTATTTGTCCTCACCAGTACTGCTTTTGTGTTTATTGAAGTGTTCTGCATATGCTTTAAATTGGCTCATCAATTTTTTTTTTTAACTCAGGATCTCTGTACGTGATCCCAGAACTCACTATGTAGACCAGCCTGACCTCAAAATCACAGATATTTGCCCGTTTTCCTGCCTCAGCCTCCCAAATGCTGAGATTAAAGGTGTACATCACTACACCCTATCACCAATTTCAATTGAAGATTGAAAATAGAATCATTGGGATTTTGTGGTGGTTGCATAGGATCTGTGCAAACTTAGGGGAAAATTGACTGTTATTTTCATTATTGTGCCTTCAGACACTGTACCATCCAATAAATAGATACCATGCCTGTACTTATTTAGTGCACAGGCTTTGATAGATTTTAATATAGATATTTGATGTTTATTGATGATGATGTAATATTATCATTTATTATTTTTCCATTTTACTTTTGTTGTTTTGTTTCTGGAATGCAAATAATTTCTGTATATTGAATATCTATCCAAAATACTTGAAAAACTCACCATTTGATTATAATAGTAAGTTCTTGATGTTTTCTGGCCCTGTGATTATTATGTTTATGAATAATTGTTTTGTTTATTTCCATTCTTTCTGATTGATGTGTCATTTTTCTTGCCTTATTTTAATAACTATAGCTTCAGTGGTTTCAAGCAAAATATTGAGTGATACATTGAAAGTGAATTTTTAAATTTCAATTAGTTAATTAATTTTAACTTCCTAGTTTTAAGGGAAAGTAATTTTTCATAGCTCTTTAAATTTTTTTATGGTTTTATAATATGTCTACAAATCTTACAGGTTAATTTTATGTGAATCTATTTTGTTTTAAGCAGATACCTTTTCCTTTATTCCCAATATTTTGGAATTTTTATCATGGATAAGTATTAAATTTGCTCAAATAATTTTCCTAAGTTTTATCAAGGTAACCAGATCATTTTCCTCACTCCCTTTTTTCTTTTCAGGTAGTACATTGCAATGATAAATTATTTTTGTAAATGTTAAGCTGACTTTGCATATGGAAAGACTGCATCTGGTATTGGAATTTATATAATTGTAAAAACATACTGAATTGCATTTATGCCCAAGAGTGGTCTGTAACTTCCTTTGTAATTTCCTTACTAGGATTTGGAATCAGGATTTGAATATTAACCTAATAAAAACAGGAACCTTGCCTGCTGTGATGGCTGTTCTTGGTTGTGAACTTGACTACATCTGGAATTAACTAAAATCCAAGATACTGGGTACACTACTGAGTGATTTTTTTTTCTTAATTAAACCAGTTGAAGTGGTAAGACCCACTTTGAATCGGAATCTTTTGAAGTGGGAAGATACACCTTTAATCCAGATCTTCTGAGGTGGAGAGATACGCCTTTAATCTGGACCATACCTTCTGCTGGCAGCCTGTATAAAGGACATGGAAGAGGAAGCTTGATTGCTTTGCCTGTTTTTTGTCCAAACTCATGTTGGCCAGTTTCATTTCTTCACTGGCATAAAACCCTACTTATCCAGAATTTCAGCATTCCTGAAGACTGCCTGAGACATCCAGACTCATGGACTAAACAGTTACTGGATTCTTGCACCTTCCATGGGTAGAAGGATAGACCATGCCATTGATAGACAAGCTGGGCCACACACAGCCATTCTGTCATTTCTGTTCCTGTAGAGAACCCTGACTAAGACACCTCTTTTTCTGTTTCCTGACAGAACTATGTCTAACTGGAGTTGGTTCTTATTTTTATTAATTCTCTGAATGTTTGTAAAGATATGCTAGTAATAATATTTCAGGATAGGATTTTCATTGTGAGAAGGTATTTGAACACTGTGTTTAATTTTTCCTGTTAAATGGGTTAGAGGTTGGCCCTTGGACCATGGATAATTATTGAATATGTCTATGTTCCTACTGTAGCCTGAGTTTACAATAAAGGAACAAGGTGAGAAATGTGTGTTCTTGTGAAATTCACATTTTGGAGGGAAGACAGAGTTTCCAGCAATAAATCCTAAAATTCAGTTCTGATTAATTCTAAGTAGAGGTTTCTAGTGCCATGGGAGTTGAAAATTGGGCACTTTGATCTAATCTAGGCATATTAGGAATGCTTTTTTATGAGTAATTTGTAGATTATTATGTTTTCAACTTGAATTTAAGCCAATCCTTCTGTCTTTAAAAATGTACTCTTAGTACAGTGGCTCCTCTCCATGGCTACTCTTCTACTTGGGCTGTAATGCAATTGTATCTCTAGTTCAGGACAAAATACCCTGATTACAAGAAAAACCCCATTTTCTGGGGCCCCTGCGTGTCCTGTAGGTGGAACAGCTGGTTTCACTATCTTGGTTGCCATTGCTTCTCGCTACCACATGGTGTCTCTGTTGACAACTGGACAGCCATAGCCATGGAAGTGACTGAGCCTTGTGCCTCCCAAGAAGGATGGCATTTTGAAATCCTCATTGCAGGGATTATGCAATCTAGCTACTTGTCATTATGTGCCTCAGCTGTTGGCAGCCATGGCCCAGACTCTGTGAATACTTTTTCAAAATATTTCTAGCAGTGTCTTAGCAGCCTAGAACCACTGTTTATAGACCTATGTAGAGATTTAGCTGGATCTTCTTGGATTTCTTGAGACTCTGAGGATCCTGGGTACCATTTCTTTCCAGTTCGTTGCTTACCCTAGTAAGAGATGATTAACTAAGTGTCTGGTTTCTAATACCAGCCAAACATAGATGATATCTGTGTAGCCCATTTGCTGCTAAGGAAAAAAAAATACTCTTCGGAAAGATCTGGGGACTTGCTTTCCAATTTCTAGAGAGATTTATTCTCCCAAGGATTACATACTTTCTAGCATTTCCATCACAGAGCAAAGAAAGGCAGAATCAAAAACAAATAAACTGCTCTTTTATTAAATTCCTTTTTATTCTAGGTACCATTGCCAATGGGGAAAGTATTAATTGGTTCTAATATTAGAAAATCACTGCATGTATCCAATCATAGCAACCAGACTGTTCCTCGGGGCTTTTCTCTGTGTTAGAGTCGGGATTCTTTAAACTTCCTCCAGGCCTCAATTATCTAACCTCTCCTTCATTGTTCTCATTCTTCCCTGATCAATTTCGGTTTTTCTACATCTTTTAAAAAGTGCAGTGACCAAAAGTAGCCACAATACCTAAATAACTAGCTCTCGAATGCATAATATAGCACACAGATTGCTTCCAAATGCTCCACGCATTGTTCTGTTTAATAAATTCCAGAATCACAGGGTTGGAGTTTAGTGTCAGCCTCCAGGTCTCTCTGTTCTGTGTCCATAGTCACAATTTCCAATGTTTTTATTCCTTTTCTACATTCTATTTTGTTTCAGAAACCAGTATTTTTGTTAATGTCAACTTTGATTGTTATTTGAACATCCAAGAATAAAGCCAAGGTTTCCAGATGCTAATGTACCCAACACTCAATCCCCTCTGTATGTGCTAGCCTAATTATTCAGTAATTTCAATACTGAGTTTTACAATAACTACTGTTTATTTTTCCAACTATATCATAACTCTCATGGAGAAAAGCATCATGAAAACAATACTTAACCAAGTTCTTCTGGTTCTGGGAAAAAAGTAATTATATTTTCTCCCACTTCAGTAAAAATGCAATGATTTTGCATAAGACAAAGAACAATTCTGCTTCTTCCTACAATGAGCTATGAGAACAACTTGACTGAAAACACTCATTTTAGAATGTGCTATAAGAACTCTACTGAAAACACTCATCTTACAATGTGCTATAAGAACAACTCCACTAAAAACATTCTTCCTACAATGTGCTACTACTAAAGAAAACCTTTCCTCTTAGCTTACATGTCTAGAAGCAAACAGATTGATCCAACATTGCTTAATACCCTTGACTATTTCCTAAGTTTCTGCATGTAAATTCTAAAGCATATTACACGGTTCTAAAACCAAAATGTGTTTGATCGCTTATCTAAAAATCATGGAATAAAAAAAAATGAAGCTTAAGCTACATTGGCAGAACAAAATGAATAATGTGAAGTTTAGGCAATTTCCAAAAGATTTGTCCAAAACCAATGATGAAAATTAAATTAAAAACTAGCTAATTGGTTGCAAGATATGAGGTCCTTCTTCCATGCAACACTATCCCTATATTTCTCATTTCAATTTGACATGAAATTCAAATAATAGAATTAATACACATTGTGAGTGTGTTAGAGTTTTATCTTTCAATGAGCTCCAAATTAGCCCCTCAACAATGGGCCTTGTAGAGCTGGAACTGAAATGTTTTGTTGTATTTAGCTAAGACTTCCTGGCCAGTAACTTCCCACTAGATTCAGCAAACGGAAGAATCTAGAGGGAGTCTAGAAAGCAGGAAGGACTTCTGCCCTCTGCTTAACTCTCCTCTGCCATCAGTACTCAGCACTGTAGTTGGCTTCATTATTCAGTCTTTTCCACTTCCGGCTTCCGCTCAGTGATATGAATGGCAGCCAGGCAGTGTCCTGCCTCATGGTCTGCTGTTTGAGTCTCTGGTTATCCTAATCTCCTCCACTTATATTCAGCAGTGGGAATTGTGGCTAATTCCTGCTATTTCTTTATGTGGTTTGTCTCAGTATTCCTCCAGGACCTGGGTCGCAAATCCCTTACATTAATTTTCCTTACCTAAGAGCTCTTGTTAATTCATACCAAAAGAAAAACTTGACATTTTATTCCTCTATTCTGAATTTTGTACAATTAAGTGCAAAATTCCTTTACTGGGAAGGCAGAGAGAGCTGTAAGTCATAGTCTATCTTTCCTGCAATGAAGATCTCTAAAAATGGTCAATGCTGAGAGCTGAGGAGTTAGCCCAGAGCAGAACACTTGTCTAACACTCAGGAGGCTCTGGGTTTAATCCTCAGCACCAGAAAAAGGTAAAATAAATAAAACTGTTCAAATAGTTGGTCCTGAGAAAGCATACCACTTACCAGAACTGGATTCTAGAATCAGTGTGTGCAAGCTAACAGGTGATCCAGGAAAGGAAGAGGAGAGAGAGCAGGAGGTTACACTCATGCTACAAAAGAGGAAGCCTTCCCATGACAAATGAATAAATAAATAAAGTCGATGTGCCAAAGAGAACCTAATCAAGTTATCCCAGAAAACCTGTTACTTACTTTATTAATATAATGCATGAAATTTGGGGTATAAGACTGTATTTAAAATATTTAACCGGCAAATGGAGAAATGGGGAAAGGCTGATCATTCGGTACTAAGTTGATAGGTAAGAATAGAAGGTTCCAGTTTGTTAGTGCAAGAAAGAGTGACAAAAGTAATATACTATATACTTTTTAGATTTTTTATTTATTAATTTTTCATATGAAATATTTGACCATGTTCTTGCCTCTCCCTCAACTCCTCCCTTATTCCCATCCCCATATCCACCCAACTTCACATATTTCTACTTCATTTTCTGTAAAAAATTGTTTTAATTTTGAATTTGAATTTGGTTTGGGACATTGCATACTTTAAATAACAAAGGCTTTGAGAGTTTTGACCATGTATCCAAATATCACATAGGACTCCCAAATAGTTCTTCTATTTCTATATGTCAATTGATACAAATTTAAAAAGGAAAAAATACTTACAAATATATTTATATACAAAATTGCCTGTGTATTTTTAATAATTTAATATATATTTAATAACTACCATAGTTATTTCTCATTTTTCATTTTGTGAATTTATAATTAAATATTATACTTTACATTTAATAATAAATTCATATCACATGCAAACTTAATAAATCAGGTCTTAGATTTATGAGGAATTATGGACATTAAAATAACATTTTTTCACTATAATATAGTTTTGCAATCCAAGAAATAATGTCATCTAGCCATGTTTTAGTTTTCTAGACATATAAGATCATTAAAATGCTGATATGAGCCCAGAAGCACTAAATTAATAAGATGTAATTTAAATGTGCTTTCTTCGCACTTCTAATTCATCAGGGCTCTGGAAGAATTTAATAAGTAGAGAGAAGTTAGACACGAAATAAATACTAATCATTTCCTATTCATTTGTAAATAATGTATAACATTCTTCTGGAAATACTCAACAATATACTTTTTTTTTTTTTTTTTTTTGGTTTTTCGAGACAGGATTTCTCTGTGTAGCTTTGCGCCTTTCCTGGAACTCACTTGGTAGCCCAGGCTGGCCTCGAACTCACAGAGATCCACCTGCCTCTGCCTCCCGAGTGCTGGGATTAAAGGCGTGCGCCACCACCGCCCGGCCAACAATATACTTTTATAGAAAATTATTATGGTATGAACATATGAAATCATAAAGATATAGAAAAGTTGTTTTTGCAAGTTTATATAGTCTAGAATTTTTCTTACAGTCTTAAGTTAATCTTTTTGTTGTTAGTTTTTATCTAGGTCAGTGGTTCTCAACCTTCCTAATGCTGTGACCCTTTAATACAGTTCCTTCTGTAGCAGTGACCCCTGCCATAAAATTATCTTTGTTACTACTTTGTAACTATAATTTTGCTGCTGTTATGAACTGTAATTCAAATATTTTTGGAGGTAGAGGCTTACCAAATGAATGTCAACCTACAGGTTGAGAACCACTGATCTAGGTGGATTCTTGGGATTTCTGTGAATGCCTGACTTGGAAGTTTGTTTGGTGGGATAGGTTTGGTTTTGAACTACCATCACTATCAGTTTTCCATATTCATTTTCTGTGACTAAAACATCCTGGCAAATGATTCAAGTGTTTATCTTTATGTGATAATTCAAATAAGTAACATCACATACAATTATAATAACAAGAGTTACAATCCGACTATGACTCTGGCAGTAAACTGTGAGCCTATAGTGATTATCAAGAAAAGCCCAGTAGATATTTCATACTGATATTATTTTTCATCAGTATTGAAACTAGAAAAAAATTAGTCATTATTTGGATTATCTTTATTTTTCTATGGGAAATTTTTGTTGTGTTATGCATTTCATTTGGCATAGCTTTTAATTCAATAATTAAACAATCTGATTCATAGCATCTATTATCCTTAAAATGCTCTAATCTCTAGACGTTTCATGCAGGTTTCTCAGGCAAAGTGGAAAGTTCTACTGCTGGGGTTGAAACAATGTTTAGAGGTGGAATTTTTGCTAGACTGCGGATAAGGGGGCTTAGATTTGACTCCCAGAACACTACCCCACTTAAAAAAAAAAAAAACAGAAACTTCAGTGCAACTAATAGTCTCTGAATACTTCAGGCTTCAGAACTCTGTGTAACAAATAAAATGAGCTTATTGATTCTCCTTTTGTCTCTAATACCTGCTTTTTGCTTGGGCATGTCAGAGCTCCAGGCAGCTCAGAATGTCCTCTAGCACCATGGCAAAGCCTGTCATCTGTAGGAGTGCCCTAGGGTTCTTCTTTTTCCTATCCCTTTTGTTCCTAATCACATTCCTTAAAGACACTACACTCTGTCGTAGCTGGAGGGAAGCAATTGATAAAAGAATAGCTACAGTAGAATGTCATATTTGAAACAGAAATTTCTTTTTAGAAAGAAAGAATGGGACAGCAGGTTCTCTCAATAGGCATTTGCCACCAAGCCTGATGACCATGTTCAATCCTTGGAGTCCACGTGGTGGAAAGAGAGAGTTGACTCCGGCAAGCTGTCCTCTGACCTCATGCACACCATGGCACATACACACAATAAATAAATGTAAAAAATTTAAATATTATATTTGTTATTTTTATTGTCTCTGGGACAAAATGCTTAAGGAAAATAACTTAAAGGGAAGAATATTTGTTTTGGTTCATGATTTAAGAGGTTACCTCTCCGTCATGGCTCAGAAGATATGCTTAAGTTCATGGTGACAGAAGCTTGTACCAAAGGAGTGATAGGGTGGCCAGAAGGTACAAAGTGTACTTGAGTCGGGGGACTAGTAACCTATTTCTACTAGAGAGGTCCCATCCACCTCCTGAAGGCTACAGAGCCTCCTAAAATGGTATCACTAGCTGGAGTTCAAACACTTGAGCCTGTGGAGATGTTTTATATTCAAATCATAGTCAATACATACTTGGAAAAGTACCTCAAGGATTTACAGCTGTGCTGATATTTTATTTGTGCTGAAATGTGGTGATATTTTATTTTTATGTTAATAAATAAAGTTTGCCTGGAGATCAGAGGAAATAGCAAGCCATTTTAAGTAAACACAAAAGTCAGGCTGAGGTAGCACATGCCCTTAATCTGTTCACTTAGCAGACAGGGTCTCTGTGTGTTCAAGGCCATACTAGGGAACAGGGCCAAGTGTGGTGACACATGCCTTTAATCCCAGTACCAACCATAGAGACCTGGAGGTCTGTACAGACAAACAATGACAATGAAGTGAGGTAACTGGGCTAAAAGCCAATGAGAGGGAAGAGCAGCAAGGCAATAAAGGTGCTGGCAAGACAGGAAGTAGCTCACATTTGGAAGCTGCAGAGCTGGTGAGGTAAGGTTGGCTGGTGGCTATTCCTATTTTCCTCATCTCTCTAAGGCTTTCACCCCTATATTTGGCTCCATGTTTTTTTTTTTTATTAACAAGACCTTTAGAGATTCATCTACATATAGCTTAAACATTGATGTTTGAAAGGGACATGCTTTAGATAAAGTGTTAAATTATCAGTGGTGAAATTAATGTAGATGACCATTTGAGCCAATGGGACAGTTTAGATTCACCATTATGCATATGCCAACATGGCTCTGAGACTATTATCAAATAAAGAAAGTGAGAAAGACTTCCATCAGGGCAA
The DNA here is from genome assembly GCF_049852395.1 of Peromyscus maniculatus bairdii. NCBI lineage: Eukaryota > Metazoa > Chordata > Mammalia > Rodentia > Cricetidae > Peromyscus > Peromyscus maniculatus. The sequence continues at coordinate 61,401,848 of NC_134857.1, forward strand.
ATGAGTGGGGGTTCTGTGAACTTAGAACACTGAAAAATCTTTCACTTTGAACAAGTTCTTGATTATTTAGGTTTGCAAATTGTAATCCTTGAAAGGGAGCTCAGCCAGAAGAAAAATAAAATTAATCTCACTTCAGAGAAGTCCTCATCAGAAAATAATGTGATTGTTTTTCTCTTTGGCTACTAAAAAGTATATATTTTTTAAACAGTTAAAGATGGAACTTTGGCATGATATTATGAAGCTTGAGCCAGATTATCTTATTTTATTTGGATCCCTGTTTCATCTCAAGAGTTGGAATTCAAGGATGTCCCATGTGTGGAGCTTTCTAGTTATTTTCAGTGTCTGAACTAAACCCTCTACATCTTTAAAATAACTGCTTATTTCATATTCTTGGCTTTTTGTAAAAAAAAAATATGTAGAACATAATTGAGTTCTAATGACCTAACTACTAAAACTCAGTATTAATTTTGATGGCTGACATGTTAATAACTGTCATTAAAAACAATTCGTTATTCATGAAACAAGTTGTAACATATATAATGATCAAGTAAGATACCCTTTGGTTTCAAATATTTCCACAATAAGTGACTTTGCAACTTGAAGATATAAATTCTTATTTTATGATTTTATAATAATCAAATGTATTGGGGTTTGTATATATAAAGATGAATATAGAATATTTATTATGTTTGCCTCTAAAATTGGATTATCACATGCTATCCTATTAGAAGTGTGAATATCTACTTCTTTCCATCTGCAGTTCCATCTTAGGAGTTGTTGGTCTTGTTGAACAAAAAATAGTGGTACCTTATGATGAGAAGCTCTTTGTTTCTGCTTTTCTCCAGTGTTTTCCGTGATTTTCAAGGATCCTGAAAGAATAAACATAGTCATAAATAAATAATTCTCATTAGAATGATTTAGTAAAACATGTTTTACCATGGAATAGAAAGAAATGATTGGAAAGTGTTCTAATCTTAGGATGTAAAACACAAAACTTAGGAATCTTTTAACATTGCACATAACAACAGGGTGATTATTTAGGAACAAAGTTAATAACAACCTCTTCCCAGAGGTCTTCCTATGATGGACCCTTGCATTGCACCTAGGTGTTTTGTGAGAGGAGAAAATTATGATCTAGAGAGTCTGGGTTGGAAGCCATCCGTTTGTCTCAAAAACTCTGAGGAGAAGTCCAGCATGGCTTCCAAAACAGTGACAGTCCCATAGGTATGCTTCAGAATGTTTTACACACAAGACAACAATATTTACTAAGATGTAAATTGGACTGAATTTTTAACTTTAGTTGATTTAAACTGACTTGAATATAAATTACCATACATGTTCAGTGGTAATATTGACTGAATACTACTTACCTAGCTTGTCTGAGAGTTGGTTCTTCATCCCAAAGGCATCTAATATAAAGTCCAAGTACTGAAAGAAGCAGTTGAAGAAATACATTTAATACGTCTGTATAATCAGCTTTTTCTTGTAGATATACCCTCTAAATGTGTGGGGGGAAATCAGTGGATGTTTTCAGATAAACAGATTGAAATATAGGTAGTTAGCTTCCAAGGAAGTCCTCAGAAAAAAGACATGGTTCTCACAACGGATAGCACTGCCTCTAGTTTGCCAAGTTTCCAAGAGAAACTTCTCTCCTGAAAGACATAAATGACATTCAGTTTTTTGTGGCCCACCAAAGCTCATTATTCTTTAGTATACATTTGCTTTCAGGAAAAATTTACATTCTATTTAAGTTTTTCTCTTTACATAATGTAAAAAGTGACTGAAAAACAAACATCTAAGGTGAGTATCATGGCAAACTGTATCTGAATATGAATCAAATAATTTACATGAGAGTTCCCAAACCACAGAACATTCCATTTTCATTGGGTCAGAAAGGTCATGAGTGAGAATGAGAAAGCTTGCCAGGAGTTCCTCAGCCTGCCTTTGAAGAAACTAAAAGGTGGGCAGAGCAGGATGGATGTGTAATCGCTGTGGACGCATAGGAACTGTCAGTAGATACATGCATCAGTTGCATTGTTTTGGTAGTTAAATGTACACAAGAAGCATTGATATCATTACCAAATAAATCATCAAGAAGCTCAAATTGCCTGGAACATGGACTCTTGTGAGTTAGCATGGAAGCCCCCCCCCCCCCCCCGTGCTCTATGCACACAAGGTGAACTTCACTAGCTGTGAGAACACCCAGAGCTGGAGGTCAGCGCAGAACATGGCAAAGAGCCAGAGCTGTCCTGTGTCTCCATGGGGATGCTGCAATTGCTCTACCCACAAGGGCTGGGTTTAGGTAGTCTTTTCAATGACAATATCTTCCTAACTGTGACCTTTGGCAACAGGACATTTTAAAGTGATTTTATTATAAATGAAGAACACAATAGTACAATTGTGGGAATCGGAGAAAGTGTGATTTATCCCCCACAGATCACTGTCATCATGTTCTACGTAACATCAAACAAACGTGAGTCAGAGACATGCTAGGAAGTGTTTAATAACAAGTTGTCTAAAGCGATGAATTCGTGGTTTTCACTGTTTGCCTGTTTTCAGAAAATACTCCTTCTGTGTCTGATAGATACATCTATGACCTAAATATGGACTTGGGAAGAGGTGTATGAACTTGTCAAATGTTACAGCTTTGTCATTGTGCAAATACAAAAGAAATGTTACTACAAAGTAGATAATAAATTGAATAAAAATAATGAAAAAAGGTGAACTTAAATTGGTTGTTATGTCTTTATCTTAATTTTAATTGCATTTTTATCTTTTAAATCTCTCTCTCTCTCTCTCTCTCTCTCTCTTTCTTTCTCTCTCTCTTGCTTTCTCTCTCTTTCTCTCTGTCTGTTTTTCTGTATGTCATGTATGTGAGTGCCAGGCATGCAGATGCTATGGCATTCTTGTGGTCAGTGTACATCTTTGGGTTTCAGTTAGCCCACATCTTTCACATTGTTTTATGATATAAAATCTCTTTGCTAATTCACCACTGCCTGCAGTGTACACCAAGCTAGCTGGACCATGAGTTTTATAAGTGTCAGTAGACTTTCCTGCCTCCACCTCCCATCTCATTTTTAGGAATACTTGGATTACAGGTGTGCCACAGAATCAGACTTTGTGTGAGTTCAGGGGATTCAAACTCAAATCCCCGTGCTTGAACTGCTAGCAAGTACTTTATTTAATTGTAATTTTCAATGTGATTTCTTATATGTGGATCTGTTAAGAAAATGGTTCACAAAACAGCACATAAATTCTAGCCATTGTCTTTCAGGAGCAGATAACAGGGACATGCAGGACAGCACAACTTGGGGACCACAAAGACAATAAGCAGAAAATGGATTCCATCTAGATATCTGCAAGCTTCCTGTCCTTTAAGACTTGCTAGTTATTCTTAATGTAAAAGGTTATTTGTTATCTTCATAAATCAATGAGTTTATTGGCCAAGAAATTATTAGGTTTTCCTTACAAATAAAACTGAGTTATCTTGGTATTTTATTTATACTAGTAGGAAGATGAAAATGATATGCTGTTTCCTCCTCCTCTTTGATCAGATACTTCAGTTTACTCATATCTGCATTTGCTCCTGTTATTAGACAGAGGAGCATCTTTCTATGCAGCCCAGGCTAGCACAAAGCAGTCCTCTTGCCACATTCCTCCAGGTAGCTGGGGATCCAGACACACATCACTGTGCCTGGATTCCAGTCTCATTTTATCTTACAGTTGAGTACATACTTGTTCAATGTTTCCTGTCTATCAGAAAGTGTGTTTTATTGACTTAAAATTGCAAATCACAAATTATTTTGTCAACATTGTCAGGTTAGTAAACAATTTATTTCAATTGCTCTGCTATTTAAGAGCCTTGAAGGTCATAAAGTTTAGGTCAAGAAGATTTTGCTCACATATTGATACAGAGAAGGCTTTTTTTCTTTGTACTGAAAAGAGCTATTTCTCATACAATATAATCTGATTATGATTTTTCCTCCCCCAGCTCCTTCATGATCATTCCTACCTCTTCTACCATTTGAATTTAGACCCTTTTTGTCTCTCATTGGAAAACAAACAGGCATCTAAATAATAATAAAATAAATAGTATAAAACAAGAAAGCTGTTATAAGACAAATCAAACAAATAAAAAAAGAGCTGAAGAAAAGCCATGAAAAAGACATATAGATCCAGAGACATACATGTTCATTCATACACAAAGGAATCACCTAAGAACATAAAACCAGAAGTCATAATATATACCCAAAGGACCTGTAAGGTTTAAGAAAAAAAAATGTGCTGACAAAATATTACAACACAAGAAATCTCCAAAAATGCCACTAGGTTCGTTTTTTGTTGGCCATCTACTGCTATGCATGAGACCTGGCCTTAAGAGTAGTTTGTATTCCCCAAGATTCAATTAGAAAAAAAAATGAACATTTCATTTGCAAGCTGTTATCAGTTGCAGCTAGCTTCTGGGTTAGAGATGGGGGCATGGGGCCACTTCTCCTCTTAGCTCTGGGATCACCATCTGTCACAGACCAGTGCAGGTCTATGCAAGCTGCTAAATCTCTGTGGATTCATATGATTACTTGTCCTGCTGTGTTTAGAAGGCCTTGTTTCTTTGGTGTCTCCCATTTCTTCTGGCTTTTACAATCTTTCAGACTCCTCTCCTGAGGGGTTCCCTGAGACCGGAAGAGAAGAATTTGATGGAGATATTCCATTTAGGACTAAGGGTTTCAAGGTTTTCCACTCTCTGCACATTGGCCAGCTGTGAATCTCTGTATTTGTTCCTATCTGCTATAGGGGTATTTTTTCCCCCTAGGTATTGGCAGCTGACATTAAAAAATGGTGATGGGATAAAAGTTGGGAAAGTCTGAGATGGTTTGTAGGAGGTAGGAAATCTTGGTTTGCCACCAGGATCTGTGTAGACCCATGAGTATAGGGACAGAGATGAAGGAGAGGCCATATCAGGTGGTCTGCTACAAAGGCTGGGGAATTGGAATGGGAGTAGATGAAGGAGAATGAAGCTGGAGTGATCAACAGGTTCTGTGGGAGTGCCTGTGTGAGTTGGAGGCTGAAACAAATGGATAGGGTGGTGGAGGAAGACTGTTAAGGGATGATCTGCTTTATCCAGTGGGTATGCAAGGCACAGAGGAAGGGGCAGAGAGGAAGTTATATTCTCTTTCTGAACCACTAACACCAATATCTCTACCATTATGGTCCAATGATGAGGATTTGTATATGCAGCTCTCTCTGCTAGGAGTAATGAAGGCAGTTCAATGTAAGACTAAGGAGGACCAGCTAGATTCACAGAATGAAGAGATTTATAAGAACTAAAAAATTTAAAACCAGCATGAAATAGTAAGAAAAAGTTTAGAATACTGAAGATAGGAAGAGAAAATTGGAGCAACAGCTATCTTTTTTCAGAACTTTGAGAAACAGATTTTAAGAAGTTTAAGGAATTTCCGTAGGCCTTGGGCATTTTTCAATAAAACTCTTTATATGTTTGAATTTTATTAAGACCTGGATCTTTTTTTTTCTGTTTTGTTTGGTTTTATTCCTGGAGCTGAAGACCAAATCCAGGGTCCTGTGCTTGGAGGCAAGGGCTCTACTACTGAGCTAAATCCCAGCCCCCACCCTGGGTTTTCCTCTCATGTCTCATCTCCCACTCATGCCTTCCTGTGAAATTCAGGGAAGGTACATCCTCATCCATGAGCATGTTTTGTTTTAGGCTTCTCAGGCTTATTTTATTTCATGTTGCTGTTCCTATTCCTGTAACTCTAGAATGGACTCCATTTTAATGCTTCCAGTCTGTAAAATACTAACTTTAAATAATTACTATTATTTAAATAATGCATGAAGGGATGTTTCAATGGTTAATGATGCTTGCTGCTCTTCTGGAGGATCCATGTTAGGTGGCTCACACCCGCTTATAACACTAGCTCCAGGAGATCTGACCTCCCATTCTGTCTTTTATGGGCACCCACACTCACATGCACATACTCAAATTTGAATATAGCTCAATACACACAATGAAAAATAAAATAAAATCTTTTAAAAAGAAGTCCTCATGAGTTTCAACAATGACTTATGAAAAAAAGAATAAGAATTTAGAAAGGGTAAGAATTTTGCAATACTGCAAATAAAATACCTTAAACCGGTTTGTATTCTTATAAAATGTGCGTTCTTAATATTTTTATATTGTCTGGCAGCCCAACATTTTGATCTCTCCCTTTTTGTTCCTCATACAGAAATAGATCCCTCAGAAAAAAAAGCCAATATGCTGAGAGAATCATCTGAGTTTTAAGGCATAGTTTAGCACTTTGGTTTTGCTTTTTGACCCAGACATCGTGCTATATACCTTTGTGTTCTCATAATCCGTCTCGCATTTCCTGACTACCTTCCAAAGATCTGCAGCTCTGCCATTACTTCGTTGACCTCACGAAGTTCATGCTCACAATATGAGAATGCTGAAAGCTGTGAGGAACAAAGCCATTGTTCAGACTGGAATTGCCTGTGGCCAAGAACAGCAGTGACTTCTCTGGTACCATTCCTCTCATCTATTCTTGGCAACTCAACATGAGCATTCAGGGACTTTATTACACAAAGAAAAATGCAATTAATGGGCCAACAAAAATGATCAGCATCAAAGACTGGTTGTAGATGGAAAATAAGCAAAGGGGTGAATGTGTTCGACGTGAGTGCACTGCATGGTTATTTTAAAGGATGTCACCTATCAACCCTTTGAATAAACAAATCTATGTCAAGTGCTAGAATACAGTCCCCTGTTCTGAGGAGCAATTTGGACATGATTCCAGGAGGTATATCATCAGGTATAATGAAAGATTGTCCCTAATCTGAAACAATATAAGAATTAAGCCATTCAACTGGGCTTTGAAAGCTGCTGAACACATACTTAAGTCACTGATATTTAAGTTATGATTATGCATAAAAGCAAACATTCTGAGTAGGAACAAAAAGAAAATATATTAAAACCATACATGAAAATTCAACACTAGTGTCTGTGTTTGGACTATAACTCTAGTACTAAGTATGTCTCTAGTGAGGTAAGAAATAGAAGATATTTTTTGAGATCTTAGCAATATCTTTCAGGGGACGTAAAATTGGGAAATAGTATCATTAGTAATGATAAAAAAAATAACCAAAGACAAACATGAAGATTTCTGATTGACTTGTGTGCCTTATTGAATGGAAATTTGTTTTGAGTGGATAATGTATACAAATGTACCCTAGAGGATTCAGTCTTGCCTGCAGCCGAATGCAGAGACTTCAGAATATGGTTCTGAGTGGTTTCTTACATGCTCTTAAAATATCTGATTAGTTGCCATCCTCAAATTAAACTTTAAGACATTTTGGAGCTACGGCCTACATTGGCCAAGTAAATTCTTGCCCCTATTCTGTTCCTTGATTGACACGATAGTGTTGCAGGGAAGAGACATGGAAAAAATCTAGGCAATCTGGAAGTAAACATCCTCTCCAGAATTGTAGAAACAGAATTCTAATGCTGACCTTACTGCTTCTTTAATTTAGGAGGGAAAAATGAAACAATTAACAAAACAGTTTTCTTCTTTACTGGATGAAAATGCTGAAATCCTCAATGGCCTATGAAAATATGGATAAATATATGGTAAAAATCTGTCTTTTTATAAGTACCAAATAGGCCTGATTTTCATTACTGTGCCTTAGAATCTCTTAAAGAATGAACATTGGGAACGAAGACCCCTGGGCTCCACTCAGTGGCAGATCTGAGTGGATACCTTGTAAGGCTGTTATACATTGCAGATTGCCCTGCAATACTTGCGACCTGAACTGGATCTGTTGTGAGGTGCATCTAATTCATCTGAAGCATGTCTATTGTTCACCATGCCAAGAATTAGTCTATAATTCAGATGTTAAATGAACAAAACTTGGTATTTAATTCAACCTGGTCCAATGCTTGACAAATATATGAAGCATTGTGAGAAAAACACATGCTGGTCTCATTATTTAAGTCTCTGAGTTTATGTCATTGTAAATTACCATACCTATGGCATTTTAAACAAATGACTTAGATAAATGGTGAAACAATTTTCACTTATAATGCTTTCTTGAGCAGAACACTTTATGTATTCTGGAATATTGTAGAAAATATAGGGAGGGTATGCATTTTAATAAGTCAAAATCTAACAGTGTTTTCTCTCATTATAAGATGTATGTTACTGTGAAACAGGTAGACAAACAGATAATAAACAGGAAGAGACACAGAGAATCAGGACTGAAGGAAGTGCAAAATATGTTTTCCATTTTCTGCCTTGAATCCCTATTGCAGCAGAAGAGGGGCATCAATGAATACTGGTTATTATTGACAAATATCTTTTGTATCATGAGCTCATTAGCACTCACTTGAAGTTCTCTCCTGAGAAAGAAGCTATCCTTGAAGACAGAGAGCAATAATCTAACAGATTTGTGAGCTCTGGAAGTTGGTGCCACATTCCAGGAACACTGTTGGCAAGGTTCCCAAAAGGAGGAATCTGTATGGTAACAAAGTGATGACTTAGAAATAAATTGTTCCATTTTACTTATTTTTTACCTTTAGCTAGTTGCATTAAAAATGTATAGTATTTTTGTGGAATAATAGAGACTGATAGATAATATCCTCATCATTGGCCAAAGCCTATGTTTTTATTTTGAGAATGTATTTTATGTTACCTTTAAAAATCTTCCAAAATGATGTTTTTCCAAATGAGTAAATTTACTTATTGAATGTGTAGTTCATCTTTTAATTGAAGTATTTGGTGTTAAATTTGTGTTCCTTTTTTGCAGAATTTTAGAATCTAGGATATGTCATTTTCTAAGATCGTAAATCTACCACTATCTAGTTTGTATCGAATGTGTCAAAGAATGGCGTGTGCAGACAAGTACTTAAAAACTAGAGTTGAACTTGGCACACTATACAGGCAGAACTGTAGTTCTTGCTCCAAGCAAAACCCCAGCTTGCTTCCTGCCACCTTAGTCCCATCCCCTGGCATGCATCTCAGTTCACTGATTTTCTGGTTATGAGGATCAAATTTAGTAATATATGTATATATGTATACATATATACCATTATACATTTATTATTTGATTGGTGTGATTTTTAATTTTCCCTTGTTCTTTTTATTGAAAATTGATTCTTTTTTTATTCTTCTTATAAAATATTTATTTATTTATTTACCTTTTATTGATTGTTTGTGGCTCTCACATCATGCATCCCAATCCCACTTTTTGCCCCATCCTTTCACATCCCGCATCCTCCATCTGCCCTTTCAATCTCCTCCCAAAAACAAAACAAAATTTAAAAGGAAAAACCAAAAGCTAAATAAAACAAACAAACAGAAAGAAGAATCTCATGTGGAAGCTGTAGTGTGGTTTGTTGAGTCACACAGTTTACCATTTAGTCCATTCATCTTCACTTGGCAAATATTAATTGCTATGAGTCATTGGTCCAACTCAAGGCCTCTGGCTTCCACTATACCACCACTTTAACTGGGGCTCCTCTTGGTTATCCTGTTGTTCTTTGTCATGGAGATCCTGCTGGTTTGGATCTGTAGGTTCGTATCCTTCACATGCTCCAACAGTTCATAGAATTGGTGGATGTTGGGGTGTGGTGACTCATAGCCCAGGTTCTGGGCCTGGATGGTAGTTAGGTTGGTCAGCTTGTCAGCTTTCTCTCACTATCACTAACAGGGCAAGCTCTCCAGCACTGACTCAGCTAACTCACCCAATGCAACCTATAGCAAGGAGTGGTGTGGGGGGGGGGGAGGGCACAGTTCTCCTGCTCTCAGGTCTTCAGATCTGGCTCACCCATACTCACACCAGCGTCAGCTCTACTATTTTGCCCAGGTGAGGTATGCTACCCAGGACAGGAGCAGGGCCTGCTCTCCTGTGTGCTTCAGCTGGTGAGGGACAGGTCTAGTTCTCTCACTCTCATGGTGCAGCTCTCTCTCCTGTCACAGTAGCAAGGGGCAGAGTGGGGAGGGCATCTTTCCCTCATTCAAGTCTCCAACTGGCAGATGGGTTATGTGGGGTGGAGGGTGTCAGCTCTGCTGCTTTCATGCCCTCAGGGCTAGCTCACCTGCATTCCTGACAACAGAGTTTGCTCTAGTGTGTTACCCAGACCTCGTACAGAGCCTGCTCTCTTGTGTGTTACAACTGGTTGATTTTTAACTTTTAAAAATAGATTCCTAGGCTAAGGCAGCAGAAGAACAAGAATGGGCCAAGTTGGTTTATGTCACCAGTTCCAGGTCAGCCTGGGATACAGGAAGAAAATAAAATATAAACCAGAAAGAAGAAACATCTGAGGATAGTCACCAGCTTTTCAGTCAGACCTTGCAAGATACTATGAAACATGGTTTAGACTTAACAGTGATGCACTATTATTTTGTAGGGAAATATAATTTTAAAATATGATAGTTTTAGAGGGAATATTTTAGCTTATGATTTAAATTACTGTCAGAATATTCTTACTTTATATACTAGAATCCTTCCCCCACATTTCTGGAACATCTATAGCCTAGATAATATGGAAGACACTAGAAAAATTCAAAGGTGTACACTTTACCCAAACTTTGTGAATTTACCCAGCAGTTATAAGTGAGCATATATCAGGATAAATTAAAAAATGAGCATTAGAAGAGATGTTAACTTATAATAAAATGGTAGAGATATTCACATAGCTACTGCTTACAAGAATTTTAATTTGTGAGCTTGTATATATTTGTCTTAGTTAGGATTTCTATTTGCTATAAAGAGACACCATGACCACAGCAACTCTTATAAAGGAAAACATTTAATTGGCTGGCTTGCAGTTTCAGAGGTTTAGTTCATTATCATCATGGCCGGACACTGAACCATGCAGGCAGGCATGATGCTGGAGAACGTGTTGAGAATTCTATATCTTGACCCATAGGTAACAGGAAGTGAACTGTTTCATTGAGCATAGCTTAAGCAAAGAACACCTCAAAGCCCACCCCCATAGTGACACACTTCCTCCAACAAGGCCACACCTATGCCTACAAAGCCACACCTCCCAATAGTGCCACTCTCTTTGGGAATCATTTTCTTTCAATCTCCACAGTATTTAATGAGTATTATTTAGGGAGACTGTGATAGAAAGGTATATTTTCACTTTTTCTCATGTAATCCTGACCACCCCCAAACCCCTCAACTTGGAGATTCATTTACATGATGGGTTGCAGCCCATTTAAGGCCAAAGAAATTTGAAGTTGAGACTAATGAATGACATTCAACTTCATCTGTGACTAATCTCGGTACACTCAGTAGTATGTGACTAATCTCAGTACACTCAGTTCATTGCCTTTTGGGTTCTCATTGATGTACAGTAAGAGACTGATGCTACATGGAGAAGCCATATATGCATGTTCTGATCAACAGCCTCAACCATGTTCCTAAGTGAAAGTTAGTTACCACGTACCAGCTTATAGGAAAATAAAATACATCTTTGATATCAATCATACCAATAAAATATATAAGGGATCAGAGATCCTGTCAATGACTATCTTCAGCTCCATTAGAGTTCAAGTAAGAAAAATAATACGTAAATATATAACACTGTCAGTTGTTTAAGCAAATATTTACAAAGATTTTTGTAAATGCATTTTTTTCTGAACATTAAGTCACGACTAAGAACTAGCTTCTAATGGGGGTCCCCTGTGCCTATTGTATTTGTGTGTAGAATACGGTGTGGAATCCCTGTAATGAGTCTTGATACTGCTAGCAATCCACAGAGTCTGCTTAAAGGGCAAAGGAATTTATTAGAGAAAGAAAACTCACTATATAGAACAGAGAAATTATTGCAGGGTCATGGAAGGCTGAGGCACAGTCCCACGCTGTTCTTTTGCCTGGTCTGTCTCCAGCATCCAAAATCACCAGTGAGCAAAGAGAGCTGCTTACATACATCCAAGGCCTTAAGGATCCCAAGCGGCCACACACTAGGGGAATATGCTTCAAGGTCATAGGCAGGTGTAACAGTTACCTACTACCTCACTAAGGGCAGGGCTTCAAGGTCATAGCTAGAACAGCTACCCACTACATCCCTGTGACCACACAGTTGTACTTGTTTGTTTATCACAGGACATATTCGTCATAAGCAGTAGATGGGTTTGCTCCATTGAGTTACAGAGGAATCCAAGTTAGTGTGTGTGTGTGTGTGTGTGTGTGTGTGTGTGTGTCCCTACCAAATAGTTGTGTATTTGGAATATAAGTTCTCCATGTTTGCTGAAATGGGAAAGGAGGAGACTGAGAGATCACGTGTGATCTTTGCGCAATCTCATACTTGCATATTTTTTTTTCCTTTTATCCTTTTCCTTTCTTTTTTTTTTTGGTTTTTGGTTTTGAGGTTTTGGTCACAACCAGTCACATGCCCCTCCTAATTGCATAGGCCCATGTAGATACTGCTGAGAAATTGAACCTTTGGCACACTCACAGGCTTGGATTGTGGTCAGGAATTTCATGAAGCATCCAAGTCACACTTCAGCATTGAGTGTGGCAGATACATCTGGTGAAAAGCAAAAGTAAGAATGCAACCATGGCCAACAGTGGCAACGATGGTATTACAAAGATTGAGATTGTAAATAAGAAGTAGTGTTTACTTAGGGTTTAGATGTGTCAGACATGCTCTAAAAACTTCTATCATTTAACTTAATCTACAAAACAACCATCCTAAGCAATTAATATAAACAATATACATTTTATAGCTAAGAAAACCGAAAGTTCAGACCTGGAGAAAAGCTCAGTGGATGAACTACTTCCCTTTCATGCATGAGGATCCAATTTCAATCTCCAGAGCCCACACAAGACAAAAAGCCAGGTGTTGTGACACACATTTGTAATCCTGGTACTGGGAAGTTCAGGATAATAGGATCCCAGGCTTGGTGGCAAGCCAGCCTAACCTACTGCTACCAAGCCTACTTGGTGAGCCTCAGACAATGATAAGTCTAGTTTCAATAAAAAGGTGGAGAGAAATAATACCTGAGGTTGTCCTCTAATCTCTACAAGCACACACACACACACACACACACACACACACACACACACATGCATACACACAAAAGCTGAAATTTAGAAAAGTTGAAGAATTAGCTCAAGGATACAAATTTGATGGTGAAACCAAGATTTGAATCAAGCCATTCTCCCCTCATGTGTTACTAAAAATGAAGAAATCAGCAAGTAGCCTCTGGACCAGGTCTGTCGGTGTCCTGAAACCTAAGGAGGTTCTTCCATTACTGTGTTATGAAGGCAATGGCTCAGAATCAGAGTCTCAATCATGTAAATTAAGAAATATTATCTCTCTACCCATGGACTGTCTGAAATAATCTCCAAGGGTTTCATTAACTTTGTTTTTAATTTAAAAAACCAAAATGCTATGAGGGAAACATAAGAATGATACTAAATAGAGTATTGATTCATAATTAGTAGCACAGCTCATCCTTGGCCTAAGAAACCATGTTCTGATACCCAAGACCCTTTGACCCTGAAAGATTACTGGAGATAAATTAAAGACAGAGTTGTAGCTAGGATAATCCATTGCAAATATCAGAGAGCATGATGGTCTGATGTTCACAGTAAGATTTTCATCTCCAGCATGAATCCAATGTGGTCTTTGTTCAATGGACTTCTACCATTACTCAGGCCAGACCAAAGATTCCCAAAATTTGCAAGTCCAGGGTGTCCTTAGTGTCTGTATTTTTCCAAATGCTTACAAGACAAGAGAATTATCTAATAGTTCATTCTATTAAGTTACAATGGCCAAAATCTGTCCTAGAAATTTAATATGTTATTTAATTCTTTTCTTTCTGTGAAAATACATCTGACAAATACAACTTCTGGAAGAGTTTATTTTGGCTTACATTTTCAGGGAACACAATCTATCATGGCAGGGAAGGTATGGCCACATGAGCAGGAAGTGGTCAATTTCACCCCAAATGAGGGAGGAAGCAATTAATATTCAAGGAAAGCAAGCCCAGCTCATTGTTTTCTTGCCTTTATTCATTCATACTGGAATCCCAAGATAGGGAAAAGTGCCTTCATATTTATAGTGACACCTGTGAACTCAATTAACCTAATCTAGAAAATTCTTCACAAGTATACCCTGAGATTTGTTTCCATGGTGATCCTAAATCCCATCAAGTTGACAGTTAAGATTAACCATTATATTTCCTAACCATGAGTACTAAGCATGCGCACAAAAAGTTTAAAGCAGTGGTTCTCAATCATCCTAATGCTGAGACCCTTTAATATAGTTCCTCATGCTGTGGTGACCCCCAACCATAAAATTATTTTCATTACTACTTAACTGTAATTTTGTTACTGTTATGAATCTTAACAAATATCTGTTTTTTTCCAATGGTCTTAGGTGATCCCTGTGAAGGGGTCGTTCAACCATCTAAAGAGGTCATAGCCTACAGGTTGAGAACTGCTGGTTTAAAGTATAATATTTACATTTCATTCTAAAATATTTTCAAGTTCTAATGATATGAGCACCTGTTGTATCTATGCAGCTTATGAAATCTTGAAATGTAATCAAGCAGTCTAATCTCATTTCCTGTATCATGTCAATTATCAGGCAGCATTTGTTTTTAACCACAGAAACTGCTAAAAATCATATCGTCAGTGATGTGACATCATTGGGGGGATTATAGTCCAAGTTTGTAATTGAACTCTGAGCTGCCTGGTTAGCTATGAAAGATCCAGCAAATTCTGAGGGCTGCATTTTCATTGAACATATGTAATATCATTCCACTCCCCAGTGGGAATTAGGAGAGTCTAGACAAGTTTGGACAGTGTAGCCAACACTCCCTTGTGAGATTTTGTGGATGCTGTCCTGGAGAACCACCTTCCTTAAACGTGATATGCTTTCTTCAGGTGTGTGGACATGTTCTAATTGATTCTCTGGCTAAAGACTTAGTACTTCGTTGTGTTTTTTGTTTGTTTGTTTGTTTCCCAAATGTTATCTTTCATTATTTATGTATCTGGTGTTTTGCCTGCATGAGTGTGCATGGATCACATGTGTACAGTTTGCCCAAGGAGGGCAGAAGAAATCCCTGGGGCTGGAGTTACAGGCAGTTGTAAGCCATCATGTGGGCACTGGAAATTAAACCAGGGTCCTTGGGAAGAGCAGCCAGTATTCTTAATCCATGAGGTATCTCCCATGCCCAGGCTTAGTATTTTAGAGTCTACCAGACTCTTACCTTCTAAGGCTGACTATATTGTTTAATTCTCAGATGGAAATTTCTTTATCTTGTCTCCCAACTTCTTAAAAAAATACTTTAATAAAATTCTCATTGTCAAATAACAACAGCTGCACAGAACCATTCAATGAGTTTATATTAAACTGACAGCTATCATAATGGTCAGATGTTAGGCCTAAAAAGATTTGAGTTTCTCACTATCCTTTTGTTGCATTTTGTTTTGTTTTTTTGGTTGATATGGAATAATTCTCTTGTACATTGTAAAGATTTGTCATTTTAATTGGTTTAGTAAAACATTGATTGGCTAGTAGTTAGGTAGGAAGTATAGACAGGGCAACTAAACTAAGAATGATGGGAAGGAGAAGGGGCAGAATCAGAGTGGCTAGGAAATGCAGAGAAGCAAGATGAGAATGTCCTACTGAGAAAAGGTACCAAGCCACATGGCTAAACATAGATAAGAATTATGGGTTAATTTAATTGTAAGAGTTAGCTAGTAACAAGCCTGAGCTACCAGCTGAGCATTAATAAATAATATTAAGCTATTGTGTTGATTATTTGGGAGCAAGCCATTGGAACAGAAAAACATTCCTTTATATTTGGTTTCAGTTTTTGAAACAGTATCTGACTTTGTTACCCAAGCTAGTTTCAAATTCATGATCCTCCTACCTCAGCATCTCTAGTGGTGGGACTACAGTTATGTATAATCAAATGTAACTCTTCACTCTAGTGTTCATATTAATCTACTCCCAAATGAATTTTAGGTACTATGCTGAGAGGCTCCTCTGTGCCTTACTTTCTGCATCTGAACTTGCTTTATAAACTCCACAAAAGCAGCAGAGTGAAAAAGTCATAGGCATTAGGCATTTTGTCTTTCCCCCAACCCTGTAACCGTAAAAATTACTTGGATTTTACTAGGGTTGTTGAAATAATGAACATATGCAAATTGCTGGAGGGTTTTAACCTCCATATTTGGTTCTTCATAATAACTATTATTAAATCTGCTACAAGAAGTTGGGTCAAGCTCAGAATTTTTCTTGTACTTCTGGTCAGTCTGAAGTTCAGGTGTGCAGCGTTCTACCTGGAATGAGATGTTTATGTCATAGGGGCAAGAATACAGAGGAGGTTCATAAAACTTCAGTGAATTCAATGCTCACAAAGCCTCATCCTTATTAACACAGTGTCACTTTCATTCCCCTTTGCTGGCAAAAGGAAACCTTGTAGCCCCAACCAGCATAGCCAAGTGGAAATATATTTTCTTCCTAAGCCAGGAGGACAAAGGGAAGAGTGGACATTTGTTGAGCGGTAACACATTTTTCTTTAGTTTTCCATCTTGGTCTTACTCACTTTTGTTCTTCACATGCAAAATTCTTTTACCTTTTCTGCAAGGAAGACATTACATAATGTCACCACAAAGTGAGTGCTGGGCCCCATGACAGTCTCTTCATAAAGACTAATGCGGCTGCATTTAACGTTTAGGAAGAACCTTGTCCATTCATACTCGACTCCCAAATATAACTGTAGGATAAAGCACATATAACTACAATCAACCCCCATCCTGAATGTGGAGCGAGTTGGATACATTTGGTCCCTGAGCCCTAACAACTCTGAAATCCGGCTGGGCAAATCTTACAAGGATCTTCTCTGTTTTGCAGTGCTGGAGATTTAAACTAGGGCCTCAGTCATTTGAGTCCAGGGCTTCTTAAAATTCTCCATGCTACCTGAGTTCCTTTTCCTGTCACTGTAATAAAATATCCTGACAAACTCAATTTAAGGGAGAAAGGGTTTCTTTTGGCTCACAGTTCAAGGTTATACTGGCCCATGGCTGGAAGTCAGGGTGGTAAATTGAAACACTGGTTACGTTGTATCAGAAGTCAGCAAGCAGAGGAAGATAAGTATGCTGGTCACATTCTCCTTTTTATACCACACAGGATCCCAGCCCAGAAAGTAGTGCCACACACAGTGGTCAGGTTTTCATTCCTCAATTAACCTAATCAAGATAATAACCCAACACACACACAGCCATACCTAGAGGCCCATCCAACAGGTGTTCCTATATCTCAAGTTGGTAATTGAGATTAACCATCACTCACTCACAATCCCTTTTGCCTTACAACTTTTTATGTGACCCCATTATGTGACGTATGGATATATGAAAATCAAATATTTGTCAAATGAAGTCAGAGAAATTTATTTGAAAGCAGCTATTGGTTATGCAGATAATTTTATCCTGTACTAAGGGGAAAGTAAATTTGCATACCAATTAGATGGTTGTGCTTGCTTATTTTTGCATAAATCTTGGCTGAATACCTGATTCTACTGGGGATAGAGCAGCTTCAACTCTTTGCAGAGTTGGTAGATGTTTTGATTTTATAGTTGTCACTGCAGATAATTTGTATTATACAATAGTCTCAAATCTAAGCCAGCACGGTTCAGGCAGTTCATTGGTGCTGTGTGGTGTGATTGCACATATTAGCACAAAGGACTTCAGGCTGTTGTACAGTGTCTCTGCGTAACATAGCAAAAACTGCCAGAAACATTTCAGATTCATTACACATTCGGCTTTGAATCGAGTTTTGGTTGCTACACATTTAAAAACCTTCTATTGTTGCCAAGATTTTTTTTTGACCTCACATTCAATTGCAGGACCCCAGATTGGGTTGCAACCCACAGTTTAAGGTGTGTTAGCCTGGTGTGGTGACCCACACCTGTCATCCCAACACTTGGACAATTCAGTCAGGAGGAACACTGTGAATGTGGAGTATGCCTGGCCTCCATCGTAAGTTTTAGGCTAGCTTTGGAACTGTCTCAGTGGAATAGGAGGAGTAAAGAAGAGGGTGAAACTGTGATATGCATCCATAGCCATCATTTCACTTCTTTGAGACAAGGTTCCACTAACATGCCAAGGCTGGACTCAGACTTGGGGTTCATTTGCTTTGAATAGCTGAGGTTACAGGCATGTGCCACCAGGCCTTCCTTGCTGGAGGGTTGTTGTTGCTGAAGGATTATTTTTTCTTCCATCTAGTCTCTCCATTGCACTTGGAAGCACCTTCTGCCATGTCCTCTCTCCGGTATATTCCCTGGATTATAATTAAGTTGTTGCTATTAAAAATAATAGGGATGGCTGGCCTGTTTTCTAGACCTTTTTCATACTCATAGAACTGGTGGCCCAAGTATCCATTTATGTTTTGCAGAGGCACTCTCCTGACCCAGGCTACTAGTACCACTAACTTAGCTTTGGGATTGGTTCTTGTTTTGTTTTGTTTTCTAGACACCTAGTCATGCCAAATTCTTTTGAGTCATGTTTCCTTAGACTTAATCACCAGTGCTGTGCGATTCCCAGGGACCCACTTTTCCTCAGTCTTTCTTCCAACTGAAAGAAACTACTGAACTACCAGAGTCCACAGTGGAATGCTCTAAGGAAATGCGTGCTTACCCTGTGTTGGTTTGGTTTAGCTCTGAGGTTGTAACACAGTTGTTATCAACATTCCTGGACCAAGATATTTCTCAAGTTCATGACAAACCAGATATATAAAAAGCCCTCCCTTCTGATCTTATAATTTTTTCCCAAGGCTCCGTATTTCCTTTTATTCTACTCATGAGCAGTATATCTATTTCCTGAACTTGTTCATTCCTGTACTGTCTTCACATATCTAGCAAATGACAACAACCTCCAAATACCAAATATATTGAGTTCCCAATACTCAAAGGATTAAATGCATTTAGCCACATAGTTCCTGATTATGTAACCTCAGGTATTTTTAGGGTAACTAGTTTTAATAATGTCCTAATTATTATCCTCATTATTTTGAAAATAATGAACATATTTACTCCTTTGTTCTCTATACATGCCTCTACTGAAATTGTGGGCTTACCTTCCTAGTGTTAACACAGACCCAGGAGTACATGGCACACAGAAATGACAGTTAGGTCTGGTAATACGCAAGTTACATGTGACATATGATTAGAATAGCACAGACATGTATGCTGATTCCACTGCCAGGGGGCCCCTTAAGCAAACCAAGTTACACAACTGTCTCGCTATGCAGAGGGACTAGTACCTGGCTGTGGATATCTTCATCTGCCTCCATCAGCCACTGGAGAAAGGCTCTACAATGACAGTTAGGGTATTCGCCGATCTAATTACTGGGGTAAGCCAGTTCAGGCACCCTCTCCACTGTTGCTGGTATTCCAAGCTGAGGTCATCTTTGGGGACTCCTGGGAACCTCCCCAGCACGCGGCTTTTCCCTATTCCCCATGATGTCTCCCTCTATCATGGTATCTCTTCTATTACTCTCCCACTCCATCCTTGTTCCAGTTGGACCATTCCATTCCCTTATGTTCTCATCTCCCATCCCCTACCCTCCATTGCCCATGGCTCATCACCAGTTTATCCATCCCTGGTGCATGAGCAGGCTTTTT
This sequence comes from Peromyscus maniculatus bairdii, assembly GCF_049852395.1. Lineage (NCBI taxonomy): Eukaryota > Metazoa > Chordata > Mammalia > Rodentia > Cricetidae > Peromyscus > Peromyscus maniculatus. The sequence continues at coordinate 61,421,503 of NC_134857.1, forward strand.
GGAGCCCAATGCCTATGATGGGACACCTCGCATAGCCTTGAGGCAGGGGTAGGAGCTTGGACCTGTCTCTCCAAAATGTACCTCCCAATGGGAAGCCTTACCTTCTTGTAGGAGGGAATGGGAGGGTGGGTTGGGAGGGGGAGGCTGGAGGGGTGGGAAGAAGGAAGAGGGGCATCTTTGGTATGGAAAATGAATAATATATTTTTCTTAATAAAAAACCAATTTTAATGTATCAGTATGCATTTATTAGTCTTCTTGACAAATGTCTATCTTACTTAATAACTCCACAGCTACACTGAATTATGTTTGACAAGTAAACTCTCTTTCATTCTGACTATAGCATCATAAAGAAAAACTCGGTGTGGCTTTTCACTTAAAAAGACGCTTGGTTCCAATATAAACGAGGCACAAAGTAAAACATCTCCCACTTCCAGCCCCAAAGCCCTTCCTCTCATCATCGCTGGTGAAGGGCTTGGAATTCTTTTGAATGATATGAAACTGTAGCTTTCATCCTTTAGATAATATTTACGTTCAAGGGTCAGGCTTAGAGCAATCATCTTGAAGCTGGCTGCCAAGAGGGAAGTGTGAACAAAGACAGGCTGTATTTCGCTGATGAAGAATCCAGCGTATCCATTCTCAGAACCTTTAGAGACTGCGCTTTGCACCTGATAGTCATTTCTATGTGCTAACAGATTTCTGGCACTCTGCAAAAAAAAAAAAAAAAAAAAAAAAAAAAAAAAAAAAAAAAAAACAAAAAAAAAACAAGCCACCCCACCAGAGGAGCCACTCCATGAATGCGTCCTCATGGCCAGCCATCCTGTGGCTGTTATGTCATCCATCTGTCAGACTTCACAACTGTGGGGATGAGGGGGAGGGATTGAGTGCTTCCGAAGAAATCTTATACCCGCTGCTGATATCAGTGTCCCACCTGTTCATCTGATAATGAGCTCCGATTTCATATGGAGACAGAAATGCACAGAAACTAAGGCTGGAACAACCAGGCAGTCCCCTTGGTTCTTTAGGGGCACAATATAATCCATTCCAGTTAATCACCATAACAGCCTTCCCTGCACGTGGATGGTATCCCAAAAAACATGGAGTGAGTGAAGGATAGAGCTGATTGAAGGGCCATTAGGACTTTCAGCAGCAAGTTCTTCACATGAAAGTCTTCACTTCATACATTAATTTGGGTCTCAGATTTTAAAAAGTAATGGAAAATATAAATCCATTAAACCTGATTATCAAAGGCGAATCTCAACTCTTTATTAGTTCCTTCCAGTTTTCACACACAATAAGAAGAACATCTGTCTGAAAACAAACGACAGAGAAAAAAAAAAAAAAACGCCATGAAATCAGACTTGGAGAAGAATTACTATAGCCTTGAGATCAGAACCTCACAAATCCAAAATGCTGACAGAGCTGACTGCAGATTAGAGTGTGGAGCAGAGAGAGGTCTCATTACTGCTGCTGAGATAACCAGAAATCCAGATAACCATGGATCAACTACACTTGAAGATACTTTGTCATTTTTGGATGAAGCAAAACATATTCATATCATGTGCTGTAACTTGTATCACTTGGTATGTCACAAAGTTACCAGTGCCTATGTCCACATCAGCATATGGAAATTTACAGCAGCTTTACTCATTTGCCTGAATGGGAAAGCAACTGAGATCCCCTTCAATGGAAGGATTGGTATGGTAGATATATTCAGTGGAATAATATTCGGAGATAAGAAATGAGATTTGCTGCCAGGGTATGGAACAAACTAGAGAGAACTTAAATGTGAAAGTATCCATTCTAAAAAGGCCTACATGTGTTACTCGGTTTTCTTTAACAATGAAAAAGACAAAAGTGTGGGCATAAAAAGGATCAGTGGCTGCCAGGGCCTCAGATGAAGGGAAAGATCAGGTGGGATTTTTTTTTAATGATTATGAAGCATTTTTTATTATAATTATGATTTTTAGTGAGATTTATATGAAACACAATGAAAATCTTGTACAGTGGGTATCAGAACAGTAGTATACTTTTATAATATGAAATTTGTTGTGGAATTAAGATAATTTCAGGCATTTGTCAACATGTATTCTATTTTATTCTCTGATATCCTGAACTTTTTTTCAATAGTGTTTTTTTTAAAACAAAATACAACATAAGACAAAACAAAACCTGTAGATATAACCAATCGTCTTATTAAAATAAGAAACACAGAGCCAATGTAAAAGAGAAAGCCGAGAGGTCAGAGCTCAGAGATAAAATCTTACCTCCTGCAGTGCTCCTAGCTTCCCCGAGAGAGCGCTTCTTCCTGTTTGTCTGTCTTTAAATAGTCTTTCTGTTCTGCCTTCTCATTGGTTGTAAACCCAACCACATGACTGCCTCATCACTGCCTGTAAGTACCGCCCTCCAGGTCTTAAAGGCATATGTCTCCAATACTGGCTGTATCCCTGAACACACAGAAATCTACCTAGCTCTTCTAACCACCACGCTCTTGCTATGGCTCTAATAGCTCTGACCCCAGAGCAACTTTATTTATTAACATAAAATTAAAATCACATTTCAGTACAAATAAAATATCACCATAAAAACCCATCACATCAAAGTTGAACAACACAAACTAACAGAAGGAAAAGAACCCAAGAGAAGGCAAGAGACTCACTCATTCACACACTTGGGAGTCTCATAAAGTAGTAAACTGAAAGCTATGATATATTCACAAAGGATGTGGTGCAGACCCATATAGGCCCTGTGCATGCTGCTTCAGTCTCTGAGTTCATATGAGCTTTGCTCAGGTGATTCAGAGGGCCTTGTCTTCTTGGTGTTCTCTGTCCTCTCTGGCTCACATACTCCTTCTGCCTCTTCTTCTGCAGGGTTCCTTGAGCCTGAGGGGAGAGATTTGATGGAGATATTTCATACGGAGCTGTATGTTCCTATGTCTCTTTCTCTGTAAATATCTGGCTGTGAGTCTCTGTATTTGTTCCCATCTGCTGCAGAAGTAAGTCTCTCTGTTGATGTCTGAATAAGTGACCAATCAACAGCATGTGGGGTTTTGAGTGCAATAAAATTATTCTGCATATAAGTGTGAAAGCTTGTCATCATACATTACAAGCCAAACAATATACACAGAGTGAACCCTAATGTAAACAGTGAAGTTTAGATAATAATAATGTATGCGTTCATTATTTTTCCATTGAATGGTATTTGTTCATCAATTGCAACATTCAGTACACTGATAGAAGATTCTAACATGAAGAAATGCTTAGAGGAAGGGAATGTTTTTCTCATGATAATCCTACAGAGATTTGGAAAACAGTGTTTTTAATGCTGTATAAATGCCGACACATATTTACTATTCGTTTAAAAGCTTTGTATTTTTAACTTTTATTACTTTCTTGTTTTTATGTGTATGAATTTTTTGTCTTCATGCATGTATGTGCACCACATCTGTAGCTGGTATTCACCAAGAGCAATGTCAGAACAGATCATCTGGCCTGACCCCTCTGGGACTAAAGTTACAGAACCCAGGTCCTCTGCAAGAACAAGTGCTCTTTCTTTCTTTGTGTTTTTGTTTGTTTGTTTGTTTGTTTGTTTGTTTTTCCAAGACAAGATTTCTCTGTGTAACAGTCCTGGCTGTCCTGGAACTCATTTGCAGACCTGACTGGCCTCAAACTCACAGAGATCCCCCTGCCTCTGCCTCCTGAGTGCTGGGATTAAAGGCACACACCACCACTGCCTGAATCAACAAGTACTCTTAACGGCTAAGGTAACACTCCAGCCCAAAAGCTTGATATTTAAAAATAAATGTGCTATATTCTGTAAACAATATTAATTTAAGTACAGAAATAGTAAATGATCACACAATAAAAATATTTATAGTTTTAAATACTAGAAAATAAATATTCTCTTCTAAAATAATGTTTATGTTGAAGACATTTTTGATGTTCTTTTCTTTTTATGGTGCAATTGATCAGGCCTAGGACCTTGAGTAAATTAGGGAAATGCTCTACCACCTAGCTATATACCCAGGCCCTGAAAACTTCTTTAAGTATTATTTTTATATTGATATATGCCATTGCTTTAGTTACAATGTCTATTATCTCTTGTCTAGAATATTCATTCACTTCTTCAACATTTATTAGTACTTACTATGAGTTGGGGAAATTCTGTAGGAGAAAAGACATAAATCTAGCAGGTCCTATGACCCTAATTAGGACACACTGTGTGATGAAACAGGGCAATGCATTGTTTAATTCAAGGTGGGGGTGAATTCTGCAATAAACAATGTTGAGATTTCAGATTCATAAGCAAAGGTTGTTGACAACATCTGCCACAGTCCATTGTGGACTGATGGGCACGTGATAGGAGGTAAAATGGGTGAGGTGGAAAACACCCCAGACAGTGACTCAGAAACTCGGGCTTTTCTATCTATTGGATCTAGAAGTATTCCTAAAATATTTATTAACTCGAAGGGAGACGTTAGAACAGTGTGTACAGCTTTTATCTATAATCAGGTATATCATATGGTCCCAATCTAACCATAAAGCAGATAAGGAAGAGTCATGGCAGAGAAGTGAGGTAGGAAGAAGAGGAGTGTTTGTGTCGCACTGACAATAGGAAGAGGTTTGCCATGTTTGTGGTTGATGATGTAACAGTTAAATGTAGGTAGTTCATTTTGACACAGAAGAGGCTTCTTAAATTTTATTTCATATAATACAATTTATTTTTCCATAAAAGCAACCATCAGCAGAGGAGGTTAATAGTTTAAGTTTGCTTTTCTGGATGAATTAGCAAGACATGCCTTGTGGATGTTTATCAACTGTAGTAATTCAAGCCATATAACTGATCTCCAGGTTAACTAGTAAAAGCATCAAAATTTCCTGAATTATTATATAGATACAGTCCAGTAACACCCACCCATAGTCTGAGACCATAAGCAGATTCACATAGTCTCACTCACTGTGAGTTCTGAGTACCTCTGTTCACCAGGCTCCTTGGTGCTAGTGGGTGGTATTTGTCAGCCATCACTTTGATAAACTGCGGGAAGGAAAGAATGTAGAAAGTGGAAAAGGTTTTGGGATCACAGCTTGTTACTTCTGGACTGCAATAGGCATATGCCGTGGTGGGAAGCACTCAGGTACACAGAGTAGCTTACCCCACCGCAGTCCAGAGGGTAAGACAAAGGTAACAAAGGCCAGGGCTAATACCCCTTACAGGGCATGATAAGTAACCTGCTTTACACTCACCATGGCCCTGTCTCTTACAGTTCCAGCTCCTCCTGAAACAAGCTTCCAACCCATGTGAGCTTAGAGCACATTCCAGATCCAAACCACAGCATGTGCCAGTAATGTCCACATAGTTCACAATGTCCTCTGCTTAATAGCTCTGAAAGGATATAATCTTTTTTTCTTTTATTATTAAGAAATTTTTTATTCATTATACATACCAACCACAGATGCCCCTATCATCCCTCCTGCAGCTCCCCCTCAGCTCCCTCCCCCCAGCCCACACCCCATCCCCCCCTCCAAAAAGGTACAGCCTCCCCTGAGGGAGTACACAAAGGTTTCCTAGTTAGATCTGAGATTGCTTTACACAACAGGGCTGCACAAGGTGATGGCTTGACCATGTACATGGTCACCAGGTGTCTGGGATGGTCTGCCCTTGGCTATGCTCGGGGGTCGGGGGAGGTCTTTACTTCCACCCCTTGGCATTCCTTTAAAAGTCCTTTAGTAGAGACAGAAGGGGCTAATGTGTTTTGATCCAGACCCTCCCAAGGCTATACTGTGTTTCTGTCTTTCCTCTCATCATCTAGGTATCTCTATCTAAATATTCCTCACTTCTCCCTGTTCAAGAGTACCCTGGTCATAAAAGTGGGGGCTGGTTACCCCACTGTCCCCTGCATCAAGACTGTGCAAGGTATCCCATCATAGGCAATGGGCCTCGAAAAGCCAGCTCATGTACCAGGGATGGATCCTGATCCCACTGCCAGCGGCCTCTTAAACAGACCAAGCTACACATCGGTCTCACTTATGCAGAGGGCCTAGTCTAGTCTCATGCAAGCTCCACAGCTGTTAGTCTAAAGTTCATGAGTTACCACTAGCTTTGGTTCAGTTGTCTCTGTAAGTTTCCCCATCATTATCTTGATGCCCTTGCTCATAGAATTCCTCTTCTCTGTCTTCAACTGGACTCCTGGAGCTCATCCTGGTGCTTGACTGAGGATCTCCGCATCTGCTTCCATCAGTTACTGGATGAAGGCTCTATGATGACAGTATTCACCAATCTGATCACAGGGGAAGGCCAGTTCAGGTACCCTCTTCACTATTGCTAGTAGTCTAAGCTGGGGTCATCCTTGTGAATTCCTGGGAGCTTCCCTAGCACTAGGTTTCTCCCTATCCCTATCATGTCTTCCTCTATCAAGATATCTCTTTCATGAAAGCATATAATCTTAATGGATATTTTAAAATTGTTATCAGATTCTGGCTATTTAATGGTGTAATAATAGTGGAATACTACTCAGCTCTAAATAAGAATGAAGTTAGCAGATTTGAAAGAATAATGTTTGACAGAGAAAGCAGCATATATTCATCAGCCATAAAAGCAAAGAACTGGATATTGGCTGAGATGCTAAGTCCAAACCCAGATGTAAATCTACTGTAGACATTTTTTTAATTATAAGATAAAGAACTTATAAAATAGCTATACTGAACACTAAAGAACAGAAATGTAGATTACATAGTGTCATCAAAAAAGAAACTCTACAACCACAAATAGAAATCATTTAGTAATTTAGAAAATAAAAATAAAACAGAAGTTTAAAAGCTGTAAGGAAATGAATGAACTAGAATGTGTAATATGGAGTGACATCACACACTCTCCAAAAGAAACTGCATGTTCTCTCCCATATGTGGGATTTAATACAGACAGATAGACAGACAAATAGACCAATATGCAGGTATGTAAAAAAATGTGTATGTGGGTACAGTATACTATGAAGAAAAGAGAACAAGTAATGTAAGGAAAGAGTGGATGTAGGGAAAGACACGAGTTATGAAAGAGATTATAAAGCTCATTGTTTTTCTAGTTCTAATTCTGTCATGGAATTTTGGATTTTTGTGATGGATAAATGCATAAAATATATTGGATACTGAAAGTGTAAAACGCAATGCAAAGCTTTGCTTCTTCCATTTCAAATGCCAGCTCTAACTGGTTAATTTTGGTTTGTGATGCTTTTACTTATTAGTATTTTTAACTTAAAAATCTTATTAAAATGTTTTGAATATACCAATTGAGCTGTATACAATAAATTTTACATACAATTACACTAAATTTGCATGTTGTTTTTACAATAAGCTACAAACCCGTTTGTGAGAATTGTTCTGTCCTTAGCTATCTTCATCTGCTGTCCTATGCCGTTCATGAGAAATATAAATAAAAAGCAAAAATTTCATAGTGCCCACTTAAAGAAAAGTCTTATGCACTGTCACCCATGAGAAAAAGCCAAACCAAATATTTAAAGTGCAATGTGGTGATATAATAATGTATATTTGAAAGGTTCTATTTTAGTATGTGTATGTGAGTACATATGTGTGTACATGCCTCTGTGTGTGTGTGTATCTTCTTGCTTTTAAGAACCCTGTTTCACCATGGTTTTGTGTGGTAAGTATGTATTAGAAGTAGAAATGTGCATGCTTGTCCACTGATGAGACAAGCTAGAGGGGCAGAGGTCGTGGGGCTGCTACTGTATTGAGGAACCCTGCGACAGCCTGACACAGGTAGGTGGGCTTCAGTCATTGCTTCAACTGTCTATGTATGTAGTAGTTACAGTAATAGGAAGGTCTCACTGCCACAACGACATTTAAATTGTACCATCTACGTGGTATTGTTAAAACAGCATCAACAGCTGGGCATGGCAGCATATGTCTAGAAATACAGCACTGAAGAGGATGAGGCAGAGGGATTGTGGTAAGTTTCAAGGCCAGAATGGGCTACACAGCAGGACTCTGTCTCAAAAAGGCTAGAGGGGAGCAGAGGCATGATTTCTCACCATGTATTCACATTTCAGTTTTCCCACCTATTGGTGAAATTATTAAGGCCACTCCATGTAGTTAAAAGGGAGGTTTATTTAGTGGCGTAACTTACAAGTGAAGCAATAGGTAGGTTTCAGGGTCTGGGACTTCATTGCATCTAGGGTGTAATTATTAGGAATAATGGAAAATCCCCAAAGCCCATCAACTGTGATGTTTTTCCTCCAGCAAGCCTCCTATCCTAAAAGTTTCATAAACTCCCATAACCTCCCATAACCAGAAACATCAACCAGGGATCAAGTGTACAAAGGCATGAGGCTTTGAAGAACATTTCTCATTCAAACCCCATAAATATGGTGGGACTTTGAAGGTGATAACCATCCGCTGATTTCGGATACACTGTGATGTGAGGAGCCTCTAGCCCATGCATGCCCCGGCTTCTATGAACTCTGCCATGCCTTTCTCCCTGTGATAGACCAAAGCTCCTTGAAACGCTGATCCAGTATTTCCTCCTCTGAGATGTTACTGTTAGGTATTTGCTCATAGCAAGTCAATAGCAACTAACACACAAATCTTGAGGGCAAGGCCATAAGTGTCCAGCTCCTCTGGCTTCACCATGCTGTATCGTGAGAAATGTTCATGACAGACCTGTGCTTATAATAATACCATTCCACTCAGCTTTCCTTTCAGTTGTGACTAACAACAGTCTAAGTAATGAAGATCTGTGGGCTCCTTACAAATCTATGGGAAGATAATTTCTTAGGAGCCTTAGATAGTCAGGAACTTCTTCCTGGCTAACTGGCATGCTCTCTGTTTCTGGCTGTGTGAAAGTTCTTCACCACTTTCCACCAGCTAGGACTTCATACCCTCCATTGCCATTGAAGGTGCTAAACTCTGAAGGATTTGTTGTCATGCTGTTTGTAAACTGCGTTAGACTGGCATGGTTTTGTGGATGTGCAGATCCTTGGAGGTATGTCCTTGAGAGAAATATTGGGCCTCTATCCCCTTCCAGTCCCGTTTGCTCCCCACTGACAACAAATGATGAGCTTTAATCTAACACATGCTCCTGCAGGATTTACTACTTTACCCTAGCCGAAAATCAACAAAGCCAAGTGACTACAGGCTTCTGAAATTATGACCCCACAGAAACCTATCCTCCTTAAAAGCTGATTATAAGAGGTATTTTGTCATGGTGATGGAAACCTGACCAGCACTCACACAGCAATAGCAACAACCTGGGTATCATGGTTTTCTTGATCCAGGTTTATGACTTCAGAAGAAGCCCATGTGCCTTGAGTTGGGGTAAAGGAAAGGAAACGAGTATTGTATGACTGAAGCAAACTTGTACATAGCCTGAACGTGTGGGAGAGAAATTGTCCTAATGATCTTCATTGACGACAAACAGCTTCCTCAAAGGAAGGAATGTTGCAGGAGCCTCAGAAGCATGGGAGCCTGAGGATTTTTCCTCACTGGTAACTGCTCCTTCATACCAGGGAGAAGTTATCTTCTTCGTAACTCGTAGAAGCAGACATGTTTAATTGAGTTTTACATGTCTGTTGGCATTAGCCTTGCTCAGTTTCCTTGATATATTGATAATAAATTATAATTTTACACTGGCTCCCTTGGTATCAAGCTTCTCTTTTGTGAATCAATAGAAAAACATGAATTTTCACTGATTTTTTTATTGATATGCGTAGTCTCTTTAATAATAATATATTAAAATTACAAATTAATTATAAAAATGACTGTAGTGGGTAGCCATTCCAGCTTGGATCTGGAAGTTCCAACCCTCATTGAGACTCTGGCAACTGTCACACCTACGAGACGGGGCCAAGGGAGGAGCCTGGAGACCTGAGAGCTGGATGGGCCAGCACTCACTCTGTGCCGGGCCACTGAACGGTGAAGGTGGATTGTGCAGAGCTCCGGAGAACACCGCTGGACTGCGATACACCTTCCCCAGACCCTGCGACCTACCTTTCACTTAATTTGTGAGTTACGCCATTAAATAAATATCCTTTTAACTACGTGGAGTGGCCAAAATAATTTCTCCAATATCTGGCGCTCACAGGGGGCAAACTCCAAAGGACTGGGCGGCTCCTGCCCTCTCCTCCCTAGCTGGTGGGTACCTAAACCTGCCTGCAAAGTTCCATATAACCAGGGAACACCTACACGGTTCCATACCCGAAAAAGGGAGCAGCTAGTCCGATCTCAATTCCCAAGCTTAGCCCCAGACCAGCGAAAGAGGCAGGGGAGTGCTAGCTCTGAAAGATCACCAGCAGGCCCTGTTTTGGAGCTGTACCAATGCCACCTGATGGCTGAAAAGTGCTACTACATGCCCCCAAAACCACGAAAGGTAAGCATATTGTTTCAAGTAAAGGTACTTGATAATTTTACACCTTAAAATTGACTAACAAATTTTGAGTAATTCTTGTAATATGGCCGACAACATTACCTCACAAGAATTTAAAAACCTTTTTGCCTGTATGATGAATGACATCTTCCTGGAAATATACGACATTCCGAAGGCATATCTGGGCTATACCATTTTGGCATTCATCATAATAATTCACACAGTGTTCAAAAACTGGTTTAAGAATAAAGATGAGTCATCATTGGGACTGATACAAGCTTTAAAAGATAGCAATGAAGGCTTACAGAAAAATATTCTTTCTCTAGAATCTGCTAATCAGGATTTACAAAACAGGCTTGTACCCAAAATTGATTTTGTTGATAATAAATATGAATATTTAATGGATAGAACACTAACTCTCCAGAGTGAAGTTGTGGTTACTCAGACAGTATATAAGGAAGAAAGATTATCATTAATTGATAGGATAAGGTCCATGGAATCATGTGTTTCTGAGGAACATAAAAACTTCTATGATTCCATGAGAAATCTGGAGTCCCTTGCAAGAGAGGAGGTTCACTCCCTAGAACAGACCCTAGGTGCTCATTTGCAAGCCCTAGAAGAAACTCTCAGTAAACATGACAAGGGAACTAATAAGCAGAAGGTCAAGACCATAGCGGTTGTAACATCTCCAAATGGCTCTCATACAATGGCTTATCCTGCTATTGTCCATGAGAAGCCAGCAGATGACACACACCCCAAACCATATATGACATATACATTACAACCAATTTCAACAAGGGACTTTAAAAATATAAAGGAAGCAGTAGTTATGTATGGGATACACTCCACATATGTAAGACAGATGTTAAATTTGTGGTCTACCTCACATAGAATCATTCCAGATGACTGGCATCAGTTAATTTCAGCTGTTCTAGAATATAGCCAGCAGTTACAGTGGAAAAGGTGGTTGAGAGAAGAGGCAAAAAATTTAGAACAACAAGGTAAAATCAGAGGTTTTGTGATCTCCCAAGATCAAATACTTCGTGAGGGATGTTTCGCTGACAGGAATGTACAAGCCACTTATGAGCATACAATATCCCTATGCCGTACAGCAGCTCTAAATGCTTGGGAAAAAATTCCAGAACCTGGAAAACCAACTGAGGTATACACAAAGATATTTCAGGGACCGCACAAACCCTTCACTGATTTTTTACAAAGACTGAACACAGCTATAACAAGAGCTGTGTCAGACAAAGAATTAAGAAAAGTATTAACCTAATCCTTGGCGTTCGACAATGCTAATGCAGAATGCAATAGAATACTTATACCATTAAAGATCAGATCAGCACCTTTGGAAGAATGGATTCAATATACTAATGGCGTTCAGTCTCTTAACTACAGTAATGAGGCTTGGATAGGAGAGACAAATCCCAGAGGTGAAAGAAGGCCCCATAGTACCAAATGTTTTAAATGTGGTACACCAGGTCATATAAGTAAAAACTGTACATGGGGTACTCCTAAAAGTAATACTCCTAGGAATAGCCTAAACAGGAGCCCCCAACCACCTCCTGGATTATGTAGAAGATGTGGCAAAGGCCGACATTGGACCAGTGAGTGCAGATCAAAAATAGATATATGAGGCAACCCTTTACTGGTGGGAAACACCTCAGGGGGGCCTCTTGAAGGCCCCCAAACCAAACGTAGTATGAACATTCCTAGCCACTATGGAAGAAATTCCTCTCCTGGACAACTGAATAAACCAATGCCTAATGTAAAAACCGATACTGCAATGGATGAAAAAACAGCTTTGATAGATGGATCACAGTTTACAAAGACCACTATAAAACAAATATTTTGGCAGACTTCCATAAATTAGCAAAGACCAAAGCTTAGAATTCGAATTAATGGCCTGGTTCTGGAGGGCCTGGTAGACACAGGTGCAGATGTGACTATAATTACACAAAAATCATGGCATCCGAATTGGCCTCTTCAAGAGGTAGATGTCCAACTTTTAGGGATTGGCACCCTATCTCAGATAAAACAGAGTTCGAGATGGGTTGAATGCATAGCGCCAGAAGGACAGAGAGGAAGGTTGAAGCCGTATGTAGCAAATGTAGCAGTAAATCTTTGGGGCCGAGATCTGTTACAACAGTGGAATACCCAGATTAAAATTCCTACACTTTCAGAAAAGGAATGCAGATCAATGCATGTTTCTAGGAATAATATTATAACATGCTATAAAAATCAGTCACCAACCATTCAGGCTGTTCACAAACAGAGCACGACTGTTGTTGAACTCTCCGAAGTACCAGCTGCCTTATCTTTAAAATGGCTAACTAATAAATCTGTCTGGGTTGGACAATGGCCTTTGACAAAAGAGAAGCTACAAGCTTTAGAACAGCTGGTTCAAGAGCAGTTAAATGCTCGACACATTAAAGAATCTACCAGCCCTTGGAATTCTCCTGTATTTGTTATTTAAAAAATCTGGTAATTGCCGGGCGGTGGTGGCGCACGCCTTTAATCCCAGCACTCGGGAGGCAGAGCCAGGCGGATCTCTGTGAGTTCGAGGCCAGCCTGGGCTACCAAGTGAGCTTCAGGAAAGGCGCAAAGCTACGCAGAGAAACCCTGTCTCGAAAAACAAAAAAACAAAACAAAACAAAAAACAAACAAACAAACAAAAAAATCTGGTAATTGGAGAATGCTGACAGATCTGAGAGCTATTAATAAAGTAATCCAGCCAATGGGCTCCCTACAGACTAGGATGCCCTTGCCCTCTCTGCTACCCAAAGAATGGCCTATAATAGTTATTGACTTAAAAGACTGTTTCTTTACCATACCCTGACAAGAAAATGATAGAGAAAAATTTGCCTTCACAGTACCTAATTATAATAATTCTCAGCCAGTCAAGAGATATCAATGGAAGGTCCTCCCACAGGGAATGTTAAACAGCTCTACTTTGTGCAGAAACCATTAGAGATAATTTGTGTAAAGTTTTCACAATCCATAATTTATCACTATATGGATGATATCCTATTAGCTGATCCAAAGTTAGATACATTAGAAAGCATGTTTGAAGCAGTAAAATAAAGTTTTGCCTTGCTGGGGACTGCAAATTGCTCCTGAAAAAATACAAAGAGGAAGATTCTATTAATTACTTAGGATATAAGATAGAGCTACAAAAAAATTAGACCCCAAAAGGTACAACTAATAAAAGATAGATTGAAGACTCTTAATGATTTTCAAAAGTTATTAGGAAGCATTTCCAACTTACTGGGTATCATGGGAATACCCAAAGATGGACTACAAAATTTGGCTAATACTCTAGAAGGGGACAAAGAATTAAATAGTCCAAGAGAATTATCAGCCGAGGCTGAGAAGGAATTGGCTCTAGTAGAAAAGACAATTTGAGAAGCACATGTGGATCGTGTGGATTCAGAACTTAAATGCATTCTTGTCATATTCCTCTCCAGACATTCCACAACAGGTATTTTGATGCAGAGGGAAGATATTATATTGGAATGGATATTCCTACCACGTAAACTAAATAAGAAATTAAAGACTTATATAGAAAAGATCTCTGATTTGATTCAAAAGGGTAAATTAAGACTTCGCCAGTTGACAGGAATGGACCCAGCAGAAACTGTAGTACCATTAACTAATGAGGAAATTTCATCACTATGGAAAGATAATGAATACTGGCAGAGTGCCTGCAGTAACTTTTTGGGAGAGATTAACAACCACTATCCCAAAAGCAAGAGAATAGAATTCATAAAGAAGACTGAATGGGTCCTTCCTCACATTGTACGACAAAAGCCAATTTCTGGAGTCCTCACATTCTATACTGATACAAATAAATCTGGGAAAGCAGGATATAAATCAGGAGACTTAAGTAAAGTGGTACAATATCCATATAGCTCTGTACAAAAGGCAGAACTGTATGCCATTCTTATGGTACTGATGGACTTCACAGAACCCCTCAATATAGTCACTGACTCTCAATATGCAGAGAGAGTTGTTTTACATATTGAAACTGCTGAATTTATTCCTGATAATACAGAATTAACTTCATTATTCATACAATTGCAAGAAATCATCAGAAAAGGGGAACATCCTATATATATAACACATATCAGATCCCATACAGGTCTGCCAGGACCTTTAGCACAAGGTAATGATGAGATTGATCAGTTACTAATAGATAATGTGCTAGAAGCCTCAGAATGTCATAAGAAATACCATGTAAATAGCAAAGGTTTGAAGAAGGATTTCTCCATCACTTGGCAACAGGCTAAGGATATTGTGAAAAAATGTCCTACTTGTTCAATCTATAACCAAACTCCATTACCTGCACGGAGTAATCCAAAAGGTATACAAAGAAATGAAATTTGGCAGATGGATGTGTTTCATTTTGCAGAATTTGGAAGATTAAAGTATGTACATCATACCATTGACACCTATTCAGGATTTCAATGGGCAACTCCTATGAGTTCTGAAAAGGCTGATTCTGTGATTACACACCTATTAGAAGTTATGGCCATCATGGGAATACCTGTACAAATTAAGACAGACAATGCCCCAGCATATGTCTCCAATAAAATGAGACAATTCTTTGCCTATTACAATATAAAGCATGTTACAGGTATACCACACAATCCCACAGACCAAGCAGTCATGGAGAGATCCAATCGAACTTTAAAGCCTATGCTAAATAAACAGCAACAGGTAACAATGACTCCTAGAAATAGACTGCATAGTGCTTTATTAACCTTGAATTTTCTCAATACTAATGAGAAAGGAACAACAGCTGCGGAGAGACATTGGACGACAGACAAAACTCCTGAGCTAAACCAACCAGTTTATTTCAAGGATGTGCTGACCTCAGAATGGAAACCTGGATATGTTCTACGTTGGGGAAGGGGTTTTGCCTTTATTTCTGCAGGAGAAGAAAAGCTATGGATACCAACAAAATTAATAAAAATTCGATTCAAACAGGAATAACCCCTTGATGAAGAGAAGTAAAAGATCATCCACCAATGTGACATCTCTACAAGTTGTAAGAAAAATTTAACAATCAAAGGGTGGGGTAGGGTTCTGTTTTTGTCTTTCCAAGATAATGGATATACACATCTTCCAAAACTCATAAGGCCTTGGATATCCAGATGTTTACAGCAGAAAGGAAGAACCTATTGGTACCAATCTACACATGGTAAAATCTCACTATCTAACATCTATCTCTCATCAATCTAGAAAAGTTGTGGTTCCAATTCAATTATAAGCCAAGCTGGTTTTGGAGATGGAATTGGCTCACTCCTTCTCTAAACCCAAGCATATTGCTAAAAGAAAAGTTTGAGAGATTCTTCAGTCCCATATCAGAAGAGCCCTCTGGTGTGAGACAGAAGGAAGCCAATAAAAAGGGACCATTGTCTTCTAAATTCTAATTCTCTCCATGCTTACTCTTGATTTCTCAGAATCCTTTCTTACATGCTATGTCCTCTTTAAATCCAAACCTCCCATTTTTGATAACAAATAAGTTTTTCTAATAGCAATCTCAGAAGTCTCCAGAAGGAAGATGGGGCCCCAACAACAACAACTCTACCCAATCCAGAATGATGCCATGGTAATCATCATCATACTACACTTCTTGTCAGAATTTCAGACAATCTTACCCATTACTCTAAAACTTGCTGCAGAACCTACAGTTAGTCTAACTGAGATTTAACTATCTGAGTTTTCTCACAGTACTCAACAGAGATAACATCACCCCCTAAACAGCAGGAAGCAATTCTAAGAAAATGACGCCCCTTCTCCCTTAGGTTTCATAATTCTTAGAGTTATGGATGACGGTTATAGGGATAGGGGTGGAAGAAAATATTAGACGCAGTATTGTAAAAAAAAGGGGGGGGAGAAGAAATGGAATGGATAGGTATAAGATATGATGGTAAATCATTGTATATACTAGTAAACAAATTTAATAAAATAGCAACCTTAGATAAATTGCACTGTAATTTGTACTGTTATAGATCCTTATATGTTGATACAAATGTAAACTATTTTTATACTCCTGTTTAAGATAATTTGTATATTGATACAAATACAGAACTATATTTGTTATAATGTACATATATTTCTACTCTTATTTGAAACATTTTTATATTGATACAAATGTAAATTTATATCTGTCATACTTTATATATGTTTTACTTCTGTTTAGGTTATTTGGTATATTGATATATATTTAAGATTATTGTCATATTGCATATCGCACTATATATTCCTACCTCTGTTATAAATATCTTGTGTATTGTCACAATTTTGAAGTCATCGTTCTTCACCATACATTTGCTTATAGACTGTTTACCTTGTTTACGTGAAGCCTTAGTCCTTAGGTTATTTTGGTAGATAAGACTTATAGATTTATAGTTGCCTATGCCTGTCATCTCTATAGTTATGTTAGTTAGGTTATCCAGATTTACAGATACATAGGTCAGATGGACACTTCAAACACTTCATAGACCTAGAGAATATGGCATTTAAATAACTTAGAATTCTGTTGATGTGAGACACAATTGCTCCTGGCTGCACCAATTGATCCCGAGAGAATGTTGGGCTTCTAAGACATTTCCATTTGAAAGTTTGTCTTCTTGGCACAAAATGGCCTACTGGGCAAAGAACTGCCCTTGGCTTGATGGCTGACAGTACAAATGCAATGCTGTCCTTTCTGGACAAGCAGGACACAAGGAAAGTGACCACTGTACTCTGCCAAGACAGGGTAAGATGGTCTTTCAGAAATCCTGCTTCTGAAAATGGTCTGTCAGATACTCTAGGCCTGTAGCCAATTTGAATGCACCAACAATGCTGAGAAACATTAGGTGACTGTCCAGGCTGCCAGCTGTCTTGGTCTATTCTTGCAAGATTCCCGAAAGTTGCTTGCATCCATCTACCATTTCTCAGGTACCATTATGTTCCTTCTCAGGTCTTTGATGGGATTGAAGACTAGCAGTTATAGTTACAACTTAGTATATATAATATCTTAGATAGAACATATTAAGTATTAGATTCAGGTCCTTTAGGATAGGACACCTTTGAATGATCTTTATAACATGCCATTTACCTACGCTCTATACTCCTCTGGATTTTAGTATGTGTTTCTTGCTTGATATTGTTTGCATTGGTTGTAGTTACATCTATCTAGGTCATTATCCCTCATTATTTCTGGACAATATTTGATAACCATTCCTTTGTATATAGTCTTGTATTAGTTTAGAACCTTCTTATTTAGACAAAAAGGGGGAAATGTAGTGGGTAGCCATTCCAGCTTGGATCTGGAAGTTCCAACCCCCATTGAGACTCTGGCAACTGTCATGTCTACGAGGCAGGTCCAGGGGAGGCGCCTGGAGACCCGAGAGCTGGATGGGCCAGCGCTCACTCTGTGCACTCTCTCTGTGCCGGAATGCTGAATGGTGAAGGTGGATTGTGCAGAGCTCCGGAGAACACTGCTGGACTGCGATACACCTTCCCCAGACCCTGCAACCTACCTTTCACTTAATTTGTGAGTTACGCCATTAAATAAATATCCTTTTAACTATGTGGAGTGGCCAAAATAATTTCTCCAATAATGACTGAAGAACTGAAGTATGCATTTGGAAAATCAAAGCTATACAGGCATTTATGTGCACACACTAGGTTAATTCATGGATCAGAAGGAACAATAGTAACAGTAATAGTAAAAGCAACAGAAATGATAATTTAAGGATTCAAAAAAATAGCTAGTTAAGGCAAATCAGTAGATTCCAGTAGCAGGAGCAACATTAGATATGAATGAATTATTCACTCAAAAGGTTAGAAAAAGTACAATGAGAAAGCTCTCAAGGAAAAGAAAGGTTAAAAAAAACAGTGACAGTAGCAAAAAGACTATGAAATATAAAATAAGAAATATTAGGCAATACTACTTTAAAAGTCAAATATAATGAGTAAACTTTGAACAGGGCTGGTGACATAGAAGGAGGGATCCAGAGTGAGAGTGGAAGAGAATGTGAAATGTACATCACTCAATAGATGATAACTTTGAACTTTAATCCTCCAAGTGTGAGATCAGATAAAATGCATATTCTATGTGGAATTGTATTTACTTAAGGAATAAATGGAAAACATGAATTTATTTGTGGTGGTTTTCATTTAGGGTTTGGGATTTTAGATTATTATTATTAATCGGCACACAAAATAGCATGTTTCCTTATGGCATCTTTAGACAGACTTTATTTTGGCTGATCTCATCTCTGGCTCCTCTCCTTCTTTTCCTGTCTCTCTTCCTCAGCTGTACCCTCTCATCTCTCACTTTCCCCTACATTTTCATTTCACATGTGGTCTGTTCATCTCCCATGCCACCTCCTGCAAATGCCTGTTTTTTTTTATTAATTATTTTTATTTATTTTACATACCAACCACTGTTTCCCCTTCTTCCTAAAGCCTGTTTTCAATCTCATGATTCAATTTTTAGTTTCATGACCTATATTCACACTCATTCCTGCATTAACACACAGATATAATAAGTAGAAGTCAGGATCTGAAGGATCTGTATATTAGAGATAACATTTACTATTTGTCTTTCTTAAATCTGTTTCTCCATCTTAGATGTAAATTTCAAAGATCCTTTCAGTGACAAATATTCCATTTATTTTTCAGGATGTCCCAAATAATATTGAGAATGTACCAAAAGCTTATAATGTCTTGATTTCAGTAACAACTCAATGTAAAATAAATAGACCAAGTTTGAATGTTAATAATACTAAAATTTCTAGAAGGATTAAAGTATCACTCATGGGGAAAATGATTTTTTTCAAGAAGTCAAGAAAAATTTTACATTATAACATGTAATGTTTTCTTTTATTTAACATAGTTTTTTTTCCGTATAATTTATCCTGACTATGGTCTCCCCTCCTTCTACTTCTCCCAGTTCCTCGCCATCTCCCATCCCATTCACACTCACCCCGCTTCTGTCTCTCATTAAAAAGTAAACAGACTTCTAAGGTAAAATAACATAATACAATACTCTAAAAGAAAATCAGAATAGGGCAAAACAAAGAAACAGAAGGACGAGAGCCCAAGAAGAGACATAAGAAATAGAGACACAGCTATCTACTAGCTCTAGCCTCGGGAATCGCATAAAAACAGAAACCAGAAGTCATAATATATGTATGAAAGAACTTGCAGGACAAAAGGGAATACTAATAATAATAATAATAATAATAATAATAATAATAATAATAAACAAATAAAAATATAATTTTAAAAAATAAAGGAAAATGGAAAAACTCTTACACAATATTATGAGACAAGAAACTTCCAAAGACATTGGTGAGTTTATTTTCTGTTGGCCATCTATTGCTGGACTTGCATATCCTTAAGAGTAATTTGTTTCCCCACCCCCTGGAGAAATAAAATTTTCATTTCCAAGTGGTTTTCAATTGAAGATAGCTTTTGGGTTTGGATGGAATTATGTGTCCACTTCTTTCAGCACTCGGATCGCACCAGGTGCAGACCTATGCAGGCCCCTGTGCATGCTGCCTCAGTCTCTGTGAGTTCATTTTATGACAATCCTTATTTAGAAGGCTTTGTTTCTTTACTGTCCTAGATTCCCTCCTGCTCTTACATTCTTTTTTCCTCGTCTTCTGCAGGATTCCTTGAGCTCTGAGGAGAGGGATTTGATGGGGACATCCCATTTAGGGCTAAGTCTTCTAAGGTCTCACTCATATATTGTCTGGCTGTGGGTCTCTGTATTTGTTTCCATTTGCTATAGGGGAAAGCTTCTCTGATGATGACTGAGCAAGGCACTGATATGAGTATAGCAGAATGTCATTGGGAGTCATTTTATTGCTACATTCCTTTAGTAGAATATTAGTATTTGGTTTTACTCTAGGACCCTGGGCTGTCTAGTCTTAGATACTTGGTCACCCAGGCAACATCAAGTATGGGTTCCTTGTCATACTGTGGGTCTTAAGTCAAATCTGGTGCCCAACGTTCGTGTTACAAATTCATGAAAAAGCTGTTTGTCTGTGGCCTTGTGAGCCCCAGCTCAGGCCCAAGCTATACTCAGCTGGTTGTGGTGGCGCACGCTGGTAGGATTTGCTGAAGGAGGCAGAGGCAGTAGGATCCCGAGTTTGAGGCCAGCCTGGGAGGCTTGGGAGAAGCTTTGGCCCGGACTGAACCACAAACAGTGGTGGGACCATGGAAGCAGTGGCTACTGTTCCACATTGCCAGCTCCTTCTCATCATGTTGGTGACTGCGGTGATGCTGCTACCTGGAACAAAGGGTTTACTGCTGCTGGTTCAGAGAAGAATTGCCAGGACCATCATGTTACAAGAAAGCATTGGCAAAGGTCAGTTTGGAAAAGTTTGGCAAGACAAATGGTGGGGAAAAATAGCTGTGAAGATTTTCTGTTCTAGGGAAGAATGTTCATGGTTCCGAGAGACAGACATTTATCAGACTGTGATTGGTCCAAACCACAGAGGAGGCACACACACAAAAAATCTGCATGGAACCATGACCACACCTAACAGCAACTTTGAAATTTTCAAAAGGACTATGGTAAAGCCATTAAGCTGATTAACACCACGGAAAGATCTGCTTTGGACTACAAACTGCTTAGGACAATTTTGAGATGGCTAGCTGAGATGATCCAGCCTGACAGACTACTTGAACAAAGACTTGAAACAAGCCCTGAACTTTCCTTTTATGCAAAGACTGGACAAATGATACAGGACTTGACAATTAACCCAAAAATTTTCTTTTCAAGATTCCCTAAAGATATCTTCACCCCTAGAAACAAAAAGAAAAAGAGAAAATAGATATGAGGTAGATCATCGAATCTACTCTGAGAAAAAAGATAAAGAAATAATAGGATAAATAGGTGGATCATTGAATCTACACTGAAGAAAAAGGGAAAGATATAAAAATGACAAAAGGTAGACTACTGAATCTATTATGAAAATAAAAAAGAGAGAATATGGATATGATAAGATAAAAAGGGAGATTATGGAAATTACTTTTAAAAAGGAACTACTTGTTTTAAATAAGATAAGTAATGAAAATTTTTTGGTC
Organism: Peromyscus maniculatus bairdii; assembly: GCF_049852395.1. NCBI lineage: Eukaryota > Metazoa > Chordata > Mammalia > Rodentia > Cricetidae > Peromyscus > Peromyscus maniculatus. The sequence continues at coordinate 61,442,968 of NC_134857.1, forward strand.
TGAGTTTATCAGATGTTAATGGACTAGACATCATTAATGTAATTTTTGGCTATATATATTGTATATACTTATTGGATAGTATTTCTTGTATTAGTTATAAGCTTTCTTTAATTTTAGACAAAAAGAGAGGAAATGTGGTGATATTGTGTTCCCCAAAATATCGTGTACCTTAATAAACTTATCTGGGGTCAGAGAACAGAAAAGCCACTAGTTAGGCAGTGATAGCACACACCTTTAATTCTAGCACTCCAGAGATAGAAATCCTTCTGGATCTCTGTGAGTTCAAGGCCACATTGGAAAAAGCCAAGCATGGTGACACACACCTTTAATCCCAGAAAGCCAGCCTTTAATCCCAGAGAGTGGTGGTAGAAAGCAGAAAGATATATAAGGTGTGAGGACCAGAAACTAGAGGCATTTGGCTGGTTAAGCATGTGGCTGGTTAAGCTTCAGGCTTTCGAGCAGCAATTCAGCTGAGATTCATTCTGGATGAGGACACAGTAGCTTCCAGTCTGAGGAAACAAGACCAGCTGAGAAGTTGGCCAGGTGAGGTTAGCTGTGGCTTGTTCTGTCTCTCTGATCTACCAGCATTGACCCCAATAACTGGCCTCAGGTTTGATTTAATTAATAAGAACTTTTAAGATTCCTGCTACACAAATCAGATATTGGTTGGTTACTCCCACAAGACTCATGCCAATATTGCACTAGCGTATCTTGTAAACAAGACACTGTGGGAGACTGAAGGGCATGTGGTTGGGTTGATGTTTTGTTTTTGTTTCTCCTTTGGTAGCATGCAGAGTACTTTACAGTACCAAGAACATTAGCTTGTAAGGATAAAGGCTATATGTAGGCAGCAGCTAGACTTCCCCATGTTTAATGAGTTGTGTTGGTGTTATCTTTAACAGTAGGGCTTTTCTGACAGCTTGTGGAGAGCCACCTATAGACTGGGCAACAACCTGAGTTGCTGGATGATTCCCATTAGATCCCTTTGGCCAATATTTCTATTGTATGTAATCCAGCTTCATTTGGTGACAAGAAATGCCTACTTGGGACTATGTCTCTCCCATTGTTTTGCAAGATCATTTAGACTGCCTTCATATATGTATATATTTTAGGAAGATTTTACTGTATTAGGTAACACAGTAAATAATTGGCCCTTAATTGTATAGTCTCTCTCTAATTCTTCTCTTCATGCCTCTTCCCTAATTGATCCTCCCATCCCAGTACCACCCTCATCCATGCTTAATTGTCTATTCTATTTCCCTTTCCTAGGGAGATCTATCTCTCTGCCCCCTTCCAGTCCCTTACTCTATACGTAACCTCTATGAGTCTATGGATTGTAGCTTGCTTAATACTGACTTACTAGCTAATATCCACATATAATCAATACATAGTATATTTGTCTTTCTGGGTTGGGGTTACATCCCTTGGGATGCTTTTGTTGTTGTTCTGTCCATTTCCTTGCAAATAGCATGATTTCATTTTATAATAGCCGAGTAATATTCCATTGTATAAATGTAACACATTTTTTTTTATCTATCCATCTATTGAGGGGCATCTAGGTTGTTTCCAGTTTCTGGTTATTATGAATAGAGCAGCAATGAACATGGTTGAGCAAATGTCTATGTGGTAGTATGAAGCATCCTTTGTGTATATGCCCAAGAGTGATATAGCTGGAACTAGAGGTAGATCAATTACTATCTTAATGAGGAATCACCACAGTTATTTCCATAGTAGCTGTGCAAGTTTGCAGCACCACCAGCAATGGACTATTATTTCTTTTACTCCACATGCTCACCAACATGAGCTGTCATTTGTTTATTCATCTCAGCCATTTTGATGGTGTAAGATGAAATTTCAAAATAGTTGTTAATTTGTATTTGCATGATGACTAAGGATGTTAAATATGTCTTTAAGTGTTTCTCAGCCATTTGAATTTCCTTTTTTGGCAATAATTTTTCAGTGTATTTTCCATAGTGTAATTACATTTGTTCTGTGAGTATACATTAAAACACGCCTCCACCTAAAATATACCCTTATATGTCTCTCTCTTTCCCATTTCTCTGTCTTGAAACTTTTAGGAGTTTTCTTTCTAAGGCCCTGGTCAAATGACTGTGACATCAGCTCCCACCTCAAAGCTTGTGGATCGGTTTCCCTTGTGCTACTTGATCTGTTTTTAGGGCTCTCAGCCCCACTTATCACAAGTCTCTCCACATCTGTTCACATAGAAGCTGCTTCCTCAGTCCGTTTAATTTGCACAGTTGCTATCTGGAATGAGGATTTTCCAGCACCAAAACATCTTCCCAGGCCATTTCTGGGAACCCCTCAGCCACTGGACGGACACCTTATTCTAGAAACTCGTTCTGGCACTTGCACCATGTGGAAGAGTGGAGGATGCAACCCACCAATCCCATCTACCTTCATACTGCTGTCCACTGGCCATATCAACTATCCAGAGTAGGACCTTCAGAAACTGACATCAAGCTGTTGTTAGAAATGCAAGGGTGTGGGGCTGGGAAGAGACTGCTGTGTTGCTGTGGGATGTTCTGTATGTCCTGTGGGAGCCCTTCTTGGGTTCTTTGTGGCGTTACCCAGCAGGTCCGCATAGTGGATGATTAGGACCATGGGCCTGAGTGCAGGTGTCTGAGATGGTCTGCACTTGGCTGTGCTGGGGGATGGTCTGTATGTCAAGTTGTTCTGATTGATCAATAAATAAAACCTGATCGGCTGTGGCTAGGCAGGAAGGATAGGCGGGACTAACAGAGAGGAGAAATAACAGGACAGGAAGGCAGAAGGACTGGCTGCCAGATGCCGCCATGACCAGCAGCATGTGAAGATGCCGGTGGGCCACCAGCCACGTGGCAAGGTATAGATTTATGGAAATGGACTAATTTAAGCTATAAGCACAGTTAGCAAGAAGCCTGCCACGGCCATACAGTTTGTAAGCAATATAAGTCTCTGTGTTTACTTGGTTGGGTCTGAGCGGCTGTGGGACTGGCGGGTAACAGAGATTTGTCCTGACTGTGGGCAAGGCAGGAAAACTCTAGCAACACTGTGTGCTATAAGAAAAATCCAGTTCTGGCCAGTGGGATTTTAGACACTCCATAGGAAGAGCCTCCTGCCCCAGCCCCCATCAGCAAGTGACAATATTCACAATGCATTTGCTGCCTTATATTGACTTTGTGATCTACTAATAGGTGGGTAGTTATTTTACAGAAAGTGGTTTCCCACAGCTACTTATCAACACTTCATGCTTCTCTCCTGGTATTACCACATTTCTGACCAGATCATTGTATATCATCATAAGTTGAATGCCTCACGGTGGCCAGACCATGTCTTTGTCCATATTCATTCCTACATCTGCAGTAGGCCTGCTCATTTACTATTTGGGACATTATTCAAGAGCTTATAGCTAATTTAATATGAAACACTAACATCAGTAGCATTGATGTTACTCATATTCACAACACATGTATGCATGTAAATGCAACAAGTTTATTGGTAGTGCAATGGATGGCTTTGACATTCTAGTCCAGATGAATCCTAGAATAATAAGAAGACAAAACAAAAAACCCACTTGAAATTTATTGAAAACACCTAGTTCAAAGTTGAAATAAACCAAATAGAAGCCTACTTACATATAACCACAGTCCTAAAGGTATAAAACATACTGTTAAGAATGAGCTGGAAATTTGAAACAATCATTTATAAAATATCAGGAACAAGAAATAAATCTGGTAGGTCCTGGTGTCAAGGATGTTGGAAAGCTGCCCCCAATAGCCCCAATGGCATGAACACTGGAGAGCTGTTCCTCTCCCTTGCCAGTTGCTCAGTGCTATAGATTCCAGAGAACTGGCCCCACCCCTTGCCTGGGTGGTGTGGGAGAACTGTTTAGGCAGCACCTGAGAGCTGGCTTCCTGGGCATGGGTGTGGGAGAGCTGGCCTTAGTTCTCACCGAGAGTGGTACAGTTGCAGGACAGCTGGATTTGCTCCTCACCTGACCAGAGCAGGAGAACTGGCCCTTGGGGCTCAGGTATAGGAGAGCTGGCCCCAGAGGCTTGGACATAGCAGAGTGGGAGAGTAACCCCAGCCCCTTGCTTGGCTAGAGGGGGAGCTGACTCTGGTCACATGGATGAGAGAAATCTGACAGGTTGACCAACTTAACCTAGGCCCAGATTCAGGGCTTTAAGTTAGCCCATTTCAGCACCTTCCCCATCTAGTCATTGCTGGATTTTGTGAAGGGACCACCCTTGAGAATTCACAGAGAGCGCAACAGCAGGCTATCTGGGAGTCTTTATGAAGGTCCAAAATTGACATTTCAGCAGAAGTCAGGGGCCTTGAACCATCCTAATGACTTGCAATGAACATTCACAAGTCAAGCTATTTGGGCTGATTGGGCAAAAGGGTGTACTATGTGCCAGACTGTAACGATAAATGGCTATGTGATGGGGATCTAGGAAAGATGGAGGAGCAGAATGGTGCATGCACAGAATGCTGCAGTTGGTAGAGGAGCAGGTCATTGCCCAGAGGGGTCAACAAGATGGTTTTTGTTGTTTGTTTTTCTTTTTTTCTTTTCTTTTTTCTTTTCTAATTATTTTTTATTATTTTTTTTCGGGGAACCTACAGGGTGGAGGGCAGATATTGAAAGACTGGGAAATGCATGGGTTTGGGATACATTATGTGAAATACCCAAAGATTCAATCTGAAAAATGTTATAAGAAATACATGTCATAGTATGTTTGAGAAAGCCCACTCTAATGTAGATGACCTCCAAAGCCCACATTATTATAATGTTCTACCTTGTGTACAATGTGGCCATGTTTGTGGCCATTTGAGCTTCTAAACTTTCTCCCTCTCTCTCCAGCACTTACTGCTCAGTTTCCTTTCTTGGACATATATATCATTTTCTTAAAAGCTGTCCTTGCTTATGCTGCCAAAAAAAAGGGGGGGGGGAGAAAGAAATCTGACTTACCATGCCATAAAAATGGTTAAATTATCTCTCTGTTCTAGCAATTGTTAATATTTAAATATTAACAATAATATTTTTAAATAGTAAATTTTATATAGTAAATATTTAACAATAGTTAAAATATTGAAAAAGAGATTAAAATATGCATTGATATGCTGCAGGAAAAACAATACAGGGACATAATTTATTAAAATATTGTACCAATTCCCTCAGCCATGTTTGTGAAATTTGTTACTAAAATATTCTTTAGTTTGTCATCCTAATTAAAAATTGAGCTGTTATTTTCTCTCATTTTTATAATTTTGTTATTTGATTAAAAATGCTGCAAGGTATAAAAGCTACATCTGCACAGAGTCTAAACTCAGTTTCATAGATTTCTACAAGGCTACAGGTATATTCTTTTCATTTAGATATTGCATACACGGGAGTGAAAATACTTGAAATGTTAGAATGCACTATTGACTTTTAAAATCCCAATACATTAGAATACAGATGGAATGGTATTGTAAACTGAAATAAACTTGTTGGGATAAAATTTAAAATTTTAAGATGGCTCTCAGTATTTTTATGAGAGATTGCTAAGCCTTTCAACGTGGACCAAACAGTAGCCCCTGTCCTGTAGGCACTTCTCCAGCTGGGAAGGCTGATGTTACAGCTGAGCAGAACACATCACACTGGAAGTCAGCACAGTTAGGAGCTCTTTCAATTTCTACAACCAATTAGGGAGTTTTTTTTTTTTATTTATTTCACATTTTTGTGAAATAAACCTAAATCAGTATTTTTCTCTGGACGTTCAGAGGATTAGGCTAGGTTTCTCACTATTTTAAAATTATACGACAATTACAATTAATTCAGCCAATAAATGTAAACCATCACTAGGTCATAAACATATTCTGCTTTTACAGTGACCCAAAACCTGTGAAAGCTTTCAAGTATTGTAATAGGCTACTCAGTGCTTAGTATTATCTGTTACTAACAATGCTTATCAAGTTCATATTTAGTTATACATGAGTTTATTATACTTAATATTATCCCTTTCTTAGCAAGAACATAAAATTTAGCTTGAATCTTAATTGGTCTTAATAATAGAAACTCAGAGTCAGATATAGGGGTAAATGCTGAAAGATCAGAGAGACAAAAGAGCAAGTCACAGCCACCACCTCTTACCTTGACAACTCCTCAGCCTGAAAGAAACTGAGTTCCTGTCTACTCCTGCCTTGTATTCCTCTCTCTGCCCAGCCATATCACGTCCTGTCTCCATCTCCTTAGTGCTGGGAATAAAGGCATGAGATCTCAAGTGCTGGGATCAAAGGTATGAGCCACCACTGCCTGGGTCTGTTTCCCTTTTAGACTGGATCAATCTTGTATATCCCAGGGTGGCCTTGAACTCACAGAGATTAACCTGCCTCTGCCTTCTGAGTGCTGGGATTAAAGGTGTGTGCCACCACTGCCTGACCTTTATGGCTAACTAGTGGCTTAGCTTGCACTCTGATATTGAGGTAAGCTTTGTTTGTTAGATCACAAACAAAATGTCATCACAATAAAAGATAATTACAAATGCTTAGGCTGGCTGGACTCTATTGTAGTAGACACATGAAGTCAAAAATTGGAAAGAATAGCCATTTTTACTCACAAAAATAACATAGCATAGGTGAGCAGTCAATATAAAAGTCTCATGAAGTCCTTACAGATACCCAGCTCCTACATATTGTTTAGTCTAGTCTACTTTCTCTAGCATGAAACTAAAGACAAACAATACTTTCTGAATCACCAGCCATCCAAATAGCATGGTAGATGAAAGCAGACATAACTTAAAAACAGTGATGTAGTGCCTGTCAGCATATGTTCTTTAAAGTGTACTTCCTAGAGATAGCCTTGAACACTTTTGATATAGTGCCTTTGCTAGCACATGGTTTCTTGGCCATAACTAGCTAGAAAAGAGATGGGGGAAAGTATTCATTTTTCCTGGAATGCAGTATGTCTGCTGAGCATCAAAGCTGCTCTCTCTGGGACAGAAAGGGGAAGTAGGAAGCAGGATGTAGAGATCCTTCTGTACTTCGGTGTGCTTGTTTTGTCTTCTAAGAATTTGTTGCCACTGTGACTCTATTTCCAACGATTTGTTTAAGTTTGACTCTTTGACCTCAGTCAGCTCTTATCTTTTTTTTTCCTGGTTTCTGTCCCCTGGCATGAATCTAATTTTCTCTTCCAAGGAAAACAGCTGGTGATTTGGACATGACTCTTGCTTCTCTAGTTGACTTCTTTCCAACAGTATCTCTCCAATCATTTTCACAACTTGGACAGTCATTTAAGCTTTAGTGACAAGCCTCAGAGCCCTTTCTCTGGTTTCATCTCAGTTATCAACCAGTAGGGCCAAACAACCTGCTCCCTCTTTCCACTAATACCCTGAACTTACCCTGAAGATTAGAATCCCTGACAAAACCCATTCTTAGGCTTCGCTACGGATTAGTTTTTTTTTTTTACTTTCTGGACCAATTGCTCAGTAGCCTCACTGTTGTATTCATTTTCATGATACTCAAAATGTGTAGAGCACCCTCCTTGCACTTTGCTTTGAGGAGTAAAGGGCTCCTTTTCCTTCCTTCGCATTGACATAATTGCACATTCTCAAGACCTAGCACTGAAAGTGGGTTACTCAGAGATAACTCCTTTCCCTCCAGAATGCTTCATCACATAAAACAGGGGATCACTGTGTACTTTCACAATGCCTTCCCGGTCTCATATTTCAGGATTTCGTGACAGTTATAGCCCATTTCCTTATTTATCACTGACTTTCACCCGCTGGGTTTCACTTCTTGGCAGGTGTTCTTTGGCACTCTCCAGTGGATAGTCTACACACCTTCCAGCAGGAATGGCTTCAAAGAATTGTTCTATTTACTGTTACTGATTATGCAGCCCATCATTTTTGACAGCTGTAACACAACTTCCTGGAATTAGAACACATTGTTCTTATCTGGTAATTTGTGGAAAAAATTAAAGAAAAATTCCCAAGAAAATAGTCTATGATGAATTTAAAAGCCAAACTCTATCTAAATATGCTTCAGTAATCCAGAGGACACAATGACAGAGAATATTTACTGGAAAGAATAAAAGTGACCCAAGGCACTCCTTAGCTTCAGGAGATCCAATCTAAGGCGACGAGGTCAAGTTCTTCTCAAATCTCCAAACATGTAAACCCTGTGATGAATCTCCAATCAAACTCAGAGATAATAAGTCAAAGAGTGGCCATTACCCAAGAAACAGTGTTAAATTCATCATCTGAAAATCTAACAAGTCATTTTGGAATAACTTAATTTTGTCCTAGATTTTATAAAATTAAATAGAACACCAAAAAAGATCCCCTTCATTTGGGAGTGAAACTTTTATTCATTCCTTTCTTTTCTCTCCACTACCATAATTCTGTTTAGCAATAATCTGTATTTTTCTTTTGATTTCTTTGCCATGTGGTTTCTGTCACTCTAACCACTTCACATATGGCATTTCCACAAGTACTGGAATAACCTATGTTGTGGTAGTGAAATCGGAAAGTTTAGTGGTTTCCCTGGTATGTGTATGCACGAATGTGTGCAAGGAGGCACACACTTCACATCTGTGGGACGTCTGTAGGCAGCTCCTTTCAAAGACAGAAAGGGCTCTAGTCTAGTGCTCTCTGTGACTCCAGAATGTGTCCCATCTTTGGCCTCCAGAGTCACATCAATGGGAAAAGAACATGCTTGAGAAGTGTGTAGGAGATTTTCTTTACTTCATAATCTTGTTAGTTGTAGACAAAGAATAGCAATTTGAACCTGTTCGTGTGTGCATGTGTGTGTGTGTGTGTGTGTGTGTGTGTGTGTGTGTGTGTGTGTGTGTGTGTGTGTAAAATTTTCTCTGTCCTTTAGACATTCTACAGATCATCCCTGATATGATGGGAAGTTGTACTCTCTGTGCACTGTTTAGATTCACTTTGAGCCAATTATTATGCTGCCTGATTTCTAACCTGATACACTTAATCAAATCTTTAAGATATAGTCTTTTCTCTTTGTGTGGTGCTGGGAAAAGGGCTTAGCTCTACATATGTGCCAAGTGAGTGTTCTCCTGCTGAACTTCATCCTCGGTATTTATTTATTTTTATATCTGCTTTTATTCTGTTTATAACTTAAATTTCTACAAAAAATGAGCCTCCTATTTCATTTCCTATTAAATTGCTAGAAGATTTGGTTAACTATAAGAAGAAATTGACCTAATTATTGAATGAATAAATATTCCCAGGTAAGATCGATGATTAGAAGCTGCTTCCACGTGATGAGGTGATGAGAACAGTCAGGATAGCAAAGAATTGACTGTATTACAGAAAGAGGAGGAGAAGAACCCCAGAATACACAAAGAGAGTGAAAGGACAGCTAAAAGGAGTGTAGAAATAGAGGGGAAACTCAGTAAGGATAAGTAGCATTAAGTTCCAGTTCATTTCTCCCCAGCAGGAACAGGGGCTTGGACATTTCATAGAAAAGGCAAATCAAACAGACCTGGAAATAGGGCAAGTCCACGGTTCTCACAAACCTGGAGTCCAGCTGTCAAATTTGGTCAGACAGTAGCCCCTCAAGCATCACAGGTAAGTCACTGATCAAACAATAGCCATCCCAAGGTACATGGACTGGTGAATCTAGGGAGGGTGGGGGAACCTGTCCAGTCCACAGACTGTAAAGCTGTCTTTATATAGCAGCTAAAAGTGAAGGTAGCTCTGGTGAAAGCTGGCGCCTATCCAGTGTAGGGTAAGCATCAGCACAAACAAAGAGCACAGATGACCCTCATTGTATCCACCAACCTCTTTAATTTTAGTGGACACAGAGCAAACTTCCAATGCTTCACAATGTTGCTTTTCATTTATGTTCTATTGTCCCTGTGTTCCCACCTCTTTTTACTAGACATTTAATATTATTTTATTTCACTGTTTCAAATGCTAGTTCTCTAATTTGTATTCCTCTCTTTATATTTACTTAAACTTTGTGTAAATTTTTTTTTTTACCATTGGAAAGTCTTTCTTTAATCCCTTGCTTTTCTTTCTTCCTCTTTCTTCTTCTCTGTACTTCTCTTTTCCTTTTCTTTTTTTTTTTATCCCTGTCTCTTTTCCACACTTTCCCTTTCCTGGCCTCCTTCTGTTATCTTGCTCATTTACTGTTACAATGTTTGCCCTAAATAATATTTAATTTTATAGCACATTCAATGTTAGCTTTCCCATTTTGTATCTTAATGGTGGTTATGTTGCTGGTGTATTCATTGGCTTTAATTGATTTAAAGTGTACTTCTTAATCTTTCTACATTCGTTGGTGCTGCTATTACAGTAGTTGGTAATCTCCTCTCTGAGTGGTCCTCAAGATCAAGCTCACATGGGTGGGCTGCTCCCAAAAGATATTCCTAAGTAAAGCTAGAGTGATACCCAAGCCTATCAATAAACACGTCTTACTAAAGAAATTTAAAAAAACTTAAGAAAAACAAAGCTACACTAAGCCTCAAAAGGATTGTAATGCATCCATAACTAAATTCACAGATATTGAAATGGGTGAAATGTCAAATAGAGAATTCAAAAGGTTAATTGTAAAAACAGTCAATGATTTCAAAGATGATACAAACAGAATGATGAATGAAATAAGGAAAGCAGTTCAGGAAATGGAGAAGAAAACAATAATATAAATATATAAATTATATATACATAAATAAGTTAATAAAGTGCTGTGAAATCAAAATGGACGAGACACTCAGCAAGGAAATTGGATTAAAAAAGGATGAAAAGTTCAAAGAATCTAGAAAACACAAAAGAAAACACAATGACAAGGCTTCTTAAACATTTTCAACTCATAATCCCTTTAGACCTGAGAAATTTTTGTATAATATGAACCTAGATATACAGAATATATAAAGTAGGTATGAAAATCAAGCATTTATTAATAATAAATTATGAAAAATATTTTAAAAATATTCTGTGTTGTAATTATAATTTTACTACTTTTTAATGACAAAACAAATGTACAAACTCATGAGAGTGATGTAATTATTTATTTTTGTATAAATAACTATAGCATGGATGATTATATGATACTACAGTATATAGATCATCTTTAAAATTTTTCAGAGGTCATCAATGGTTGGATTTTTGTGAGAATTCTACCTCACATATATACTTAGTACAAAACAGCAGAAACAGTTTTAGGGCCATTTCAAAATCATTGAGATTTTTGTCCTACTATCAAGCTAAATTTTGTTTAACATTTTTATATAACTTAGCAATTTAAACCTTTTTTTAAAAACAACCATTCTAAAACAATGCAATATAAATATGTATCGCTGGACAAAACACATGCCTTTAATCCCAGCACTCGGGAGGCAGAGCCAGGCAGATCTCTATGAGTTCAAGGACAGCCTGGGCTACAGAGTGAGTTCCAGGAAAGACACAAAGCTACACAGAGAAACCCTGTCTCAAAAAACCAAAAAAAGAAAAAAGAAAGAAAAAAGAAAAGAAAAGACAAAGAAGAAATATGTATCATTTTGTTGAGGAACAACATAAAGAAAACTTAAACACTTTGTATTCTATAATTAAACTACTATGTTCCATTAGAGAAAAAAACAACCAACCACCCAAACCAATCAAACAAAGAAAAAACTGTGAGATTCCTGCCATAAATCTGGAGTCCAGCCCCAAGTGTTTGAGGCAGTACTTACTGTTGATGTGTGACAGGACACCAGGTACAATGTGAGGCTGCTTGTTACACATTCAGAGCTAAGGGGTGCAGTGGAGTCGTGTGATACAACACGAGAAGGAGATGTCAGAAACACTTGGCACTCATTACAAGTTATATTTTAAAGTAATTTTGGGTCATTTCATATTCAGAAAAATGACGCTATTGTCAGGTTTCCCCTCCCCCCCACAATCCCACATTATATGACATCATCTGGAATCACAACTAACAGATTAAGAAGAAAAAAGGAATGAAGGCTACGATGAAGGAAATATTATATTCAAACATCAATACGGAAAGTAAATAAACAACCATGCCCACAACTTCTAAGAACTCTGGACTATGATAATGAATCCAAACCTCAGAATTCATGGGATAGAATGAAAAACCCTGATGAAAACTAGTCTCAGAAAATCAATTCAAATCAATTTCACAGAAAAGTTCCCAAATTTACCAAAAGAAATGGAGGAATTCAAGTGAAATTTTTATGAAATCTTTTAAAAGTCTATGTCTGGTTGTTTTTGTTTGGTGTGTTGGCTATTGTCAATGCACCAAAACCACAATTCTCACCTCAAAGGGAACATGGGATAATTTATTCTGGGACCAAATAGGAGTGTCCATGCCATGGGAACGCAGATTCAGATTTCCTTAAATACCATGTTCCACTGTTTAATTGGGTGTATGAGTTTATATTGGTTTAAAAAACAAAGAAAGTCACATAGAAAAATATTTACTAAATATGTTAGTAGGGGCCACAGATAAGTGGATTATAGCAACACAGAGAGAAATATCTGTTAGAACTTTAGATGTTAACTGATGACATTCTTAGCTTTGGTTTGAGGAAAGCTTGGGATCTGTTAAGAGTATTTTGTAGGATTTGGGTAGTCACAGGCTGTAGGGTCAGGCACAAGTGTGCATAATGGATGACTTTTAATGGGATAAAACAGCCAAAGATAATTTGTCTCTGGCATGTAATATTTTAATTCTTCATAATATTTAAGTTATCTTTTTAATTGCTACTTTAAATTTGATATGTAAGTGTTTGTGTGTATACCTACATGAGCATATATGTGCCACATGCATGCAGAAGCCTGTCCAGTCCAGAAGGTATCAAATCACCTGAAACAGAAGTTACAGGTAGGTATGAGCTGCTCATTGTGGGTGATTGTAACTGAACCTGTGTCCTTTGCAAGAACATGTGCTTTTAACCACTGAGGCATCTTTCCAATCTGACTCTCCACAATCCTGAAGTTTACTTATTTGAGCCTTGTAGTATCTTTAATGTAGGTGTTGCTTTGTGACTTTTTTTTCCTTCTTTTAATATTTCTCCTTTGGAGAACTTCAATCCACACTATGGAATTTGACCAGGTATTCTGGTAATTTGCCTCTAAAGAGCTATAAGTATCACTTAGAAACTGTTCTTGCCAAATAGTACCAACCTACTTTGGGCCAGAAGGTAATGAAAAGCACTATTAAAGCTTGGGGGACAGCCATCGTCCTAAACCTACAGTCACCTCAGGTTTCAGGAAGAGTAAGACTGATTGAGAAATACCTTTATGTGGGAGTCCAAAACTAACCCCCAAGCTATTACAGAATTCATGTCTCCACCTAAAATGAGGTCAATTCTAAAAGCTGGCAAGGCTGGGCCAGCAGTAATCACCTCCTGAGAAACAGTTTGTTCCCTCAAGCGATCACCTTCCATCACCTTATAGGGACGGAACTGAGAAAACAATTAAGACAGATTAATTGTGCAAACCTCTTGCCACAGTTTCCCTCTGTTCAAGCCTAAAGCTCCTGCTAGTGCCCCAATGATGGGATTAGGCTCATTGTGTCAGAGTAGGCAACAAGTAGGAAACATGGGAAGAGGCAGATTCAGGTTAAAATTTCAATAGCTTACATTTCATTAAAAATAATTCCCGCCGGGCAGTGGTGGCACACGCCTTTAATCCCAGCACTGGGGAGGCAGAGGCAGGCGGATCTCTGTGAGTTTGAGGCCAGCCTGGGCTACCAAGTGAGTTCCAGGAAAGGCGCAAAGCTACACAGAGAAACCCTGTCTTGAAAAACAAACAAACAAACAAAAAATTCCCAAACTGTGTCTCACTCCTTAGTGGAAAACTAAGCAGAAGAGCTGCTGAAGATCCCTAAACAGCAAGAAACCATTAAACAAACAAACAAAACAAAAAAGCCTGTTTTCCATACATACTGTGCCTTCCTTGCCTAAAACTAACAATAGCCAAAGATAGATTCATAGTAATGAATCTATTTGCATTTCAAATACCCAGCCTGAGTTTTGGGACATACAGAACATTATTCAACTAATTAAAAATCTTGACCAATAGTAATGATGTGGTTAATTATTTCTTCCTTTATTGGTCAAAGGAGGTGCAGCACAGTTTTTGCATCCAAGGTTCACACCACCCTGGGTACAACGTATTTTCCATGCCATGCCACACTGCAGTTTAAACCTCAATTGATTGTTTTTGCGGGGTGGGGTTCTTTTTGGTTTATATGAGGCAGGGTTTCCCTGTGTAGTACTGGCTGTCCTGGAACTCACTCTGTAGACTAGGATAGCTTTGAAGAACTCAGAGATCTGCCTGAAAAAACAAAACAACAACAACAAAACCCTTAGTGCATAAAGATATGATACAATTGGTTCTTTCTGTCCTTAATCAGACTGCCTTCTTACCAAGCATCCTATTCCTCTCCTGAACTCTAGTTTCACTTAAATTTTCTTTAACCTATCTTCTGGGAAGATGTTTTAGATGAGAAATTTCTAACTTTAGGCCCCACCATTGCTGGGGAAACTGAGGTTCCCTTTTATACTTTCTTAAGTAAAGGAATTTATACAAATAGATTTGAAAGGAAAGAGCAATCTTTATTTGAGTCAACAAGAAAACATTAAGTCGGCTTTCTCAGGAAGAAGGTGGAAAGCCCAAGTAGCTATATGGCAAAAGGAGGATAGCTTCAGAAGAAAAGAAAGCCAAAGTCTAGATGCATGGGAAAGCATGCTGGGCTTTGGTCAGTGTGCAAAACAAAGAGATAGGAAGAAGTTACCCTTTTTAATAACTCAGAGATGTATGGCTATGCAGTGGGAGCTCTGTCAGCATCTGTTCCAAGGAAGAGGCCTTGGGGAAGGGCAAGGACATTATCTGATTAAGGTCATAATTAGTCCTTCCTCCTCTTTAGGATAACTATACTCCTGGTCAGGTGATTGACAGACACAGCTAGATTAAATTAAAAGAAGAAGAAGAAGAAGAAGAAGAAGAAGAAGAAGAAGAAGAAGAAGAAGAAGAAGAAGAAGAAGAAGAAGAAGAAGAAGTCGCCAATAGCCTGTAATACCTTGGATCTCCACTTCAGACCACAGGTAGACCTTAGATTTGATTCTTTTGACCAGGAGGAAGTAACTTTGTCTTAATGTGTGTCTTAGTTACCTTTTGCTGATGAAACACCATGACCAAGTCGACTTACAGAAAATGAGTTGATTTCTGGTTTATGGTTCCAGAGAGAGAGAGTCCATAATTTTAAGTGGCAATAGCAAGCAGCCATATGAGAAAGCATATCTTCACCCTTTTGGCAGAAAGCAGAAACTGTAAAAGAATTGGGGAGAGCTATAAACCCTCAAAGCCTGCCCCCAGTGATGTACTTCCCCCAGTGAGGCCATGCCTCCCAAATGTTCCCATAGCATCCCAAAAAGTGCCACTAACTAGGCGCTGAGTATTTAAATATCTGATCTCACATAGGACATTTCTTATTAAATCCAGTGCAAGAGACTTCATAAATAAATAAAATAAAAAATCCCTAAGGCGAGCCTGCCCCTGACGACTTCCCTTCTGGACCAGAGGTGAGTGCCTGGGTCCAGCCAGGACCCCATCCCTGGCCACCAGCCATCCCGGGAGGACCTGCCCAGCTTGGCGCCGGGTTCTGGCCACCGGGCAGCTCCCCTTCTAGCCCCACCGGGAGCGATCCCCATTTCCAAGCCCCCGGCAGCCCCTGCAGTCTCCGCGCCCTGCCCCCACGCCCATCTGCCCAAGACCCCACCCACTTCCTGAGACTTAGAGACCGGCCCCCAGCTCCCAGCCTGCCCCGGACGACTTCCCTTCTGGACCAGAGGTGAGTGCCTGGGTCCAGCCAGGACCCCATCCCTGGCCACCAGCCACCCCGGGAGGACCTGCCCAGCTTGGCGCCGGGTTCTGGCCTCTGGGCAGCTCCCCTTCTAGCCCCACCGGGAGGGATCCCCATTTCCAAGCCCCCGGCAGCCCCTGCAGTCTCCGCGCCCTGCCCCCACGCCCATCTGCCAAGACCCCACCCACTTCCTGAGACTTAGAGACCGGCCCCCAGCTCCCAGCCTACCCCCGACAACTTCCCTTCTGGACCAGAGGTGAGTGCCTGGGTCTAGCCCGGACCCCATCCCTGGCCACCAGCCACCCTGGGAGGACCTGCCCAGCTGGCGCCGGGTTCTGGCCACCGGGCAGCTCCCCTTCTAGCCCCACCGGGAGCGATCCCCATTTCCAAGCCCCCGGCAGCCCCTGCAGTCTCCGCGCCCTGCCCCCACGTCCATCTGCCCAAGACCCCACCCACTTCCTGAGACTTAGAGACCGGCCCCCAGCTCCCAGCCTGCCCCTGACGACTTCCCTTCTGGACCAGAGGTGAGTGCCTGGGTCCAGCCAGGACCCCATCCCTGGCCACCAGCCACTCCTGAGAGGCCTGCCCAACTTGGCACCAGGTTCGGGCCACCGGGCAGCTCCCCTTCTAGCCCCACCGGGAGGGATCCCCATTTCCAAGCCCCCGGCAGCCCCTGCAGTCTCCGCGCACTGCCCCCACGCCCATCTGCCCAAGACCCCACCCACATCCTGAGACTTAGAGACCGGCCCCCAGCTCCCAGCCTGTCCCCGACTGCCATTCTGGACCAGAGCTTGCCCCTGACTTCCCTTCTGGACCAAAGAGTTGGACAAGAGAACTCCCTTTTGGACAAGAGAGAGAGTCTTCCTGAGTCTGTCAGCTCTTTGTGAAACAAGTCCACTGATAAGACCAAGAAGGAATCACAAGGAGATGGGCAGACGTCAAAGCAGAAGTACATACAGCAAAATGAAGAGCAATACAGCATCACCAGAACCTAGCTCGCCTCCAACATCTAGACCTGAACACCAAAAATTGGAAGAAGCAGAAGAAAGTAGCCTTATGAGTAACTTCATGAAGAAGGTAGAGGCTTGTGTAGAGGAAAAGACAAGAAAATTGGAAGAACGCTGTAAACAACTAGAGGAAAGGGCAAACAAATTAGAAGAAAACAATAAAGTCCTGGAAGAAAACATTAAAATCCTCGAAGAAAACAATAAAGCACTGAAAGAAAATCATGAAAAAGCAATGAAACAAACAAAGGAAACAGTCCAAGATCTGAAAAGGGAAATTGAAAAAATGAAAAAGACACAAACAGAGGGAATGCTGGAAATAGAAAACCTGAGTAAAAGATCAGGAACTTCGGATGCAAGTATAACCAACAGAATGCAAGAGATGGAAGAGAGGATTTCTGGCATTGAAGATACAGTAGAAGAAATAGTTCCATCAGTCGAAGGAAACACTAAAGCCAACAAAGTCATGAACCAAAATGTCCAAGAAATCTGGGACACCATAAAAAGACCAAACTTACGAATTATAGGGATAGAAGAAGGTGAAGAATACCAACTCAAAGGCACAGAAAATATATTCAACAAAATTATAGAAGAAAACTTTCCCAACTTAAAGAAGGAAATGCCTATGAAGATACAAGAAGCCTATAGAACACCAAACAGACTAGACCCCCAAAAAAAGTCCCCTCGACACATAATAATTAAACAACTAAATGTACAGAATAAAGAAAGAATATTAAGAGCAGCCAAGGAAAAAGGCCAAGTGACCTATAAAGGTAAACCCATCAGAATAACACCTGATTTCTCAATGGAGACTTTGAAAGCCAGAAGGACCTGGACAGATGTAATGCAGACACTAAGAGACCATGGATGTCAGCCCAGACTAATATACCCAGCAAAACTTTCAATCATCATAGACGGAAGGAACAAGACATTCGAAGACAAAGCCAGATTTAAACAATACCTATCCACAAACCCAGCCCTACAGAAAGCACTAGAAGGAAAATTCCAACCGAGGGAAGTCAGATACACACTTGAAAACACAGGCAATAGATAAAGCCACAACAGTAAACCCCAAAGAAGAGAAGTACACACACACTACCACCAAAAATAACAGAGATGAAGAATCACTGGTCATTAATATCCCTTAATATCAACGGACTTAATTCACCTATAAAAAGACATAGACTTACAGAATGGATACGAAAGCAGGACCCATCCTTCTGCTGCATACAAGAAACACATCTCAAATTCAAAGATAGACACTACCTAAGAATAAAAGGCTGGGAAAAGACTTTTCAATCAAATGGTCTTAAGAAACAAGCAGGGGTAGCCATCCTGATATCCAACAAAATAGACTTCAAACTAAAATCAATCAAAAGAGATCAAGAAGGACATTACATCCTCGTCACAGGAAAGATCGACCAAGATGAAGTTTCAATTCTGAACATATATGCCCCAAACATAAGGGCACCCACATATGTAAAAGAAACATTACTAAAGCTTAAACCACATATAAAACCCCACACATTAATAGTGGGAGATCTCAACACCCCACTTTCACCACTGGACAGATCTCCCAAATCGAAACTTAACAGAGAAATAAAGGACTTAACCGATGTCATGACCCAATTGGACCTAATAGATATCTACAGAACATTCCATCCTAACAAGAAAGAATATACTTTCTTCTCAGCACCCCATGGAACTTTCTCTAAAATCGACCACATACTTGGCCACAAAGCAAATCTCAACAGATACAAAACAATCAGAATAACCTCCTGTGTTCTATCAGATCACCATGGTTTAAAGCTAGATTTCAACAACAACAAAAACTACAGAAAACCTACAACCTCATGGAAACTGAATAATGCTCAACTGAATCACCAATGGGTTAAGGAAGAAATAAAGAAAGAAATTAAAGACTTCCTAGAGATCAATGAAAATGAAGACACCACATACCCAAACTTATGGGACACTATGAAAGCAGTGCTAAGAGGGAAATTCATAGCACTAAATGCCCACATAAAGAAGTTGGAGAAATCGCACACTAGTGAATTAACAGCACATCTGAAAGCTCTAGAACAAGAAGAAGCAAAGTCTCCCAGGAAGAATAGACGCCAGGAAATTATCAAAGTGAGAGGTGAAATTAATAAATTAGAAACTAAGAGAATAATACAAAAAATTAATGAAACAAAGAGTTGGTTCTTTGAGAAAATCAACAAGATAGACAAGCCCTTATCCAAACTAACCAAAAGACAGAGAGAAAGAATCCAAATCAACAAAATCAGAAATGAAAAGGGGGACATAACAACAGACATTGAGGAAATCCAGAGAATTATAAGGTCATATTTCAAAAACCTCTACTCCACAAAATTGGAAAACCTAAAAGAAATGGACATTTTTCTGGATAGATACCACATACCTAAGTTTAATCAAGACCAGATAAACTATTTAAATAGTCCAATAACCCCTAAGGAAATAGAAACAGTCATTAAAGGTCTCCCAACCAAAAAAAGCCCAGGACCAGATGGTTTCAGCGCAGAATTCTACCAGATCTTCAAAGAAGAGTTAATACCAATACTCTCTAAATTGTTCCACATAATAGAAACAGAAGGAACATTACCAAACTCCTTCTATGAGGCTACAATTACCCTGATTCCTAAACCAAACAAGGATGCAACAAAGAAAGAGAACTACAGACCGATCTCCCTCATGAACATTGATGCAAAAATACTCAATAAAATACTGGCAAACAGACTCTAAGAACACATCAGAAAAATTATCCACCATGATCAAGTAGGCTTCATCCCAGGGATGCAAGGGTGGTTCAACATACGAAAGTCCATTAATGTAATACACCATATAAACAAACTCAAAGAAAAAAACCACATGATCATCTCACTAGATGCAGAAAAGGCATTTGACAAAATCCAACACCCCTTCATGATAAAAGTCTTGGAGCGATCAGGAATACAGGGAACATACCTAAACATAATAAAGGCAATATATAGCAAACCAACAGCCAACATCAAATTAAATGGAGAGAAACTCAAAGCAATTCCACTAAAATCAGGAACGAGACAAGGCTGTCCACTCTCCCCATACTTATTCAATATAGTACTTGAAGTTCTAGCCAGAGCAATAAGACAACATAAGGAGATTAAGGGGATTCAAATTGGAAAGGAAGAAGTCAAGCTTTCCCTATTTGCAGACGACATGATAGTATACTTGAGTGACCCCAAAGATTCCACCCAGGAATTGATAAAGCTTATAAACACCTTCAGCAACATAGCAGGATACAAAATCAACTCAAAAAAATCAGTAGCCCTCCTATATACAATGGACAAAGAAGCTGAGAAGGCAATTAGAGATACATCACCCTTTACAATAGCCAAAAATGACATAAAATACCTTGGGGTAACACTAACCAAGCAAGTGAAGGACCTATATGACAAGAACTTTAAGTCCCTGAAAAAAGAAATTGAAGAAGATCTCAGAAAATGGAAAGATCTTCCATGCTCATGGATAGGCAGGGTTAACATAGTAAAAATGGCAATCTTACCAAAAGCAATTTACAGATTCAATGCAATCCCCATCAAAATACCAACACAATTCTTCACAGATCTGGAAAGAACAATACTCAACTTCATATGGAAAAACAAAAAACCCAGGATAGCTAAAAGAAACCTGTACAATGAAACAACTTCTGGAGGCATCACAATCCCCGACTTCAAGCTCTACTATAGAGCTACAGTAATAAAAACAGCCTGGTATTGGCATAAAAACCGACATGTGGACCAATGGAATCGAATTGAAGACCCTGACATTAACCCACACACCTATGGACATATAATTTTTGACAAAGAAGCCAAAAGTGTACAATGGAAAAAAGAAAGCATCTTCAACAAATGGTGCTGGCATAACTGGATATCAGCGTGTAGAAGGCTGCAAATAGATCCATATCTGTCACCGTGCACAAAACTTAAGTCCAAGTGGATCAAAGACCTCAACATAAATCCAGCTACTCTGAACCTGCTAGAAGAAAAAGTAGGAAATAGTCTTGAACGCCTTGGCATAGGAGATCACTTCCTAAATATAACACCAGTAGCGCAGACACTGAGACAAACAATCAATCAATGGGACCTCTTGAAACTGAGAAGCTTTTGTAGAGCAAAGGATACGGTCAACAAGGCAAAGCGACAGCTTACAGAATGGGAAAAGATCTTCACCAACCCCACATCTGACAGAGGACTGATATCCAGAATATATAAGGAACTCAAGAAATTAGACATCAAAAGGACCAACAGTCCAATTGAGAAGTGGGCTTTAGAACTAAACAGAGAATTCTCAACAGAGGAATCCCAAATGGCTGAAAGACATTTAAGGAATTGCTCAACTTCCCTAATCATCAGGGAAATGCAAATCAAGACAACTCTGAGATACCACCTTACGCCTGTCAGAGTGGCTAAGATCAAAAACACTGAAGACACTTTATGCTGGAGAGGATGTGGAACTAGGGGAACTCTCCTCCACTGCTGGTGGGAATGCAAGCTTGTACAACCACTTTGGAAATCAATATGGCGCTTTCTTAGAAAATTGGGAATCAATCTCCCCCAAGATCCAGCTATACCACTCCTGGGCATATACCCAAGAAATGCTCAATCATACCACAAGAGCACTTGCTCAGCTATGTTCATATCAGCATTGTTTGTAATAGCCAAAACCTGGAAACAACCTAGATGCCCTTCAACTGAAGAATGGATAAATAAATTGTGGCACATATACACAATGGAATACTACTCAGCAGAGAAAAACAACGACATCACACGGTTTGCAGGCAAATGGATGGATCTAGAAAAAATCATCCTGAGTGAGGTAACCCAGACTCAGAAAGACAAATATGGTATGTACTCACTCATAGGAAGATGCTAGATGTGGAACAAGGATGACTAGACTGCTACTCACATCACCAGTGAGGCTACCTGGAAAACGGGACCCCAAAAAAAAGACACGGAGAAATGGACAAGATCTACATGAATAGCCTGGTCATGAGTGGGAACAATGAAGGGCGACAGTCGAGGGAAAGAGTGGGAGATCCTAGCTGGATCAAGAAAAGAGAGGGAGAACAAGGAATAGGAGACCATGGTAAATGAAGACCACATGAGAAGGTGAGAAGGGGAGGAAGCAGAGAGCTAGGGAGGCCCACGGAGATTCACAAAGATACCCCCTCAAAAGACTGCTGGCAATGGTCGCGAGACGGCAGGAACTGACCTACTCTGGTGATGGGATGGCCAGACACCCAAATAGTGGTGCCATAAACCCCATCCAAGGACTGAGGAATCTGAAGGCAGACATCCACGGCTGGGCCCCTGGTGGAGCACTGGGAGTCTAATTAGTGAGTAAGAAGAGGATTTATATGAGCGAGAATTGTTGAAGCCAAGGTTGGATAAAGCACCGGGACAAATAACCA
This sequence comes from Peromyscus maniculatus bairdii, assembly GCF_049852395.1. Taxonomy (NCBI): domain Eukaryota; kingdom Metazoa; phylum Chordata; class Mammalia; order Rodentia; family Cricetidae; genus Peromyscus; species Peromyscus maniculatus. The sequence continues at coordinate 61,465,255 of NC_134857.1, forward strand.
AATGAATGGAAGCACAGGATCTATGAACCAAAGGCTGAGGGGCCCCCAACTGGATCAGGCCACCTGAACGGGTGAGACAGTCATTTGGCTTGATCTGTTTGGGAGGCAGCTGTGCATTGGTGCCAGGTCCTGGGCGCGTTGCATGAGTTGGCTGTTTGAATCCTGGGACTTATGCAGGGACACTTGGCTCGGTCTGGGAGGGGGGAATGGACCTGCCTGGACTGAGTCTACCAGGTCAACCCCGGTCCTCGGGGGAGACCTTGATCTGGAGGAGGTGGGAATGGGGGGTGGGCTGGGGGGAGGGGTGGGCGAGAGGGGGAGAACAGGGGATTCTGTGGCTATTATGTTGAACTGAATGGTGTTATAAAATAATAATAATAATAATAATAATAAAAAAAAAAAAAAAAAAAGTCACTAAGACAGCACTCTTAGACCCAAGCAGCAAAAAAAAAAAAAAAAAAAAAAAAAAAAAAAAAAAAAATCCCTAAGGCTACTTTAATGCCCTCACCCAAGGAGTGGGCTGATTTTCCAACTCTTCAGTGACCACTGGACCCTTTATCTGCTCCTTTTCCAAATGTGTCTCACTGATTAATTCTCCTTTCTGTGTTCTCTGCTCCTGTCTCTTTAATCCATATTTGAAGAAGCAGAGCATTCTGTGGAGTAGGGGTTTTGGCATGAACCTTTGTTAGCAGGACTATTTCAAAATCACTTAGGTGATGCTATGGTGTTAGCATGGAGAGCGTCCATGCTTTGGGAGCCATCATAACTAGAGTTACTGAAATGCCTGTTTTGTAGGGTGGTATGGTGAGAGTTTTCCTGTTGTCTGTGAGTTTGCGACAGGCTTCAAAGATGAGGACAAGGCATGACAGGAATCCTTGAAGTGAATGATTTAGGATCAAGAGTGGAGTGCTTGTCCACTTCTCAGAAACATAGACGTTGGCACACACCTAGATGGGCACTTGACTCAGGTCTCTCCCAGCAGTCGCTGACCCTGGGGACTGTGTGATCTCTGGGGCACGAGGGCATGGTTGTTGGGACACTGGGGATCGGTTCTTTGCTAGAAGAGTCAAAGTCTATTGCTGAGGCTGCTTGACAATCAGATCAAAGATTGCAGCTGCTAGGGGAGGGACCAGTCCTTGAAGAAATGGGACTGTTTCCCAAAGCTGGAGGCAACAGCCTTGGAAGCTGGCCAGGTATGAGTCATCAGGTAGGAGTCATCAGGAAAGAACTCAGCCCAGGAGCACTAGGATTACAGCTGGGGCAAGACCTGAGTGGCCATTGTAAAGGAATAGCAATACCTTACTGCCTGGGTTAGGAAACAGAACAGCATTAGAGCTGGGGGGGGGGAGGAGCATGAGGAGTGTCCAAAGCCAGCCTGGGAGAAACTGTTTGGTCACTTGCCCTGACAGAAGACCCACATTCATTATTGCAAGAGCACCAGTCCCGTAAGGACTTGTCCTTTCCCTCTCAGTCTTGCATCTAGCATCAATGTGGTGGGAGGAGGAGCAGCAGAGGAGGAGGAGGAGAGGAGGAGCAAGTGGGGCAGCGGATGTGGTCAGATTGCCGCCCTCCTTTGCCAAACTGTAGAAAATGTGGGGGACTCGGGGCCTGGAGAATCTTCGTGAAATTGGAATTATGACATTAGATGGGGGCCATAGTTCAATAACTCTACAGGAAACTATGCTAATATCCAAGAGGCACTGGTAGATAGTAGTATACGTCTATTGCATTTGGGAGACACCAAAGAAAGGACCCCAAAAGGCAGATTTGTAGAGCGGGTGGGCTGAGGGGTGATTATTTTTAGCTTACATAAAAACAAATCTAGCTAACTTTAGCAACTGGCTTTAGTTGTCACAGTAACCCTTCATGTCCAAACATAAGCTCACTCTTCACAAGTCATACCCAAAGCTGATGATAAAATTCACCCCCATCATGTATCCACAGGTCCCAAGAGTCCAGGCTCAGCCATCATCCTAATTAGAGACAGAGAGGCAGAGAGAGAATATGTAATCAATGTGACATGTTGAAAGGAGTAAATACAAAAATCCCTTGTCCTCAAGTCCATCTTAAGGGCAATGGCATGAAATTTAGGCTTAAATAAAGGCATAACTGGGGCACAGAGAAAGAGGTATGCATAACTAAACAGTCTTGGTCATGGTGTGGTCCATTGACCCTGTTCTGCTTTCTCAGAGTGGTCCCAGAAGTCCTTACTTCTTGAGTGGATAAGTTAGCGATCAGGAAGATAACTCTTATTCAAAGTGAAGCTGCTTAGTCCTGGATACTTGCCCTCATTTAGGCTCTAGTCTGTCTCTGTTGTTTCTGGGATACAAGGTTTAGGACAATGACTGGATACAAGGCTCCTAGTCTTGCTTTTAACTGCTTTGTAAGAGAGAAGTTTCTTCGTGGCTTTTCTAGTGTGATATTGAAGGTTTTTTTTTTTTTTTTCTGTTTCTGTCTTTCTGTCTTTTTTTTTTTTTTGGTTTTTCGAGACAGGGTTTCTCTGTGTAGTTTTGTGTCTTTCCTGGAATTCGCTCTGTAGACCAGGCTGGCCTCAAACTCACAGAGATCTGCCTGCCTCTGCCTCCCTAGTGCTGGGATTAAAGGTGTGCACCACCACCACCCGGCCTGTCTCTGTCTTTTGTGTCCTTTGAAATAGATGACATAATCAACTTTCTTCATTAGTTACCTGAGAACACTAATGAATCAGTTACTCTTCTCATTTCTTTAGCAAAATATCTGACCAAAGCAGCTTATAGAGGGAAGGATTTACTTGGACACACAGTTTGAGGGTACAGATCACCCTGGGGAAGGCAGAGCAGGAGGAGTGTAGAATGGTTGGTCAACTCTCCCCCACAATGAGGACTCAGTGTGAATGCTGGTGCTCCACTCACTATCTCTTTTTTTATTTATTCCCATCTCTAGCCTGGGTATGGTATTGATCAGATTCAAGGTGGGTGTTCCCTGATCAATTAAATCTTTCTGGACACATCTTTGTCATAGACATGTGCAAAAATGTGTTCACAATGACTGTAAAGTTAATAATGAAGATGTACTATAGCAATTAATTTATTTATTGATATATGGCTGGAGGATTTGTATCTTCTTTTCTCTCTTTAACTACCTAATTCATCACTGACTATTTCTGGCTGGCTACTTCTCTGTTCCCAGCCTGGTCAAAAAAGAGGCAGGGAGAAATATTAATATCATATATAAGAGATCTTTTAAAAAATAAATAGATCTGGCTCCTAGTCCAGCTGCAGGCTGAATGATTTTCATTGTCTTAGTCCTAACTCTTCTAGGTTCCTCTGCCCTGAAAGTATGATAGTGTGGAGGGGAGACAGAGATTGCCAAAGGCCAGGGGCTTGCTGGTAAGGAAGGGAAAGAAGAAAGAGGCAGGCAGAGCAGGGAAATAAACAGTACAAGTGGTGACCTTTGAACTGAACAGAGTTCCTTGCCTTCTAGCAAAAGACAGCTAGCATCAATTTCCCAACACCCAGTTTTGGTTTATAGCTAATTAGGCAGAATACATGAAGGCCTTTATTTATGATTCTGTATGCTTGTAGCTTTCTCTTTTTTTTTCCAGAATATCTACACTTCGTTGTAGAATTAATTGTGAACATGAGTTCTCAATAGACCAACTAAAACCTACATATTTCTCTTCATTTTAGTTTTGAGTAGTCAAGTGTCAAGCATTCATGCAGTAAGTGCTTGCTGAGCAGACACATTTAACATGGATAATCCTTTCAGAAAAAGCAGAACCCCTGGTGGCTAATCTACAGCACTACATTCCTCCTGAAGGCATAACACTTACAATAGCAACTACCATTTTCAAAAGAAGTAAGAATTACATTATGCTCCATATAAATCTTGCTATCTATTAGCAGTTATACTTGTCGTCTGTATACCTTTCATTCATTGAAAAGGGAGATGTGGAATAAAGAAGTTATTAGTGGTGTTTTAAATATGTGAATTCATTGCATTCTACTCTTTATTAAGTTTCTAATACTCCTTATAAGAATTAGTAATCTGTCAATGAACACTTGCAAAGCAAGCATCAAATAATATTTTGTTTTCCTACACTGCCACATCTAAGGCAATGGCGCCTATAATTGCTTCATGAGACTTGTTTCCTTTCTGGACTTGATTAAATTATTGAAACATGAATAGGAATCAACTCTCAACACACGATTCAATGCCACAGTCTTCCAAGCAAACATCTTAAATCTTTTTTTGTTCACGTTTGTATAGTCTAACACAAAACTCACTTGATCAAAAACATACTGAGCAGTTCTTGTGTTGTCTACATGGAGATAAACAGGGTAACAGATCTCTGTTGTACACACTTGTTACATGCAGAGCTTTTATGAGATGCCTTTCTAGTGAGTTCATGAGGTAACAAAAATCGTCATTTAAATTTATGTCTCTCTTAGAACTATGTCCATAAACTAAGATGACTAAATTTGTCTTTAACAAACATTTATTTGAAAGTACTTTGTAGCACAGGATGGCCTTGAACACGGCAATCTTCCTGCATTAGACTCCAGAATTCGGGAATACAAGCATGATCCACCATGCCCAAATGGGCTCCTCCATTTTAAACTATTTTCAAATTTTTACATGCAATAATACATTTATTTATTTAGCAAATGTTTATGGAAGGGCTACAGTATCTTATGCCTGACTTTTGGACATAAGTACTCCTATTTTACAAGTTTGACACGTACAGTTTTACTAAAGTTTGGAACTGGACTGTCCCCAGAGGTCCATTTATCAAAGGTACAGTCCCCTGAATCATGCTATTTTGAGGTGATGGAGCTACTGAGGGGTCAGGGCAGTGGGAAATCACCCAATCATTGGGGGCATGTCCTAAGGGTACTATTAGGACGCCAGCTCCTTTCTTGCTACCTTCTAGGCCTGAGACAAACAGGTTCTGACACAACATTGAATGCATGTCCTCTGAGATAAAGATCCACCCAGTGACCAATATCTCACTTTTACTTTGATTTCATTATATTGTATATTCTGGCCACTGTAAGGATACAGGTAGAAAAGAAATGAAATGCATAAAAATTGAAGAGAAAGAAATAAAATCTTTTTATTTACAATGACTATGTTTCCCTGGGCTTCTATAACAAAGAACCCACAACAGGAAAAGTTGCTCATGCTTGTGGTCCCAAATAAAATTGTTGATGGGGCCACGAGCTCTCTGAGAATTCCAGGGGAAGGTGGTCCTTAGCTCTTCCCAGATCCAGGTGGTGGGGAGCAAATGCAGAAACTGAAGCAGAGCAGAGAGTGAACCTTGGAGGTAGGAACTAAAGCATAAATTTTGGGGGACTCAACCTAAGAGCTTACTCCCTCTGGCTGGTTCTGCTTGCTTTTGTATACAGCCAAAGCCCACCTACTTAAGAATGGTGCTGCCAGCCATGGGCTGGACCGTCCCAAATCAGTCATCAATCGTGAAAATTCCAACAGACTTGACCACAGGGCAATCTATTGGAGACTATTACCCAACAGAGGTTCTTTCTTTCCAGGTAACTCCAGTTTGTGTCAAGTTGACAATAAAAACTCACCAGTATAAATAGCAACCGAGGCAGGGCCAGTATTTATTATTTGTATCTGGATTTCTAAAGGATCACCCAGAAGTATGATCAGCATTCACAACTTCATATATAAAGTACAGCACTCTGACCAGAGAAGTATCCTTAGCATGTAATCCCGAAGGATGGCTGGAGGCAAGAACAACATTCTCAGCTCAAATCACGCCCGCCCAGAGGTGTGAATAGCATCCGTGACTCACCCTTCCAAAGGAATACCTAGGGTTTTGATAGGCATCTGCAAGTCCAGGATGGAATGCTGAGCTACTCAGACTGGAACCAACAAGAGGACAGGCTCTCCGTACTCTGCCCCTGCAACCAGCTCGTTTGTTCACATTTAGTTGTCTTGTTCTGTCCTTGTCCTCTCTCCACTTTCTTTTTCTGCTTCCTACCTATATTTTCTCCTTTTACATCTCCCTTTTCATAGGCTTGCCCAAAGGGCATAGAACAGCCTTGTTGGTGAGCTCTATGTGTCTCAGCTTCCTGGGAGCTGTTTTAGGTTATTTGGTTTATTTATTAGTGTTTCCCTTTTTAGTCTACACTTAGTCAAATTTCCTCATCATGTCCCTGCTCTTCCTTAAGTTTACATTCCTACTTCTCCCATTTCACTATTTCAACTCAATAGTAATCACTAATATTACTCTGCTTCTTTCCCTTTCCATTCATGCCCACTGCACTAATATAATATATAATATATTTGTGCATGCAATACTATCAGTGTTTCTCTATCTCCTAAAGCAATGGATAGGAGGCATTTAAATACCAAACATAAAGCCTTGCTTTTTATTTGACTATATTCCATTTTTGTAGTGGACCTAGCCTTTGATAGTGAGTGGTTGCTTTTGCTAACAGTATTCTACTCTCAGGTAATTACTAGGAATCAAGCCTGGTTTCCCAAAGAACAATCTAGCAGGAAAAATAAATAAACAAGAAACCAAAACAACAACAAAAAATAAAAAAGGAGACATGTTAGCGCTATTACTACTTAGCCCTTTATGAACATTGTATCACTTCACTGAAAGAATGAATAGCTTAAAAATAAATGAACAAAAAAGCAAACTTCACTGAATAATATAACCTGAGAGGCTAAGTCCCAACATAAAAACACAAGAATCATTTAAAAAAAAAAAAGGCAACACAAATCCTCCAAAAATTCCTAATCCTATACTACTGGCCTCCAATAAAATGTAGTAAATAAAATCAATTTCCAGACAAAGAATGCAAAAGAGTGATGTATGTTTAAACAAATCAAAGAGCACACAAATAAACTCCTAACGAATTCCAAGAGAATACTATAAGCAACTGAGTAGAATAAAGGAGTCAAAAGGGATATGAAAGTGTCATTCAATAAAGCTCTTGAAACAATGAAGATAAAAGAAACTGAAATACTGTAAATAAAAAAATTCGGTGAGTCAAATAAAAAGCTTTGTAGAAAGTCCCACCATGATAATGGATTGAGGGAATGACAGGACATAAGGGTTTGAAGACAAGACAGAAGAACTGGAACATTCCAATAATGACACAGGTAAATTAATATGAAACTATGATTAGAACATTTCAGATCTATGGGGAACTATGAAAAAAACAAATATATGAATTGTGGATATGGAAGTTAGAGAAGAATTTCATCCTAAAGGCATAAGAAATAATATCAGAAAATTCCCCACCTCTAGGGAAAGAGAGGAGATGACCATTTGATTATAGGAAGCATTTAGAACACCCAGCAGACAAGACCAGAAAAAGAGACTCATACTGAAAACACTAAAAATGAGGCTGGAGAGATGGGACAGCTGTTAAGATCAGAGAACCTGTTTGCAGTTCCTAAGCAACAGATGTGAGTTACATGAGGTAACATAATTGTCTATAACTCCAGTTCCAGGACAATGCAAATCTGCTGGTCTCCTCAGGCACCTAAAATCATATACACATATCCATACACATGCACACATACCCCCCTACACACACACACACACACACACACACACACACACACACACACACACACACTTTAAAATATTTTCAAATGCTAGATATACAGAACAAAGAGTTTACAGTGTCCAGCAAGAACATGGAAAGAATGCAGACATTGCCAATCATTATCTCTAGTGACGCAAATTAAAATCACAATGCTTTGGATGTATAAAGTTAAAAGTTGCTGACATTGCCAATTGTAGGACAAACAGAAATCTTATGAAATGTCAATATAAGTGTAAAAATGTCACAAATCTGATGATACTAATTAAGGATTTATTTTATTTTATGGGCATTAATGTTTGATGTCTGCAAAAGATGGCACCAGATCCTCTAGAACTGGCGTTACATATGGCTGTGACCACCATGTAGGTCAAGAGAGCTGAACCTAGGCCCTCTGCAAGAGCAGCAAGAGCTCTCAGCTGCTGAGCCACTTTCTCAAGCCCAGAAAACTAATAAAAAATTAAAATGTACATCTACTACACAATGTATGCTAAGAATTACAACTAAGACAAATTTTCATGGCATTTACATTGAATGTTGAGAGATCGTAATACCAAGAATCCTGGAACTTGCCAAAATGTCCATCACTAGATGAGTGACACAGAGTGATGAAACAGAATAATTATCAGTAATAAGAAGGAATAAGTCACTACCTCAGTAACTTGCTTGAAAGGAAGAGTCAAGGCCATTGACAGAAGCCATAAACAGAAGAAGATACACTGAATGTTTCTCCTTCTGTATCATTCTAACAATGCGAGCTTTTTAGTAGTGATGGAAAGCAGGAGTGTGGCCATCAGGACTAGGGTAGAAGAGAGAGAAAAGGGCAGTGGAACAAAGAATGAAAAATATGTTCTATGTCCTCATTGTGTACATCTGATAAAACATCAAAGGGTACCCTTTAAATGCAAGTGTCTACTTGAAAAGGAATGAAAATTAAAAGAATTTTTTGGAGATGATGTCTCTTTGTGTATCCCAGGTTAGTCTGGAACTCACAATCCTCATGTTTCATTCTCCCAAATGCTAGAATTGCATATCTGAATTCCCATACTTGAGTGAACATTTTGGTTTAAATCAAATTTGTAAATTACTTTCCAACTCTTCCCATGTAGTTTTTCTCTGCCCAAGCTCTTAAGGTTTATCTGGGTTTCTTTTCCTTTCACTTTCTACTTTCTCTGCTGTCTCTAAGGGTCTAGCACTGTACCTGATAACCATAGTTAATAGTGTTTTTTAATGGCGTGATTAAAGGGTAAGAAATGTAGCTAAATGACAGAGTAATTGGCCTGGATTTGAGCCCCAGAAGTCACACACACACACACACACACACACACACACACACACACACACACGGGGTAAGAGGGCAGATACAGAGAAAGAGAGAGACAGAGACAGACAGAGACAGAGAGAGAAAGACAGAGAGAAGGAGAGAGACAGTGGCAGAAACAGAGAGACACACAGACAGAGACTGAGAGACAGACAGACAGAGACAGAGAGACAGACAGAGACAGAGGGAGAGAGTGAGAATGAAAGCAAAGCCTCACTGGGTATCCTGACTTACTACCTGAAAAGAAAGAGCTTTTACTAGGTTAAAACGAGGCTGGGAGGCTGTTCCGTGGGTAAAGTGCTTTCTGTTCAAGCGGAAGTCTTGAGTGCTGATGCCCTGCACCCATGTGAAAGAGCAGGGCCAGGAGGACCACGACAGGCAGGCTGCAACTCAATAGCCAGCAAGTCTTAGTCAGTGAGCCTCACGCTCAGGGAGAGATCCTGCCTCTGAATAAACAAATTTGTAAGTGAATGAATGAAGGAAGTTGAAAATGACTGAGGAAGACCCTTGATGCAGTCCTCTGGTCTCCACATGCATGTGTACTCATGTACATACATATGCACTCATACAAAATACATGTACAAACACGTACAACATACACACACACACACACACACACACACACCCCAAAATACAAGTTAACAATAGTACTTTCAACTGAGCAAATGAATTATTAAATTTCTCTATCTGCCCTTTCATTTTCAAAATAATTGTGCACTAAACTACATCTCACTTATTGCAGCTCCTCTCTGTGACTCTTCTGTGTCACAGCTGGTGGTAAAGATTGAATATGTGTTAAAGTTAATGATTCAAGCTAGATCTGGTTTTCTTTTTTTCCAAACTGCTCACTTCATAATGACTTGGGACTTTTTAGAAGAAAATGAAATTTTTATCTTATTACTCCTAGCAATCTGATTTATTTGTATCTTTGACATAAACTGTTTTCCTTAAGAAGAAAAATGGAGAGCAAATGACCTTAAATGAAGTAATGCCTACTCCTCAACAACTTGAAAGTAGGTGGACAGTAATGTTATAAATTTGTGCACCCATGATGGTTGCTCTCCTTTTAAAATATGTGTACCAGTCACCATAGTAACAGATGCAGTGCCTCCTCTATGTGCCTCCTGGTGTTATCAATGTGAATAACTGCACAACATTAGACTCACAGAAAAGCAAAGAACAGATTCACAACCACACATAGTGAGAAAAGTTTTTATAGCTGTAGTGGTCTTAATTTATATTTAACCTATACAATATTAACATTCATTATTATGTAACTATGCTATGATAATGGAAGTATTTCTTCTGTAACTGGTAGCTAAAATATTAACATTTATGTTCATAATTTGCATATGTATGGTAGAATACACAGAGTTCTCAATCAATATAGTTCTCCCTGCTCTCTGGAGTCCAAACAACATGGCCTGATTAGCATTTGCACAACCAAAGTAGAAACTGACCATTAACATGTTGTAATACTTAAGTACACACACAAACACATACAAACACACTTACACTTACACAAGTGATTTATAACATGAGTCCTAAATTTTGAATATTAGGACTAATTGATTTTTCTCTATAAATAGATATTCTGCTGAAAGATCTCAGTCTTCCTACTTTTGACCTCACTTCCATTCTGTCTCAGTTTCTTATATTTTTAATTTTTTTCTCATTCCTGGATAAGCTTTTTTGTTGTTTGTTTTAAACCAATGTTAACGTTTTCAGATTTATGTTTTTTAGGTCAAAACTATTTCACAATCCCAGACATGATGACCTTTAGGAATTATCCTTCCACGAGGACACCCATGAAGGCTTATCTATCAGTCCTCTATCATCTCCCAGTCAATCATCTGTCTTACTATCTCTCCATCAATCATCTATCAATCTAAACAGAGAAAGAGAAAAAAGAGAGTTTGGTTGAAGATTAAACTACTGTAGATTGAACTGAAAAATGAGGAAAATGAGAACTCAGCCAGGTATACTTCACTTTCCTAGTTATAAAAACTCAGGACTAGAGAAGTAAGTTAGTTAGCTAGTTAGTCTGTTTGCTTGCTTGCTTCTTTCTCTCGTTATCTGAAGAAAAATGCATATTCCTGTTATTGAATACTTTTTGTTATATAATGGTGTCTTAAAACAAATCAATATCCTAGACCAACAATTACTTTATTTTGAAACATTTTTCAAACCCTTCAAAACTAAATTACAACTGAAAATTCATTGCTGACTTCAAGAGCACATGTGACCTTTGTCCTCTAATCTTTTGCCCCATGAGTTTTGCAGGCACATTTAGGTGGAGTAGTGGCTGAAAATTCCACACCCACACTTGAGTTACAAATGAATCACTTAAGTATATAGCATGTATCTGGACAGACCCATAGAGGGATTTAAAATAATCCTAAGCAGGTTTTAAAAGTCTAACATTAAGGATAATAAATATTTATGAATTTGAAAATAACATGCATAATTATATGTTATTAGATCATTAAGACTGCTTGCTGTCACTATGTTATTAATAAATTTATTTCTTGGAATAAAGTATCAGTACATATTCATTTCTTAAAATAATGAATTTGTTCTTGATAGGGAATAAAAAGTCATATTTGGTTCATTCTATAGTACTTTGTCTTTTATGCTACTAACTCAGGGCTGCAGCATACACTTTTGTAATAAATTAGGTTTCCCAAAGCACATAAAATTCAAACAAATTATTGTTTAGTTAAATTATTATAGAGATGACAATTCATGATATCATAACATCCCATGTTTTATATAGCTTCCTAAGTCTTAAAATACCTTCAATTCAAGCAGCAGCAGTTTAATTATTATTTAATAAGCATACGTGTTCACATATAACACACATTTTAGACTATATCATACAAATTTAAAATAAAAAGAGAATTGCATTCAGTATCTTCTTATCAAGAAGCAACAATACTTTCTTGTAAATTATTTGCCAAAATGATGACATCTTGGATGGAATGGCTTGATTATTAAGTAGACAGACACTTGTAAACCATATGTTGTGTACAACTTCTCTATCAGAAAGAATTAACTCTACCTAATCCAGTCAGACAATATGGGCACAGGCTGTCTGCCAGGCCTTAGAGAAAGCCCAGTGATGTTGGGATGGAATTTAGCACCATATTTGCAAAAAGATATGCACATTGTCACTTCCATTTATCTGTGTGATTTTCACTTAGACGTAGGTGAGAACTTGGGGAATCACACAGTTTGACTGCTGTTTTCTGTAATTTAGCACTTCCTTTCCTAGATCCCTGCTTTGACTGACAGCCAAGCGAGAAAATGATCTCCACATGCTCCAGTCACCCTAGCAGTGTCAGAAGTGGCTGATTTTCCATCTTTGTTTCTTCCTAAACATGAGCATGGGTGCATCTGCATCTAGTAACTTCATGATTTTTTTTTAAATTCCCCTCAACAAGTATTAAAACATGTGTTAAACATGTGTGAAGTGCCGCATGCTACCACTCCCAACACAGATAGGGCTACATAGTTGAACAGGTGTTGGAACACACATGGCTGACAGAGAGAAATCAAAAAGCAAAATACAAAACTTCTTCCATCAGAAGTTTGTAACCAATACCCAGGAAAATATGTCAATAAAACTAGAAAATAAACCCATTAATGTTGGGTGTGATGAGGCTATGGATTTGTTCTGCAAAGCTTTTAGAAGATGAGAGACTCTCTCACTCTGGTATCATAGTGATGGGCAAAAACTGACAAAACATAGGAAAAAGTTTCTTGGTTAAGCACATGTATTAGTATTTTCTTGACTTTGTCTCCACGGATCATAAAATGGGATATCAAGTTAGCAATAACACTCTAGAGAGAAGAGAAAAGAAACGACTTCCAAGTATCCTACTAATTAATTGAGATGTCCTGCCTTCGATTCCATAGATAATAAAATAGAAAGTGATCATCTCATAATTTCAACTTGTATCTATGGAACTGATTGTATAGGTTGCATATGTAAAACATGCAGAGTGCTTCACTAAACACTTTTCATACCTTACCCTCTTTAATCCTGTGGACTTCAAAGATTCCTCTGTTATTTATATGTAATGATAGTGCAAAAGATGTTGGGAATATTTGGTTTCTGTCTATGTTTTCTCAGATGGTTAAATGTTCAAGAAGTTTTCACCCTGATTCTATTTCTTGGAATATTTGAGCATCCTCTATTAAATGAAAAAGAATGATGAAAAGGATACATGTATGGAGTTAGAGTTAACATTTAAAAAGCACTTGAAAATGCTAACTCAAACTCCAGCCGCGCCACAGCTTAACACCTGCGAGTTACTGAGTTACTGAGTGTTACTGGGTGATACCAAGAGCTGCGGCCACTCTTTATCCCACCAATGTCTTTAGGGGATCATTATGGTTTTATACCGTAGATATTGTATTTTCTTGTGAGGATAAACATACCGGAGATTCTCACAAAAGTGACTTTTCCATGGGAAGATGCAGTTATCACTAGTAGGTGCTGTATGTTAAGTACTGGGAAGAAAATATAAAAGCCAAACAAAATAATAACCTATACTAGTATCTACGGCTGTGGAGAGAGCATAAGGGAAGATGTAAACCCCACTGAGAATGATGTGAGCACACACAATATACTGTGTCTGCAAGGCACAGGGAGCTGGAGACTCCGGCACATAAAGAAAAACAGATCATCGATCAGAGGCCAGAATAGCTTTGATCTTGCAGGCAAGGTGGCCTGAAACCTTTAACACAGGGGATCTAGATCTAACTAGATCAAGCTGGTCCTCCAAGGACTGACTGTGGAGGGGAGGAAGAGTGCGCCCAGCCGAGAGCAGGTGGGAGGCCTCTGTGCAGGGAGTAGATAATTCGAGAAGACAGGGGTTAGGCTTGAGGTGGAAACTAAAGCAAAAGCGGGGAGATTGGCTGGGTAAACTCAGAGAGAGCAGTTGAAGGCTGCCATAATGTCTTTTTACTTACATTGTAACTTCTTTGGTCCAACTGCTTGCTATTAATGTTCCTGATAGATAGCTATTTTCGTAAAGTCGGTGATAATCTCGGTGGTAACAGCAAGCACGTCTCTCCCACTTGTAACCCTCACTTTCATAAAGCCGTCGCAGCAGCTGCTGTTCACAGGACAGCCCTTCAGAGCTTGTTTGAATCTAACCCCTGCTCTCCCTTCATTTCCGTTGTCGGAACTGGACACAGGTCTCGGGGGAGTTTTATTGCTGAGTTTTATTGTGAATAAACGAACACTAGTTCTTAATCTCTCTTGTTGTTTCAGAAGATTCATCTCTTCCTTCTCATCCCACTAAACAGAGCATTCCACTGACATTTTTTATCGACTGGATACCTGCTTCCTCTTACGCCTGAGCCATTATCCTTTTGATACCAGGCAAAATCAGGATAGTTTATATTTTGTTGGGGCAACGGGATTTGAAGTTACCTATTTATTACTAAAATTATGGGGAGTTATAAAATAAACACCACATGCTTAAAGCAAATGTAGGCTTACTAAAAGTTTGAAACATTTTCCTGAGGCGTTGTCCACTTTTCACTGAGGAGATATCTGGCGACATCGATGAGAAAACACTGAAGCGCGCCTTCCCTAGAACCACTTCAAACCCACCTTCAAGACCTAAACACCCTGTGACCTAGGTTACAAAATCTCTTTGTGGTTCGGGGTCCTTGGAGAATGTAGAATGCAGCCACGGGGAGATAGCATCTCACACCGTTGGAATGGCTTTTATCAGAAAGAGAGGATAAAAGGTGCTGGTGAGGAGGACGCGGAGGAAAGGGAAGGCCCACACTGTCCAGTGGAATGTCAGCGAGTGGAGCCATGTGGAAAACTGAATGAAACCTCCTCAAAATGGCATTTCAGTTTGAATCCAGCCATACTGCTATGGCTCTTTTACCCCAAAGAATTGAAATCAATTTGTCAAAGAGATGTCAGGACCCTCATCTTCACTGAGGCACAGTACCCAAATGATGAAAACAACCCAAGGGCCCAGAAGCAAAAAGGGCATGAGGCAAATGTGGCATAGATGCTCAGTTAAGTACTTTGTGGCCTTTAAAATGTTAACTTGTGTCTTTTGTACCAATATAGAGGGCACAGGAGAATGTATGTGTGGACTGGAACAAACAAGGCATAGACAGAAATACTCCACACTCCCGCATAGGCAGAATCTAAAGCAATGGACACATAGTTACAAAGAGGGACATGGTGATTACCCGGGGCTAGAGACCGGAAATGGGGAGATGATGTTTGGGGGCTTTAAGGATCCAGGAGGAGTAAGTTATAGTTTATGGAAGGAGTAAGTTATAGTTTACAAGGTGACAAAAAGTTAAAAACGGAGACTTCAATACTTCCAAAAGTGCTATGAAAGTGAATTCAAATTTTCTCATCATGAGAAGGTTAAATATTTAAAACTAATCCTTTAACTGGCTGGATTTACCTATTGTACATTCATGAGTCATGCTATCACTTTGAGTTCTCCAAACAAGGTATGTTGTCAATTTATAAAAAAGAGAGAATGTAAGAGCCAGGGATGGAGCTCAGGGGTGGAATGTATACCTAACAGGACTGAGGCTCAGGCGTGATCCCCAGCATCACACAAATAAACAAATAAGTGAGCAGACAAAAACACAATAAAGTGATACCAACTTCATATGATATAAAATGAAGAGAAGCAGTGCACCTTGGCTCCATGCCAGCCAAGGTGAATTTTTGCACCAGACTAACTTGGCCTTGAGGCGTGAGAAGTTTCTGTCTCTTAGTGGTGCTGACAGAGCTGAATGCAGTTGTACACCGTGATAATAATCTTTAAACAGAAGTCTACACAAGCAGCAAGAAACAGATCTAGACGGGCACAGAGGAAAGGTTATTTTGAAGTGCTTTAAATTCTTAAGATAGTTTTTTGTAGAGGCAGAGTGCAATCATTTCCATCATTGAGTATGAAAAAGAGTGATTAAAATAAACTGCTGATTCTTGCATTTTTCTGTTTAGTTTCATATGTCTTAAGTAATATGTGATTCATATATATATATATATATATATATATATATATATATATATATGCCCCCAAGAGCTGTGGGGTGAGACAAAATTGGCACTACCAGGGACATTTTATAAGTTGCATGCCCTCAGACCCCAATGGAAATTATCTATGAAGTCAGAACTTCAACTGGAGACTTGCTTGCCTGAGGGCTTAACCAGTCCATGCATGCAGCGATCTTTGTGCTTGGAATCCCTCCAACTAATCTAAAATACCTTTGTAAAGGTATCAATGGTGATGCAAATTTGCCTTACAATTTAAGAAAACCCTCCACCCAGAAGTTTAAATCAGAAACGTATGGCTGAGGGGAAGAGCCATATCTACAGGAGTGCATGAGTGATTTTGACCTCCATACATAATAATAAGTCCATTCCCCAGAAGGAATAAGGGGCAAGAGAGAAGACTTCTTCCCAGTTGTGATGCTTCAATTCAGTGGCAATCATGAGTAGCAAAAAAGGAATGATAATTCGTTCCCTTTTTCCTTAAAGTGCAGGAGTCAGAATCTACGACATAACTGCCCGCAGATGGGCTCAACTCAGGCAGCCACTAGATGACTAAGGCCGACTAGCAAGCAAACAATTCTAGCCAGCCCACAATTTGGGTGGGCTGCACCAAGAGACTGGCTGGTTGAGGCCTTAGTCACCATCACTGCCTCAAAAGATCTACATTTGTTCCTCTCTTTTGGATTTTTCAATTAAGTTAAATCGTCTTATGCTCTATTAGTGTTCCTAAACTTATGGGAGAGCTTGTCCACTGGGACTGTAGCATTCATTGTAGAGGAAGATATAAAGTTATGAAGAAGAAAAGCAACAAGGAGATTCTAGGAAATCTTCAAGTAAGGGGGCTTTTGTCCAAGGTCCAGGGCCTAAAAGTGTCACACTGAAGTCACCAGGAAAGTATATATGAAACAAACTGTCATTATTACATCCCTCTGAGAATATTAACACTACTGTCTTGGTTTTGTTTCACTTGGTTTTATTTATATAGTAAAAAGGGGAAGCTAGCTAGGCCTAGCCTCAATCTCAGTACTCAGGAGGCAGGCAGGCAGATATCTGTGAGTTCAAGCCCAACTTGATCTACATAGAGAGTTCCAGGACAGCCAGAGCTACACAGTGAAATCCTGTCTTAAAGAAGAGAGGGAAGCTATTCCCTTACTCAAAGGATTGGTGAGAAAATTAAGTGATAATATGTTTCTGAATGCATCTACAGTTCCTATGCTATGGTAAAAACTTCAAAAAAATGGGATTGAAAGTGAATGATTCTTTCATTTTCGTTTCTTTGACTTGCTTTTCAGCAATCTTCAAGAGGAAAACATTTTCCCCTAATTTCCAGGAAGGCAATTCAAAGCAGAGTTAGCTGAAGAAAAACAAGATGACTTATATAAACACAGCTCTCACGACAAAGGCTGTAAAATAATGTAATTTCGGACCCAAGCATGAGTGACCATGGACAGAGACAGATTTAGTTATCCCATCCTCCAAGTTCAAATGAGACAACAGTTTGACGAAACTTGTATAATAGCAGAACAAAGAAAAGAATAAATAAAGGCACTTTTCAAATACATTGTAGAAACATTAGGTAGGTGGGTTATAGAAAAGTAAGGACATCTCCATCATAGGCCTCAGATGCTACTAGTAAGATTGTTAGGCTTTTGTTTGGTAGGTGTTAGTGGTCTGTTAAGTTAATAAATTCTAAAAGTTTTATTTGTTAGTCACAGGAATGTTAAGTCAGAATCAGAGGTGGCCAAGGAATGGCTATTCAAGGGGCCAACAATAGTTCCGAACAAACTGCAAATGGACTCTGGACTTGCCACATACCAACCTCTCCACAATCCTTGAAGTTCTAGTTTGATGTTCAGTCTTGCAGAGGGTTCTGTGGCAGGTGCCTTTCCCCCCCAGGAGCTTCCATTTATAGGGGTAAGGAGTGGAAAAAGGCGAAAGAAGCATAGACCCAAATTTTGCCAACAGAAATAAAACTTTTTGAAATCAGGCCTCAAAAGTATTGCTCTATTTTAAGGGGGAATGGAAGAAGCATGTTTATCACTGTGAGGATGACAAAGAAGGAAATGGAAGTGATCTCAGTCCTGGTGATGAAGATTTGTTGTTCTAGCCTGAACTTCAAAAGTGAGCCATGGTACTTTCAATACTGTGAAAGTTGTCTTGTGTGTTGGGTAAGGCCTTTTCAACACACACACACACACACACACACACACATACACACACACACACACACACACACCACAAACATGTATGCAAACTCATTATACCTATACATACATACATACACACACACACATACACACACACACACACACACACACATATATATATATATATATATATTTAAATTTTCTCATAGCTATTGCATGTATTTATAGGATATGATGTGATAACTTAAAATGTACACAAAAATCAATAGCACTTTAAAAATATTCACTGTGAAGTAATGACCTGAGACTATGTCCTCTACAAAGGCTGGTAGCCAAGAAAATGACTGTGCTTGAAACAATGATCACAAAGTAAAAGGACTCTTCTCCCATGACCTTTGACATAAGAGGGTCACTGTCTGAGAACAGAGGGTCTGTGGTTGTGACTTGACCTCTTTACTATGATTTGTCACGATGAGATAATGGCTTTCATAGTCTACAAATGATTGCAAGGGAGAGAAAACTGACATCATACTGACTCCACGGTGGGGCCAAGAGCTGTGATGGGTTGTAGTCCATGCTTTTATGGGCTACTCCTTGCTCTGTGGATTGCTTCACATTCCACCAGTGTGACTCTATAGAACGGTATGAGATCAACCTTCTGTTCTTGGCTGACAACAATATTATTTCCAAGTCATTTTTCACACTAGCTATTTCACTTTAATGTGATATAGACTTGGGACCAGGCTTCCTCTTGGAGTTCTTGCCATACCAGCCAAATATTAAAAATTAAAATGTGGTCAGCACCCGTAGTTTATTAGTGTCCTTGGATGCGATAAAATTTGTGATTCTTGCTCTAGCCAGTGATTTCCAAACTCCATTCTCTCCCTTCTTTTGCATTATCAGTAGAACATCGTTCCAGACTTCTCAAGCATAATAATAATAATAATACATTCAATGGGACTTGTTTTGACTGGGCAAGTTTAAGCAGCAGCATCTATTTAGCAATTTTCTAGCCAGCCATGAAGACATCTGAGGCTATGGCTAGCAAATCTCTGTGCTAGTCATTAAAACAAAAGCACACAAGGTTGAAAATACATTGCCATCATTATCTATAATCGCTCAAAGAATCAAAGAATTTGAAACCAGTCAGGGGTCTGGGATAGCATCCAGGATTGATTTCCTGGGAAAAAGAACAGGAGATGGAGAGAGGAGTGTTGTTTGTTAGAGGTACAGGCAGACTCAGCCCATGGTCTCCCAGTTCCTTGTGAAGTGAGCTTGTGTCGCCCTGGGCCAGAGGTTATCCCGCCTCCTCCTTCTTGGGGCTGGTTCCTGACTGCTTACTTTCTCTGAAGTCTGAGTCAGACAAGCACTTCTGAGAGTTTGCAAAAATCTGTGCATACTCGCTATGATTTCCAAAAGGAAACAGCAGCTTTTCTTCAGTGAGAAAGGCCACAGAGGGCCTCTTCAACGACTGTCCTTGTCACCCTTGTATCCTGTCTTGGACCACACACATCTAGCTCCCTACCTTTTACTCTCTTACCCAACTTTCAAGTCAAAATGAACACATTTCCATTCCTTGGAGAGAAGGGCCTTAGCATATTTGCCATAGAAGGTAAGCCGTTTCCGGACTGCACTGGGAGGAAGCAATGCCCGAGGCCAAGAGAGGGAAGTATAAGGACAAGTGTGCTTCATTATTTCTAGATTGGATATCTAGCCTCAAAATCTACTATCATCATCATCATCATCATCATCATCAATTACTAAAGGAGAGCTCCTAGCACCAATATGGGTGGTTGAAGAAAATAGATGGAAGTGAGAAAAGCTTTCAGAGAGAGTGCTTCATTTATTTATTGCTATTTTTTTCCCCAGGAGCAGACATTATTTCTCTGTGGTCTGTGGCATTTGCTTTGCTTAGTAATGATTTCCTGGGCCCAGCCTTTTCCATATGTGGGTATAATTGTTGCTTGCTAGCATTTTGAAAACAGGATGGATGGGCGTTTATGCAGAACAAAAGTTTTATAATTTTGAGAACTCGTGTTCAATTACCTACTGCTAAAATTCTGAAAAGTTCTGTGAAATGTCATAAAATAGTAGTGTGTGTGTGTGTGTGTGTGTGTGTGTGTGTGTGTGTGTGTGTGTGGTGTACTGAGAAAGAACAATACAATTTATATTATTTGGTTTTCTGGGTGAAAAATACATTTCCATGGTCCTTGCCCTTCTTCCCTTCCCATTATTTTAGGACTAACTGGTGTAATATCTTGTTCAGAAGTTTATTTCAGCCTCAGAAAAAAAATTATAGAGACAACTCCTCCTCCCCACACCTATATGGCCATTCAGAAGTCAAACACATCCTGCCATAGTTCTCAGTAATCATTTATAGGTTGTACTCACTCACTCCCAATGCATCCAGCAGGATTGCCGTGCCCATGGCTTCCTACTTTAAAAAAAAAATGAAAACCACAAAGAATGTTTGAAATGATTTTTTTTTTCTTGGTTGGCGGCATGGATGCCGTTCCTCAAGGAAAATGCCTTGGGCTAAAACAAAGCCATATTCATTCAAAATAGATTGTTTAGTAATTGCAGGACTCTGGATTTTGTAAAACTGACTTTCAGTGCAAGGGTTTTACTTTCCTGGGGGAAAGTTTAAAAGCAAAAGGGAAAAAAACACCAGCAGAGGACAAAGTGTTAAAAAGAACTTTGCCAAGGGCAAGGGCAGTTCAAACAACAACCATGTGAGCACACTGAAAAGAAACCAGCCAACGTGGATGTGATTTTGTCTTGGGGTCACTCAGGAGAACCTGGCTGGCTTTATTTGTAAGGCAATTGTCAAATCATTCTGTAGAATATGGATGAGGTGAAACACAGAGGTGGGGTCTTATTGTGGATCATCTGTAACTTTTCAAATACAACCTTCTCTGAAATTCCAGGGAGAATGTGAGTCCAATAAAGTAAGCTGTCAGTCAGCCCAGTGTGTTTATTTATGATCCCGGTGTGCCAGGCACTGTTCTAGCCATTCTGAAGTGATACAAAATAAAGTTTGGTCATCACCCCTTGCAGTCTCGAGTGCAAATGGATTAAATCTGAGTGCGCGCGCGCGTGCACACACACACACACACATATCCTATGTGGGTGGTCAAGAACACCCACCATATGGAGATGCAAAAAGCTCATTTAGAAAACCCCTGATCAGAAAACTAAGAAAATTAAGAAGGCTGGACAGCAATAGATTGGACTGCAAATAGATCCATTCATAAGGCATGTCTTTTCTGGGACTAATTCTGACTAAAGCTGGGAATTCTCCTTTGCACATTCAAAAATGTACAAAATGGTTTTGGAATTCCCATGTGCCGTCATGGACTTGCCCTGAAGTTGAGGTGCTGCTAACTTGATTAAGTCACAAGACTTGTACCATTAACATGCATATTCTTAGTGTCTAAGTGAGGGACTGACTTGTCTTTATATCCAGCACCGTGAAGGTAGGAACCACGGAATAAGGATGAATGAAGGAGACACGCTTGCAAAGATTTCATGCGAGAGAACTGCATATTTATTTATTTGGTGCTGGGGATGGAACTCAGGACCTGTGGATGCCAACAGGAGTTACCCTAAGGAACAATCTGTCCAGTGCCCAGTTGGAAGAGGGGAGAAGAGGACTGGGACCTGCCTAGCAGAGAGGGCTGCTGGGTAGGCCCCAGTCGTGTCCAAAAACAGAAAAAAAGGCTGGACATTTTAGCATAGGGACTGGACCGGTAGTCTATTCCTGGCTCCACATCATGCCTGGATTTCAGGAATATTGATACCTTGGTTCTGTGGTTGAAGTGCTTGCCCTGGCTGATTCCACAAAAGGCTTGATGACACACTGACTGCACATCAAGGTGTTTGCTTGATACGTTATTTAAATTTTTCTTAGTTTCATTTTTTTTTATTGCCCAAGAAGATGCAACCTTTTATTTAGCTTTCAAACTTCGCTTGTGCCTTCAACACTTTCCTGAGAATTTTTCTGCCCTTGGATACGGAAAGCATGTTAGATCCTGTCACAGACACATGCATTGCACATGAAACCACCTTAGGCCCTGCTCACAAACCCATAAGAACAAACCCATTTAGGTCTCAGCAGGAAGCACTTCTTGCATGAAGGCAACCTGTTCAAACATCTGGGCTCCAGGGCAGCCTAGGACAGTATGCGAATTGCCACACTGTGTCCCCAGACACTCCAGGAGCTGGATTTCAAGTAAACTGTCATGAAGCACCCAGCTGCACAGTGCAGGGACTCTTGTGTTCGATGCTGCTTTCCAACCCCAGTTCCTTGCTTGACAGGGTGCATTTGGATACAGTGATGCATGGCTTCAATTCATGTGACAACTTGGACTCTATCTTCACTTTTGTTTTCTTCATCCTCCTTCAGACAGAGTCATTGTACAGGGATCTTGAGTTCAACTTCCCTCCGTCAGTCAGTTCAGAACTCTGGCCATGAGCCCCGGCAAAGCTCTTTGGGAGTGGGGATCCCCTTAGAAATGAAAGACAAGTCACAGCCAGGGAGAGCCAGAGGAGGAGTGGCTATCCTCTCCGACTTTGCTTTCTGCCTTTGCGGCACCCTTGAGCAGCCCGCAGGCTCCTTATTTGGGGTTAGGGGCGCCCAGGGGAAAGGAAGCCGGGGGCCGCCTGGCGGCATTCCGCGCCACAGTGTGAGCTCCGTCTGCCGCGGGCCCCGCAGCACCCCCTGTCTGCGCCAGCACCTGTTGGCCCGCCAGCTGGCGGCCCGCGCCCCCCGCGCCCCCAGCGCCCGCCCGGCCGCCCGCCCCGCGCCCCGCGCGCCGCCCGCTGGGGGAAGGTGGAGACGGGGAGGGGACAAACGCCTTCCTCCCGGCCCGCCAGGCCTTCTCAGCGCAGCCAGTGCAAAGCGGCCACCGCTCCCCAGCCGCGCGTCCAGCCCTGCAGCAGCTCGGGCACGCGAGCGCGCGGGACTCGGAGCCGCCTTAAGTCTCCCGGCTTCCTGCAAGAGCCTAGCTTGTACCCGGGAGGACTTCGGTGGCCGCGGACTGCAGCTCAGCGGCGGCTCCGCGGTGGATCGGGGCCAGTCCCGAGTCGCCCACGCGGCCTCCCTGCCCGCCCGGGACCCGCGCGGCGCTCGCCGGGCACGGTCCCCTCCCCCCAGGTGGGGGTGGGGCGCCGCCGGCCGCCCCGTTCCGCAGCTTTGTCATTGATCCCAAGGTGCTCGCCTCGCTGCCGACCTGGCTTCCAGACTGGCTCGGCGGGACTTTGAGTCCTCGCCTGCGTCCTGCCCCCCAAACTGACAGGTGCTCCCTACGAGTCGCCACGACTCATCGCCGCTCCCCCGCGTCCCCACCCCCTCTTTCCTCCCTCGCCTCCCCCCACCCCCGGCACTTCGGCACAGCTCAGGATTTGTTTAAACCTTGGGAAACTGGTTCAGGTCCAGGTTTTGCTTTGATCCTTTTCAAAAACTGGAGACACAGAAGAGGGCTCTAGGAAAAAGTTTTGGATGGGATTATGTGGAAACTACCCTGCGATTCTCCGCTGCCAGAGCCGGCCAGGCGCTTCCACCGCAGCGCAGCCTTCCCCAGGCTGGGCTGAGCCTCGGAGTCGCCTCTTCCCCAGTGCCCGCCGCGAGTGAGCCCTCGCCCCAGTCAGCCAAATGCTCCTCCTCGGCCTCCTCCTGCTGACATCTGCCCTGGCCGGCCAGAGAACCGGGACTCGGGCTGAGTCCAACCTGAGCAGCAAGTTGCAGCTCTCCAGCGACAAGGAGCAGAACGGTGAGTCTCGCCCCATCCTCCCCCTTCCCGCTTCTCTCTGTGCGTTCCGGTTGGCATTGTGCGGTGGCGTGTGGGGTCCTCCAGCCTTGGAGCGGATGGTCGCGTCTCTGGTGCTGCAGATGGAGTCCTGTGAGTCCGCGTGCACTTTAGGGGGGTGGCGGGGATTCCGGGAGTTTGCAACTTCCAAAACTGACCCGGCAGCCGAAGCGGGAGTGCCCCACAACTTCAGCTTGAAGAGGACGCTTGGGCAGTGGGAAGGATTGGAAAAGTCAGCTATAACCACATTACAGGGTGGCATATGGCCAGAGTTACAAGTAAAAGAGCACCTTTAAGAAGAAATAAAAAATGAATGAATCTTGGCAAGTTTGACTTTACGCAGGTATAGGAATAGGGTCGCCTGGTAGAATGAAGAGTTCAGGAAAGGTATCAGTGTCCTTAATTGAAACACTGTATATGGGAAGGCAGGCACCAATTAAGAAATAGGTGAGAATATGGAGGTCGAAAGGTTACTTGAACATTTTCAAGGGAATCAGTGATGGTTTTTCTCGTGTACTTTTTTTTTTCTTTCTTAAAAACTTGCCTTTGTGCCCTGAAGTCCTCACCTTTTGGTGGTGTGTTTTTTTGTGTGTGTTCGTGAATGACTATTTTGTGTGTGTTGGAAACGAGTTAATCCCGCATAGGAAATGAGAATTACTTTCAGCTTTCAAGTGTACCTGAAATGTTTAGAAAACTTTCAGATGCAAGTTCCCCTGGGCTGGGATTGCACAGAGCTGGAGAAAGGCTCCTTTCATAAGGCCAGGGAAGCTTCGGGTGTGTAATTTGCTTAGCCTCTGAACTCCATATGATTTACATCATTCCATTTCTAAACTCTTTTGCTCTTGATCTGCCATTATGAAGTAATTTTTGAGACTCTTTTGTAAATAGAAATTTTATACTGCACATGGAACCACAATGTTAATGTAGGCTGTCTGAAACTGGAATATTAAACACTCTGTTTACAAGTGGAGGTTCTTGCTGCTATTTGAAAAGAAATGTACATGTTTTTCTACTTTGTCATCTGTTTACAATGCAAGTTCACTAACCAGGTAAGAAGTCTGTGAGCGGCATTTGGAGAACGAGAATCAAGTGCAAGCATTGTTTAACTCATAGTGACATTTTCTATATATAGGGGATGCTTCAAGGCTCCACATCTGGATTTCCACTCTATAAAATGTTCATCTTAAAACAAAGCCCCAAAATACATAAGTACTCTTCATTATCCCTCACTGTGCCAGGATATGGTATCACATTTATTGTCGTGCTTGCTCCTTACCCCTAGCTAATGTGATGGCATGCGGCATCTGCAGGCTCTTGAACTACTGATCAAAGGGCAGTCTAGTGATCTGTCTATAATCATAGGACTTGAAGAGGGCTAAGGGGTCAAAGGAGCCACAACACCAGCTATACCAAGGCAGGAAGCAGCACCAACCAACCTTTGTCCTTTCTAATGCAAAATAAATGTCCAGTTCAAAATATC
The DNA here is from genome assembly GCF_049852395.1 of Peromyscus maniculatus bairdii. Classification (NCBI taxonomy): domain Eukaryota; kingdom Metazoa; phylum Chordata; class Mammalia; order Rodentia; family Cricetidae; genus Peromyscus; species Peromyscus maniculatus. The sequence goes on from NC_134857.1 coordinate 61,490,632, forward strand.
ACTTCTTACTGGATCAGCTTCTCCAGGAGACCAGTGCACAGTACTCCTCTCTTCCTCTCTTCCCAGTCCCCCATGTCTTATTGCTGTGCCCCAGCATCTCCCAGACTCCTCTGTATGTGAGTGTGTACATGCCCTTGCTCTTTTCTTGCAGTCCTTTCTTGTGATCCATGTGCTATCACCACTTTGTAATGAGCCCTAGAGCTTTCAGCTGCCTGCAGCCACTGGGTAGCTTCACATCCTCAGGAGATGTGAGTTCAGTAAGCCAGGCCACACACATTCTGGTGCCATCTGAGGCTGGGCCATTCTCATTCCTAAGATGCACGATGCTAAAAATAGCCTCGTCGTTTCCTAATCTGTGGGCAGAGGATCTGGCTATGTTTAGCTCTTGGAGTGTTGGCAGCAGGAAGTAAGCAGAGAGCAGAGGAACTACTCACCTTATAGTTTCCAGCCTAACCAGAGGTAGGACTGGCCAGCGCTAGGGGGCAATATAGAGCTATTTTTCTGCACATGCTCAGGTTGAATTTTCCAGTTCGTGGGGGTTTCAGAATTTGAAGCTAACAGGTGGGTGTGGAAGAAGATCCCTCCGGAATGTGACCAGATTTCCTGGAATAAAAACTACTTCTTCCTTCTCTTTGGCTTTCAAAATTGCCACTTCCTTATTTGGGTTATTTTTCACCCTCCTATTGGGATGTGTTTGAGTTTTGACTGCCCCGTTGCTCTTTGTGTTGATGATTGTTCAATTCTGTAGATGTGAACCCTCCTAACAAATTCCACCTACAGAATGTCAGGGGCCCACTTGATGCACTGTGTGCAAAGGCCTTCCAAAGGCCAAATGCAGTGTCCAAATTGATCTTGTTTTGTGATAATAGGCACTTGGCTCTGTTTTCTTTTCTTTCTTTTTCTTTTTTTTTTCACAGTCCACGGAGGCTTTTTATTAATGTGTTTTACATCTCTAGAAAAAGAATCACAGGATTTTTCCTCCTGTATGTTTTCGTCTTGCTTCTTCATGGTCCATGATGCCAGCTGAGGTTGTCAGTACAATGAAACCAAACTGACTGGATGGGAGCAGATTGTTCTGCCATTTTTCTAGGTCTTTGAGTTGCACATCAAATCTAGGGCTTATCACTCCACACTTGTTCAACCTGCCTGTGAGGTTCACGACGATTTTCGCATCTCTGTGGTCGTCGATGATTTCAAGCTCACCAATGTAACCATGCTTCATCATCACAGTTAGAAACCTAATGATGACTTTGGAGCAGGCTGACGTGGAAAGATGGTGGAAAGAGCCTGGCTCTGTTTTCAAGGCCCCCTCCCCATAGTGCTGATATTCCTAGGCCTTATTAGTTTTAGTATTACTTTGATGTCATAAGTGGGAAAATGTCTGTTCCATATTTGAGCTAGATATACATACACACTTAGAGTGGAGCATGTGGGCATGACTGAAACTTAGGGATAGGCATCATTTGCCTGGTTACCAGTTACTTGTTTGTTTGTTTGTTTCTTATGGTAAGATTATTGCTCTTGTTATTTAAATGAAAAACACTTTTATCTATGCACCCCACACCCCGCACTGTTAGTAATGGAACCAGAACTCACACATGTGAGATAAGCCTTATACCACTGAACCTTATCCCCTGCCCTTCTTCATCCCTGAAGGCTTATTTCATACCTTGAAGGCTCCTGTATGACGCAAAGCTTTCTAGATTTTCCCTTGAGGAAATGAATTGAAAAATAACATTGACCTACTTGGAGGATTTCTGGCTGTTAAACTAGGTATGACATAAGTGTTTGGGATGAGAATGCCTACTGTGGGGTGTGGACGTTCTTCCTGAGTGCTTCTGAGTTGCAGCAGGTGAAACCACATATATGTTCAGAAACAACAAGAAGAAAGGCTTATTTTTTGCACTGAATAGAGCCCTCACAGAGAGCAATTACAAAGCTGTTGGGGGAGTGATGTTCCACCTATGTTGTGTCCGTGAATTTAATTGACCCATAATCTGAAATTGCTTCTTACTGTCCTCAATCTCCCTAACCACTTTGAGTTTCGACTTAAGAGTTTGCCTTTATTAGGGCTCACTTATGACCATCAGTTATTGCATATCCTCTTTCCTACGGGGTCCTCCATAGTTCTTGGGACAGCTTAGCTTCGGGAGAATGGTCCACTAGGAATGCTTTTGAGTTTTTGGTCCCCTTTTAGTGTTAGCTCTTCCTTCCTACGGCTGACACATGCCTGCACCTAATCAAACTGTGCCCACCTCTTACCCCTTTAGGCGTAGTCGGGAAGTTCTTTTGTGAACAAACTTTGCTGAGGCTTGAGAAAGGTGCCCAACAGTGCATGGGGTCTGAGTAAGAGCTAGAAGGATGTTCCTGCAAGGCAGCCCTTAAGTTTTAGTGCGTGACCTTTGTAACATTTATTTTTTTGTCATTTAGGGGCTTTAAAAAGAAACTTCCTCCTATGGTTTTGTTCTGTATGAGAGAGCTGAGGCAGCTGACTAAGGAAAGAACTCTTATGTAACGATGAGTCCTGCCCTTTCCTTCCAATAGGTGGGTTTCGAAAGTCCTGCACCAACAGTGGTAGTTTGTACTGAATCAAGTACACGTCACATTAGATTGAAAAGGTATGCAGAACGTGTAAAGGTCCTGCAGAAGCGCTGCAGATGGGCATGGGATTTGCTAATTCCTTGTGAACTGATGCTGGTATCAGAACTAAGCTGTCTCTCTAGTTGTAGCCTGAGTGGTATAGCTGTCTCACTCAGCTAAGCCTTAGCAGTGTCTGGTCAGATTAGCCCTCCTGGCCTCTCACCTGTCTTATGCCCACTTCTACCTTTGTGCTTGTAGCTTCTGTACTGGTAAGATTCTCAACTCTATAAACTTCCGTGTCTTTTATTTGAAAACCCTGAGGATAATCTATGTTAATTTATATAAAGCACCCGCAAATCAAGCATTTCTAAGACCACTAAAGTGGTCCCCATAGGCTTTGTGCTGTGTCAAAATACCATGTCATAATCAAAGTTCCTTCACTGGATTATTCTCGTTTTAATATTTTGGATCATTTATTTGAAACTATTATCTGTGACCAAAATATCTCTGTACTATTCATGAAGTTGCTAATTCAGTTTTAAAAATTCTGTGCTGGGTATATGTCTCCACTTCTGGCTTCACTTGCTGTGAGTAAGAAATTACCCTTTCCTTTCTCCTATGAGTCTATCTAGAGGTTGATTTCCAATTGCTGTGCCATAGTACTTATGCTATACTGTTAAAATGGGGGAAATGTTTGTAGTGGGTCCACTCTTCCACCAGCACAAAGGGAGCAGCCATTCAAAGCTTCCTGGTACAGCCCCAAGCCTGAGAAAACCTTCTTCAACCTGAATCTCAGAACTGATTGGTTAGTGTTCTTATCCTCCCAACAGCAAAGCTTTCTGACACTGTGGACAACTTAGCTCAGATTTCAGGTAAACTCACTGGAGGGACCTGGAGTGAAGAAGGGGTTGGCTTCTTTTGGCTACACCTCACCTCCTTGCAGCTTCCTGTCATGGATACTAGACGTACCTTCCCTCAGGACAGGTTTTGCTGACCCTTCAGTCCAAACTATCCAGCCTTCCTGTATCATCAAGGATAATTAGCTACATAGAACTTTCCATGTTTTGTTATATTCCTCTTGTTTCTTGATTCTTTTTTCTCTTCTTTTAATTGGTGGTCTGTTCTTCTTAGCTCTTACTATGGAGACTGAGTCCTTTGAGAACATGGGCCTAGTCTGACTTGTCCTCTGTAGGAGCAATAGCCCCTGGATCAGGGTGTAGCAAATGCTGTGTTCCCACTCAATATCTGTGAAATATTATGGATGTGAGACGCTTTTTTATAGCAAGACAGTGGTATCTACTTTAGAATCAGGCCCTCTTTAAAGATATAGTCCACAGTGTTTGGTCCTTTTCATAGGAAGATAAACTTTGGAATGGTAGGACAGATAAGAATACTACTTGACAATTTTGGTGAACATACCAAATTCCCAAGTGTGTGGGTACCAAATAATGGGCAGGTTTCCTAGGTATGATGTGATGTTGGCTACTCTCTTAAAAGTGTTGTTTGCTTGTATACATGTGTTTTCTGAGGATGGGGATTTGATGCTGACTAAGACCGTTGGGAATGGTAAGTAGATGAGAAACCTACAAAATCGAGATGACTTTAATTTTGTGCTTTGACTCATATACAGCTTGTACCTTAAGATGCAAGGTGGTGTTGGCACATGCCTTTAATCCCAGCACTTGGGAGGCAGAGCCAGGTGGAGCTCTGTGAGTTCGAGGCCAGCTTGGTCTACAGAGTGAGATCCAGGACAGGCACCAAAACTACACAGAAAAACCCTGTCTTGAAAAACAAAACAAAGAAAACAACAACAAAAAGATGCTAGAAATCAGCAACTATGCTGATGATGTTTGACCTGGGAAGATCCTAGGATCCACTGATAAGAAAACTGGGTGAGGCATTAAAGAGAAGACATCCCTTGTAAAGGCATGAGATAGCATATCAGTAGTCAATTGCTAATATGATATAATTTTCCTTATATTAGAACCAAATAAGCCAATGGCATTATGTTGTCAGAATGAGACAGTTTTTGAAGCATTTTTTTAAAATGTAAGACGCTTTTGTGCTTTGCTTGTCTAAGAGATAAAACACTATCTACATGAACATTAAAGCAAACAACTTCATAATGGGCACTTTCAATTCATAGATCAGTTTGTCTGGCTAATGCACACTGTGATAATTCCATAGTATAAACATGGAACAATCTGGCAAATGACTACAAAGACTGCCTTTAGAATTCTTACCATTCAGTTTCATAAAACATGGGACAGTTTGACAAATGACTACAAAGACTGCCTTTAGAATTCTTACCATTCAGTTTCATAGCTGCACAGCAAACAGGTCAACTGCTTGATGAGTTATTTTAATTGATATTTCAGTTCAACAGTGGACAGTGATGAAATGGATGGTTGACATTTGCAACGTTGCTTCTAAAAGGGAGTTGTATGTATTTTTAAGTGTCAATCTTGTATATAGAAAGATTTTTTTTTTTACTAAATGTTTCCTAGAAATAGATGAATAATCATGTGGTGGATGAGAAAAAGCACAGTGTGTTATTCTATTGAAGATTTCATGAGGGAAGTCTGATTTTACGTATGTTACATGGTTAGTCCCATTCAGAAGTTCATTGTTTTTGTTTTTAACAAAGCCAAGAACATCAGAAAATAAACTCTCCACAATAGAACAATTAATTGCCTAAAATAGGATAGGTTTAGTTTATTAGAAGCTTGTTTGTTGAAATGATTAAATCTGAGCACAAATGATCTGAAACTGTAAGCTAAGTCCTTAAGTGTGATTTTTTTTTTTTTTTGTACGTTCTAAGCTCATGTCTCCTACACTGATGGCATTGCACTCTCTTTCCATTGTATCTCTAAACCTCATAGATGTTACTCTGGTCTGTTGGAGGTGGCATTGCCTCCTTTGGGACATTAGTCTTGGTTGTCACCCCAATTGTCTTTCTAAGGCTAGTTTTTTGCTTTTGCTTTATTCCTGTTCTGTGGGTAATTCCTCTAACTTTCAAACGATGATGCTTTGGTACTTGGCTTTATCCCTTTCCAATTGAGTTGAGTCATTTCCCAGTGAGATGAGGTGTGTTGCTGAACACCTCCTGAGGAATATTGTGTTCCCTTGAAGGAAGCCAACCTCCCAATTCCAAAAGTCACACTATTTTAAGTTCAAGGACACATGTTTCCATTACTACAGTGTCCATTGTGCACTGATAAGACAAGAAGGGCCACCAGGAAAACATAGAACCCACAGTATAGGGATGATTCTTGGAGGCTCCCTATGAGTCTCTCATTTTGAAAGCTTTATGAGTTCTTAGGTGTGCCTGTCAGGGAGCATATTCATACTCCTTGTTTGCATAAAGCACACAGTTCACCTGTGAGCATCCCATGAGGCATTCAGATAAACAAGCAGCTTAGTAGAGTTCCCACAGCTGGTGAAATATTCTGCTTAAGTCTGCCTCCAAGACAGGCCTTGTAGTCATGTGCCTAGTCTTTATGAAACAGATCTTGAATGCTTTATTAGGACATTGCTTTCAATCAGCAAATACAATGAGCATGTGCTCTATGCCTAGTTCTGCCCTAGATGCTGGGGTTCTGCTGGGTACATGAAGAAGAACTTGCTATTCCCACCCTCCTCCTCTTCCCCCTCCTCTTCCATTTTAAACATCTGGTCTTATTTTGTAGTTCACACTGGTCTTGATAGCACTATTGTAGTTGGGGCTGTTTTTATAACTCACCATTCTCCTGCTTCATCTTTCTGAGTACTAGGGCAATTACTGCCCTTGAAAATCTGCTACAGAAGTTGGCAGAACCATCTTTTACCTCACGTGCTATCAGCTCTGTGTCAACAATAACCACAAGGATGAAAAGGACTGACCACACTTGAATAGTTTCTGAGTCTGGATGGCTGATTTTGCCTAAATAGCAGGTTCAAGGAGAAATGCTTCTTTAAGGCTAAGCTGATTTGATTCGAAATGAGTGTTTAAGATAAAGAGAAACATTCTACAGAAGGGAACAGCCTGAACCAAACAACAGAGGCAAGAACAGTCTAGACTCTAGAGCAAAAGCAGGAAAAGTGGAAAGATGTCCTGAGCTGGCGGATTTGAAGTCTTGGGGCTCTTTTCAGTGTCCGCTTTCTGCAGCGTGGTCATCGACACAATGAAAGACAAAATTGTCTTCATGTTTACAATTCATCTCAAAAACACCATTTCTTAGGTATTTTCTAAACAGGCATGCAGAGAAAGAGTTCTGCTTTGGTGCCCATGGTTAATTACTTGTTGCTTGAGCCTTTCTTTTCTTTCGGTAGTTAGGCATATTCTGAATTGGCCAGATGAGCAAACTGCATAATCTCTGTACCAGTTCCCAAGCCCTACCCATGTTCACACTCTTCTGTTATGCCTCCTTTACATAAACAAAGAGCTATTTTCACACTTCATTCATGAAAGAGATGGCATGCAGAAGGAGGCTGGGGGAGGGTTCCAGAGGTTGACAAGAGGCAGCTTCTGTTACAAGGCATTAGTGTAATGAAGCTATTACTTAAACATGGACGACAACAGCTTTAACATTTTTAAGGGAAGACTAATTCAAGTATAGTAGGTTATTAATCCTTATGAGATGCCTTTGCTGAGAAACTGCATCAGTTCTCTGTTGAGGTTACCTCTGGCCTCTGTATATATAACAACGCCTACAGTATCTTAAGGTAGTGAAGGACCAGAAATGACTCAATTATGGTGAGTATGCCGTGCAGATGTGTTGCCATTATTTGAGGCTATACTCTTCCAACTCCAGGAAAACCTTGTTCCTAGGTGGATGCTATTTTAAGCATTTCAGTATTTGTAAGATTGAGCTAGGCCTCTGGCTTAAGAATGCCCAGCTGCCCACTGTACCTGTCCTTAGTTCACAAAACAGATGAGAAACCATCAGCAGAAGTTACATTTTCATGACACTTATGTTGTTTCTGGCAGTTCTTTTTTTCTGGCTATTTAGAAGGACATCTGTTTTTTAAACAGTCATATCATTTATCTTTTCTCTCTACTGAGGGATAAATCACAGCTTATATCCCATATTGCCACACATATTCATAGCTAGAGTAATTCAAAATGTAAATTGGGAGGCATTAAAATGCTATAATTTCCCTTTCAATGGCAGCAGAGTGTGTTTATAATCAGTGCATTTGCTTGAGATGTGAGCAAGATGTGAACAGATGAGATGAAAGAAATATTCAACTTTTCATTCTCTCTCTCTCTCTCTCTCTCTCTCTCTCTCTCTCTCTCTCTCTCTCTCTCCCTTTCTTTTTCAAACAGCATCTTTCTACACAGCCCTGGCTGTCCTGCAACTCACTATGTAGTCCAGGCTAGCCTCAAACTCACAAAGCTCTGTCTGCCTCTGCCTCCCAAGTGCTGGGATTAAAGGTGTGTGTGCAACCATGCCTAGCCAGAAATTTCAATTTTCTTATTGGTGGGTGTTTTCTTGGTCAGTTTGGGAAACCGGGACAATTCAAAGTGTTTTGTCCTATTTTAAACCTAGACATGATTATGCAGACAGAGGTTCACATCATTTAAGAACTTAGGAGACACCTTAAATCAATAGTAATGCTTGGTAAAGTGTGACCTGCCATCAGATCACTGGAGAACAGACTTAGCATGTATAAGGCTCCAGTTTCCATCAATAACAATAAAAATAGATTCACTAATAAATTTGATCTGAATATATTATTGCAATTTTTAAACGGGCTAAAAAGTTTAAAATTTGATATATCTGAAAAGCATGGATCTGTACATACAGTCAAAGGGAGGCATCCTGGGGGCCAAGCTGGGTGTATTGATGATGATGATGATGATAATAATAATAATAATAGCTAATTAAGTTGGATGCAACAGTGTCTCAAACTATGCATGCCATTGAGTGTGCTATTGCTGGCATTCTATAAGCACATGGGGAGCCTCATAGTACCAAGACCACATGTCACAGCACAGAGATATTTCATAGCCTTTGATGCAATTTTCTATCCATTAGAGACATAGATGATGATTACAACAGAATCTTGCACTGTGTTGCTCATTGTGGTTAAAACTGTCTTAATTATTTGCACATGAAACAACCATCTAAGAATAGCATAGCTTTGCAGGTTGAGATCTGGCCAGGATATTGAAAGGCTCCTCTAGGAACTTAATTGGTGACACTAAACCATTAAAGAGTAACTTTCATTTTTTTTTTTTTGAGGACATTTGCAGACTAGAGCTTTAAAGGCACGATTAAGCACATGGAATAAGGAATCAAATAATCTCTCTGCTTCTTAAAAAAAGAGTTTGTCTTTCCTGGTGGAAATTCATTTTTAATCTGTACCGATAACTTTTAATAGGCATCAGTTGGGCACCCCATTAAGCTAACTGCTTTAAAATGATTTCCTTCTAGAGCCTGCATTTATATCTTAGGAAACCAATTAGCTTGACTGGATTTCCCATTTCCTTTGCAGTGTTCCTCTGCAGCCTGTTCAGAATGGTTAGCCTGCCAAAGCAAAACCCTCAGAGGTGCAGACCTTCGGGAAGAAGTGCAAATGCCACACTCTGCATTGGAAAAAACGGGGAAAATGAGCCTCCTATGCTCTATCTGCCGAACATTTAAAACTGCATAAAGCACAGGAAATACTTTTGGCATGGGGGAATGTGTGGCTGTTTCCAAACTACAAACACTGTTCTGCAAAGTTCCCCGGTAGTGGTGAATTATATGAGACCATGTCCATCTAAGTAAGGCTTGTTTAACTAGCCTGTGGTTCTGGGGCTCATTCAAACACTCTTAAACAAAATAAAGGGAATGGATGTAATAACTTCTTTATGGAAAGTCCATAAAAAGCTAGAGGGCCGTGTAAACAAATTGGGTCATTTACTAGATGTTTAAGTGATAGATTTGCAGTCCAAATTTAGGGCTGCATGTGATGTTTTATAGGGTCATGCCTATATTCCTACTTGAGAGTAAGGGGATAAATTTGGCTGTTTGTGTGTTTGTTTTTGTCTAGCACGTGAAATCCCATCATTGCTATTTTATTGTATAGTTTGAAAATACCTAAGATGTAGTCCATATATATTTGTCTTTTGTCTGTCCATTCCACTTTATATGAAAAGTTGAATTGGCCTACTTTTTGGTCGCACTGGGTTCTATTAAAGGAAAATATGATGATTGAAATTGAAATTTTCCTTCTAGGCTCAGACATGTCGAAACTAATTGTAAAATAATTGTTCTGGCTCACAAGAGGAGACCTTCAACTACAGCTATGTAAAATAGAAATCCAAACAGCAGTTATGACTTATGGTCATTGGAACTCTGCTTGTCTTGGAATTAGTCCTCTTATGACAAACTACATATGACATCGGTTCATCTTCCTGGAGAGTTAGACCTTAAATCCAGTCCCCAGTTTTCCTCCTCTCAGTAGAGCCTCCACACTGCATTAGAAAATTCCTTTCCCTTCTCTGAAATTGAGCAGGAGGATTGTGTCACACTGATCCACAACATAGAGCCCAGAGAGCTAGGGGCATAAACCTTCCACATTAGGTGGACAGCAGAAGCCAATCATCCTTGTGAGCATCAAAGTGAGCAGAAGATGGTAAATAACTTCTACATTGAGTCTGTAACACATCTTAATTCTCTGGTCCCTCAGCTCTGATTGGTTTGCATGGCTTTAAAGGAAGTGAGTGTGTAAGTAATCCACAGTACTCATCAAGGAATCAACGATCCTTTCTAGCTTTTAATAAGTGATGGTGTCATACCATGCTGGCAAGTCTGATGTGTTGCTGTTGGAAGTTTGGCAGAGGAAGTAAATCCTCTGATACCCAGGTTTAAACAGTAGACAATGGTAGATTCTACAATTTCTATGTAATGTGTGACTTGCCCTTCCTTCTTCCTTCCTTTCTTTCTCTTTCTCTCTTTTTTAATGATGGCCTTAAATCTGAAAACAACAACAACAGCAAAAATATCTAAGATTTTCTCTTAAATTAAATTCTCTGTGATTCTGCACACAGGAGCTTAGGTTCCAGTTATCTTTGGCTCATGGTTGTAGGAATTCTCCCCCAAGACTGAGCTAACCTACTTCTTTAAGCCATTGGTTGGGGATAGTGCATCATGCTGCAAGTGTATGGCTGGGAAGCAGAAGAGAGGAAAGTGAAGGTTTCCTGCTGTGTCCTTCAAGGGCATGGTCCCAGTGCTATAAAAATCTCCTACTCAACTCTGGCCATTTAAAGGTTCTACCACCTTCCGAAGGTGGTACCCAGCCATTATCAAATGGGCCCTTGATGGATTCTCATGATCAGTACAGTTTGTTGCCTCCAAGTCATTTATACTTAAAGGAGAACATGAAATATACATCTAAGGCCAGCCATGACAGTACACAGGTATAATTCCAGGACTAAGGCAGCTGAAACAAAAGATTGATGTAAGTTTAAGGCTACCCAGGCTGCAGGGTGAGACCCTGCTTCAAAACACAAAATGACCAACAAAAAAATTAGAGAGAGAGAGAGAGAGAGAGAGAGAGAGAGAGAGAGAGAGAGAGGAGAGAGAGAGAGAGAGAGAGAGAGAGAGAGAGAGAGAGAGAGAGAGAGAGAGAAAGGAAGAAAGAAAGAAGGCAAGAAAGAAAGAGAGAGAGAAAGAGAGGAGAAAAATGCCATCAGCACTTATCCAGGGTAAAAAATGCCATAGTGTTGGGCATACTTAGCTTACTTATAATGGAGTTATTAAAAGACATTGAGAGAAGTTGGAGTGGGCTGTGAGCAGAGGGACTGGGAATATAGACAGCACCAGTACCTTGAAGAATCAGAAGTAAAGGGAGATTTGAATAAATGGGAATACACTTTGTCTAAAGTATAACTTGTTTTGATGGTGACATAAGAAGGGGGGAGCTGGGGGAAGCAGAAGGAGGGATAGGAGGTGGATTTGTGACTGATATGTAGAATGAATGGAAAAATTCTCTTAAAAAGAGAAAAAAGAAATAAATATAAAGGAATGGTTACTGCAAGTAAGAGGCATAAAAGGAAGAATATTTTACTGACTTCAGAAAAAAAGCCCAGTGACCACCATCCCTGGGCTTCAGTAAGTCAAATGATGAGCTACATCTAACTTCTCCTGAGTAGAGATGGAGGCATATGAACACTGCTCATCAGTGAAGATTGCAGTTAAAGGAATAAAAAACTGCATGAAGAAATCCCCATGAAGGGGTTGCAGTCCAGGCAAGGGGGCACTGGCCTTGGCAGAAAGTACAGGATGCCAAGGGTCAATAGAGAAGCTTGAAAAACAACAGAATCAAGAATAGAGTGACCAGTGGAAATGAAAACAGAAATTTGAATACTTCAATGCAATGAGAGGTATGGAAGAATGGCTAAGTAAGGGTCTGAGATCTGGAGCGTTAAGGCAGAAACAGACGTCAGAGTGGTCCCAGAGTAGAAGTACAGAGGGGAAGCAATGATTCGTTTCTATACTGGCATGCTTTTAGGACATGGGAGACAGGCAGAGGAAAGGGACAGGTTCCATACATAGTAAAGAACAAGATCCAGGCTCCCATAGTCCTTATGCATCAGGGAAATGCAGGTGAAATGCACAGAGATTATGCATTCTTCCTGATACTGATTTTCTAGCTCGCTCTTAAGTGACACATTTTTATTGTGTAAACACACACACACACACACACACACACACACACACACACACACACATACATATGTGCATGCACTGAGGTCAAAGGACAACTTTGTGGAGTCAGTTATCTCCTTTCACTTTTGTGTAGGTTCTGAGGGCCAGGCATAATGTCATATACCTCTAATTCCAGCACTAGGAAGACTGAGGCAAGAGAATTGATGTGAGTCCTGAGGATCAAATCCATGTTGCCAGGCTTGAACATCAAATCCAAACCCAATGAGTCAAATCACTGGTCTTGCCATACTCTGAGTAGGTCTTCTCATGCCTGTCACATACCTGCTTCTCACTGGAGGGGCAAAAAGATTTCAATTCTTCATTGCTCTCAGGAATTCAGCATTCACCGAATATCATATCATTTCCTCTGAAAATTGGAACACTGAGCACATCTCTCTTGCTGTTACTTTGATATCCTAGTACACCCATCTTGTAGATATCTCATTGCCATCCAGTGATCCAATTTCACATACGTTTAGAGTACTTTCAGAGTCTCATGGGGTGTCTTGGTCTTAGCACTCCAATGTGAAATTGCAACTTCAAAGACACCGTTTCTGTTCTGCATTGCAACACAAAGACTCCAAACGTATAACATAGTCCATTAAAGAACCCAGAATGATTTTCAGGGTAGTGAGTGAATATTGACATTTCTATTTGCAGGTAAAGTATTTATAGCTGCATTTGCGTTTTCGGCTCTCTGTCATTATCCAAAGTGTGGTGCTAGTTACCGATGGCACAAACTGTGCCAAAGTGCCCTTATTACTCTGTGATCTAGGTTTTAGCTGCTCCCCCTTACCCCTTTGATCGGCTGAATGAGGGTAAATACCAGATAACTTCCCTACAGTGGAGCTGTGAGTGAGTCTACCCCAGTCAGGTGTGGATGCACACGACCTGGGGATCAGATTGAAGTTCACATTCTGAGTTAGTAGGCCCTGAGTGGAGCCCAAGAGTCTGCATTTGAACAAGCTCATAGGTGGTGGTGGTGCTGGGCTAAGGACTAAGGTCCAAACCTTTGTGGCTCTCAAGGGCTACTGAGACTCCTTCCTTATTCCTTCTTACACAAGATGCCCCACAGCTGATCTGTATGTACCATGGACATCTTCATTTTCCCAATACCCAGTCATCTTACTGACTCAATAGATAGTCCCTGAGATAGTCATTATCTAAGGGAGATCTTCAAGGATAAAGGATGTAATAGGAAAGGAAGAGTTCCATGCGGAACTTATGAGAGAGCATGTCTATGCCTTCGGCATGCAATTACCTTTTCACAGTTCAACTCTTTGTTGTGGAAAAAACAGAACTGAAAAGTTATTTGTTAATGATGAAGGTCTATATCTGACATACTATAGAACTATGTGAATGTTGTTGATAAGATCTTAAAAAGCCAACAAGGGTTTTTGCTTTTAGATTTAGATTATGTTCCTAATGCTTGATTTTGCTTTCCTTTAAAATACATGCCTAATATTTTTCATACCATTACTTTAGAATCCTATATTTTCCCAACTTTATCAAATATAATTGATAAATAAAAAAATGTGTTTGCCGTATTTAATTCAATGTTTTGATATGTGGAAAATCACTACCACAAATTAGCTAATTATCCGTAACCTCACATGGTTATCTTTTTGTGAACATGATGTTACTTTTCAAAACTATATTTCTTTAATACACACTTGTTTGGTTTTTATTTGCTAGAGGGTCTGTCAGTGTTCTTGTGAAGGACAGAGGGTTTAGAAGGTGTATACTGTATTTGACCTGCCAGGGGCTGACGATACTACCATTTAGTAAGTACTTGTGAGTGGAGCAGGAGTTCTTTACACAAAGCACACAGACATTTAGGGCCGATCTTTCCCTGCTCCACTAAAACCATTTTCCGTTTCTCAGTTTGCTGTTCTCATTCTCCAAGCTCCCAGAGTGCTCCAGTGGTCACCACTTGTTATTGTGGATTCCAGTTACCAATGGGTCTTATCTTCCATAACTTTTAAGTGTCAGTCAATAAAATGTTGAACAGTCTTTAGCACAGGGCCTCAGATGGTAGGTCTTGAGTGAAATATAAACAGCACACTTAGACCCAGCACAGCTTGTCCTGCTGTGCTGTTCGCTTCTGGGATCCTAAACCAACTTCTAAGATCTTTAAGTGAGTCATATGCCTTATTTCACAACTGAGGGATGCAGCTAACGTCTGGCTTCATTTTGAGGAACTAAAAGGGGACACACAGGATGGCCTCAGTCTTTCTGCTTAGACTGAATAAAATTGATGAACCAAGAACCTGATGGGCAGATTATAATGATGACTGCTTAGAATGTTATTTCCTCAACCAGAAAACAGAAACGTATCATTTCCAGGAAAAAATACTCTTAAATTGTGAACTTTGTGAAAATATTTCATTGCAGTTGATTCGTTCAGAGAAGATCATGACCTACCAAATGTTTCTTTGCAAAAACTTTAACTTTAAGATTCTCATCCCCCTTCTGAAATTTCCAGTTAACCTAAGATGCAGCTCAGGTGTTTTCTCCTTATTTTCAGTTATCTCTTTGTGCCTTGGGGTTTTGAGATTTATATTTCTAATTTGTCTGCTGGAAGGAAAAATATTAAAAAGGTGGGGTTTTGTTGTTGTTGTTGTTTCATTGTCACTCAAAGAATGTTTTCTTCTTCCTTGAAAATGAAGTTGATTTTCTCAGCTCTGAACATATGAGATTATGGGCAAGTCTTCTGTTGCTCTGGCGTGTGGACAAAACAGAAGCAGACCCTGGAGAGAGAGTTCAGAATTCATGGCAGGAAGCACATGTTCAGTATGCCAATATTTATGGTGTCACAAGCAAACTAAAACTACACACTGCTATTTACATAATTGTCATGCCTAGACCGCACAGGCATGTGTTGTGTGGAAGGCAATACAATGTTTGGGACACATAAAACATGGCATTTATTTCACATTAGCTTTCTTTCTCTATGAGGGAGAGTTATTAATTACTTAATTATTTTCTTTATTATGTATGTTTAGACTTGAAGTCAGCTGCAATGAGAAGTGGTGACATTTAGCAGAAATGCAGATTGACGTTGTGCTATTGTAATTGTGAGTAGGCAGTGTCATCCTGGCACCCTTCACTCCTGGGCTGAGTACTTAGGTGTGCTGATCATCCAACTGAACATGAACTTCTTCATAAATACATTGATCATCTTTGTTCTTTTGCATGTTGCATCTTATTCAGGATCTTGGCTTGTGTTCCATCTCCTTGAAAAAAAATTGACATGCATACTTTTGATAAGAAAACATATTTACTGCCTTTCTTTATGGTAAACATCCTTATAAGCTACTATCTACTTGATTTGTAAGGACAATAAACTATCAGAGGCATTGATGGGAGTCACTCTCTTTTCTCTGCTTTCATAAGACAAATACATGTAATAATTCAAACAGTGATAATACTGTTTTGCACTTGTACAGGAACTGTAATAAAAAGGTGAGAATACAGTGCTATTGGAAATGAGTTCTGTAGAAAATGGTGTGTTACATCTGTTGGGGTGATGTGACATCAGATGCGAATCCTGACCCATTCTTTTCCAAGTTCCGTGTTCTTCTCAAATTCCTTCTACCTACCTTTTAGCTGACTCAAGTCTAGAATACTGTCTGGCAAGTATCCAACTTACAGAACATTTTAAACATTTTGTCTGATTCTGCCCTTTGAGAAATGTTCCTGTGACTCAGTGTCAAAAGGAAGTTTCTCAACACAGCTGTTGATAGAAAGGGGTGATCTTTGGTGTGGAGGGAGAGGGCTTCCTTTGTGAAGGATGTAAGAAAACAATAATGTAAGAAGTAACTCCCATATGAACCAATGGAGTTTGACTGTGTAAACCCTTCTGCTCAAGGGACAGAGCCCAACATATTTAAGAAGTTATCTTATGTTTCAAGCTTTGTAATTTAAACACTGTGCTTTGGCTTTTTGTTTGTATTTCAAACATTTTATTCTTAAGATTTCCTTCAGTGTTTCCATGAAAAGACAAAATTTAGTATGTCTATTTTGTAAACAATTATCTTCAACATAGATTAAAGAAACAATAAACTTTTTTGAACTGCTATTTTCATGCTAATTAATCAATATTCTTCATGCTCAAAAATTTGAAAATGATTATAGGTTTTCCCTGAGCTTTTTACGTCTAATTTTGGTACTAGAAAAGAAGAAGAAATCACAACCCAAATCAAATAAAAAAAAGTTTCTCTATAGTTTATTCCTATAATTTATGTCAATTAGAGGCTAATAAACACAACTGTATTTCTTTAGTGGTGATTAGCAAGTTGAAGAATGGTGCTAGCTTTTCGCGGACCATTAATAAATCAATTTGTTAACTATTTAATATGAGGAGCCTCCTGAGTCTTGGGGGAGAACCGGCCACTCCTGTTTTCATGCTTGTCTAGCCACCAAAATTGATTTCCACATTTTGTGTGTCACCAGGGTCTTTGTACTGGAACTGATAGCAGGTTAAAGGATACTTAGTATATTAAAACATTAATAGACTTAGTTTTAGTGTGGTCAATATTGTCAGTGAGTCATGAAAGTACAGTTGTAATGAAACAATCTGAAAGGAATCTGTGTTCTAGGTAGTGGTTAACTCTTAGTATTTTCCCCAGTGACATAATACTAAGAGATAGGTACAGTGTTTCTTAAGAAGCTTGGGGGTGTCATTGAATATCTCTGTAATAGCTGACCTGTAACATAGGCTCTCCTGTTACTCTGTGACTTCAAGTTCCTGTTGCTGACTCTTTTCTGACTTCAATGCTCATGTGAAGGGAGAGTGTTGGTCAAACCAGAGATTTAGGCAAAGCTTCAGAATAAAGTTTTGCTTATTTTAAAGATAGTGAGATTGGGAAGATTCTCCCTTTTGATGAGTATTTTGTACTCCTGTAGACAGGTCAAACTTATTTTATTTCAGCCTATATGTTCAAACAAATAATAACATACAGACAGCAATATGACCTATATTGTTATTTTACTCAGTTTTGGAGAATTAAGTCTAGAGCAAGACAGTATTACAGGGAGAAGAACATTTTTTTTTCCTTTGCATGTAAGCAAGTTACTGGCAATTTCATTGCCCCTAAAATCCATACTTGGAAACATCTAGAAATTTTTAATGTGGACTATGTTGTTGTGTGTGTATATTTGGCTATAGGAAGGATTTGATTTACTCTTTTTTGCCACACATTTTGAAGGAAGCAAGGATTCAACTATTTCTAACAAGACAGAGAGTGGACCATCAGGCTCAGATCTTGTCTAATTGAGAAATACCTTCTTTTCCTCTGTCTAAAATAAAATCCAAATGCTAAGCTGACTCTGGAATAGAGTTGGGAAGCACCTTTTTTCCTTATTTGCATGTCATGGATACTTTTCTCAATACAGTAGTATCTGTCTCTCTGTATATATGCATGTGTGCGTGCGTGCGTGCGTGCGTGTGTGTGTGTGTGTGTGTGTGTGTGTGTGTGTGTGTTTGTGTGTGTGTGTGTGTGTGTTTTGAGGGAAGGATGCTGAATTCAATCTCTAGTATAGTTCCTCAAGTGCCATCCACATTTTTACAATACAAGGTCTTTCACAGTCCTCTAACTAACCAGTTAGGTAGGATTGGCTGGCTGGTAATTCCCAGGTATCTGCCTGTATCCACCTCCCAGCACTGGGGCATCTACCACACCTATCTTTATTTAATTTCATTAATTTACTTATGCATTACTTTTGCAATGGTTCTGGTAACCAAACTCAAGACCACATGTGTATAAAGCAGCCAATTAGCCAGCTGAACTTTTTCCAGGACCTGTAGTATCTGTCTTAAACTGGAGACCACTCAGGAGTCTTGCTAATTTATTTGCTGCTTTGTGACAATGTAGAGTGGAAACCTTTCTGGACTCATTCAGTAACGTTAAAATTTAATTATTAGAACTTTCATGCTAATGGAGATTTCAAAATTTAACAAAATCTATTCTCATATTCTTAAGCATGTAAATACCCAAATACATGTATCCCTCACGCCTTAACTACACTTGCATAGATTGTAGGAGTAGCGTCCTGGCATGAAATCTGGTTTAATTTAGCAATAAGCTGTGCTGCTTGATATTTTTGGAAGGCAGCATCATAAATGAAGTCCCTGGACATCCACTACGGTGAAGGCTGAGGCTGTTGTTAGTGGGATAGGTCGGTTTCCTCCTTTCCCTGTTTTGTTTATTGAACCTAGAACCTCACTACAGGCAATAAGTACTCACTATACTTCTTGTACAAAGACAAAAGACTCAGAGAAAAAGGAAAATTGTCCACCTCTCCCCTCCATGTTTAGAATATAAGCCATCATACCCACAATGTCATCATGTTCAGGCCTTCGTAGGTATTTAGACGTTTAAAAAGTAAACATTTAAATCTGTGAAAATCTGATTTCTTATAAAATTTGCTTTGGTATATTTGATAATTATTGTCATGTTTTATTTTTGATTTCATAAATATATTTACTTAGCAATAGAGCACTTATAAGCATTTTAGAAAATTTTATAATTACAAGTATAAATGTACGTTGTTTTTATAGTATACTGCTACTTGTTTTGCCTCAGGAAGGGAGTCACAGCTTTACGCCTTAGCTTTTGGAGCTGGGGTGTACAGGTTAAGCTGAAAATGACAGTGTAGGAAGAGAAAAGATTCAGGGGTTTTAACATTTTATAGGCTCTGGCACTTCACAGAAAGATGTAGAAACCTAAGGAAGTAGTTAGACATGGGACTTTGCGTGCCATCTTAACCACAGATGATAAATTGTACAGAGGGATAAGATCAAGGGAATGAGATTTGGGCAAATGTAGTTTAGAAAAGTGGCTGGGGAAAACATGTGGAAGTAGCAGTGTTACATGAGGGCTACTGTAAGAAGGTATGCTTATAGGACTCCTCTTGGTACCATCTCTCTTTTCCAAAGGGTAAGGCTTGAGTTCTCCACCCTGATTTGGGGACAGGTGATTTCAGACCATCTTCACAGAGAAAAGATGTACCCCGTGTTTATTGATGCACAATGAGCGAAAACATTGTTCTTTATTGTTGATTCTCAGCTGCCTTTGGCCCCATACAAGCCTCCTGCTCCAGCAGAGTGACTAAAGGTTCTATTCTGGAGCCTTCAAAATCATTGCTTCAAACTTTTCTAGTGGCAGGCAAACTTTCTCTAGGAAGACAGGGTTCAGCCCCTGCTGGTGTCGTTGGGGCATGCCTGGGCTTGTCCAAAGAGTACAGCTGCCCTGTTTCCTGGCATGGGTTTTCTTGCTTCCCTTCCTGAAAATAAAGCCAAAAGTTACAAATACTGTGTCATCCAGTGTGTAATAGCAATAGCATCTGGTGGGACCACACCTGTGTCATCTCATGTGTGGAGAAGGGGTAGAGGGACAGGACTGGTTTTTAATTACTGCTGCCCTTGACTTCCTTAGGAATCAGAGGTCATCCCATTAGTACACAGTTAGGAAACCTGGAGTGTTATGACTCATTTTATTTTGGCTGTGCACAGTATAGAAAATGTCTTGCCTAGGAAGGAATTCCTTTCAAAGTGTCAGTGTTCCCCACACAGCTCTCAGCTCCTGTCTGAATAGTCAGTTTTCTTTGCATAGGCATTCTTGTGGGCTTAGCTGCTCTGTAACCTCCTCACCCCTCATTAATAATTTCCTGAGGCCAGTTTGTTATAAGGAAACATTACACATTGCCTTGCAGACAGTGTGAGTGTGTGTGTGGGTGTGAGTGCGATAATGTGTGTATGAATGTGTGTATGTGTGTGTCTGAGAGAGTGTGAGTATGTATGTGAGTGTGATAGTGTGTGTATGAGTGTGTGAGTGTGTGTGTGTTCTCCTTAATGACAAACCAGAATGATATTGATGCTCTAGAGAAGAAAGTGAACATCAAATCCCCCATTACTTTGCATGTTAAAAAGGACATCAAACTCTTAAGAGGAATGTCCTGAATGCTTTTTCAACCAAGTGGCTTCAGTTTCTGCTTTGTTTGCCTTTGAACGATTTGAGTACTTAAAGGAATAATTAAGCATTCTTCCTAGGCTTTGTAGTTATTAGGAAACCACAGAATAAATTGTTCTTTTTTTTTTTTTTTTTTGGTTCGTAATTGAAAAAAAAAAAGAAAGAAAGAAGAAAAAGAAGGGAGGGAGGGAGAGAGAGGGAAGAAGGGAGGAAGAAACAAAGAAAGGAAGGAAGGAAGGTCTTTCCAGGAAGAACTCAATCACTGAGAGTGTAGGTGAATTTGGAGAGGATGCTGGAGCTGGTACCCCATGGACTATAATTCTTTCCTACCTTTCTCATACTGGTACTACACATGCTACCCCTGAATGTAACCATGCTTATATGGCTGGGCCCTAGAGCAGTAAGTCTCTCTCTCTCTCTCTCTCTCTCTCTCTCTCTCTCTCTCTCTCTCTCTCTCTCTCTCTCCTCTCTCTCTCTCTCTCTCTCTCTCTCTCTCTCTCTCTCAGATTTATTTATTTATTATGTCTACAGTGTCTACATGTTTTGCCTGCAGGCCAGAAGAAGGCATCAGATCTCATTATAGATGGTTGTGAACTACCATGCGGTTGCTGGGAATTGAACTCAGGACCTTTCGAAGGGCAGCCAGTTCTCTTAACCGCTGAACCATCTCTCCAGCCTGGCAGTAAATCTCTTATGAGAAAATCTGTGAATTATACTGAGCTGACATTACTCATGTGATTCAGAAGACAGTACAAATAGCCGCCCCCCCCCCTGGAAAATCCTCATTGCTCATACTAACACCTTAAATTTTTTTACATGTCTTCATAAGTATTTCCATGAGTGTATAAACACTACAGTGATACCTGGGATAGCGTCTGTTTTTAACCGTAGGCACGGGATGGCTCATATTGTAAATATAAATATTTTATTGATTAAAGCCAGGGTAGGAAGCGGTAGAGATATTAGGAATGCACTTCCTAAAATACATTTCCTCTTTTGGAAATGTTCTCCAGTGAGCCCACAGTACACTAGAAACAGCTCTGTGTTCATTGCTAAGCCTAATCCAGAGGCTTGGGTGAGAGCAAATACAAGCAGCATTTTATTTCATCCTAAAGACAGTATCTGAAGTGCAAGGTTTTGATGTGTCTAACCAGGTCAAGGCATGGCTGAAGGTGGCCCTTTAGGGTTAAGATTTTAAACTTGGCACTGCCTTTTATACTAGAGGCTAGCATGTCTGCAGTCAGTGTAGGAGAGTGCATGCCCCATGCCCACAGTACAGTCGTAGTAACAATTATCTTTGTTGTTGTTGGCACCTCACTAGAAAAGCTGTTTTTCCTAAGATCTAAGGGTTTTTCTGGGAAAAAAGATAGCTGCCAACATAAAGTCCCCCCACTGTTTTTTTTTTTTTTGTTTGTTTCCTTCCTTTATTAATTTGTTTCATTTCTTTCTTTTTCTTTCTTTTTTTTTTCCTGGACACTTGTTGGAAGCACTGGGAATATACCATCTGGTTGTACACCATGGTCTTGAGAGACCAATGTGTATGGGAGTGTATAAACCATATGAGAAATTACCGTGTTTACAGCTTACTTGTAGTGTGCCATCCAAAGCCTGTACTGACAGACTGGAGAATTATAAATTAACTTCTAAATATGATAAATCTCTCAAGCATACCAGCACCTGCATCTAATTGAAACAAACTGCTTGTATTTGTATCTGAACGATGCCTGTTCATGCTTTCCTACCTGGACATGTATACTTACTTATTTGTGACTTCTAACCAAGGGAAAGCTCTTTCAGACTGCAGGTATAAAGAATGGGGAAAATTAAGAATTTGTTGGATTTAATATTTTCTTTGACCAGTGAATCAATTTCCTCTATGGTATTTTCAACGCCTGAGGAGATTCTCTCCTCCATGTCTTTTTTTATCTTGAGACAGAGTTTCTCTGGGTAGCTTTGGAGCCTTTGCTGGAACTCACTCTGTAGCCCAGACTGGCCTCAAACTCACGGAGATGGTCCAACTGCTGGGATTAAAGGCATGCACCACCACTGCTCAGGTCTCTTCCATCTTTTGTATTCTGTTGATTATGCTTGCATCTGTAGTTCCTTTTCATTTACCTGGATTTTCCATTTCCAGAATTCCCTCTTTATGTTTTCTGTATTGATTCTATTTCAATTTTCCAGTCTTGAACTGTTTTCTTAAACCCACAGAGACAGCTGACCTGACCTCCTGGGAGCTAGGGACATTAGACTGAGAGCTATGGAGCCTGCATGGGACCAACCTAAGCCCTCTGCATGTGGGTGATAGTTGTATAGCTTGGTCTGTTTGTGGCCCCTAGCAGTGGGACCAAGATCTATATCTGGTGCATGAGCTGGCTTTTTGGAATCTATTCCCTGTGGTGGGATGCTGTGCTCAGCCTTGATGCAGTGGGGGAGAGCTTGTTCCTGCCTTAACTTGGTACACCATGCTTTGTTGACTCCCATGGGAGGCCTTAGCCTTTTTGAGGAGTGGATGGGGGTGTGTAAAAAGGATGAGGGAGGGCAACAGGAAGAGAGGAGGGAGGAGGGGAAACTGTGGTTGGCATGTAAAATAAATTTAAATTTTTAATAAAAAGAATGGTGAAAATTCAGCTCCAGGGTACTATACTATCTTGCTTTATGAAGGGAGCACTAAAATTTGCATTTATGAAACAAATCCCCCTCTTTGTGGAGTGGTTTTTGTTTGTTTGCTTTTGCTTTTCGCCTGTGAATGCAGCTATACCTCAGTGCAAGTAATTATTTGGGAATGCCATCACTCATTAATGTGGCATTTGCTCATTCATCCAAAGAAAAAAGCAGACGAGCAGCCTGGCTCTTCCGGCCCTCCTGCCTTTGGTCTTCAGTCCTCTTTCGTTCCTACTCACTGGGACCACTATGCCTCCTTCTCACTGTACTGATATTGGTGACTCAGCTGACTCACTCATGGAGACTGCTCTTCTGGCCTCTGACCATAGGGACAGGTCCAGGTGCTGCCCACACCCCAGCCTCTCAAGTGAAGGCTGGGGGTCTTTTCCATTCTTGCTTCAGTGATGCCCAACAGTCTCCAGTATTTTTAAGCTGAAAGATAACATTCTTAAGTTCTTGTACACTGGACTTGTTCAGATCAAGAAAATCTTTAAAAATACAAAGACACAGGCCGGGAGTGACTTTAATGTCACAAATGCTTGTCCAATTCTCCTGCCTTGTAGAAGTGAGGTCATTCTGGAAGCAGTGAGGTCACACCGTTTTACTCATTTAGGTGGCTGTAAGAGGGGCTGGAAAAGAAGGCTGGCCCATGCCTGACTGCTTTCTCCTGGTATGCCTTTTAGCTTGTATAGGCCACATGATAAATTGAAAATTAAAAGCCCCCACTTATAGAAAAGTATTACAAATAAATATAAACTTTTTCATGAAAAAAGAAAGATTTAATTAAAAAAACAAAAACAAAAACAAGTTACTCCATGTGGTGAGAGAATGCAGTAGCCCTTCCTTTAGTGACCTTGGCAGATTTGACCTCCTTCAGGAAAAGGAGTTGTTTGTAAGCAAATAACTTCTGATGTCACGTGCAGCAAATGAAAAATAAACCAAAGCCTCCCTTTCACCTCAGAGGTAAGAACCTTGTTACCTAGAATACTTGCTTACGGTTTCATTGTTAATGAAAGTCAGCTGGAGTGAGTGGAATAACCTGTAGGACTGCGGTGTTTGCACATTTGGGTTTACAAGCTATGGCAATTCTGCTTACTGGTTCACTGGATGCTGTGGAGACAGAGCCAGCTTTTCCTCAGTGTGATCAAATATCCCGTATTTTAGGTGATCGATAAGGACAGATTCAGCATCCCACATATTGAAAGCTTTCCCTCCATGGTTTCCATGCCAGGCACAAGGAGGAATTTCTGTTAGTTTCACTCCTTCTTTTTGTGTTTTCTGTAGACTTTTAAAAGGAGTATATAACTCTGCCATAGAGATATGAAGTTTCCTTCCTAAAGGCTCATCTACTGAGTGGTTGGGTCCCAGCTGGTAACAGTATTTTTGGGGGAGGTTCTGGAAACTTAAGAAGCTACAGGAAGTAGGCACTGAGATAGAACTTTGAGGTCATGTCTGCTTTCCAGTCCCTTCCTCTCTCTCATGCCTGTGTTTTCCATGAGATGAAGAACGTTCACTCTACATTCCCCATAAACAGGACATCTTTGCCCAGACATGTGGTGACAATCCATTGAGACTGCCAACCATCCGCTGAAATTTCTGAAACCGTGAGCGAAAACTCCTTCCTTCTAAGTTGTTTCTTTAAGTTATTTATCACAGTGACATAAAAAAACAATCATGCCTTGGAGGTTTTGTGTATATATGGTTTACCGGCTTCAGCATAAGCTTATAGTTGTTGAAAAGACAAATATTGTCAAACCCTGTAGAGGGTAGAATATGAGTTTTGAGTTGTGATTTCTTGCGGTTCATGTATAGTGGAAGGTCTAATTGGCATTGAAAGAAAAGAGCCAGAATCTTTATGCCAGAAGCCTCGTGATTGAGGTGTGGGGGGCGGGGCTCATGGGTGAGCTGGGTCACAAACAGGGACTGGCACAGCGGTGGCTGACTTCAGAAGAGAATTGAAACCAGACTGCTGTGTCTGTGTGGCCACTAAAATTCCCAAGGTGCTTTCTGCAAGGTTTTGAGCTTAGAGCCGCCACCCCATCCTGATGGAAAAATGCCAGTCCATTGCCCCTGTGATTTTGTTTGTTGATTCTTATTGGTATTCTCGAGTTATTTTAAGGAAAAGCCCAGATATTTGGGATATGAAGATGCTTTGGTGGGAAAAAAGGTAAATATGGATATCTGAAAGCAGAAGTCAAACAGTATGTAAGTTCTGGCTGATCCACTTCTCAGTCACACGATCTGTACTCAGTCTTTCCCAGCACTTGATTTCTTAATTTGTAAAACTTAAAGATTAAGGACTACATCAGTGAGGGCTCTCAGCAGAATTCCTGGCCTGATTAATATATATTAATTTCTTTCTCCATCTTCCTGGCTAGATAGACTATAAATAAATATAGAAGTTTCTAAAAACAGGTGATAAGGAAAATAAATTTAAATTAATCTGTTCAAGAAAAAGAATTGTGTGCATGTTCTGAGGTCTGTGTGTGTCAGATTTGGTTTTTAAATTATTTTTTTGCTTGTTCTGTGTGCAGAAACTGTTGATCCTGGCCCCTTGTTTCTGAGCTCTGCATCTGTTTTGAGACCCCACATAAACAGCTTATGTGTTTTAGAGGGAATCCCCCCACCCCCTACCCCCATACCGGCAAGAGGTTATCATTTAGATAACTAACCGTCAGAAACCATCAGGATCTTTTGGCATGATGAAATCAAATGCTAACTAGCTGAGAATCATAATCTGGGTCCTAGGTGGTTGGTGTCTGTCAACATCCATCACTGAACAGAGATCTCAGAATCCTTTCAGAGGCTGAGATAGAAGCCCAGCTTATTTTTACACCCATTTTCTGGAGCGCCCCTGTGGTCATAGCATCCCTGCCCAGCCGCTGTGCATTCACACCTGCCTGCTCAGTGTGCAGCACCGTGTGCCTCCAGGGTGCACTGCCTTCAATCCCTTTTTTGCATTTTGATTATGATTTTTCCATTTTGCTCCTTTTAGTGATTTATACACTAACTGTTTCTAAGAACTTACAGAATAGTCTTTTCAGTTGCTAAGTGGTGTAACTGCTTGATGCAAATACATTCTTCTTCATTCTTCACTTTTTCAGCAACTTCAGTGTTACTGGAAAGGGCTTTCTATCTATAAGAGGCTTCTTTTGAGTATTTCTAAAATTTTCACCTGTTATATTATAGTGACTCTTGTGTGTGTGTGTGTGTGTGTGTGTGTGTGTGTGTGTGTGTGTGTGTAAAGAAGCTAAGCCAGAAAAAAAATACGTTAGATGATGGGAGGAATGTGCTAGGTTTTTGAATCCTGCTTGCTTTGAGTCCTGAGACAGTCCTGTGCTGGCAGCCCTCAGGAGCTCCGGTGAGCACAAAAGAATGGACTGCATAGTAAATATGATCCTGTGTGCGGTCCGCTGAGAATGTGCAGACAGCCCTTTTATGGTCAACCGGGCTCCCCTCTGGCCCACAGACAGACCACAGAACTGTGTGTTTTAGTATATTTTTGATACCATCTCTAAGAGTGGATTCACAGTTTGACTCCCTTTTGTGAAATCTTGGATGTATTTTTCAGATATTTGCCTTTATTCCCTACAAGATCGTTCAGGAACTTATAAAATGTTTTATAGGGGAAAATGTCATCCTTTTAATTCTTTTTAATCCATCTAGGCTTCTCTTTAGTTTTGCTAATAGGATCTATTTTCAAAGCAGGAACTCTTTTTTTGAGAGAGGGGCATGCTCTCTATAGACCAGCATAGTTGCATAGTTCATGTTCTGTCAAGGATTGCACTGTATCTTACTTATCACTCAAGTAGTGTCTGGTTTGAATTTGAAATGTCCTCCATGAGCTCATGTTTTTAACCTTCAGTCCCCAGCTCATGGTGCAAGTTTGCAGGCTAGGGAGCCTTGAAGGGTGTAGCCTAAGTAGCACTGGCCTTGCTTATTAGACAGGATTCCATGATCTCACAGAAGTCTCATGGGTTTCAACTTCTGAATTTTCTCAAGACACTTAGAAACTGACTGAAGTCCTTAGAGGGAAGTCTGTGCTGACAAGAGAGAAGAGCTGACTTAATGTAACAGCAAGATGGTTTCTTCACAGTTCTTTGGCTGCAAGGCAGTTTTTATTACCTTTAAATAGGTCTAGTAGGTATGCATTTACAAATTTAAAATGACATTTATACATATTTATTGATTTATTTTGTGTGGTGTATGTATGTGTATGTGTACACTTCCCATAGCACACGTACACAAGCCAGAAGTCAGCTTGCAGATGTTAGTTCTCTCACTCCGCCATGTGGGTCCCAGAGATGAAACTCAGGTTGTCCGGCTTGGTGTCAGGTGTCTATACTCACTGAGCCATCTTGCTGGCCCTAAATGTGTACATTTACAGTGCACATTGTTGAGTAACATCAAGACCTTTGGCATGTTAATAGCCTACCTTGATCATTATTTGCTACAGTATGGTAGCAGTGACTCTGTCTCCATGGCACATGATTGTGAGTTGGGAAGAGTGAGTCTAGAAAGTTGTGTTGCATAGCAACCACAGGACTTCCTCTCCAGTTAGCCCCTAACAGCTTTGCATATGATAAACCCAAGTAATTACATCCCCAGTCCATTCTGCCTTTTGTCTTCACTGAACTGGATCCTTTCTAGCAGTTTTGTATAGTAGGGATAATATTTAGGGAGTAAAGCTTACAGAAGGGTCAGAGTTCGACTTGAAATGATTGTGTAACACATGTTTGAAATGAAGCATTTTCAGAATGATATGTTCACTCACTTTCATTGGAAGACGCTTTTATGTCAACAACAATGTCAAGAGGTATCTTTTGTACATAAACCGTGATTTGTATATATAATGTCAAACATTTATTTCTTAGATTTCATTTGCACCAAGCACAAATCTCTTGTTACTTCTCCATTGCTACTGAAATGAATCAGATGTTTTCTTAACAACTCAGGTTGTATGGGTCATCTTTCCAAGTTCCCCTTGATGAGCCTGGCTTTATTTCTTAGGTTTTTGAAAGAAAATTCAGGCACTTCCTACTTGGTCCCTAAAGATTGGCAGGTTATTGTTCACGGAGTAGAGAACCCGCATGTTATTTCTTGTTTGTACATGTGAGTCATTGAATTATTTTTCTAATGAGTTCACATTGTTCATGATGTCAGTAGTACAAGTTTACAACACAATATGTTGTTATATAATGTAAGATGATATTTGGAACCGGATAAAAAAAGACACACACAATCTAAATAAAAGTAGTGAGTCTACAGTAGAGGTAGGGTAGTGTGAGGGTATAACTGAACAACCTTTAGACTATCTAGTGATACATAGATTGAATAACAAAAAAATTAGTTAATTGATAGTATGGACATAGATGTTATTCATCCAGAAGCTGAGAGAGAAGCCACCACATTCAGTTACTCAAACAGAAATCTACATTGGCTTTATCTCCTACTTAGAAGAGATTCTATTCTCTTATTTTATACTAAGGCAGTCTTTATCTCAAATAAATATGACCTGAAAAATTTAAATTATTGCGCCTAGTCACCATCAAGATTATTTTCTGAGTATTGAAAATGTGAAGTAAGTTGCACTTTCATAATAGATTATATTTTGTCATATGCTAATGGTAGTAAGTCAATAGTCATATAGTTAATAGTAATATGTTACCAGTTTCTTAGTGTATTTGTAGGCATGTCATGCTGTTACATAAGTACTATACTCATAGAGACAGCATGATTTGTGAGGCTCATTGATAATTTTCAGATTTTTTTCTTCTGAATAAAAATGCCTAACATTTACTTGCAAAACCCATTTAACATTTTCTTGCATAACACTTAGTTTTCTACATGTGAGTATTTACTTAAGTCATTTTTTTCATAGAAGCAAGGTTTCATGGGTATTATTTATAGACGCTTCATTCACAGTACAAGCTTTTGTCAATGTTTTTCCTCTATAAATACTTGTTATTGTCAGTGGCTCTTCAACTCTCTGAAGTCATTGTATATGCCAAAAATAATACATGAAACATTTCTTTTTCTCATAAAAATTTATACACAAGAGAATATTATATGAAGTGCTCAGGGTATCTGGACTATAAATCTCTCCAGGTAGCACTAGACCTGCTTCATTCTTTATTGCTCCACAGGATTCCTGCCTCTGATAACAACTTAAAATTTGTTCAGTCAGCCCCTTATAGCTAGGCTCTAAGGCTGTATTAAATTTGGACATTATAACAGCCCTACAATAATCACCCAGGTAATTTTCTTCTTTTTACATGTTTTCCTGTGTATTTCACTACATGACTTCCTGTAAATCAAAACTTTACTTTTAACTTATATTTGATATACTTGAGAGAGTATGTAAAACTCCCTTAAAACCCTGAGAACTACATGAGTGCCATTTTCCATTATCAGGGATTTTAATATATTTTCCTGCTTGATAAGTTTAATGTATGGATTAAGTAGTAGATTATAAAGTAATAATTTCTAAATGATTAAAATGGAAAAGAATTTGCAGGCTTTGCTTTCCTGTTTTTAGCATTTCTTTGGTATTTTCTAAAGAATTTACCTGTCGATAGGTTTTCTTCATTCTAGTAATTAAGGTGTTGCTAAAGACATGTTTATTCCAACACATACTAGAAAATATTTGGTGATGCAATTTAGAAATATTGTTGAGAAAATTTGGATTATAAAAACTATTTTGCTGGGCCGGGCGATGGTGGCACACGCCTTTAATCCCAGCACTTGGGAGGCAGAGCCAGGCGGATCTCTGTGAGTTCGAGGCCAGCCTGGACTACAGAGTGAGTTCCAGGAAAGGCACAAAACTACAGAGAAACCCTGTCTCGAAAAACCAAAAAATAAAACAAAAAAACAAAACAAAACAAAACAAAAAACTATTTTGCTTTCCATGTTCGGGTAGATATACAGGAGCTTCCTGTTCATGCTTATATGAATCATTTCATGGATTCTTCCAGCATTGTTAAGCTGTTTTGCAGAGATGTGTTCTATTGGGCTTGCAATGGGGAGACAATGGTTATCCACGAAGGGGCTTTTGTATCCAGTTCTTGAGAGATGAGTTACATTCTTTAAATGATGATTTTTCCAAGACACTCTGTCATCTTTTCTCTCAAAATTTTTTCTATGACTGCACTTCCTGCAGTCATTTGTTGATTATTTTCACATTTCTGTTTTGGTTGCATATCTCACTTTTGCCTCTCAGAGTCATGTCTGTATGATGATTGGGTAGAAGGTAGTAGATAATCACTTACATACCTCAATTTTTTAACAGATCTCATATGATCTTCTTACTCAGTTTCCAAATGTGATTCTTCTTGTGAATTTTACTGTGCAGTGCAAAATAGTATTTTCAGCAAATTGTTAGTTTCAGAAGTCTGTATCTCTCTTCTCTTTTCCACCTCTTTATTTCCATGTTTACCCAAATCTGTTGTTCCTACTGTCTCCAAAATATCTCACGTATTCTATTAATTCCCTCTGTTGCTTAGTTCAGGAAGTCAGTATTCCTGGAACACCATGGTGACCTCTAATTTGAGCTTCTCTTTAATGAGTGTGGTCTGTCCCTCACCCCAGCCCTATGGTCAGCGGTATCACCTCCGAAATTCCTCCAGTTTTTCTGTGCCTTTTTAGATGAAATCTAAGTTCAGTTCCTCAGTATGTCTTTGTACTCTTCCAGATTACCAGTTACCTCTTACAAGAACCTTCTTCCACAATCTATCCACGATGAACTTCTTGCTTAAAAATATGTAGAGAAGAAAAAAGTGTTAGTGTTTACCCTCTCTCTGCATTTGCCTTTGAAAAGATAAGCTGTTAATATAGTTAACCCTTTCAAAGGCAAAGAAAATCTCTCAATATTCCAGTAGACTGTGCTTGCTTCTCCCCTCTCCTGAGTAGCAGGAAGCATGAGACATGGTTTTGGAAGCTTGGAGAGGGAGTGGAGGCCCTGTGGAAGAGAGAGAGCAGGAGGATGGAAGAAAGTCTCTTGTGAAGGTTTCTGGTCCCATCTTCATCAGCTGATCATTGAAGACCCTTGTTTCCCTTGTGTTTCTGTTAAAAAACACATTTCTGTTGCCACTGGTATTTTCTAAGGAGGTTTACCTTTACATATTTTATGTGGCACTCCTCCTGGCCAAAGGAGCCAACAACCGCTCCTCCTTTATGAATGAAGATTGCCAAACACATATGTTTTGTCTGTAAAGCTCATCTATTGATAGAAAGCATACAAATACAGAACCTAGGATGAAATGTCCTTCAAAAAGAGAAATGTTTCTAACATATTTGAGCTGAACAGAGCCTGGGAACATCAGCAGGGGAAACCAATGCCCCTGTGTTACTCACTATAGCATCTGCCAGTGTTTTCAGGATCACAAATGGTGTTATCTACTAGGTATTGATTTACCTCTTACAAATAATTTTAGTGAGTAGGCAAATTCATTAACACAGACTTTAAATATGGAGACTTTATTTTAATGAATCCAGATACATTACTGAATGCAGTAACACAATCCCTATTGAGGCCAGTTCTGAGTCATGTATTTTTGGATGATTTCAATTTGAACTTTTATAGGGTTCGGGTACAAACCTGCATGGCATAGGTCAGTGGCATCATATAGTCTCTTGATATAATGAAGAGATACTTGAGGCTGCTGCTGGTGTAGGACCATGGAGTGATTTGCGCTAAACTCATTTGTATATAGGAAGAGTATGATCTATAGCAATATAAAATATTGCAAATACACAAATCAGTTTATTATCAGCTGTCATAATTGTACAGACTGTATTTGAACCATGTTCCTTTCCTTGTTTTTGGTGACAGAGCTTTAGCTAGCTATAACTACTACAGACCAACATTTCATTAGCATTATTTCACCAAAGTCTTTAAAAGCCGTGTGGATTTCTGGTGTCCTTGTGAGGGTGAAGAGGCACAAAGGCGGGGATGCTAGCTATGGAAACTAGTCCTGGTCCATAGTTAAGTGTGAAGTGCCAGGACCAAGATTCTCTAAAGGCCAGACTGTGGTGGTATTGTGTTCCCCAAAATATTGTGCACCCTAATAAACTTATCTGGGGTCAGAGACAGAACAGCCACAATATTAAACATCGAGGATAGGCAGTGGTAGCACATCACCTTTAATCCTAGCATTCCAGAGGCAGAAATTCATGTGTTCAAGGATACAGCATGGTGACTCACGCCTTTAATCCCAGAAAGCAAGCCTTTAATCCCGGGGAGTGAGGCAGAAAGCAGAAAGATTTAAGGCGTGAGGACCAGAAACTAGAAGCATTTGGCTGGTTAAGCTTTTAGGTTTTGAGCAGCACAGTTCAGCTGAGAGCCATTCGGATATGAGGACACAGAGGCTTCCAGTCTGAGGAAACAAGATCAGCTGAGAAGTTGGCCAGGTGAGGTTAGCTGTGGCTTGTTCTGGTTCTCTGATCTTCCAGTGTTCACCCAAATAACTGGCCTCAGATTTGCTTTTATTAATAAGAACTTTTAGGATTCATGCTACACCAGACTGGCTCTACCATAATGGCTGTCAGAGTTCTCGTTCCAAACTTTTTCTTAGCTCTTTGAGATAAATATAGTATGTTTGGCTTAGGCTTACTTCCTTTATCTAGGTAAGGTAAACATGCCTATTTTGATTTGTGAATGCTAGACTTAAAGGCATTAATTTATAAAATTAAGGAAAATGCCCTCAAGAATTTAAGTGATAAGGGATTGTAGCTTAGTTGGTGGTGGTGCCCAACTGTAATGCAGACTTGGGGGAGTGGAGGCAGGAGGATCAGAAGTTCAAGGTCACCTTGGGTTACATAGCTAGCACCGAGTTAGTATACGATATAGAAGACCTTGTTTCAAAAGCAAAGAAAATGGGGCTGGTTTTCTTAGCTTGGTGGTTAAGAGCACTGGTGATCTCGCAGAGGGTCTGGGCTTGGTTCCCATCACCCACATGCTGAGTTACAAACATCTATAACTCCGGCTTCAGGGGACTTGATGGCTTCTAACTTCCCTGAGTGTCAGGAACTATGTGACACACATACATACATGCAGACAAGACAATCATATACATGTAACAAACTTCGAGAGATAGCTAAGAGATTAAGAGTACTTGCTGCTCCTGTTGAGGATCAGAGTTTGTTTCTTGCAGGCCAGTGGCTCACAAATACCTGTATCTCCAGCTTCAGGGGATCTGAGGCTCTCTTATGGCCTCTCTGGGCATGCACACACATGGATCCATGCACACACACACATGTATGTAAAAATAGAAGGGAAAATCATTGAAATCAATGTAAGACATACATAGGATATGTGAAAATAATCTCTACCAAGTGGGCCCTAATCAAAACAAAGCTTATGAACATTACTAATAATAGATTAAACTGGTTTTATATTGGGGAGTAAACATCCCTGTCTTAATCTCTCTTGTTTATATATTTTCTAAAACTTGGAGCTATTTTAAAACCAGAATCATTCAGTATAAATGTCATGGACAGGTGTTATAGGTGCTTTAAAATGGTTATGAAATGCATGTTTTTTTTTTGTTTTTTTTTTTTTTTTTTTGGTGAGGGATGTTCAGAGCCATCTTCAAGGGGAGGAAAATTCTAAAATACAACTTTGAAGAACACTTTGATATCTGAGAGTTTTCTGTTCAACAGATATTAAAAGAGAAAAAAAAACCAAACCTCCTATAAATGTAATGTTTAAAAATCCTATAAATGTAATGTTTAAAAATCCATACAAATATCTATCCCAGTGTAAGTATAAACCATAACTCTGAATAAATATCTCCTCTTTAGTTTAAGAGGATAGTTAGCATAGCTAATGTCTGGGTGGTCCAAAGCTTCAGAGACTGGAGCATGTTGGGGCATCAGGGCCAGCATGCTTCCTCTCTTAACAGAGGAGCCTTGCGTTTGCCCACTGGTGAGATCTTAGCCATGCAGTGCTAATAAACAGTTAAGGTGAGATGAATGTCAGGGCTTCTCCTCCTCTCCCTCTTCCTCTCCCTTTCCCTCCCCCCCCCCCCCCGTGTGTGTGTGTGTGTGTGTGTGTGTGTGTGTGTGTGTGTGTGTGTGTGTATGTGTGTATGTGCTTGTGTGTTTAAACTGGGAGAGAATAAATCCTGACCCTCCCCCAGGCAGACATCCTGAAGTCAAGGTACTAAGCAGAGGTGAGTACCATCCAGGAGCTCAGAAGCCTCCCTGGATCTTTGCCAATAATTTTAGGTTCCTTATCAGTAGAAATATTACTCTTTTTCCTATAGCTCCAAGGCATCTAACTGGATTTGCAAATATATTCTTTTTTTCCCCCCTTTTTCTTTTGGTTTTTTGAGACAGGGTTTCTCTGTGTAGCTTTGCGCCTTTCCTGGAACTCACTTGGTAGCCCAGGCTGGCCTCAAACTCACAGAGATCCACCTGGCTCTGCCTCCCGAGTGCTGAGATTTCAGGTGTGAGCCACCACCGCCCAGCGCAAAAATATTCTAATAATAGGACCGACTTGCTATTTTACCTACTACACAGAAGGATCCATGCTTATTGATTTTAAGCACTAACCGACAGAATTCTAAGACCTTTGTGTCCTTTGCTTTCAGAGATTTTATTAGTTCAGAAAGTTTTGTTGTATTCTGTACATGACTGATTAACAACACCCTCCACCTCACTCAAAACCAGCAGAAGGAGGTGTGCGTGAAAGTCAGTTCTAGTATTACTGTGCAAGGAAATTAAACCAGAATTAAAAGGATATAAATACAGACTGAAGTTTATATGTATTAAAACTATAAAGCTCTAATTGTGGTACCTAATTATCATAAGCTAATAATTTGGACATGGTGTTTCACTTTGACAAGAAGTTTTTGTTTTTCTTCACAGTTATATAGCTGTCATCACAAGGCCATATGAAATGCCTTTTTAAGATTCTATAAGGAGTTTACACTGTATGTTTTTTCCTACCTCAAAAAATCATTCACATTTGGGTGTGTTACACAGATCTTCCATTGATCAGGTCAAGTATCCACCTTTCCACCTTAGGTATATTTCCCATGTCTCTCAGCTCTGGGTTTTGACAGTGATTTTCCATGATTTTTATATGTGTGTTTTTCCTACTGCCTGAAATTGCTCCACTTGTCTACTTGGAAAAAGATGTATGTCAACAAGAGTGAGCTATACAGAATTCTGTGGAATAAATTGACTTTTGAATGAGATTACCTCCTAAAATTATAGTTTTAAGAAATATTTGTACTTTGCACACAGTGTGTGCAGGTTAACTGGTATTCACCTAGCACCACCTAGGAATGTTGGAGTAATGTGCTTTTGAGAGGTTACAGAGACATGCCAGTATAGTGGCAAACTAATTGAGTGAGCAAACCAGGTCCTTTGGTTTAGATTTAGTGACTGCCTATTTTGTGTTCTAACATCTGGCATATCACCATGTGTGACCTGAGGAATTTTTTTCAACATTTCTACTTGTGTGGGCTTTGGAGCAGGGCTTTTTTTTTCTCAAGACATTGCAAGCTCTGGCTTGTCAACACTGATATCTTCAAAGGACCATTTGAAATGTAGGAGAACAAACTTTTGAAATCCCCAATTTTAAAGTGTTATCAGTGATTCCTGATGTCATAAGTACAGGGCAGATAAGGAAGTGGGGACTCTCTTCCATTCTTCTCTGCACTGAGAGAGAGAGGAAGGACTCCCATTTTGTTACTGGACCAGAGCTAACTCTTGCTGAACTTCATGCCATTAACGGATGGAGGATTAGGAAGAAGCAGAGATATTTGTTCTCTTGGGCTAATTCCTTTGTCTTATCATGCTTTTGGAGAGATGAAAGCCTATAAATTTCATGTTCTGATTTGATGAAGCAAAACCAGTTGTGTTTTGTGGAACTAAGAATTGTTATTTTGTTGCTTATTAAATTAAAAACTGATTTTATGATTCCTAAGACTTTTTTTTTAAAAGATATGATATTTACTTTGTATTTCTTCTATTTCCATATTCTTCTATTTCTTCTCCAACAGGTAACTACCCTGGGTGACTGAGCAAAGCTACTTTTCCCACAATGTGTGGGTATATAAGAGATGATAATAAATACTCTCTGAACATACACAGATGCTGCAGCATTGCTTTTACAAATTATAGTGTTCTTATTTTTATGCCATTTCTTTCCAAAGGCCAACTTATTTGCATGCCATCTCACAGGCTTGTCTTTCTTCTGCAGATTCCTAAATGATGGGATGACGGATGTGTCTCAGAGGACTTCATTAGTAGAATAGTCACAGTGTCCTTGTCTGTTGCTGGCTCTCTTAAGTGGCATCTCACAGAATTATTGATCAATATTTTTCTCATTATTCCTTGTGTGTTTTGGATACCAGGCACATGCTTTGTATTTGTATTTTTTTCTCTATTACATTTCTTTTTATTGCCTTGCTTGGCTCTCCTAGACATGTGCTCATGTATTGTTCACATGGCTGTCCTCTTTAGAATCACCTGGAAGAGATGGGAAGATCACTCTGTCAGTAACATGCTTGCTGAACAAGTAGAGGAATCTTAGTTTGATGCACTCAGGATTTGTGTTAAAAAGCCCAATGTGGTAGCATGTACCTGTAATTCTAGTACAGGGAAGTAGAGAAAGGAGGCTGTCAAAGATTCACTGTTTTTCAAGTCTAGCTGAGCTGGTAAGCTCCAGGTATAGTGAGAGAAGCTATTTTATAGAAATAAGTTGGAAAGAAATTGAGAAGACATCCCATGTCAACCTTTGGCCACCACATGTACATATATGTTCACATGCATGAGCACAGGCACGAGAACATCTTCTTACATCCACATGCCCCAAAATAAATAATAAAAAAAGAACCACTGAAAATATCCACACTTAGTAACTATGAACTTCTTGATTATGAGAAAAAAAGGAAATGTGGTCTATGTAGTGTTTTGCAAGAAGTCTATTATGTTAATTTCTGTTCTTCAGGTGTTGTGTACTACAAATTCCTCAAAGGCTACCACACGAGGATGTTTCTTAGAGTCTTTTGTAGAAGGGAAAAACAAAACCAAGTCAGTGAGTTTAAATGTGAGGATGCAGAGACAAGTGCAGAGCATGCCACAGGGTGTAAAGTCCTCTTGTGGTCTGTGCATTGACCTGGCCCCTCCTTGACCGTTTGAGCACCATGCATTCTTCTGAGCAGCTTGACCCTCGTCTTTTATTGTTCAGACAGCTATTCTGAGCCTGGCTTCCATCTTTTCACTACTCAAGGAAGATGTTTTCCTTTTCTCTTATCCAAATCCAGTAATTTCATCCTTGAATGCATATTATGGATCTATGTGTAATTCATGTGATTTCAATCTTTAGGAATAATACTAGATGGATGAAAATGTTCTAGGAAGTGACCTACAGATTGGCAAAATAAAAACAGAATGGGCAATGTGAGAAAAAATTACTAAGTCATTATCATTGTTCATAGTTCAGTTGTATTAAGGAAAATCATATGCTATAAAGTGGAAGTGCAGGCATGTTTCTTTGTTTTTGTTTCTTTGAGCCCAAACTAATACTTTGGCACACTGAAAAAAATAAATCACTATTTAATATTTAATTCTTTGGAAGTATATTTAATGATTTTAATGTTACGAATAGTGCCTGATCACCCTATTTATGTACTTTAATACAGAACAGATTCAACTATTTATTGAACTCTGAATTAGACTTTTATGAGTGTCTCAGCTCCAAAGTTGTTTCTTTGCATTTCTCATTGAGAGTAGGTTCATATTGTAAGCATTTTCATGTCAGATTTTTAAAGGCTCTGTTTCTTTAAATAGTTTCAATGTCTTTTAATTCTCAAAACTGCCTGTGTTTGCGCCTTGAGAGAATCACCTTCCCCCAAGTGCTCATGGACCTTTATCTGCTAGGAAACTCTTTGATCATTTTGGGGTCTCAGCACTTGAAAATGAGGATTGATGCAGGAAATATCATTATTATGCCACAGCTCTCCACATTTGGTCATAATTTCTTTGATGCTCAATATTTATAGAATGAATAAGTGAAACATTGAACTGACCATTTAATGATTTATAACATAATAAAAGATTATGAATACAACCTTATCTTGTGGATACCCCCTCTCTTGTTTTTTATATTATAACTCATCTGTCTCTTGACTTCAAATGCAATATAGTGTGCAACTTTCAAATGTGCCCCTGAGTACGTACATACGTGTGTGTTTTGCTGCTTGCTCTGATTCCCAGCCTCTGTAACCTAATACACATCTGAATTCTAACAATCCAAACAAATATTTACTTTTCCCCCACACCTATGCCTTCCCACTTCTCCTCTTCTTAGAGGAGACCACTGTCTTTACCTCATAGAGTTGCTGATGAACAAAGAAGGCACCACTCCAGTCTGTCTCTCTGCTACCTCTTATTATTGACTCACGGGTTTGTGAACAAGTCAGATTTCTGCATACATGCTACCCTTGCCCGTGCCAATGTGATGACTTCCTGAGTTTTTTTTTTTTTTTTTTTTTTACTTTGATCTTATGGTCACCTACAGTCATTTGCACTAGTGTAATCTGTTAAGAATGCAAACCCAACCCGATGCTGCCAAGCATTTAACTCTGGTTCATGGAGCCTTTGTAATCAGATCTTTGCCTGCTCTCCTCACCTGTTGTTACATGGACATCTACTCTGACCATCTAGTCTGACCAACCTTTCCTTGTGGCAAGTATACTGAGCTTCAGCCTGCTCTGATGATTGCTTCTCTCTGGAATCATTCACCAGCTTTGCATTCAGGTCTCCATAAGTACCTCTGTAGGCCCCCTTGGCTCCCTGGCTTCTTCTTTGCATTGCACCTAGAAGCACCTGCCTTCTAAGTCTGCTCACTGTCTCCCTCCTGCAAGCTCTCTCCTTGCAGCTCAGCAGAACAGAACAGGGGAATTCTCTCCTCCAGTGGCTCATAGGACTTGGTATATAAACACTAGTGATCTCTCCTGTTCCTCAGGTGCATGGGCCAAGAACATCCCCACTGGGAAGTGACAGACATTGCTCACTATGGCAGTTATTCTCATGGGGACCTCTCCCTTGGCTATTTCATTACCTTGTCATGGCTTCCCACTAAGTTTTCTTCAACCATTAGAATATATTATTTGCATTTGAATCTCCATCCCGAAGTTCATGTCTCAGGAAATCAAATTTAAGACACTTTGTGGTATCTTGACTTGTTCATATCTAGTCATTTTGATTCTCTGAACACTTGCTACTCTGACATTTTCTGTTTTATTTTAGACATCTTTATTTAAAAGCCCCATTAGATTTTTGTGAGCATTTCTTCATTTCAATGAACCAGAATAAATACATGAGCTAAATAAATGATTGATAATTAAATAGGTAATGGTTTAATGTATATGTAAAAAGGCCTAGCTTCAAGAATGTACTTTGTAGGATGAAGTTGTTCAACTACCCATCAGTAGACACTTGATTGCATTTAATGAGTCTTGAACTCAATATGGAACAGCTTTACAAAGAGCACAAAGGTTTAACCATCTATTGGGCCAACATTTATTGAGTAGCTCTTTTGTGTAGTTTAGACAAGTCTGTTTAACCAGAGTGACACATTAAGCAAGTCTTTGAAAGAATGATATTGTCAGGGAATAAACATCAGCAGTTCACAACTTTGGTGCTTAAGCATCAACAATTCCCAATCATAAACCTTTCCTTTCTTCATCATGTAGCTGCCTGTCTTCTCTTTGCTCTAGCCCATCTACTTCCATCATCTTTTCTAGTTTCTGTTTGTGATTTCCTGTAAATTATTAGGACATGAATATATCTTCTACTATAGGAGGAATGCAGCCAGCTAGCCTGATAAAACTGCAGCTGTCCTGTTAGTTAGCTGCCCAAGTAGTGTGCATAGGCACACATGCTAGTTACTTCCTGCTGACCCAACTTGGAGTCTGCTGCTGCACTTGGTGATTGGGATGCAAGGCCATCAGAATGCTGGGGCCAATGAGAAAGAGACAACACAGCTAAAAGAGCCTCTGGCTGCCAATGGGAATTCGAGAGGGGGTATATATATTGTCCCATATCCATATCCACACTAGACGAGTCTGCTGCTTACTTTCTATCTGACTCCCAGTGTCTGTGTCATTGATGCCATGCCTTCTCACCCCTACCCACAAGGGGTGGCCAGATAGGGTGACAAGCTACTTCTTTCCACTGTGTTGTCTGTATTAGTAAATCATGGAGAAATACTTGCTGACTGATGTAATGTGTTGCTACTATATCCAATTTCAGCAGTTTTCCTGACACTTTTTTTCTTATGTGTCACTTTGATTAAATTGGGCCTTTAAAAAAAACACAAAACAGTAGATAGCCTTTTATTGAATATTGTATGTCCCAGTAGCTCTACCATGCTATACAATATTTAATCCAGTGCATTTTAATTAATTAATTAATTAATTATATTTTGCTATTATTAAAGATAGATTTTTTTTCTTTCTTATACAGTAGATCCTGACTATGGTTTCCCCTCCCTGTAGTCCTCCTAGTTCTTCCTTACCTTTCTTTCCACGTGGATTTACCTCCTTTCTGTCTCTCCTTAGAAAACAAGGATATTTTTCAGGGATACCAGTGCAATATATTAAAATAAAAAAAATAAGATGAAACCAAACACATTAAAATCTGATAAAGCAAACAAAGAGGAGAAGAGCCCAAAAAAAGACAGATTAGATGGAGACCCACTTGTTTGCACACTAAGAAATAACATAAAAACACTAAACTGGAAGTCACAATACTTATACAAAGCACCTGTAGGGTAAAAAGAAAGAAGAAAAAAAGAATAATAATATACATACATACATACACACATACATTCATACATACATACACATACATATACACATACATACATATATACATACACATACATACATTTATACATACATATACACATACACACACACACACACACACACACACACAGCAAAGCCCTGTTGTGGCATTATGAGACAAGGAACCTCCAAAGATGCCACTGAGTTCACTCTGTTTTGGCCTGATTCCCTTCTGCTTTGTGACTCTGTGGCCTAAATCCAGGACCTCATGGCTGTAAGCTAAACAGTTTACCACTGAGCTATACCCAATCCTGTTGTATAGTCTTAGTATTAAAATGGTGATAACTTGGAATAAATTCCCTAAGAATGGTTCTTTGTAAATAGATATGTAAGGGTAATGTGGTTGTCTGGAGAAGAGTGTCCCACATAGGCTCAGATATCTGAGCATCTGTTTTCCAATTGGTGGTGCTGTTGGGGGAATTGGTGCAGGTTTGCTAGGGGTAGCCTGTCACTGGGAACTGGCTTTGAGAGTTCATAGCCTTACCCCACTCCCAGTGTTCTCTCTCTGCTATTTGTTTTGGTTGAAAGTGTGCCCTCTCAGCTTCCTGCTCCTGCCTCCATGTCTTCTGCTGCTTGTCATGTCTCCTTGCTATAATGCCTTTGGAACCATAAACTCTTTTTCTTTTTCTTTTTTCTTTTTTTGTTCAGCGAGTCTCTTTAGATCGTGTTGTTTTATCACAGCAACAAAAAAGTAACTGGTACCCTTAGAAAAACTAAATTTAATTAGCACCCTAAGGCAAATTAGAAAAGAAGGAAATGTGCTCAATTATGGCTTAAGGTTTACATGGCCGAAGCGTTTGATCTCAGCAACGCCAGCTTCCTATGTTCCTCTAGCTCCAGAGGTAATGTGCTTTGGCATACAGCTGAATTCTCTAACAGCCACCCCGCCAATGATGGAAAGATGGAGTTTAATTTGATTTGGAACAAACTGAACCGTCTCTGTGTGTTGGAAGACACAAGCGCTGTTGATTCTGAACCAACTTGAGCAACTTAGGAAAACAAAAGTAAATTTTTATTTTTTTGTAGTTAGTACAGAATTTTCTTTTAACATTGAACATTTGAAAGCTTATAAACTACAAATGCTGGGTTAAAGTTGGATTAAATTAATTTCTTAAAGGTTTTGCAAGGTAAGTGTTTTAAAGCTCCAATTTAAAGACTGTGTTTACCAGGCTCTTTCATTACATTAATTTAAAAATAAGTAAAAGAAATAGATCAGACTCAAGATAGAAATGAAAATCACTTTAGGTTTAAATTTGAGCATAATGTATGTTCAAGTGTGATGGCATTTCGGATGATTTTATTGTGATTTTTCAATTATATTCATATCCAATTGACTCTGAATGTAGAGGATTTGCCAGTTTTATTCTGTGTTCATAATTTTCATGCGGTGTATTAAGTACGAGACTTTGTATTGAACATGTATTTCTTTGCCAATGACTCTTGTTGGGGAGTACACTCTCCAGCTGTCTGGATACAAAAGGGAAGCTAAGGAGTGTAGAATTCCTCAACTCTCTCTACCCTTCCTTCAGCTTCAGCTCCCTTAGTGACTCATCCCCAGGGTACTTCATAAACTCAAGTTCGAAGAGAACAATTAGAAGTTAGTGTTGCATGTGGGTGACAGGCATTAACTCCTTTAAAAGTGTCCTTACTTAGGGAAGGACAGACATTATTTTGACAATGTGCTAAGTCAGTGTTTTATGAAATTATGATAAGAATAAAGGTAGTTGTTTTGGTTTTGTTTTTGTTTTTTTGAG
This sequence comes from Peromyscus maniculatus bairdii, assembly GCF_049852395.1. NCBI lineage: Eukaryota > Metazoa > Chordata > Mammalia > Rodentia > Cricetidae > Peromyscus > Peromyscus maniculatus. Next base: position 61,533,144 of record NC_134857.1, read on the forward strand.
ACAGGGTTTCTCTGTGTAGCCAGGCTGGCCTCAAACTCAGAGTGATCCACCTGCCTCCTGAGTGCTGGGATTAAAGCTGTGCATCACCACCTCCCAGCTCTAAAGGTAGTTCTTAAAGGATAAATTAAAGAAATGGTAACTCTATTAATGTCAGTTTAATGATCTAGTTAAAACATCTTAGTTTCATAGCTCTGGAAATTTAGTGCTTAGTTTCATAGCACTAAAATTTATGAATTGTACATTTCAATGGGTGAATTATTATGGATGCATTTGCCTATCAATAAAATAATTAAAACAAAACAAAACAAACAAACAAAACTATTGACCTACTCTACTGGAGATTTTTGTTAAAATTGTCTATTCTGGCTGAAGGATAAAGTGGGATTCTATACTGGGGAATCTTTACTCTACTGGTAGTTGATGCCAAGAAAATATAAAGACCTTATTGACAGACATTTGTGTATTTTAGCACCTACCATCTAGTGAGTTCTGGTAGCTGACTCAATGTTGAAAAAGGCAGAACTCTTGGCCTTGAGCTTTCAACTTCTCAAAGGTGAATGGAGGTAAATGAGATAAAAGGAGTCCAACTACTTTCAGTTTTGAAGATAATTATGAGTTTCTCTGCTTCTATCCTGAAGGTTTGCTTCTATCCCTATGTGTAATACAGGCTTTTCTTCTGACTCCCAGAAACAAAACAAAACAATACAAAACAAAATAAAAACACTTCCGTTTCCAAGTTGTGGACTAGATTTGTTCTTAGGTTCTTAGTGTTTTCTTTGTTTTTTGTCTACATCACAACAAAACTTTCCTTGTCCCTCAAACTGTGACTCTACACTTCCTTCTTTTTAAGTTGGAATCTTAATCAAACCATCTAATTTTGTATTTATTGTTCAGCTACAGCCAGTAATTAGTCATCTTTAAGCCCATTTTGGTTTTCTTTTGTTTACCCTTAAGGCAAGTATTTTATATAAAGTTTCTATTTTATATATAGCACATATGTGCTGGCAAATGTGTAGTTTATGAATAGAATTTGGGGCTACTTTTATGAAAATATGGCACAAAATAATAACATATAAAGTGATTTTAGTTTTTGAGTGACAAAAATATTAGTGTTTTAGTCTGTTGATGTAAATGTTAGTTAATTTTTGCCACCAGCACCCTCCTAGACACACCCACTCGTCATTTCTACCCAGCTCTGGGAATATTTCTTCATCCCAATCCCGTTGCTGTGTAACTATAAGCAGTGCATGGTAACAGATGCAATGAAGTATGGCAGTGTGCTAATCTTAGGTGCACAGCTTGGTGAGGGCTGCATGGTTCCACGTAGCCAGTCATTACTGCCTTCTACAGTGATCTCTTTTGAATTCTGTCACCTCAACTCAATTTTGCTTGTTCCTTAGAGTCGTTTAAACATAAATGCACAACATTAAACTACCATTTGAATGTCCATAAGCTTTGGTTTTCAACTCTTAATTGTTATTTCCAAAAGATCATTTTAAAAGGTATGGATGGATATGTAAATGTGAAATTATTAATGGAAGGGCTAAAAATTATAATGAAATTTCACAGGCTTTTTTTTTGTCATTTCATGTGATTCAGAGATTCTTTTTTTATATATAACTTAAATAGTTAACATGTTAAGTGTTTTCTCTTCCTGTGTTCATTTCTGTATTACATTTGAGAAAAGTTTAAACTCACAAGTTTCATGATCTCATGGAAATATATTTTTGCTAATTTTAATATTTGATTTTGAATTAGATAGATGCCATCATCACAAATTAGAATAGAAGCCACTAATGTTCAAATTTTAAACCAAATTAAAAGTATTTATGTCATTATTCTATGGAACAATCTAGCAAGTGACTGATTTAAGTGATATGACACTAACCACCACCAGTTTTTGTGTGTGCAAGCTGGTGGGTCTTTGTATATCATATTCTTTGAAACACAAAATGAGGGGTAACGCTGAATGTTTTTGATTGCTGTTGTCCTCTTTACCGAAAAGCTGCTCTCCCCTGTAATGTAGCCTGAAACACAGTAATTACGTAAAGTATATCAAATCCCACATGTAAATTAATACACATACTCATATGAATAAATATTTGAATAGAAATGAGGGGTGGGAGACAAATTTCTTCAGTAAAAGACATGCAAATTTGGTGCAGATTCTCCATCATGGAAGAAATAGGGTTGAATTTCTCTTTCTTAAAAATTATGGAAATGAGACATAGACAGCAATCAAACAAAAGAATCTGCCCCATGCTCCCTAGCATAGTGGTTTGGAGCACCACTAGCAATGATAGTTTTTTGGATAGCTTATTCTTTTAATATGACATGATAATAATAGTTTATTCTGTGTCCTGGTAGTCAAGTCTATAGACCACAGTCTGATTGTGAGGAAGCAGCAAACTTTAAACAGAGATACCTTTTACAAAGCCTCTGTCCAGTACTCCCCTGGACTGTTATGCTATCCACAAACAAGGAAGACACAACCATAAACACACAAAAGGAAAAAAAAATCTGAGAAAAACTCCACAAGAGAAACTCAAAGCAACCAACACATTGGCCAGGTGTAAATACAGTATCTTGGAACAGAAGGCCTTTTGGCAAAACTAAGAAAATTTGATTAAGATGCTGGTGTTGGTTAACAATGGTAACACTGGTTCATTAACTAGAGCAGTTGGAACAGCTGAATGTTAACTCCCTAATGAGAGACAAAAGCAGAAACAGGACAGAGGAGTACTTTGGACTACCTTCACAGTTTTTCTAAGAACTCCAATTTCTGTAGACTGAAACCTTAAGATTGTACATAATGACACGTAATTGAGAAAAACAAGACAGTGCCAAGTTTAGCCGCCACCCCTCTTGTCTTTCCCCTCATCTAACCTTCCTCAGAACAATGACGAATAACCAGAACCCTGGGTCTGCAAGAAAAAAATGCTCTCATAGCCTCAGTAGGAATCGAAAGTCTATTTACCTTTAATTATATCCCAGAACTTCAAAGATAAACGTTTGCCCATGCTCAGGAATTTTTAAAAGTACATCATAAATCTTAGAAAAAAAATCCTATCCCCCTAAGCTACTTTCCAAGAATTCTAATTATGACCAAGTGAAAAACCAGGAAGTCAATGGCTATCATTCACCTGCCTGCTCTTAAAATGATAGCTTTACATTCCATTCTATCACATGTTTCACAAGTGGTAGAAAACAATGCTGTAAATCAAATCAAAGTGATTATTCCCAGTTTATGTTAAATAAAAGAGAAAAGCCAGCCCTTTCCCCCATAAGCAGCAACTATTTGAGAATTATAAACAATGAAGTGAAACTGTATTTACTATCTTTAGCAATGGATACAATTTTAAAGATCATGAAATACTTAAAATGTAGGACCTTAAGAAGCATAAACAGGTCATAATTTTAAGTGACATGTCTTGTTGAATATACTGAGCTTATGAAACACTGTTAAAATTTTCACATTTTCAACTTGGTAACTCCAGAAATAGTAACATGAAAACTATATATTATATATACACTACACTTATCCTTGTAGACACACACACACACACACACACACACACACACACACATATACATACACACACATATATATGCAAATGTGTAGCTAGTAAGTGCATATATACTTCTTTGCTTGCCCACACAAATTGTACTTGTTCTGGGTAGCATGAATTATCATTTGTTTTGTGGTGTTTTGCATGATTAACTTGAAAGCAATGAGATCTAAGAACTCTATTTATTCAGAGTGGGGCAGTGCATATGCCTGTTGTTTCAAGTATGTAGTGCAGGCCAAGTGCCCTGTGGGTCACCCAGAATGGCCTCTCTAGTGTAATTAAAGTGAGGCTGAGCTCTTAACTTTCTAAGTGGATTTACTTTAGTGTCTGGCTAAGTAGTATTTCTTGGGGATTGAATCAGTGATTGGATGCACAGTCCAAATGGTTACTGGGGAAGGGAGATTCTGTACAGTTGAGACAGATGATGAGAAAATCTCAGAAGGTAAGAATATCATAGACGAAATAGGAGATTTGCAGTCACAGGTTAGATACAAATCTTGCTTCTAGTCCTTCAGTCTGTGTTACTTAAACTTGATCACTAAGTTGGAGTCACATTTCAGTTCACACAGCTGCACTTTAAGAATAACCACCTTTGAATATGAAAACCAGCACAAAACAATTGCCTGAAATACCTTACCAGGGCATCTGGCATACAGGATTAAAGAGCCATTTTGCAGCTACTCATAGGCTTTTGCTGAAAACTCAACACAATCATGAACAGGGGACATCAAAACAATGTCTGGCCTACACAGTTGGAGCAATGCATTCATTGCTTAACAGGCATCCGCAGATCGCCACACTCTTAGCCATTGAGCAAGTTTGATTAATTCAATAAGCCTGATGGCTCTATTTGTAATTGGCATTTACTTCTAGTTGCAAGCCTACTCTCAGCCATATCCAGTCCTTGTTGTCTTCATCCCTGTTGTGTGGTGGAGACTTTGATTCAGGCTACTGCATCTTTCCCAGGGTAGATTTGCAATGACATGGAAGATTTAAAGTAGCATGAGTTTCCTTGTTCCACTTTCTTTCGGGTTAAGTTTTTTAAAGATAGCCTCCACATAGTTTTCTTTTTAACTCATAATTTTATAAGCAGACATTTATTGAGTACCTGCTATACACCGCCTGTTAGTCAGTATAGCATATATATATATATATATATATATATATATATATATATATATATATGATCTTATAGAACTTACCTTCCAGCAACAGAGACAAAGGTGATGCACACATGCCAAGCAGAAAATTAAACCATGATTCCGGCCTGGAACTCCTGAGCCCTGGTTGGCAGCTATGATTTAGTAGCCAGGGAAGACTTTGTTGAAGAGATGCATTTGAGCTTCATGTGATGGGTTGGTTTTACTAGAGAGTGTATTTCTGTTCACATAGAGTGAATGATGAAGCAACGCAAGATGAAGGAAAGATTTTTGTCTAATGAGGCTCGGAGAACCAATGGATTTGTTGGAGTTCCTCAGAGAAGCATGGCTGAGAGGTTATTCATGGCAGCATGGGTGGCTTGGGCACCTGTATTATTGAAAATCCCATCCCAGGCTGAAAGCACCAAAAAGATATGGTTGGAGTCCTTTGCATGACAGCTGCAGACCAAAGAATCTCCAATCCCTAGCACTTGCAAACTTTTTATATATTCTCCAGGAGGAGTTTGTGAATCATGTGAGGCTCTTAGGAGTTTCATGAGCCTCATGAGCTTGTGAGCTCTACCCCTTACCCTGGCATTTTTCATCCAGGAGGAAACAGCTGCATGACATCTGAGACTTCATAGTCAGCTTCCCTGTCACACACAAGCACTACTATCCCCAAATGCAAGACATTTTCTCAAGGTTTTTAAATTTTCTGTCAAATTTTATATCAACAGTTTCTTAATTGTGCTGTATATGAATTCTTATTTAGATTTTATAAATGAGAAAGTGGTATCATGTGTGATTGATAAATGGTAGGTAGTTGTGGTAAGTGAGTGATGGGTTTCTATAACTCTTCTCATCAGCTATTTAATGTTCACAGTGGTTTAAGGAAGTAGTATTGTTAACCCTTGTCTCAGAGGTGTTAGGAGTTCTGTAAAATTCACTAATTTGCCCAAAGGCACAGTTAATGACTAAGGGAAGGACTTTCAATCCCAATCACTTTCCATTTCATCCAGGTCTTTCATGAGAAATTAGGGCACTGAAAAGCTGAAAATCCAAGGTGGTTGCTAAGGACTTTAGTTCTCTGTACTATTAAATACCTGAAAGTCACCCATTAGCTGCATGTATCTAGTTTTAATTACATATGATTCCAATTTTCTTTTAAATTATTCTGTAGTCTCATTACACCAGTATAATAGCTGTGCCCCTTTTAATTTACAAAGTCAATTCTCACATTTTAATTTTATGTCATTTTTGCTGTTTTAAGTTTATTGAAAACCTGGTTTCGAGTCACTAGCAAGACATGTTTCAGTCAGCCTTCTTAAAGTCTGATGTCATGTCAATGATGTTTCCCTTAGTCCTGCAAGCTGTGTAATAGTTTATCTGTTCTACTTGTTCTTTTTTCTTGTATTTAAAGTGAGTCTGGATTATAGCACAAGTTGTACTGAACTGCTGGTTTAACAAAAATTGATTGTACAGTCTGTTTGCTATTGTTTGGGGTCACATACTTTGTTTTAGTGGGCTTATTTCTCTTTTAACAATTTCCTTGACAGGTGTGCCAGTTTTGCACTGATCAGACTCACAAATCAAACTTCATGCTTTAATTATGGGATTACTTACATCACTTTTATTCTGTGTGTTCATGGATTAATTTCTTTTAAAAAAATTCTGAAGCAGATTTCGCAGAATACCAAGACTTGCTGAACGGCATAGAAGATGCTGCTTATGTTACTTTCAGAACTGTATGTCTGAAGTAGTTAGTGACTGATGCCACACATATATTCATAGCATCAACCATCTGTAGCTATGTAAAAATAAGTTAATGTAGGCAGGATCCAGAGTGTAGTTATTGGTCATGGCTTGCTTAGCTTTGGGGCTTCTGGTAAGAGTGTTTCTACTAGGATCCTTCTTGTAACTCATTGTTATGTTGATTCCACAGCCAGTAGAGCAATCTCATCCCTCTTGCTTCTCTCAGTGTGAGCTTTTTCTGTCCTACTGAAGATATTCTGGTGTCACTGTGAATGCAGCATGTCCAAAAAGAAACATCTTTTATATTAATCTCGGTATCTTATTTGGTCTAACAATCAATGTAAGGTTAGTTATCTTCCATGCCCCCTCCCTTTTTCACATCTCTACAACTTCATGTCATGTCCTCTCTTGAAGCCCTTGCTATCCCTTAGGCTAGGACCCTTAGTCCCTCTTTCCTGCTCTTCAGTAGCACCTTTCAGTATCTTTCCCTTGGGCTGAGATCTTTAGTCCCTCTTTCCTGCCTTTTAGTAGCTCTTCCTTGTATTTACAGACTTCCTATGATCAGTCAGCTGGATCCATCAGTGATCCTGACTATTACATGTGCTTGCTGAGTGCCTTTTATGACTTTCTTCATTTGTAGGAGCATTTTGTGGGATTTCTGAATAGCTCTAATATCTAAGCCTCCTGGGATCCCTGGTCAGAATATGGATTCTGGGTCTGGGAAATAGCTCAGTCAATATTGAGGCTTGCCCACAAGCCTGAAGCCCTGTGGTAGATCCCTCTTCTCCTACATGGTGGAAGGAGAGAACCAGTTCCTACAGGCCTCCACAGATGTGCCAAGGCATGCTCACCACTCCAAGATAAATAAAGCCATTAAGATAGAAAAGAGTGTGGATTCTTGATATTTCTTCAGAGCTGATGGGTTAGAACTCTAGGAGTGACTCTCGGTATTGTTAAACACCCAGATAAGCTAGGTGCTTAGTACAATTGGAAAACTTTCCATTGGTTACAGAAAGCACATCTCTTTGCACTGGAAGGGAAGACTAATTCTGTATTCATCCCCTTCCGTCTGGCTCGCTGAGTCACTCTTGCTCATCCTTTAGGACTATAATATGGCAACATTTCATCTTAAAGTCACACCTGTCACTTCCCAGACTTCACATACTTGCCTGCATGCTTTGTCTATTAAAGCTTTGCTGCAGTGTGGTACTTTTTAGTCTTGATGCTTCTGGACTTTGAGTGTTACATACGACACGGTTTCTGACATGTGGTGGGCCTTTAAAACGTTTAAAGAAATGACCTTGCTCTTTTGATGGTTGAATTTGATCCTGCATTTTTAGCTCTGATAGAAAATGAAGATCAAACTTGGACACAGATAATTCCAGCAAGAATTATAAATTAGATGTTTAGAAGTTAAGATTGGAGATGAGGAGTCAATGAAAACAGAGGTGATGGCCATCCTAGAATAGAGGAGATGGAGGAGTTGGAACTTTTAACATTCATGTTCCTTTGGTCTATGTTTTTCATTTATTAATTTAATAGGCATGAACATATCTATTTAGAGAGATAGCTTATGGCCTTAGGTATAAAAATGAAGTGTTTGGAAGATGTCAGTCAATTGCAATCCCTGAAGTGTTGGGTTAGACTATCATCTAAAGTGAGAAATGGAAAGTTTATGATACGAAGTGCTATAAATGCCGCTATTTAAAGAGAAGCTGAGAACTGAACTTAGGGACACATCAGTCAGACAATAGGTAGTACCAGAAGAGTCATGCTTTTATTGAGAGAGGAGGTAGCATACAATGTCACATGCTGCAGAACAGTAACACAAAATAAAGATCAGAAGTTCTTTTGGATGTTGCAGTTAGAATTTCAGTGAGTAACATTAAAAGATAATTTAATAGGGCAGTGGGAATTGATGTTATTAACTTAGGACATGCATAGCCAATGAAAGTGCATTGATTGCATTCCCTCTGCATTCCAGAAGCTTAGCAGAGAGCAGTAGGGTCTTATGGCAGTGCTGGACCCTACTTCTTTTGTTGGTTTTAAGTATGAAATATTTAGCTCAAACATGCGTACATACCAATGAGATTGAATTCCTGGAAAAACATAGCTTCTTTTAGCATTTAGAAGTAGCATTTCCAGTATCAAAAAGGATGGGAGGGTGGATTATCTTCAGTTTTAAGCAGTGGAACTATACCTTGGGTAAAGGGACAAGTGCCTCTTCCTATGGAATTCGAAGGAGAGCAAGTTAGAACTGCCATTGCAGACATGCTGTGTACAAGTGGAAATGAGAGAGCAAGGAGCCTAGGCCTGTGAGGTCATCCATACCAGCTGGGCTAGCCTAGTCTTAGTTATGGATCTTTGTAGGTTTCAATAGTCTACTTTATTTGTATTTTGCCTTAGTTTTTCCAGATTGCAGTCACAAACTGTAAGAGGTTATAAACAGTAGAAACGTGTTTCTTCCTTTTTGGGAGGCTGTGAAGCTTTTGATTAAAGGTCTGGCAGATTCTGGATTTGGCCAGGCTTCCTTTTACATCTTTTGGATTTGGTAGAAGGGTTAGATACCTTTCCAGATTTGCTTTAATAGGTCTCTTGAAGGGTCTATATCCTAATGCTCTCACACAAAATAGTTTCCACACAGACATTTAAGAGAGGGCGTTGTACAAACTGTGCCATTCATATCTTTATGGAAAATGCAATACTTTATTTCTTTATACAGAAGGTCTTGCTGTACAGACCACTCTAACCTTGAACTATGTTGATCATGCTAGCTTTGAATTCTCAACAGTCCTTCTGCCTCAGCCTTCCAAATGCTGAGATTAGAGTTTGGACCATCAAAGACAGTGTGTTTAGTGTTTGGGTATTTTTGAGAAAGGATCCTCACTTTCTCACTCTATAGGATAGATTTATACTTGCTATGAAGCCTAGACTGGCTTCAAGCTCTGGTGAGTTCTACCTCAACCTACTCCATGTTGGAATTGCAGGTGGGAGACACCATGCATGCATTTCTTTCTTTTCTGCTTATGAATGCACAGCATGCCACACCTTTTTTTCTTAGTTACAAGTCACAGGGAGAGCTTTAGGGGCCAACCTTGTGACACTTCTGAAACAGCCAGAAAAAGCTACTAACAACATTAATTACTCAAGGTCACAGTCACAAAGACAAATCAGATGAATGACTTTTTACATATCTTATACTTTAAACAGTCTCCTCACTGCTTACGGGGACCACTAAAAATGGATATAGCCTATATGTGCAAAAATGCTAATGTACATTCATGCAAAAATTAAATGTTAACTTTGGGAGAATATTCCTGCATTATTAAATTTGGGTTGATGTATATTTTATCATATCTTTATCACATAGGGGAAAAGGCATAGAGTTTCGTGCTGTGGACAATTTGTTTGCCAGTCTACTATGGGCAAAGTCTTCTTTCTGTCTGCCTATGTCTGAGAGAATGAGGAAGGAGGATCAAAGAAGGGGAGTCTAGAGGATGCTGAGTTCTAAAGAGTAATTGCGACTACAGACAGAATGAATCTGAATATCCTTTGATAGATTTATGATGGATCCAGCTTTTTTGTCACTGAAAAAATTATGAGACCACTTCAGTTTAGTTTAAGTCAAAGGCTTTTCTGTTCACCTTATTTGCACCTGAAAATTAATATCAGTGGTTAAAATCCTAAATTAAATTTCTCTTGCTTCCTATTTTGTGTACACTCTCACCCTTTTTAAGATTTATTCATAGCTGGGTAGTGGTGGTGAATGACTTATGCCTTAAATCTTAGCACTAGGGAGGCAGAGGCAGGGGATCTCTGAGTTTAAGGCCAGCATGTTTTATGCGGTGAGTTCAAGGACAGCCAGGTCTACACAGAGAAACCCTGTCTTGAAAAACAAAGAAGAAAATAAAGCCTCAATAGGCCAGCAGATAATTATGGGCCTTCTTTACCAACAATATAAGATTCTCATAAAGAAATCATTTCTGCCCCAAACCATGCCACCTTTTCAGCAAATGGTCAACATACATTCTCTTCTTGGATTAATTTCAAATCTTGAACTTTTTTCACTAGAAAAAAAAAAAAAGTAAAAGCCCACATCCACAACTGCTTAGCAAGCACCAGCTTTGTAGAATAAATGTGTGTCAGGGGCTGAGTGTGGTGGGGGCTGCCTGTCCTTATCCTGGGCTTCTAGTGCCTGAAAGATCGAATGATGTTGCGGCCTGCAGGAATATCATAAGAACTCAGCTGGTTATGGCAAAGTCACTACCTGGAGGAATCAGAGCTTTCCTCCAGAGGAAGCCAAATCCCAAGGAGTTTTTGGTGTTACTTGGCTTGTTATATATCAATTGTATTCTGTTATGAAAATCATGTGTGCCTTCATAGCTTTCCCAATTGACTTTTCCCTGAGAAGGGCTAACAGTGTGGACTGATCATTCTCTGGACATACATATTCAAGGTATTTGGAGAACTGCCTTAGGAAAGGCTTTCTCTGGAATCAGATTCTCTCTTGGTCACTTTCAAGGACTAGCAGTAATAACAGTCCACATGCAATTCTCCTTATTTAAGATAAATTCCATAAGTAGACACCGCCTAGGTCAGGTGGATGTTAAGTAATAGCTTTACACAATTCAGCACGGACCCTCCTTTCTTACAGCCTTACCAACTTTATAGACTGCTAATTCCTTACCTAACCACTTCTAGGAATATTTAGATAACCTTCTGTCTTGACAGCTATGCTCAGCCAGAACTCCAGTTCAAGCCTCCCTGTAATTATCATTAGCAGCATCCGGCCAGGTCCATCCCCAGTTGGATGAAAGTACTTTATCAGAGATATTTCTGTACTCTCTAAGAACAGACTTAAGCATCCAGGCTACCTGTTTGAGAAGGCCTGGCGGATGTGCCAATTAAGCCTTACTTCCTCCTTTCCTAAACCTTACCTCCAGTTCCGGATCTCCCTTTAACTATCACCAGAGGCATCTAGCTATACACAGGTTGCCTAGCGACCGAGCACACTTTCCCCCACCCTGCAGAAAAATGGCAGATAGCTTGAACAGATGGGAGCCACAGGATAAAAAAGAAGACAGTTTTATTTTCTCCCATTGACCTAGCAACTTATAGATTCTTAACACTTTCTAAGATTATAGTTGAGCACATAAGAGCCCTAGATATTACCTGAATTTAGCCTTTAGTTAATTCATTTCCCCATTGGTCACTTCCCTTTGGGGTTGCAAATGATAATTAATGGTTATTGCCTCCCTATGTGATTCTTATCACCCCTCCATTTGACCCTGGAAGCCTGGTTTTGCACTGCTAAGGGAATACTGCTTGTAAGTGTATATATACCAGGACTTCCAGGGCACGAGAGGACAGAGAAGAGAAAAGAGAATGGAAGAACTAGATGGGTAAGAACTTGAGAGGAACAAACTGAGATGGGGAAGAACTAGATTGAAGGGCTAGAAGAGAGGACAAGAGGAACAAGATGGAAGATGAGAAAGAGCCAGATGGGGAAGAACAAGATGAGGAAGAGCCAGATGAGAGAGAAGGAGATGGGAGAGGAGCTGATAGGGGAAAGAACTAGATAGATGAGAACCTAGAAGGGACAGAACTAGATGAAGGAATTAAGATAGAACCTAGAGGGGACAGTAGACAAATATAGAGAAATTAAGCAAGGAAGGAACTAGGCCTGAGAGCAGAATAGAAGCTGTGTAGAGAGAGAACTATCACAGAATAATAATAAAGTGTATGAACTAAGGAGTTTCGTGTACATAGATTCATTTCTTTTCATCAAAGATTAATTATCAGCTGGTTGTAGATTCTTACCGGACCCTGGGAGGGGACTATCGAGGGGCTGGACCCCCATAGTCACCGATAGAATAACATTCTCATTTCATCTCCTTTCAGTTGATAAAGACAGTTACTTGCTGTTCAGAAAGCACAGTGGTGTCCTGCAGTGTTTTCCTCTGTTTTTACCTCTGTTTTATTTGTAAAGCCAGTGTGGAGCTCAGGCCCTTTCGTGTGGACACATCAGGCCAGAGTTACCCCCTTGTTCATTTTCAGCTTTTAATGTACAATTAATGTTTTATGCATGTTTTCTATCATGCAACTTAAATTCTATTTATTTACATTAAACACTTACTAATATACTAAATACAACTTTAAGTTCAAATTCAAATAACAGTTGTCATCATTTTGTTGATGGAAACTGGCATGGGGACAGAGGAATCCACCACAGAGGATATTTTCCTTTACAATCTAGTCTAGACAGCTGTGTACTCAAGAGCAAGGGGTCCCTTGATCCACAGGTGTGGCTTCTGTAAACTGACAACACTGTTAATACTTAGTTTAGGAGAATAAGTGAGGATGTGAGTCAGTGTATGAACGCATCTAGTATGCCTGTAGCTGTGAACGATGTATTTACAGAGACTCATTAAGAGCTGATGGTCCTCATAAACAAACTCCATGGCAATGATTTCTAGATCTAACTCTACAAACTTTATACTTTAGACTGCTAAGAATTGTTGAATTATCCTTTAAAAAAATCTTCAATTACTCCCTGTATGTTTTTAAACAATGTATCTGGTAAATGTACATTAGACTTGATGTGTTTGTTGCTTTTATTAATGTTTAATTAACCAGGATCCCTTAATCCTGGTATCTCTTTCTTTGAGGTTTGTAGTTAAAATATTACAGTCATCTAATCTCACTTGTTTTCTGTGGAAGTTTGGCTACATTAGCTTGTTTTGATTCACTCTAATGAAAATGGATTAATTATTAATGCAGCAGAGCTAACCTTTAATAGGTTTGTGGTGTTTACTGTCTCAGTGAATCATCACTCAGCTCTTTTGTGGCCTTATTAACTTTTGTTTCACTCTTCTTTCCTACTTACTCTAGGTCTTCCTGTGAGTCTAGTCTCATGCTTTGTTCAAAGTCACTTATGTGCCATATACACAGACATATACACATGCAGAAATACATTGTGCACACCTGTGGTGTCTGTGCATGTTCCTGTGTGTGTAAGTGTGTGTGGGTGCACAAGGATGCCAGAGGTGGATGCTGGCTGTCATTCTCACTCCATGCCTACTTTATTTTATTTTTTGAGACAAGAGTTCTCATTCAACTTTGAGCCTGTTGATTTGAGTAGACTGCTTGGCCAGTGAACTTTAGGCACCCCAGCCACCCAGAGCTGAGATTACAGTCTCAAGTTGCTCATTTTAGCTTCTGTGTTGGTGTTGTGTGTCTGGACTCCCATGCTCATGTTCAAATGACAAGCAGTTTGACTGGTCTATCTTCTCAGTTCAGGCCACACATTTGTTAATCTCTTTGAGGAACAGGTAGAATTTATAGTTTTTTGGCAACAGTGCTGGACATATAGGTTCTTTCCTATTGATTGTTATGTATTATTGCATGTAGCTTTATTTCAATTTGAGGGGTAGACAAGGTGGTTTGGGGTAATATTGTTTACTGTCAAGTCTGAGGATTTGAGTTCAGTCCCTGGAACTCACATGGTTGAAGAAGAGAAACAATTCCTGCAAGTTGTTCTTTAAATGTAAAATGGTAAATAAAAAATATAATAATAATAATACCAAGGACAATACCAATGGACATGTCAAAATGGATGGATAAAGACCACAAGGCCCCAACCTTACAGAAAAAAAAACTAAAGGAAACTGAAGAAAACTGAAAGGAGGAGAGGTATTTTAATACCAAATGGTCAGAGCTGAACAAGTACCTTATATAGACTGAGCATGTGCATTGGGAAAGATATATGTATATACATAGATTCATAGACTAACAAATGATGTATAAAAAGAAGCCGTGAATTTGAAGGAGAGGGGGCAGGAGTGTGTGAGGAGGTTTGAAGGGATAAAAGGGAAGGGAGACATGTAATTATACTATAATCTCAGAAATAAAAAGTAAAGTAAATTAGAAGTGTAAGAAAGTATTTAAACTATTTTACATGTTTTGAATTATTCTAATATTTGAGATTATGTAGCGATAGACTATTTTGAGAATTAAGCAAGCAGCACATGCTGCTTTTGCCCGTTCCTATCTTACATCATTACTAGTACAGATCCTATGTAGTACCAAAAGCATGTATGCATGATGTTGTCTATGGCTGCCCTGGGGTGATGTTGTCTATGGCTGCCCTGGGGTGTCTCCTATATCATTTAAGAGGTAGTGCAATCTGTGAGGGAAACAAGAAAAATATGCTGTATTGTCTGAATTCAAAGAACATATGATGTAGAAGGAATCTTAAAAGTTCTTATTAATAAAATCAAACCCGAGGCCAGTTATTGGGGTGAATACTGGAAGGTCAGAGAGACAGAACAAGCCACAGCTATCTCACCTCGCCGGATCCTCAGTTGGTCTTGTCTCCTCAGACTGGAGGCCTCTGAGTCCTCATCCAGAATGGGTCTCAGCTGAACTGCTGCTCCAAAGCCTGAAGCTTAACCAGGCTAAATGCTTAACCAGCCAAATGCTTCTAGTTTCTCGTCCTCACGCCTTATATATCTTTCTGCTTTCTACCACCACTCTCTGGGATTAAAGGCTGGCTTCCTGGGATTAAAGGCGTGAGTCACCATGCCTGGCTGTTTCCAATGTGGCCTTGAACTCACAGAGATCACAGATGGATTTCTGCCTCTGGAATGCTAGGATTAAAGGCGTGTGCTATCACTGCCTAACTAGTGGCTTTTCTGTTCTCTAACCCTAGATAAGTTTATTAAGGTACACAATATTTTGGGGAACACAATACCACCACAATGTACTTTACTCAAGGACACTATAGTAATAAAGAGGAAATGGAAATAGTGTTATGTGATGGAATACTAGTGTGTTTTCAGAATTAGTCGACTGTGTAGGAAGGGGCTGTGATAATCTTGAGGGTAGTTAGTAAAAACTAGACGTTTCATTGATAAATATGATCCTGGATCTAAATATAGAAAGAATTTAAGCCTGAATCAATGTGTCCAAAGTGACTAAGAGTCTGTTGCTTTTAATTTCACTTTTAGCATTATTTTTTTAGAAAAAGGCTAATGATTTATTAACCAGAGTCTTTTTAATTTCCTTTTTGATAGAATTTCAATTATGCCCTTACCTCATGCTATCAATTTCCTATTTGCACATACTGCCTATAAATAAGATTAATTGGCTTTGAATACATTGTTTTGGAAATTAAAATGTTCTTAGGATGTGATTAATTAGTTTCTATGCCTATTGCACCCACCAGTACAGGTAGGATCAGTCTTGCTGACATGGGTCACTCACAACGACACACACACACACAGAGGTAATGATGCAGTGTTGTTTGTGGAGAGATTCATTTGCTTATGCCCAGCGTGTGTATGTGTGTGTGTGTATGTGTGTGTGTGTGTGTGTGTGTGTGTGTGTGTGTGTGTGTGTGTGTGAATAATTAGTCTGTCCAGTTAGGAAGGTAGTGTAATAATACAGGGTATAATGTTCTACGTTATTCAGTTTGGACTATAATTAGATTATTTACTTCTCCAAAGACATCAAAATAGCCCAACAATATGTCAAGATTATGAAAATAAAATAGTTACTCAGAATTATCCAGAGGAGGATACGAATTCAACATGCTTGTTGCTAATTAGTATGCCTTTGCTGAAGTAGGGATGAATTTAGGTATAACTGTCCTGTCAGCTATGGGTTAAGCAATGGATAAGCTAGTTCAACAATGGTTTCTCAGTTCCTGCTACATCTTAAGCACCTTGGCAAAGTCAGTAATAAGAGGTGAATATTACATTATGGTGAACATCAAGGACAATGCCATGTAAATCAAGGCCATTAACTTTCCTGTGAGAGAGAAAATGTGACAGTCTGTATGATTTTCATGGATGACTTTAAAAATAGGATGTGTCTATGTAAATATAGATATAATTGATACTTTTCCATTTAAGATGTCAGAATTTGAGTATATAAAGTATGTGTTTTTATCACTATGGCATTTACTTATTCAGCTCATTACTGATCAGCCAAGCATAGAAACTGACACACTTAAGTCCCCATTATGGCTTCAGTAAAATTAGTAAATTATTGATTTATTTATCTGGTTTGTTTGACACAGGGTTTCTCTGGGTAGCCCTGGCTATCCTGGGTAAACCACTCTGTAGACCAGGCTGGCCTTGAACTCAGAATTTTGCCTGCCTCTGCCTCCCAAGTGCTGGGGTTAAAGGTGTGCACCACCACTTGCAAAATCTATTTTTAATGGTAATGTGCGATCTCATAAGTAAATGTAGCAGGGCCTTTTTATTTGTTGTATGTATGGAGTCTGCCTTGTTTTGAATCTCAGGACTGAAAGTTCAAGTGCATGGTTCTCTCTCGCTGCATGTAATAAACTGAGTAGTCATTTTCGCATGAAAAACAAATTCTGATCGTATCTTAACATTTTCTGTTTGTTAACTAGTTGTTATTCTATTTATAGAGAATAATTAAAAATATAACAGATATGGTGCGATAGCTATTTTTGGCATAGAGTGACAAAATCTGACAGAAAGAAGGGAAGGATGTTTGTTTGGGCTGAGGATCTCAGAGTTGTTTCAGTCTATCATTGCAGCATTCATGGGTGGCCTGGGAGCAAGGCAGATGCTTCTCTAACATGTACCATGAAGTGGAAAAACAAGCTGGGAAGAGGGCAGAGATAGCCTTCCGAGGCCTGATGGAGAATCTGCTTCCACTAGCCAGGTACCACGTGATAAAAGCTTTACGGCCTACAAAATAACATCGTAGCTAGGGGCCAAGCATTCACCAGGTGAGCCACTTTCAGACGATAGCCTACGGCTTCTATTTTTCTAACTATTGGGAGTTAGAGTACCAACTACATGGTTTAGGCCAGTAGGCAAGAAGGTTGTGAGGTGTTAGTTAATGAACCGTTGTGGTGTGGGCAGCAGTTGGTGAGGACTTCATCCGATAAGTGTCAAGTTTTTGTAGTTTTTAAACCAACACATTAACTAAGAGGATTTAGTCCTTTAAAATACCAGCAAGGACATAGTCGTGAGAACCTGCAGGCTGACACAGGAGGAAATAGTCTGAGTGCCAGCTACCTGGTGCTCCACCTGTAGGCAGTAGCTATGGGGCACACATGCCTGAGCAATGGGAAATGATGTAACCAGCTCTTGCTGGGAAATTACAAGATCAGCAGAAATCCTTTGTCTGAATGGCTCAGTTATTGCAGTTTTTCTAAGAACAGTGTCTTTCCTTTTCTACCTTCTTTTGAGACAAAGTTTCTTCGTGTATCCCTGGTTGTCCTGGAACTAGCTCTGTAAACCCAGCTGGCCTCAAACTCAGACATCTGCCTGTCTCTGCCTCCCAAGTGCTGGTACTAAAGGTGTCTGTGTGCCATGATGTCTAGCTATATTTTTACATTTTTATCTGTTTTTAAATTTCTTACATATAGGTAGTCTTTTTACCCCTGAACTATTCCCACCCTAGTTATCCCTGCAGATGTTCATATTATGGGGTTTCTCGGTTTACGCTTTCTATGAATTAGGAGAATGTTTTATCATGTAATTTCATTTCTAGTTGAGAGTTTGGATAAGAGAGATGGTACTGCCAGAAAAAAATTAAAAATTGAAGAATTACAACATCAAAAATATAAACCCTCAGAGCTGTTTCTGGGGGAAGGAACCATTAATTCTTTCTGGGATTCATTGAATTGTTGCTGCCTGTGAGGTTTAATACCTGAACTGAGAAACATGTATCACTCTTGTTAATGATACCTGAACTTGACTGCTATCTAGTAAAGTGATTGGGCATCGTTGTTGTTGTGACATCTGCCACTATCATTTTCTATCACTTACTGATCTTTTTACCTATTTTTTCTTTACCCTATGAGGAAGGTATTATTTACCAAGTTCTACAGATAAAGCTTCCAGGTCAGAGCTCTGTTGTGCACTGAGATAGGTGGTACCACAGCATCTGTGTCTACTCAGGATGGTGTTCAGAGCTCGCTCTAATCCTCTCCAAAACTCCCACTGAGAGATGAGTAAATACAAGACCACTATGTGCATTGTGTCCAAATAAAATCTTTTCTCATTTTTATAGTGTCTTTTGCAATATGAGTTCTGATTTAGGTTTGTTTCCAAGTTTTTCAATCATGAAATTTTTAATATACAGCGGTGTCAGTGGAAGATCTCATTTTTAGTGGAAAATGAACACCCACAGCTAAAACTTTCTCTTTGACATCAATGGCTGGTGACTTACTCAGTTGCCACTATTTCTCAGAACATGCCAAGGGGGGCCTGACTTATATTCGATTGCTGAATCTGCACTCAACTTATTTATCTGACCACCATAAAAATTTGATAAAAGCTTAATCTGAAGTCTCAGTTTATCTGTTGGTACTAGCTGGGTGGGAGCCACTATTCCTAAACACACTCCATTAGACTGGAGACTGGCCTTGGCTTTGGCAGTCCTCACTGAAAAAGGTTTGAATATTAACTGAAGATAACTGATGCTTGTCTTAAAAACTTTGTTCTGATTTTATAATCTTCTGAAATAGTTTGCAAGTAGAGTTTAGTATATATTTTCATCAAATCACCATTTGCCATATATATATATGTGTGTGTGTGTATGTGTGTGTGTGTGTATACTTTACCAGATGAATATACCATGCTTTTGCCATATATATACATATATATACTTTACCAGATGAATATATAGTATATATGTACATATATATATACATACACATATACATTTTACCAAATGTATACATTTGGGCATAGGAGCTGCAATACTAAAAGAATACTTTTTAAGAAATATTGCATTGTACAAGATGCTTTTACAATTTTGTGTTATTGTATAGTTACTAGTGTAGTTCTATAGTGGCATTTTTAGCAACACTTTCATTTAGTTTTCATTTTATTGTGTGCTAAGTTCTTGGTACAAGAGCACGGAATTTTGTTTCTGTGTCTAGGGTTCCCCAGTTTAGTGACAAATAAACCAACCAAAACATTGCACATGTACCTTGGAAGCATGGGAAATAAGTCTGAACCTCCAGTAATCTTGGTGGTGGCAGGCCACAGGAGCTCCTGAAGTCTCCAGAAAGGCTTTTCCTAAGTCTGAGTGATGGAAGGCATGGGTCAGGCAGAAAAGGACATTTGGCAGCAGTGTGTGCCAAATGCTGAAGCAGCGGGTCCTGGGATTGTTGATGGATAGTCACTTGACTCAAGTAGCTGAGGGCTACAGTCAGTGGATAATCATTTATGGATTACCAAGACTCAAGAGTATGAGGAGGAACACAGTGTGCCAAATAGCAGTTGGACCTTTTCCATCCTGGCCATTCTATTCTCTGAATACTGCTTCCAACTCATCCCTCTTCCCATTGCTTCTGTCACCACACTTGACACACACAGGTTCCAGACCAAGGCTCACTCTCATGGTAACCAAAGACTGGGAAAATGCAGTCGGACTGCATGTATGAACCCAGATAACTGGCATTGTGCCTTAATTTAGAAGACCTGCTTAATGATGGATGAATAAAAAAATAATTAAGCAATTAACCAAATAACCAATAAAATGACACAAATTATATTACATTACAGACAATAAATTACCAAGTAATATAATTTATATGTAAATATTTATATATATATTTAAAAATTCACCATTTTTCCTGTCATCCAACACTTGGACCATTCTACATTTTAAAAATACACATATATGTATTGTATGTAACAACAATTAATGAAAAAGCTGTCAAGAATTTGAAAGAGAGCAAGGAAGGGGTATATGGGAGGGCTTGGAAGGAAGAAAGGGAAGGGGAAATGCTGTAATTATATTAATCTCAAAATAATTAGTAAAAATCTGGAAGCACACAACTTTAGTTATAGTCAATCCTACATAAACAAACATGCGAAGTTGCCATTTAGATGTACATTTGCCCTAGAATCTGTTCCTCATGAAAGAAAACTGACTGCTGTTAAAAACTGAGCAAACCTCAAGATCAGAAAATAAAACAGAATGGTGCTTGCCAGGTACAGGTCTGCTTTTAGTCCTGAGATGTCTAAGCTTAGCTGCCCTGAAAGGTTCTGGGGAGGTGAGTTGCATGGAGCTCTACTGGCTTAAGAACTTAAAAAAAAAAAAAAAAAAGCCTGCATTACAGGCTCACATTTGTAAAATATAAACCCTATTTATTCTATTGTTACCTGTACATCTGGACAAATGGTTATTAAGTGCCTGGAGCTTAAAGAACTGACTTGAAACCCAGTTTTAACAGGCAGGCTAAGTACTTTTTGCTTCCATGTATCATGACAATACTATCCTTTCTTTCTGAGTATTTCAGGCATGCTGTAAGAGATGCCTGATACCTTACATAGCTATTTATGTTAGAAAGGGGAAAATGTGCTATATTCAAAGGTGGGATTGATATGCAGATTTGAAGTTTAGGGGTGTTGCCACACCTGTGTGGGAGATGTTGTAGTTGCAATGGGTAATGGGTTAGGTAAAAGGATGAGAGAAAAGTAACAACGGACCATGTTGAGAAATCACAGCCAAGGGGAGGCTGGGCCTCTGTCTGGGCATGAAAATGAGATTTCTGATGAGAATAACTTTGAGTGAAAGATGAGAGGTTTGTAATCCTCCAGGATAGAGTCTGGATGCTTTTCTGAATTCCTTATCACTCAGTAGGAGTGTTTATTCTTTCAAAGTTCTGAGGGAATTTCACAGAGGAATCATTAATATGAGATGAAGTTCAACATTAGACTGCTCCACAGGAGTAACTTAAAGTATCAAGGTAATGAACAGACTTTTTAAAATTGTTTTTTTCTTTTTTTTTTCCCTTTTTTCCCATTCCCTGGGCATGGAGTTCTTGGTTAAGCAATACCTTCTCTAATTGTGCAAAAGTTACATGTGCCTGGTTTTCCTCTACAGCACTTTAAATGCTTAACATATGCACCAACCAGAGGCTAATAAACTAATGGATAAGAAATTTTAAAATGACCAATAATAAATATAAAAATGATATGTGTATAAATCCCAGGGCAAGAGAATAAAACTGAGTGAAAACATGAATTGCAATTAATGCAAATCTGGGAAATGAAAATGCTATAGGAAGAGTGAGAGCAAGTTAACAGTTAAAAAGTGTCATTAAAAAGGTTAGTTTTTAAAATGAGGAAATTCCAAATAAAGACTTCTGGGTGATGCACAACTAGAAAAATGTGGCGGGAGGCTGAAGAGCAGCCAGTGGCTGAGCACTTGCCTACATGTGGAAGTTCCTGGTTGGCCTGAAAGGGCTTCATGAATCTAAATCAAATTGCAAATGTTTAGACAGGATAAACGTGTGCACAAAATTGAGCTATATAACAATGTGTGTGTAGTGGTAATTGATTAATTATAACAAGATAAAGCTTACACTTTGAGATACGAAGTTTCTTTGCCCACATTTTACTCTTTAGCAAGATGCATGTGATATTTCAAGTAAATACGAAATGAAGATAAGAGTGTCCAATGTTAGCACTAGAGCAGAGTTGAGATCTCATTACTTAATCCCTGGCAGCAAGTAAGCTCTAATGTATAGACCCGAGGGGCCACAGGAGCTCTGTCACATCTGACATGAATTTCAATGACTACAGCATTGTGGAATTGTGTGTATAACCCTTTGGACATACTTAGACATTCTGTTGATACTTATTAAGAAAATGTTTTCTAAAAGTGAGTGGTATATAAACATTTGTTTTACTCTGAACTATTTCGAGGCATCATAGAAAACAACAAATTTTCTATTTTTCCTTTATTAGTTTTCTCTCAAACACATGTCTCTTTTTTCTTGATACAGGCATGGGTACTTAAGTTTTTCTTAATTGATGGAGGCTTGGTTTTTGAAAAACGTTAATAATAACGAAATAATGAAAAACGTGTGACTTCAGGCAAGCTATAGAAACATTAATATTTATTCAAATTCATAACATGTTACTCTGTGAACATCAATATTATTGTAGATGGACAATGGCAGAGAGACATGGCAGACCTGTGCTCCATGCATCACTTGTAAAATAAGCAGAATGAGAGGAAATCTCAGGTTTATTAGGTTAATGGGTTTCTAGCTTATAAATATATGAATAATTTATAAATCTATAGCAACTTTTTACATCCACACTAAGGAATGATGCTCATGGGTTGCCATAGTCATCTTCTCCCATCCTGCTGGATGTGTGATCAAATGTGTAAATACACAAATGGTTTGGTTCTCTATCAGTAAGTAACACAGCTCTGTGTTAGGGTACATATTTGTATGCGTGTGCATATACCGACAGAAATACTAACAGAGGATTATAACTTATGATGATTCTAGCTGCAGATAATAAGAAATCCAAAATTAGACTTAAATGTGTGTCTCATAGAATAAGAAGTCTAGAATTCAGATAAAGGGTCAATTTGAGGACGTAGTGATGGCATCGCTGGGCTCATGAAACTTTCCCCTCATCTTTTTCTACCTTGAAGCCTCAGGCTTGTCCCAACCAAGTCCAGACTGGAAAAATCGAACTTTTCTACAACCACATCTTTGTGTCTTTGTAAAGCAACTTCTCTGTTATTGGTGAGGACTGGATCCCATAGCTTCACTCAGAGCAATACTCCCTGAGGAGACCTGGACTAATTATATTTGCCATAGCTATATGTTATTATATAATTGTACTTCACCAATGGACCTGGAGTGGTGTTTAGCATTTCTCAAGATATGATCCTTTGAAGACAAGACATAAAATTGAGATTCTGCTAACTGATATAGAGAATTGAGTTGGTGATAAAATTGTGTCAGAAACATATTAATTTAAAATGTTTTCTATAACCTGCTAGACAATAAAATCTTTCCAAAACTATAGAGTTAAAAAATCTCCACTAGACACACAAGTCTTACTACAGGAAGCAGGGTGTTACAGCAGCTGATTATTTTGTCTCTGTGAACATTCCATGCATTGTGAAGTAGTCTGTGTTTGTTTACAGTTTATTGACAATGGGAGTCTCTAAACTGTGTCTTCATGATACGATTGGATTAGTTATATTGTGCTTGTGCTTGAGGTTTGGACCTGAAGTGTCTCTTTTGCTCCTGGGAATTCCTAAAAAAAAAAAATGCTCATCTTGACACTAGCTTGTATCAGTAAATTTTCTCTCATATTTTAGGAGAGTGGGAAGTTTTGAATTGATTTGGGATAGGAATAGTTCAGCATATTTTACCTTGGGGACAGAACAAAGTCATCTGCCGTACTCTCCTGTCAAGTGAGCGAAGTCTCTTTCTGTCTGTGTCAGACACCTGACACTAAACATTCTACCCACACAGCCATATATATTGCGGTCACAGAAACAAATAATAAACTCTGTATATTGTAGCATACTGTGCTTGTATATGCTTGATTTCATAATCTAGCTCTCTTATGAGACAAGGGTAGCAACAAGAAGGATAAGAATTCTTCACATTTTACAAATGTTACACATTAACTGAATTTAGCCGGGCGGTGGTGGCGCACGCCTTTAATCCCAGCACTTGGGAGGCAGAGGCAGGCGGATCTCTGTGAGTTCAAGGCTAGCCTGGTCTACCAAGTGAGTTCCAGGAAAGGTGCAAAGCTACACAGAGAAACCCTGTCTTGAAAAACCAAAAAAAAAAAAAAAAACCAAAAAAAAAAAAAAAAACCACATTAACCAAATTCAGTAGAGGTTATTGAATATAAAGCAAATGAATCTGATGTTTGTTATGGACTCTAAATAGATTTAAATGCAAAAATAATATGTGAGAGCTTGGGAGCACTCACTAAACCCTGTAAACAATGCATTTGTTGCTGCTTCTATATAGAGTCTGCAATATAGAGTCTGCATCTATATTTCTCTAAGGATGCCAAGGCTGAATTTTAATGAGAACCAAGAACTCAGAGGTTGAAAAATATCACCAAAATTGGCATAAACAGTAAGCACCCAAAAACTTTTGGAGCAACTCACAACTATTGCATTTGTTATATAACTTTATTTATGTATTGGTACTTAGAAGACTGAGTCCAGGCTGGCTTTGACTCAGGATCCTCCTGCCTCAGCCTTCCAAGTACTGGGATTACAGGTGTGTATGGCTGCACCTGGCTATGTAAATTACTCTATAAAATAAAAATAAGAGAACGAAGTCAATGGATAGATAAGAGGTATGCACCAGTGTAGTAACTGAGTTTCTTAATTTGTTCTCTTTATGGAATTAGCAACAGTGGCCTTAGTAGACCAGGTGCCATGTTCACATTGCATCCATAATCAGACAACAGCAAGAGGTCAACACTGGTTCTTATCTCTATTTTTCCTTTATCATAGTTCCAAAATTCTAGCCCATTTACAGAGCTGCTTACATCTAGGTTGGATCATCTTTTTTCATTTCTGGAAACATTTTTGTTGGCATGCCAGTGGCCTGTTTCCATGGTGAATCTAAATCTAGCCAAGTTGCCAATGAAAATTTACTATTACACATGATCTATCATAGAATAGAGTCACATATTTATTAATTTATAATTCACTATGACACTTTTATTGAGCTAGTTTCTTAACATTTATGTAGTGTGGGTGTATTTAGATATTAACAATTTGAATTTTGTAATGTGTTTTAAATTAAGCATTAAACTTTCTCTTTTTCCTTTGAACATAAGAATAAAAATGTTTAGAAGGTACTTAATATCATCAAATAAAACACTTAAATACTGAAATTTCTCCTGCCTTTACCTTCCAAGTGCTGTGATTGCAGTTGCTCACCATCAATCCCAGCTCAATTATGTGTGTTTTGTGTTAGGAGTATGAAGAAGCATGATCCAATTGTTATTTTATTTATTTCGACCCAGATACTTAACTGTTTAAGGTTTTACCTGTTAGAAAGGAAAACATTTGTGAAAGGCAAGCTTTCTTCTAGTGAGCGATATGTAACTTCTGCCAGGCTGGACTTTGGGTATTAAGGTAGAAGCATGCCTTCCAGGCAGAAGGGACAGGATTTATTACCTCCCCTCTGAATTTCTGTGGACTGGCCTTGGAAACCATGAAAGGCCTCCTACACTAGCTCTCCTTCTTATCTTTTTTGACTAGGAAACCACCCTAGGCTGGACCTTAGAAAGTTTCATCATTTTAGCAGCAACAGAGAGAATTCCTGCACAAAGATTGGAAATGCTTACACTAATACAGAGAAGGCACTGCTATCCTCGCCTCTGCCTGTGTTGCCCTTATTCCCCACCTGATCAGCCTTAACTCTCCTTTTTGGAAGATAGGACATTACAGAGTGGAAGAAGTATTCATGAACCAAAGGCAATTACCTGATCTTAAACCTTCTACTAAAAGCAGAGTCCTTAGAAGATTCTGAGTGCTCAATGGAGACAGACAGAATTTTACTTCCTTTTCAAGATTAGCATAGGAACAATTTGCCAGTCAGTTCACACCCCATGGGTGGAAATGCATCCAGCATGGACCAAAAATGCAAAGCAAAAGTGTCAGATAACTGTGAAGTAGTAACAAAATCCCTGAAATACTCCTTTCAGCTGAGATGATATAGCTAGCTGTACTTTCAGTCAGTTCACATAACAATTTAGAAGATAACGTTAGGTACAGTTTACACACACACACACAGACACACACAGACACAGACACACACACAGACACACACAGACACACAGACACACACACACACACACACACACATATATACATATACATATATATATATATATATATATATATATATATATATATATATATATATATATATATATGAAAAATCCATGAGCTCAAAGATGCTATTATCTTTATTGAGAATGTTAGGAGAACACACTGGGAGGGTTGTGGTTCAAGTCTGTGCAATAGTCAGTTGTGTATGGCTGTACTCAAACTAATTTGTTTTCTTCTGCATATTATAAATAGAAAATGTAATCTGTTAAGACAGTAGCTTAACAAAATACCACACAAGCCTTATGCATTTCTCCAATATTGTCAGTTAGCCCCTGTCTGAAGTTTATTATTTAATATTGGGGCCATGGCAGAAGTAAACCTGTTGAATAGAAGATAATTCAGCAGGCTGGGACAAGCAGCCCAAGATTCTGACAATCGTCTTGGGACACTTTCACTCTTGGAATCCCTCTCCAAATACTAATGACTTTGACCCAATTATTTCATTGAACAATTGGATGTTCATCTGTAAATTACAAGTTGGAACTAATGACTTCTGAAGTTCTTTCTATATAGCATCATGTAGTAATAGAAAATATAATCATACTGAAAACTGTGCATTTGAGATGGGTCTAGACAGATATATTGTAAAAAGTGCTTAGACATGAATGATATATCAGCCCCCCACATACTCACTTACTTATTTCTCAAATACTTGTTAAGTAGGATGACGAGGAAAGCCCTGCCAGACACAGGATAGAGTTAAGAATAAAGGAGTAATTTTTATGAAAACAGAATTATCCATTTTTCACGGATACATTTTATATTAAAGAACAGTAATGTTGAAATGAGGCTAGACACTTATAAACTGCTAGTTTTTTGCCGAGGTTGAGATGATCCAGGAGATGGGCTGATTCTTTTGGCATTTGGGATTGTTCTTGATTGTTGATGCAACACACTCATGGATTTGTTAAGATGTGCTTCAGCACTTACACTATTTTGAAAGAGGACACAGTTTCGTATTGTGCTTTGGAATTGTGATGAAATAGTTTTCTTGTTTCAAAAATTAAAAAATGTGCTAAACAATATGGAAAGCTTCTAAGTTCCACAACTTTGATAAAGACACTCATCCCACCCTATTGTATAAAGGGCAACTTATGGTTATAGAGTTCAAGTATCTACTAAGGTCCTCATCAGAAGTTTTACATCACAAGGAAATGATTGCTGCTACCATCCTCTGTTTTAGGAAACATACAGGAGTTATATTAAAGGGAAGTTGTGATGACAAAGACCCTGAGCAATGTATAAAGATGACTTAAGGGGAGTGTGTGTGTGTGTGTGTGTGTGTGTGTGTGTGTGTGTGTGTTCTTGTTCACATGTGTGTCTATATGTACATGCATGTGCATACCTACATAGAGGCCATAGGTCAATGTCTGATGTTTTCTTCAGTCTCTTCACCTACCTATATTTTGAGACAGGTCTATCCGTTTGGATAGATTGGCTGCCCATGAGCCCCAAGAATCCTTGTGTCCTCCTGCCCAGTGTTAGCATAGTTGAGGCAGGCTCTGCCCTCCCCTTGCATCAAGGCTGTGCAAGGTCTCTCCCCATAGGTAATGGGCTCCAAAAAGCCAGCTCATGCACCAGGTTTGGATTCTGATCCTACTGCCAGAGGGCCCTTAATCAGATCAATCTACACAACTGTCTCAATATGCAGAGGGCCTAGTCCATGCCCATAGAGGCTCCAAAGGTGTTGGTATAAATTCATGAGTTCCAACTAGTTTAGTTTGGTTGTCTCTATAGGTTTCCCCATCATGATCTTGATGCCCCTTGCTCATAGACTCTCTCTTCTCTCTCTTCATCTGGACTCCTGGAGCTCAGCCTGGTGCTTGACTGTAGATCTCTGCATCTGCTTCCATCAGTTCCTAGATGAAGACTCTATGATTTATTTGACTTTTAATTATATGCATATATATATGTATCTCTGGGGGGGTTATATGACCATGAGCACAAGTGCCCTCAAAGACCAGTGGTGTTGGATTCTCTGGATCTAAATCTACAGGAAGTAAAAAGTTACTTGATGTGGATGCTGGGAACTGAACACAGATCCTCTGAAAGAGCAACAAGGGCTCTAAACAGCTCTGCTATTGCTCCAGCTCCTAAACAGACTCTTACAGGAAGATACGGGAAATGTCTACATAAACAATTATATAAAGTAGAATATCGACAGTTAGCAAGCCCATCTAGCATATTATATATCACAGAAATATATATATATATACACACACACACACACACACATTTATTATATATAACATACATCACCAGTTGTTAGCAAGCATAACTTCTTATGTATTACATAACAACCTCACTCAGAGCCTGGTGGTATCATAGGTCACTTTAAGAAACCATGTTTCAGAGCCCCAGTGCTGAGCTGAACATCCTGGGAGAATGTTGGCTCTCGTGGCCATTTTTGGAATTGATAGGGGCTTAGTGCTATTGTTAAACTTCCTCATAAACCAAAATCAGTAGTTGATGAGCTACTGACACTGATGAGTAATGAAAACGCTTCCCTGAAGTGTAGAGTTTGTAATAAACAGTATGCATTTTACATGTCTCTAATCTCCTTATGCAGTCAGTATCACATATATGTGCATTTTCCCCTATAATAATTAATTCCCCCCAACAGTAGCCTGGAAGGGAATTTTTTTTTGTCGGTATTGTTGTTTTGTTTTTCCCCACAGCTTTTCTAAAGTGACTAAAGTTAAGTGTTTATTTTGTGCAAGATCAAGTTGAAATGTTGTACCCAGTAGCAGTACCAGGAACACTGAAACAATATAATCCTAAGACATGTTTTGTAGCCTTAAGTTATTTCCAGTCTAGTTAAGAAGGAGGAAAAACCTAAACATATCCGGCAATTATAGAGCGATCAGGCCTACAAGCTAAACTTGCACAATGTGAGTCTGAAAGATGTGCCTTGGGCATCCAGAGGGGATGAGATCATTGTGTGCTGTGTATCCCAGGCTTTGTGCAACACACCAGACTCACTGGTCCTTTGAAGTCTTGAGTCAACAAGGTATCCAGTCGGAGTGCATTGGCAGTGTTTGCTGATGGATGTGTTAGAAACAAGAAATCCTTAGTCAGATTTTTGGATTGGAAGATCTAGTCCTGTTTTTGTTTCCTCCATTGCTGGATAAACCATTCAGATTTAGTGTGTGTGTGTGTGTGTGTGTGTGTGTGTGTGTGTGTGTGTGTGTGTGTGTCTGTTTGTCTGTCTGTCTGCCTGTCTGTTCGCCTATATGTATTCAACTGTGTATAAATGTGAATGTACACATACATTTCATTTTATCAACATATTATGACACATAAAATAAACAAGCATAAAATTTTGGAGCAACTGTGCCTGTCATGATTTACTCAGAGTAGAGAATGTTGTTGTTGTTGTTATTATTATTATTTTGTCTATAGAGGTAAATGAGAACTCCCTTCCATGCGTCCAACATTTAATTAAGAGTGTTCTTTTTATAAACAGGATATTTACAGTATTAATATTCACTTATCGTTTCTCTAAAGTTTTCCATTAAATTCTTGGAAGCTAGCTGGGCGGTGGTGGCACATACCTTTAATCCCAGCACTTGGGAGGCAGAGCCAGGTGGATCTCTGTGAGTTCGAGACCAGCCTGGGCTACCAAGTGAGTTCCAGGAAAGGTGCAAAGCTACCCAGAGAAACCCTTTTCGAAAAACAAAAAACAAAAAAAAAAAGAAAGAAAGAAAAGAAAAGGAAAACAACAACAACAAAAACCCCAAAAATTTCTTGGAAGCCTAAAAATCGTATAGATGTCTTAAAATATGAAAAAGCCCTGTCTTCCCATGGACAAACATGAGGGATATTCTTAAGTTTATTTGTAAGAAAAAAATACTTGTATGGAACCTTTTACCCATGTATGACTCAAAAATGCAGTTTAATCTGAAATACTGTTTTTAAAGCAACCAGTTTAAAGTCCAGCCTGCATTTTGTAAGCAGTTTATTGTCAGACATGCTTTCTTTTTAACATGCCGTGTTCACTGGGTTTGTTTGTGTCTGTGATGCCAGCCCTCAGGGAGCAAAAGCAGGCGTTCACAGCCAGTCTATGAACTTTTCCTATTATTCTCAATATAAATTAACCTTGGTGTAGTTTTTTTTGAGCTTTTCAGCCATTTCACCTCATATTACATTTTTTGTCACATAACAAAAATCTAATCGGACAGAAAAATAATGCGGAATGAAATAATCTGAACACAAAATTATTTTCATAAACATGTCTTAACTAGTTTTCATTTACACAAAGTGTTTTAAGGATACTTCATATTTAATCCATATATAAAAACCAATATAAATGTGTACATACTCAGCAAAATGACTGAAGGTTTTGACACAAAGGAGAGCAGTGACAGAAGGGGACTCTCCAGAGGGCTCACTTGTCTGTCTGTGTGCCTCTTCTGTCACTTTAACTAACTGCAGCTTTTCCTCTCTTCAGTCAAACCCTCAGAACAGCACATGGACACTTTGCTTAGACTCATTGATTTCTTATCATTAAGCCTTTATTTTCGCTGTCTGCAGTATTTGCCAGGACAATATTTTGTTTCTAATGTTTTCCAGGAGTTTCTTACGCAGTTTCCATTGACAATTGGTTCAATCCCTGTTTTCAGTGCTGCTAAAGAAAGACACAGCTCTGCCTCCAATGGCATTTCAGCAAAGTGAACTCCAAAGCATCTACCATTTCTTCTCACTTTGCTTCTTTGCCAGACACAGAACCTAAACATGTTCCTGCATGCAGTGGTTCTGTTTCCCTTTAGGATTTCTCACCATGTGAACTTTAGCATTTGTACCTCTTAGCATTCAATATGTTTATTATTATTATTATTGTTATTATTATTATTTCAATTAACTTAAATTTTTGTATAATTTCTTCAAGTTTTGAACCATTTTACCATACATTACATCGTTTTGGTCATATAACAAAAATCTAATGCATGGTAAATATATAATATTAAAATCAGCTGAAATTATGGAAAACTATGTCAACAGTGGGCTGGACAGTCCCTCAGTTAGTTTTAGGAAGTGGTTTTGTATTAAAAAGAGTTCTTAATCTTCAGGGTATTTTTGTACCAACTGCATGAGACTAGACATTTTATAAGGCACTCAATCTATATTGTATTTATTAAATGATTGAATTAACAATCATGTTGAAGTGAGTTTCCAGTATTTGTTTATAGAGGAGGAAAACAATTTGTTTATAAGGGAGTGGCTATTGAGCAGAGCAGGGATAATTCCTACTTCAAGTCTCTAGAGAAGAACATATTTCACAGTTGCTGTATGCCTCAAAGGAAATAATCCTATAAATACCATGTACTATGTTGGGTGCTCATCTTTTCATTCAAGACACGTCCTTGTAGCTTCATAATACTGAGCAACACTCTCTGTCCTAAAGCACTCTGGAGCTAACTTCTACAGAAATTCCTATGAATGAGATATATGACAAAAGATCGGAGGAGAGGAAAGAGAAAAACCTCATCCCAACTGAATAACAGAAAAAAAAGTCAGATTTATAAAATTCAGTTAGAATGTAGAAGGAAGTAAAGGTAATGATAATTTGGAAAGACGTGGCTAAGAAAGACTGTCATTTTTGTGAAGTTGAGTCTTCTGATCCATTGGTGATCTTGAGTTTCTTTGGTGTTCTTTAAAAGATAAGAGGTTTAAGATTTTGTATAGCTGGTCTGACAAATTCTGACTATATATGAGTAAATCATGTCATTATATAAACACTAATCTATTAATTAAACATATTTTTTGTGCACCCCTATAGTCTTCTAGCTGCTGGAGACTTAGCAATAAACAAAACAGACTGCATCTCTTGCCTTTAAATAATGTGCCTCTGGAGAGAGGATGACAACGTCAGTTCTGTTGAACAAGATAATGTCAGAGATGCCTACATACTCAGGACCATAAAACTTAAAGTGATGTGACAAAGAATCCTATGATAAAAACAATGAACAAAAAGCCCACTGATCCAACTGTTAAAATAAGATATGGGAATATTTAAAAGTTAACAGCAGCTACAGAACTATTAAGGTAGTAGCTGTGGCTTAAGCTAGGATTAATATCTTTAAATTGGTGAGAATATATTGACTGGGATTACTGAGGGATACAGAAGTAGTTAACTTCTACTGTCCCATTGTTAATATTTCCTATCTTGGATCAGTGATCAGTTTATGGATGGTGATCCAGTCTGGCTTGGGCAATTTCCCAGTTGACAGGGATCCAGTACATAGCCTTTACTCATTGGTTATTATGGGCAGTTTTATTTTGGTCCCTTTTATTTCCAGTTATTCAGCTAGTATTAAAAAGCAAAGGATACAGGAAGTCAAAATAAATGGAGACAGACAAGCCATGCTTATTGGTGGGTAAACTTAATAATATAGCTACATGAAAGTGCCCAAATAATTTTATGAAAAAAACATAATTACTATGAGTTTCTTGGGGAACTAGATCAATAAGTATTTGAACTGAGTAGTGGTAGAGTACTTGTTTAATATGTATGAGATTTTGGGTTAAACTAGGAGAATAAAGAAGAATGAAGGGTCAATGTTGGCTGAGCTTTTAATGACACCTGTTAGAAACTAGCAACGTGTTTCATTGAAGTAATATGACAGGAGGCGAAATGGGGAGTCTGAACTGTGCAGTGAATGGTTTTTAGAATGCTGAACAGCATTGCACACAATCCATAATGTACAGAAATAGTTAAAACATTAAGAGGTGAAATCTGAATGTTTTTTTTCTTATTATGAAAGGTATATTTTCTTAAATTAGAAATAAATTCTTTTATATTAAAGTTAAGCCTTTGGGTATAAGGGAATAAAACATTAACAAAATTTGAAGAATAATTTAATTTAGAACTAGTCCCATACTGAAATTATTTACTCAGTCATTTGTTTTAAAGGTATGTTTTTGTCTGTCTGTCCACTTGCCTGTCATTCTGCATGCATGCATGTGTGTGTGTGCATGCACGTGTGAACACATGTCCTCTAATGCACACAATTGGAGGTCAAAAGATATTTATGAGAAATCAATTTTCTCCTTTGTCTACATGGGTTCCTGATGTAAAACTCAGTTCATTAGCCTTGGTGGTAAGATCCCTCAGTGTCTTGCCATCTTGCTGACCTATTTAATCATTTAGCTTAATAAGAACAGACATGAATAGGCCTACTTGTTGAAATAATCTTACCTCTTAAATTGATTATTTTGGAAAGTATGAGATTAGCTCTTTATTTACACATCATTTTAAACTAATAAATGTGTCCAACTGGTATAAAAATACAAAGATCATTTAAGGCAACAAAATTCTTTGTCAGGAGGATGGAACACTTGCCTTTTATTTAGGAAAGGGAGGATAATTCCTGTTGAAGACAACTGCAGAAACAACTGAAATGTAGAACACTGAGCGTGTGCTTAGTGATGTGTCACTTAAACATTATCTCAACCAAGGTCAGTCGAACAGTGTTATAAATGAATAATGAGATGTTTATGGTGGCCTGCTTGGTGAAATGGCAAGTCCAATCCTGGGGATTAGGAAGTGGGAAAGGAGTAGAGCTCATAAATTGTGTATGCATCTCGAGTTGATGTATTGAATCCAAATGGGGAAATGCATTTGTGAATGTGACTTTGTGACTTAGAAGAGAGCCCTGAGCTTCTGATGCAGATTCAAAGGATCTGTGCTTAGGGATAGTGTTTATCTAAGTGTAAGAAGTCCTTGAGGTCAGTAGGGATTTGGGATTATAGAAGGATGACTGAAGATAGCTTGGGGAAGAGCTAGTACCATATTTAGGAGGAAGCCCTTCAAAAGAATACCCACAATAGGAAAAGAAATACAAAGTAGGGCCACACAACACAGGAAAATAAATCCATTCAATGATTAGCCAGTCACTGCTATTTCTTAATTTGCATTTGGTGGTTTATTAATAGAAAACAATAGTGCAAAATAGTCAGTTAGGATGTGTTCATCACTTACCTTTTTATTTATACTAAAAAGATGCCATGCTTCAGATTGGGGAAGAGGTTTTTTTTTGTTTTGTTTTTGTTTTTTTTTAATTCCTTCATGTTGGAATAAAGTCATGGGAGGTGAACTTTCTACTATAATGCTCTTTATTTAGTAAACATACTTTTTTTTAATGACAGACCCATCTAGTTTCTTCTGAAAACTTATTATTGGAGGGTAACTAGTTGCTTGGAATGGAACTTATGGCCTTGCACTCCCTGTACTCTATCAATGAGCTGCATTCTCAGCCTTGATAGTTTTTAAATTTTTTCTATTTTATTTTTATAAATGTTTTGCCTGCATATACGTCTGTGTCCCATATGCATGCATGCCCAGTGCTGATGGAGGCCAAAAGGGGGTGTTGGATCATCTGGAACCGGAGGTATAGCCGGTTGTGATCTGTAATGTGGGAGCTGAGTCTTCTCCAAGAGTAGCAAGAGTTCTGGATTGCTAAGCTATCCTTCCAGTCCCATGGATTATATTTTAAATTGGTAACTGTAAAGGCATCTTAGTTTGCTTGTTTTGTTTTTTAAATTAAAATATTTTTTCATACAATATATTCTGATTATGGTTTACCCTCCCCAATTCCAAATCCATCCAATTCCATGCCTTTTCTTTTCATATCTCATTAGAAAACAAGTAGGCATCTAAAAAATGAGATAATAAAATAATACAAAATTAAAAAATAGAACAAAATAAATGAACTGAAGAAAAAGAGCTAAAGACAAAGCATAAGAAACATGTAAACTCTATGATACACACAGTCTTATACACAGAGATCCTTTAAACACACAAAACCAGAAACTGTACACACACACACAGAAGGCCTGTCTTTAAAACTGCCATGGAATCAGTTTTGTATTGGCCATCTACTGTTGAGCATGGGGCCTGGCCTTAAAAATGGATGGTGTACCCAGTGATTCCCCGTTAAAGAAAACTAATTTTTCATTTGCAAGTACACATTGGACATCATTTTTGGCTTAGGTTGCTTTAAATTATGCACTGAAAATACATTTTCTTTCAAGGCAGTGTATTATACATTTTTCCAAACAGTTGATTAGGAATATGTGAAATTGTATCTATTTTACACAAAAACTTGAGCCACCCATCTATTCCTTCTGTCTTTTCAAGGACTTGAGACTGCGAGTATAGGTCATGTGTAAAAACACTTACCCATCATGTGCTAGGAGAGTGTACCATCCCCAGAGCTACAAAAAACAAATGACTCACATGCTGCTTATGTGTTCCCATATTGAAAAAATAGATTGGTTTTTGCTTTATGGTGACAAGGTTATTTTCAGAGAAATAGAAAATTTGGCCAACAAAAAGTTAAAGGGTAACTTCCAAGGGCAGGGTTAAAACTCTACATTCTTTTGTGTGAAAACGATTTTAGAATACATAATCCGATGTATAATCTTCTGGTTTGAGCATCTAGACCTTTACAAGTTCCAAAACTTTCTTAAACTCATGATATAAAAATTTAAATGTGGCATTTCTTTTCTGTAGACTTAGTTCAAAGTTTGGCATACTGGAGTAATTGGAAGGATGCTTTTGTTATAAGAGCAATTACAAAGGCAAGAAAGATTGTGGGCATTTGTCTCAAAAGCTTCTGAACATCCCTGTGTTCCTTTGTCTAGGTCATCCTCCAGGCAAGCACTTTACTATGACGATGAACCTTCGCTATCCAGCCCTACCACATGTTTTAGATCACTTATTAACCCATCATCTCATACCTCACCTGGCACAGAAATATAAAAAACATCAGCCTACCTAAGATACATTTTGATCTTGGGATTGTGGAGTGACAATCGTTCAAGAACCTTATTGCAGGTTATTATTATTTACTCAATTACCAAGTCTGGCTGATAGCACAAAGACTCCTTTTTTAAATAAATGTGTGCTTTTTGATTTTAGAATGTAATGTTTATTACATCTTGGAAGCTTTATTTGAGATCTTGAAGAACACAGGAGTCTATTTGCAAACATTAATTGAATACAACTGCATTCTGAAGGAATAGAATTTTCAGTCACTGGAAGGGATGCTGGTGCCATTTCATATGTAAGTCATGACCCCTACTTAAGCTGAAATAAAAACATTTCTCTAAAAGCAACTTTTGGATATCAATGAAAGTCCCCAAATCAACTCATATGCCATTCTTTTAATTTGCTAAATTTTCTTTGTAGATGTGTTTGCAGGTGGTGTTGTCTTAGACATCTAACCAGTTCATACACATTTACTGTCTATGTGGTATGAGGAACTGTGATGAGCTTTGGGTGACTGGAAGGTAAACGGAAAGAACAAAAAGTATTTGCAAAATCTAGGGTCTTTTTTAGATTATTATAAAAGTCACACATGTTCTTAAAATGAAATAATCAAATAACTAAATGATCATTTGAAGGATAGAAAGTCACTAATTTTGGCAATTTTACTTTCTCTGTTTTCTCCAACACCTGATTATTTAACACCCTTTAAGTGATCTTTGAAATTTGACACCTTTTAAGGAATACTAAGTTCCAGAATAATCTCTACTTTAAGAGGTTAAATTAGGGTCATTGAATTGAAAAGACTCCAGAAATTAGCAGATCAGTAATGACTGGCAATAATGTTTCCAGATCCCACAACTTTAGTAGAGCCAATCATACAAA
The DNA here is from genome assembly GCF_049852395.1 of Peromyscus maniculatus bairdii. NCBI lineage: Eukaryota > Metazoa > Chordata > Mammalia > Rodentia > Cricetidae > Peromyscus > Peromyscus maniculatus. The sequence goes on from NC_134857.1 coordinate 61,569,944, forward strand.
GAATATTATGGGGTCACTTTGTTGTTGTTTTAACCTATTTGAGTAAAATACTGTAACTATAAGCGATATTACCAAATTTGTAAAAACAAAGAAAAAGTTTTACTCAATGAGCTAAACTGAAGAGGATACAAATAGGAAAACCTACATTCTTTAGGAACCTGAATTTTAGTCATGGAATGATGAAATCAGTGGTCCTCCTTTTCCTACTCAATGCAGGACATCTATCTACCCAACCCACTGTGAAAGAGCATCATTCCTCTTCACTGTCTCAAACAGAATGTAAGTGCCATTGTTACTGTAGACATGATCTGTGATATTTAATATGATGGAAAGGGAGTTGATAGCCTTTATACTAGGGTGATTTGGATTGAAGGTTGATGCTGTCTTTTGCTATTAAGATAACTATATATCTAAGTTTTCTGGAACCATTTTATGGTTTATATCTGTGTATCTGATATTACAGTGTCACTCTCTTTTATTTTGAAAAATATATTGGTATGGGCTCTAGATATGTCTCAGCATGTAAGAGCATAAGGACCCAAGATCAAATGCCCAGAATTCATATAAAGCTGGGTGCTGGTATGAACATGCCTGTTACTGAAATGTTGGGATGGGACTGGAGACCAGAGGATCATTGGTGCACAGTGCTCTCCAGTTTAGCACAGGGTTCAGTATGATATTTTATTTCAAGAAAAGAAGCCACACAGTGATAGAGAGGGATAATCTGACATTCTCTTCTGGCCTCTTCATAGTTGCACTGACAAGTGCACTTACACACATATGTGCATACACCACACACTCACACACACAATTAAAATATAGAAAAATGAATGTGTTGCTTTAAACAAAATCTTCTATGACCACCCATGTTAGGAAAAATAATGCTATTTCCATAGGAAAACTCTTCTTGATATGATTAGTATTTAAGGCCATTGTCCTCTCTGGAAAATACTTTTGCAACTTAAAAATGGTAAGACCTATAAAGCACTGTTAAAAATAGTTTCCTCATTTGGAAAGAGTGATGAGGTAACTCTATAAAAGGGTATACTTCTATTTCAGGCATGCCATTTTTGAATAAATTTGTAATATTTTTTTTATTTGATTAACTGTACAATGCTGTTTTCCCACAACATGGCTTTATTGAAAGCAAGGAACAGATCATGTCCACAAGTAGTACTGGCATTTATGCTGTGCTTGGGACATAGAAGAGGAGTGATGTCTTTTCACAGTGGTTCAGTGGGTGTATATATTGAGCGAGGAAAGGAGGACCAGTGATTTCATCATTCCATAGGTGTTAAATTCAGTTTAAAACAGCCTTAAGTTAACTTCCTTATCATCATCGAGGGGGACCTCACTAGATATTGAAAGTGACAGTATCCATATTGTTTCCATAAGGTGTTGCCAACAAGCACAGACTTTTATGGTTTTCCCTTTAAGCTTGGACTCAAGAATGCAGTCCTCAAACAAAGTCATGTATCTTGTTCCTTGGCTCCTCTTGTTCTTTTAAAGCTAATCCATCTAATCTCTACAAATGATGATATTTTGGCTTTATGAATTTCGCTCTGGATAATTGTGAAAGGATATGTTGATTTGAAACAAAAAAATACAAAACCAGTTTTTAACACAACCAAAGGGGTTTGTAATGCTAAGGCCCCTTTATCAGTAGTAAGAAGAGCCTAGTAGCCTAAAGAAGAGAACGCTTTAAATACTTAGGGGGTACTGAGAATCGTGGCATGCAAGAATCACCACATTGGACTTAAACAAATTCAGTTTCTGGGACAACATGGATTCGGGGAAGAATAAATTCACAGTGTTATTAAAATGTTAACTGAATAATGTATGTTAAACATTTGGCCAGTAACATATTCAGAGTAAATATAGATATTAGTAGAGTGAATGAGAGAGTTTCGAGAGAATTGAAGTGTGTAAGTTATATATTCTACCAAATAATGCTCTTTCTTATATTTTTTCTATGCCAGCCAAGACCCTCTCCCATAAAAATTAGCACTAATATCCACAAATGAAAGTTCATTTGACTGACTTCGACAGTTTTACAAACTTTGTGTTTTTCAATTATTCAATTATTTTTTTTTAACTTCCAAAATCCAAAATTGAAAATTCTGAACCACCTAGATTAGGATTTGAGGTCACCAAGACTCAATTTTACTATCTCCATCTACTGGCAGGGAGGAACTATACCCCAGCATCTGGACTGGCATAGAAAAGAGGAGAAAGAACATTAAAAGGTAAGCTGAATGTACATTTTTATTTCCTCTGAATTTGTACACTTTTCTGTCACACACTGTGTTGTATGTCCCAGTACTGACGGTTGCTATAAGGAGCCATCATAGAATAGAGAAGTTCAGGTGATGTAGTACTCTTGGCTGGTCCTCCTATGTGAGTAGATATAGATATGAAGGCTTTTCTTTCATCATGACAGTCTTTTATGTCTGGGTAACTTTGAGTTTCTATCTGGTCATTCTAATGATTGAGTCCTGTCTTCCGGTCATCACATAAATGCATATAGAATATACTCAATTCTGCAGACTCTCTAACATGGTAAAGAGAACACTATCTGAATTAATTATTTGAAGTGTGAGAATTTAGAGAGAGTAGAAATATGTTTCTTTCTAGGATATACGTTTTTCCCTCTGGTGTTTCTTAGAATTCTTAGAATTTTTTTCTGAGCCTTCACTTATTAGTATTTTCATCTCTAGAAGGAAATGAATCAAGCTTCCTAGTTAATTAACAAGTCAGTCTTAGCAAATACATGTTTGTGTGTGTGTGTGTGTGTGTGTGTGTGTGTGTGTGTGTGAGAGAGAGAGAGAGAGAGAGAGAGAGAGAGAGAGAGAGAGAGAGAGAGAGAGAGAGAGAGAGAGATGGGGGATTTGGTATTTTGGTTTTGTTGGAATTGTATTGGCTTACTATTATCAAGATTGCATCATTGTGATGAAACTGCAGTATATAATTTATACTGCTCTGCTATAAAATATATAAAATGTAGCTGCAATGAAATAGTTTTTGCTTGGTGTGGTTTACAACAGAATCTTCATAAGACCTCCATATGTATTTAAAAATGTTAGGGATAGTTGTCCTTAGGCTTTTCCCATGCACAACTTTCTTTGCAAATCTTTATCTCAACTTAAGATTTGGAGTAACAGCCATTTGTCAAGATAATTGGTACTACTACATTTGCTGCTACTAAATTAAGCATGGTTCAAAGAATTTTCCTATCCATTCTCTTCTCCTTGTCTCTCCTCCCCCAGATTTGCTCACCAGGTTGTTCAAAATCTCCTAGCAGTTTCATTTATTTAGTAAGTAAATTTATAAGGAATAAGAGTGGGTAGTTTTCAACTTTAGAATTAGATTGCAAGGACAAGAATTTGCAAGGAAGTGCTCTGTTCAAACAGATCTGCTCACATCCTGGGAGGTCATGAATGCAGCTGGTCCATTTGTTGGCTGAGGGATTAGCCTAACATAAACAGCAATAATATCACAAAGAGAGATCTCAGGTCTTCCAGCAGAAGATCTAGATCTAACAGCATCCAACTCGACAGAAATAGCCTCCTGAGATTAGACGATACGGAGTTTTCAATAATGATCAAAGGAGGAGTGATAACAAGAGCATCAGAGGAAAACCTCCCTTCACAGATGGACATTCTTGTGGACTTGGGAAAGTCAGATTCAGTTGCTCTTTGAAACAAAATTGCTTCTGTTATAGACTCTAAGCCTTCCTCTCCTCATCTTAGGATGAATGTGTTTTTATCTTTGACTCTATTTTTAAAATTATCTTGCAAAGATACCTGTTGCCAGAGAAACTGACAGTGGATAGATTCAAATTTGTTCTGGAATGAAGGGAAGTCTTCATATTTACACATCTTCACTCTTCTTCCACAGGCCCTGGAGATGGTAAAATAAGCTGTGATTAAATAGCTTGCTGCAACTGGGTACTTTGTTGTTTTTACAATATAGATCACTCAAGAAACATAGCTGAAGCGCCCCACTTTCCATCAACTTATGTAAATTTTATTATTCACTTATGGTCTCTGTTCTCTTAAAATCATCACATTTATATATTCTGTTATCACAGTTGAAGAGCCAGGATAGCTAATATCTCATTTTTACCCTCAAATTATCTCGTTTTCAAATACTGAGAAGAGACCATTGAGTTCATTTCAAATGCCACAATAGTGAGATCTGGACAATGACAAAATTCAATATACATTAATAATTTTCCACCATCATTGTTGGTAGGACCAGAACAACCCTCATCCCCTACTTCTTCAGAGTAACAAATAAGGAGACTCTCTATGCTTAACTTTTCCACACTGTGCACGAATACTTCCCAGGTATAAGCATTCACCAAGTACCTCCACTCTTACATTTTCTTTAGGTTCAAAAGAAAAGTAAATATCTTTAGATTCAAGGGAATTGTAAACTTTTGTAAATGATGGTGTCATAGCACATTTCAGATAAAGTGCTGCTTTTCCTCATCAAATTCCTAAACCATTGCCTAGAAGTCACAGCTACAGCTCCATGGACTTGTTCTTGGGAAATAGGGGATGATATATATATATATATGTGTGTGTATACTGCATTATGCTTCACATAACAGCCTTCTGATTAATGGCATCAAGAAACTTGATAATTGTTTAACGTTTTCCTCATTCTGTTTGAATTAGAGTGTTATGAGCAGCTTTTCTCATTCATTTATATATGGCTATGTAATTTTTAATATTATAAATTTTTAAATAGTATATGATTATCTCCAGTTAATAAAATGCAAGTATCAAATGACTTTCCCCAAATATCAGAATTTTTGTCTTTGATTGATTCATATTTTAGAGCTTAAGTAAAGTAAGTACTATTATACTGTGTTATACATTCCCAGAGTATGTAACATTACTGAACATGCTTTATTTTTTTTAAAATAAGCATTCACATTAAGAAACTGTTCAATCTCAATAATGAGTACTCTCCAGTGTAGGTTCTTGGCTCACATATGTATACATTATGTAGATGAACTTTAGCTAAGATCTCTAATACAAATGATGGGATTTAATCAAGAATTAATATAACATAAATTATGGAATTTAACTGTGCTGAGTGAACCATTAGTATCCTTATCAGGTATAATCTTTGTAAACCGAGGATTGGAGGGTGAACTCTTTAAATGCAGAAATAATGTGTAGCACTCTTTTCTGCAATGTTCTGGGATACACATTTCTTTATAATATCAACATGTGAGAGTAAGTGACACCCTTAGGAAAGAGAGTAGATAACATTTACATAATTCTATAAAACCGTTTGCCTTATGAACGTCATAGTGTAGCAGAAAAGAAAAAAAAAAAGCACCAGAATGTCTGTTATACTCTACATTTGCAGGTCTAAAGTAGCAGACAGTGGGAAACATTGAGTGCATTGTAGAAAGGTTACATTTGCAGTCAGTTTTGGTAGCTGAATATCCTTAGTTGGACTGCCAAGTATGAAACTAAGTTAGCCCTACTAATTACAATGTTAAGAGGACTGGGCTCTGTTTAGTTTCTGATGTCTCAAAGTTGTTAAACAAGTTTTTTGGTAGTTTACTCCTTTTAGGGTGAACAAATGTGTATCAACTACAGTAGATCCAAGAACCTTAATTGGGCATATCTTAAAAAATTATATTAGTTTTTGTTGTACACTTAGTATAGCAATCCCTTCTTTCACTCCCTGTTAGAAGTCATTTGCTCTCCTAACAAGTAAACTATGATAGAGAGCAGGCTCTAGGCTTGTTGATTATCTTTCTGTTGTTCTGCTACAGTATTAAAGACACTGGAAATAGTAGATTTTGGTAAAACAATGGTTAAAATAATGGTAAGACAAAAGCTAAAATCCAGGGTTCCTGTTTCTTGTATTATCTTACTCATTTATTTTTATGTAGAATATTAAGACTCCATAGTGCTTGTGGGGTTCTTCTATATAGACAAAATGGATAGGAAGTGCTTGTTCTGGTGTGAAATTCAAGTCTGCCTTTTCTCTGAATAAACAAATAAGAGGATGGTGACATCATTCTGACTTTTCTAGAAAAACTAGTTTCTGTTCTTGGGCTCAATGAATAGATATGTACAAACATCCATGCTGTATGTCAAAGGATTTTCACTATTCTTAAAATGAAATTTGTTAATTAGCCACATACACAAATTATCAAGATGAAGATAAGGAAGGATGATAATCGGGCAAAATGATAGATAAGTAAATACGTAATCAAAAGATAGGCAAACCAAAGCACAAATAGGACTAGTGCCTACACGAGCTTGTCAAATGAGGATTAGTAATTGATGCTCTGATTCATAAAGAAATATTTTTGAACGTTTTAAAATAACATGTACTTGGAAGGGAGCATGTTGCACATCTCACAGGCCATCTGTGAAGTCTGCCAGCCTGTGGGTGGTGACACACTGCTGATAACGGCCTTGATTCTGCCAGACAGACACAGAATGTGCTAAAGTTCATAGACAAAGCCAGATTTTATTTACCAAACTTTAATTTCTATAGTATTTTTTTTGCTAATATCAGGGTAAAATATTAATGTATTAGACCTGGTATGGTGGCACACTCCTGTAATCCCAGCACTTGGGGTATGTGTGAGCAAAGAGACAGGATGATTTGTCTTTCTTCACGAGTTAAATATTATCAATAAACCATTTAAATGTTATCTTTACCAATAATAGATGTTGAAATATTACAAATTTTATTGATTTTATGATCTTCCTGCTATACTACTCCCTGTCAACCATATAAAATATGTCTTTTAAAGAATCATTGATATGTAATGCATGGAAGATAATAAGGAATTTCTTTTGCTTTAATAATAAACTGTTTTAATGTCTGAATAATTGAGTTTCAAATGTATATATGTAGTCAGTATTTTTATAGTACTTACATTATTAATCTCTACTCTTTCCTTTTTTTCTGCTTTTGACTCACTTTGGTTTTGAATGCTGTTCCCTTAAGAGGATTTGGGCCAGATAATATGGCATTGGCTATAATTACGAATTCTAAAAAAATCTAGGTCTTTCATGTAGTCTTTCCTCTTGTCTATGATATACAAGGATTGTTATATCATATACATTGCAAGCCTTTATGTTGGTAGCTGAGTTATTTAACTACAAACATGTGTTTTATTGGTAGTTTGGGTGTGTTCGTCACTGGCTTTGAGCAAAGCAAATGCTCATTAACCTAGGCACACACTCTGTAAGGTACAGTACATGTGTTTATGCTTACATTCCCAGTCAAGTTATTTTTTGGAGCGATGGCTGTAAAGACCACAGAATTGTAGTGCCGAGTCTTAATTTGGTAGAGTGTAATGCTTGTTCTTGTCTCCACCCTCTTTCTTTCTTTTTTCCTTTTTGATTAGAGGCCTAGTTGTTTGAGATCTACATGAAACATTGACTGACACCTGCAAATCACATAGGTTGGTGGTATGTCTTGTTTACCTCACCTTTTGAAGTGAATTTTGGAAGCTGAAATTTTAACTTAAAATTTACAATTCTTATTACCACAAAGAGGGGCTAGAGTTTTTTTTTCTTCAAACGATGGTTATTGAAATCATGAACTATAAAGGCAAAAAAAATGTAAACAGAGAGCTAAGTATATGTACTTTAGTCATGAACTTTTGATTGTGTATATGAAAATAGAGTTATAATCTTTTAATAGCTAGCAGTTTTGTTCCAGATCAGTGGTCCTCAACCTTTCTAATACTGCAGCCCTTAAATAGAGTTGCAGTGATCACAGCCATAAAATTATTTTTGTTTTTACTTCATAACTGTAATTGTGCTACCATTGTGTATCATAATGTAAATATCCGTGTTTTCTGATCAACTAGGGCGACTGTTGAAAGGTTTGTTTGACTCCAAATGGGTTGTGATCTACAAATTGAGAACCACTATTTCCAAGTTGTATATGACAATGGATGCTAAATTTATCAAGCATATATTGCATATAAGGGATCTGTTTTGAGATATAGTAGGATATATATTGAATATTAATAGATATGTTTAGAAAAACAGTTCATTAAAATATTAGCTGCTATGCAAGTTACTGCTGTGTATATCTTTGTCACGTGTAGGGGGCTATCACAAAAGCTGAAAAATAGAAAGATAGCTTACTTTAAAAATACTTAAATATAACCAGGCAATGGTGGTGCATGCCTTTAGTCCCAGTACTCAGTAGGCAGTGGCAGATGGATCTCTGAGTTCAAGGCCAGCTGGGTCTACAGAGTGAGTTCCAGGATGACCAAGACTATACATAGGGAAACCCTATTTTGAAACCCTGTTGGCATGTAGAAGAATGCAAATAGATTCATATCTATCAATCTGCACAAACCTCAAGTCCAAGTGGATCAAAAACTTCAACATAAATCCAGTTACACTGGACCTCATAGAAGAGAAAGTATGGAAGAACTTTGAATGCATTGGCACAGGAGACAACTTCCTGAATAGAACACCAGTAGCACAGACACTGAGGGCAATAATTAATAAATGGGACCTCATGAAACTGAAAAGTTTCTGTACAGCAAAATATACTTTTAATAGGACAAAATTGCAGCCGATAGAATGGGAAAAGATCTTCACCAATCTGACAGAGGACTGATCTTCAAAATATAGAAAGAACTCAAGAAACTAGATATCAAAAAAAAAAAAAAAAAAAAAAAAACCTAATCCAATTTAAAATGAGTTACTGACCTAAATAGAGAATTCTCAACAGAGGAATCTCAAATGGCAGAGAAACACTCAAAGAAATATTCATCATCCTTATTCATCAGAGAAGTACAAATCAAAATAAATCTGAAATTCCATCTTACACTTGTCAGAATGGCTAAGACCAAAACTATAAATGACAGCCTATGATGGAGAGGATGTGGAGCAGGGGAAATACTCCTCCATTTTTTGATGAAAGCGCAAACTTGTACATCTGCTTTGGAAATCAATATGGTGGTTACTCAAAAAATTGGGAATTGATGTACTTCAAGACCCAGCTATACTACTCTTGGGCATATATCCAAAGGACATGCCATCCTACCATAAGGGCAGATTCAAAGGCAAATGGATGGAACTAGAAAAAATAATTCTGAGTGAGGTAACCTAGACACAGAAAGAAAAACATGCTATGCACATATTCATAATTGGATATTAACTGTAAAGTAAAGGGTTACCATGCTACAATCCAGAGACACACAGAGCCTAGGTAACAAAGAGGACCCAAGGAGGAATGTGTGGATCTCCCTGGGAGGGGAAAATAGAGGAGATCTAATTGGACTTGGGGGCGTGAAGGTGGGGCATGGGAACTTGACAGATCAGGTTGGAGGGGGACAGTGTTGAGAGAGATGACTAGAAAGGGGGGTTTATGGAACTGGGTAGAAGCCTGATACAAGGGAAACTTCCATGAGTCTACAAGGATGGCCCCAGGTTAGACACTAAGCAGCAGAGGATGCATAACCTGGACTAGATATCCCCTATGATCACATTGGGGACTACACTGACTGTTATCTGAAAGCCTTCATCCAGTGACTGGTGGAGGCAGATTCAGAGATTCATGGCCAAACACTGACACCCACTTAGGAAATCCTGTTGAGGAGAGTGGGGGGCATTGTAGGACACAGGGGTGTCAGCAACAATGCAGGAAAACACACAGAAACCATGAGGCTGGCTTATGGGAACTCAGAGCCTGAATCAACCACCTCTGCATATATGTGACATTTGTGTGGCTTGGTCCACATGTGGCACTCCCAGCAATGGGACCAAAGGCTGACCTTAGTCAATTGATTGGCTCTTGGGAACGTATTACTAATGCTGGGTTGCCTTTCCCAGCCTGAATACAGGGGGAGGTCTTATGGCAGCTTCATATGCCATGCTTTGCTGAAGCCCATGGGAGGCCTGCCCCTTTCTGAGTGATTACAGAAGAGGCATGGATAGGGGGGTGTGAAAGGGATGAGAGAGGGATGGAGTGGGAGGAGAGGAGGGAGGGGAGGCTGCGGTTAGGATGTAAAATTAATTAATTAATTAATTAATAAAAACTTAAATAATCTGTGAATATTTCAATAGCTCATGGCCATTTTTAAATAAAATTTATGAGGCTAGATCCCTCTCTGATCCTAAGAAATATACTGGTGTCAAGCTATTTTCATTAGAGAAATAGTGGTTTTATTTACTCATATATTCATGTTTATTTATTTATTTATTTACTTACTTACTTATTCTTGTATGTTTGCTACTGGGGATGGAATCTAGGTCATTGCATATGCTGGGCCAGTGTTCTGCCACAGAGCTAGCCTTGAGCCATGATTATTTTATGTAAGTAAGCATACTCAAAAAGCAGTATCCATCATTAACACCCAGGAAGAGGAAAACTTTCTGAACAAAGGCTTGCTTCCAAGGACTAGTCAAAGTATGGAGAAAAATATGGCATTACATTATTTAATACCATGAAAAATTCACCCTGAGTAGTTTAAGGATGAAACAGTTTGCTCTTTCAACTTAACAGTATTGCCTTGTGTTCATCTCTATCTCTTTAAAAATTCATTATTCCTAAATTTTATTTTATCAACTTGGTTTTAGTAACATAGCTATAAGCAAAACTTTGATTCAATTGCTGTAATTACTATTGAAGATTGGGAACAAAAAGAAATGTTTGCAATCTAAGCTTTTTGTACAATAGAATGTTTGTTAGTTTTCTAACAGTATATAGGAAATTGACACAAATTTAGTAACATAAGAATGTCTGTATATTCATTAATACTTCTTATGTGGCCAGTGCAAACTCTACATAACAGAGTTCCCACTCAGGGTCTCAGGAGACCTAAACTGTCTACTAGATTATAATTGTTTCTGGGGGTAGCTGAAAAGAGATTACTTTCAATGCCTTCATGTTTCTTGAGGTTACAGAATAAGATTCATATTTCCCTGCTACCTAGCATTCCTGGTCCTCTGCTCAAGCTTTAAAACATCTTACATGGTCAAAGCAAGAATCCCTCTCTCACTGAATCTCTCACACTGCACGATTTCTCTCAGATTAAGATGAACCCAACTTCTTCTATGGGCTCTGTATACTTGGGATATGGCCTCCCAAGAAATCTGCCTCTTGATTGATCTGAGTCAGCAGACCCCACACTTGAGCAGAGTTCAACAAGGCCAGGAGGGCTTGATGGACAGACATGTGAGACTCCTTCCTATCACTAAGAAAGTGAGGTTACTAGTGTGAAATCTGTAATTTTAAGAAAGAGCATTGGCTAATCTGCTGGAGGGCCCAGGTTTGATTCCCAACACTAAATGGTGGCTAACAACTGTCTGTTACTACAGTTCCAAGGAATCTGACATCCTCTTTTGGTCCCTTTGGGCACCAGATAAACAGACGTACATACATGCAAAATACCCATACATACAAAATAATAAAATTAAATTAAAAAATGAGAATGACTCGAGAATCAGAAAACTAGGAAATTGACTAAAAAGTTATAGAGAGGGAAAGTGTGAGAAAAGTAAATGTCAGAAAGTCAAAACACAAAAAGAAAAGGAAAGTGCCCTTTCTTTTGAAATGTGACAGTGTAATAGGCTGTACTAACACTGCTGTAGACAGAAGGGACATAACCAAAGGTTGGTATCAAGAACTTACTCTATATTAGTAGGTAACCATACATCTAAGCTCCTAGTCATTGAAAATCAGGCTCCAATGTGATGCCTTAAGATAAGGATGCTTTCAACTCTCTGGAATCCAACTGCCAAGAGGGCCCACTGTGCTGTAGTGTGTCTCTATGTGAGTGGTCCTCTGGACCTGCCATCATAAGTGGCCTGATGCTACTGTGAGGATAGAAGCTGCCAACCCATCTTGTCAAGTATCCTGCCATGCTCCTTTCTTCATATGCCCAGGTACATTTAGCCTTTGTAACATTTTTCATAGCATTATATGAGAAATTGAATAAAGGATGGTTTAAAAGTTTGCTAGTTTTGTTTGTTGTTTTCCTCTGTGAATGAATTTTAATGGCCTGAAGACTATCTTAGTTCTTTATTCTAAGTGGATTAAAGCCTGCTTTTTTATGTAATTACAAACACATCAAAAGAAAAAAAAAGATATCATCAGCCATGTAGTTTGAGAGATATATGAATATCTCATTTTACCGATAGGAAAATACCCAACCAGGGAACCTCAGGTATCATATTTTACAATATATTCTTTTAGAAATTCAAAAACCCTGGTAACCAGCTAAAGCATTGAGAAACGCTGCAAGCTTGGCTATATTTTGTTGTCTTTATTTGGTCACAAAATTCTCTTGTAACAAAAATCAAGGCCATCACTTTGCTCTTATTTTACTTTAGAACAATGGTTCTCACCTTTCCTAATACTGCAACCATTTAATACAGTTCCACAGGTTGTAATGACCTCCAACCATAGAGGTATTTTCACTGCTACTTCACAACTGCACTTTTGCTACTGTTTTGAATTGTAAAGTTAATATCTGATATGCAGGATATCTGATGTGTAACTCCCAAAGGGCTTGCTACCCACAGGCTGAGAAACTATTTTGGAAGGTCATCTATGATGTGGAGTCAGCAATTCCAGCTCCTCTGAAATGCTAAGCTTCTACTGGATAGATATATCTAGGTAGAAATAGTAAGCTCCTATTGGCATCATTTTGGTTTTGTTGGTTTGGTTTCTCAGGCACTGGGAATTAGAGCAGATAGACAGGTCTGCAAGCTTGTAGTGTGGTCTGCTGTTGACAATTCCATCAGATATGGGAGACAATGATGACCTCTTTCTATCGTGTTCCATTTCACTCATGTAGCCTCAAATTCTTTTTCTCCAAGCATTTCATATTTTCTCATAAATAAAATTTATGCAAACTATGAAATAAATATATCCTAACTAGCCAAGCAATCATTATTTAGGAAGCTAATAATTACTTGTATTTTTTCAATGTAATTATATTGTTGGGTTTGATGGCTCAAGTCTATCTTCCAAACACTTGGAAAATGGACACAGGATAATCAGGAGTTTAAAACCAGCTCCATAGTGAGTGTGTGGATAGTGTGGGCTACATGGGATCCTGTTTTTAAAAAAATGTTATAAAATTATAGAATTATATTAAACTCATTTAGAATCCAAAAAGTTTGTGACTTACAGTTCAGTAACTATATTAAAAAGACTGATTTTCCATTTTCCTTCCATAGTAAAAATACATAGCTTTAAAAGAAATGATACATTTTGAAAGGATTGACACTTGTTTTATATTGTAGAAGGCATACTTGACTTCAACACCTGGAATCAAATGTGAATAATAAAAGTAGTCAATTGTCTTGAAGCCTGTGATTTTGGAGACATTTGTTCTAATAGTGTCCCTGTGACTGTCTCTTTGCTTTAGGAGTGCAAGATCCCCAACATGAGAGAGTTGTCACTGTCTCTGCTAATGGGACCATCCACAGCCCGAAGTTTCCACATACTTACCCAAGAAATACGGTGCTGGTGTGGAGATTAGTTGCAGCTGATGAAAACATGCGGATCCAGCTGACGTTTGATGAGAGATTTGGGCTGGAAGACCCTGAAGAGGATATTTGCAAGTGAGTGACACATTTGCAGTTCCAGCAGCATGGAGCTCTGTGTTTTTCAAGCTGCTTCCATGATATGGTTTTAAATGGAACCTTGGGTTTGTTTTTGATGAACTTAAATTTACCAACACTTCAAATTCAATTTCCACTAAGGCCTTCTTTTAAAAGAATCAGAATCCTCATGCATGCACAAACTCAGTGATTGCTTTCTGTCTTTCTCTCTGCCTTGATATAATTTGTGAAAACCATATCTGAGTGCAACTGCTTATAAGAGAAAATAGATAGTAAAAGCTACTTAAAGGATTGTACTTATATCAGACAATCTGGATGACCACTAGCATTAATTTTATATTTGAGCTTCCTGAAAGTCAAGTCACTGAGATGAGGATATTTGAAGAGAGTTGGGATAATGGCTCAGGGGGTAAACTTGCCGTTGCTGGCATGAATGCCTGATTTCACACCTCTAGCACCCATGTAGCTGGTGTAAGATCTCAGGCTGGGGTGGACAGAGACAGAACTGTGCAACTCTTTGGCCAGTCAACGTATCTGAAGCTGTGAACTGCAGGTCCAACCAAAGATATCCTGTCTCAAAATATTAAGGTAGCGAAGCAGCTGAGTAAGTCACCCTGTATTGGGTTTTGGCCTCCACAGACATACACACACATATACACCCACAAGTCACTTACACATGAATATCACACACACTCACTCACACACACACACACTCACACACACACACACACACACACTTACACACTCATACGTGTATGTGCACAAGCAAAAGCTGTATCTAAAGATGTACATTATTTATATGAAACACTGATACCTAACTACATGCATGAGGATCTAAGAAGCCTATGTCTCATCAGAAGGAAGGCATACAGTTTGAAGAGCAGAATTTGACATTCAGGATAAAAAATGAAAGGTAGGAATGCACCATGGTTCTCAGCAGCATTCAAGATCTGGCCAGGTGGGATAGTTCATCCACTTAGAAGTACTACCTTAAATCAGACCAATGTTCCTCCTTCAATCCCATGTGGCTATGACTGTCAAGGCTGGGTGGTCTTAAGAATTTCCATTTCAGTGCCATTTGTGTATCATAAAAATATTTTTTTTTTTTTTTTTTTTTTTTTGGTTTTTTGAGACAGTGTTTCTCTGTGTAGCTTTGCGCCTTTCCTGGAGCTCACTTGGTAGCCCAGGCTGGCCTCGAACTCACAGAGATCCGCCTGGCTCTGCCTCCCGAGTGCTGGGATTAAAGGCGTGCGCCACCACCGCCCGGCTCATAAAAATATTTTACTTGATGGTCTTTGCTGGATTCCTTGTGTCTTCTTTGCTATGCAAGTTAAAAGAGAAATATCTTTTTTCTGAGTTTAAATTTCTTTCTTTTTTAAATTATTTTATAATTAATTTAATTTTACATATCAGCCATGGATTCCCCTTTCCTCCCAGCACCCATGGAACTGAATCAGGCCCTCTGGATAAGTGAGACAGTCGATTAGCTTGAACTGTTTGGGAGGCCCCCAGGCAGTGGGACTGGGAATGTCTTTAGTGGAAAAGAGAAAATTCTTTTTGTCATTTATTATAGATAAATATTTCAGTGTATGTCAAGTAAACTTCATATTTTGTAGTCAGCTTTTAGCTTTACCATCATTTCCCAGACTTTCTTCTGTCTATGATTCAGATTTGCACTGTTTTTCCTTCTATATGTAATATAAACCATCAGAAATAGGAGCTCTCCTGAGATGACTGGGATTCAATCCCACATTCCATAGGGTATCATGCAGGTGACCTGGATGTAGCAGCATTGAATCAGTGACCTAAGGGGCTGGCTGTGTTTGTCAATGTCAACTGCTGCTGCTTTTCATGAAAAAAAAAAAAAAAAGAAAATAGATCATGCTTTAGGCAAGTATGATCCATGAATCAACAGTAGCCTTGTTTACCTGGGTACAGGAGAATCCCTGGGCTCCATGGAAGGCAACATTGTGGTAATTGTGTGTTGATATAGCTTCAGCCAATACAATATGCCACCAGTGGGGTAGGATTTGGGAGGGTCATGCAGAAATAGGGCAGATAAATATTATAAGCACATATGCATGCATGTACTGCCTTGTATAAACAGGAGATGTTTTTTCTCAGTTTCTCTTGCTTTTTAACTGTCTTTCTGTCTCTGCCCCTTTCTGTCTGTCTACCTGAATAGGTGGGCTGATATGGAGAAGGATGATTGTATTAAGAGGCTTATGGTCCTCCACTCTACACAGTCATATTTAATATATTATTTACTGACCCTCTTCTTCCATGGCTTTTGATGTTAGAGAGATGTAATGTGCCAAGGAGAAGATTTTAGTAGGAAACTTTTTTTTATAACATTTCTTTTTGTTTGTTCCTTTTTATGGTATAAAGAATATCTTCACTGCACATAAGGTTCAGTAAGAAAGATCATAAGATATGGCATTAGAGGATTTATTAATTGCCAATCGGACTGACAGTAATGGTTCACCACATTTGGCTTTTTTAGGTAGGAACACTGGAACAAACGAGGGGGGACTGATTGTGAAGGGTACTTAGTGGATTATGGAAATGATGAATTTCCTAAATTAAATGGAGATTTTTTAATATTTAGAATTTAAGATTATCAAATATTTACAGCCTTTCTCTAAAAGTAAAACATTCCCTCTAGACATTTGCTTGTCTTCCTCCTGTTTATAGTAGAATTAATGTGGCCTTATTATTTACTCATTTATTTATTCCCACATTCAACAAATATTTATTGAGCACTGTGTTGGGTAATATGATGACCGCAGTGTGCAGGAGATGTCTGTGCCCTCACATAGTCCATAGTTAGGGTAAAGGTTAGTAAACAGACAAGATAAAATGCTACCCACCCAGTGCACAGACAGAACAGTTGTTACTTTAATGGATTGGGTTTACACTGCTTTGCTGTCCATTTTATAAATCATACCATAATTGGGTATTTGGGCTAACAAATAAATAAATATCAGTTCTACATAGGATGGGTAGACTAAACTTTCCACACAGACCTCACATCTCAAACATCAATTTTTTTGTGTATTTCCCTGACTTCTGTGTTTGAGAATGCCATAGATTTCTTATACCAGTTTAATAAAACCTTTGCAAGTTGTGCAACATAAAATTTTTGAGGAAATGTCACTTTATGCAAACAATAAAACATGCCTTAGTTGGTGGCCATACAGCTTAAATAAAGACAGTGTTGTTTATGTGGCTGATACTAACCATGGAGTCCTTTGAGTGCATCACAAGGACTTCCCAAGCAAAATGGTTTTTGGGGATCCTTAAAAGGACTGAGGGAAAGAGGGCCATACTATTAATAGATCATATTTGGTTTAAACAATTCCATATTTGATACTGGAGAAAGCCAAAGCCACTCATGTATCTTTTTTAGATACCCTATGTCCAGCCTCTCCCTACCTGAGCCCAAGATTCAGAATCAGCATGTACTGTAACTCATTACTTCAATTTTATGTTGATGCGCACACAAGACAGATGGAGCAAACAAAGCAGTACTTCTGGAGGGAGGCTTTGGACACCTTCTAGAAGACAGAGATGGTTGTGTTCCTGGGCCCTAGATGTCATGGAAACTCTGTGGCTAGCTTGTCTTCACAGGGGCAGCCAGAGTGGCTGGCAGCATCATTGACCTCTCCAGACCTTGCTTTAGGAGGCACCCTGAGAGCTGAGGTATGAAGATGCTCATTGTTGTCTCTGTCCATTTAGGCTAATGTAACACAATGCCATAGGCAGGTAGCTTATAAGCTATAGAAATTTATTTCTCATTTCTGAATGAAAGTCCAAGTTTGAGGTGCCAAGAGATCTCTGTGGGGGGTTGGGTGATGGCAGCCTGGCCACAGATGTTGTCTTCTTGCTCTCTCTCCACATGGCACAAGGAATGAGGTATTTATTTTATTTTTTGTGAGGATAACAATGACGCTCATAATCTCATCACCACCCAAGGTTCTCTGTCTTAACACACCATCACAGCCTAGGAGTTATAGATTAGTAGAGGAATTTTGAGAAGTTACACGCATTCACATCACTCATGTTCCCAAAACAAACCACTGAAGCTGTGAAGAAGGAGAGGAGGCAACAGTGGCACCTGGACATTGCTATGGTGTGACTAAAAATAGACTCACATGCACTAAAATTTAGGAGGACAGGTTCTAGGGAGAACAGCTCCAAAATACTGTGTGTATGAGGCGTGCCCCATCAAAGTTACTCAAAATCAACCAATGGCTGCATGATTTAGAAGTGAAGGCTCAGTTTGCCAGAACTGGGAAATGTAGGCACTGTGAGAACAAGGGGTTTGGCTGGAGTGAGAAATGCCTTGGAGGTGGTGAGTGGAGAATCTGCAGTGATGGCTGGGGTCTCGAGGTGAAGAGCGTTGAACTCTGAGCTGGTTATGAGCATCTTTTCTCATGCTGTATGAAGACAAGGCTGTTGTTGCTAAAGAATCCTGCTCTGATCCATAGGAAGACAGTTCTGGGAATGTATACATCTGAAGAGAGACTGCAGGTGGTCAGAGTTCTTGGAGGATTTTCAGTTTTGACTTCCCTAGCTCCAAACTTACAGGACTGTAACTCTTCAGTCTTGCACTTCAGCAGATACTTTTTCAATTGCTCCAAAAATAAAGAACTACTGCTTTATACTTTTTCCCACTGATGCACTAGGAGCTAGGGTACTCATGCATTTGGGTGCAATGAGAATTTACAGGACTTCAGTGTTTTCTATTTAAAATCTGTTATCTGTTGCTTCAAGACAAAATAGCTAATTGTATATTGTCAACACTGCTAGAATTTTCACTAGAGCAAATCCCTTGAGATCGTGCCGTTCTGTGGTCTTCAGGAGAGGTATTCCTTCTCTCTCTGCCTTCTACAGGGTGGAAACATCAAGAAAACACTGGAGCAGGCCCAGAGCCCTTGCTGCCTAGGTGTTTGGGAACAATCTTACATGCCTCTGGAGCTGTGCAGTACTAAAATTCATTTCCCTCGTTAGTCAGTGGCCTGACCGGAAAGATAGTGAGGCAATTCGAGGAGTATTATTGGGATTATTTTTCAGACAGCCGCAAAAGCTTTCTAGGGAAGACAACCAGTTTGGATCATGTCACTGAAGGTTTCGGTGGTGACTTTATCCAGCGGCTGAACTAATAGGATGGGTGCCTGCTACTCTCTTTTGCCTCTGTCTCCCTCTCTAGATCACTTGCTTCTCTAGATCCCTGTTCTTTTCAGATGCCAATTAAGCTATGGGGAAAGGAGCTATTTTTGTAATTGCTGTCGGAGGGGTTTTGGTGTGGAAGGGTGTGAATGGAGTACTGGGGCCTAAATAAATTTAAAAAAGGACTTGCAGTAGCTGGAACTGGAAACTGTGCTACTATGATTGGCAATCTTCCAGTTCATGCCCATTCCCCAAGTCAAGGTGATGCACTGTGATTTGGGTTCCTGAAAGCAAACCTGTCTCTGTACTCAGAGAGGAAGAGGTGGTACAAAAATAGTAGTGCCTCTTCTTGGTGCTAAGGGCAGTCAAGACTGTCATGCAGCTTTCAAATTCCCAGTTACTGTTTTCCCACCTGTACTTTTGGCCACAGAATAAAGCTCCTTTTGGAGGGCAATTGCCATTTCCAGCAACTCTTTTGAGTATAGTTAGCTCAGTGGCATAATTTATAGCTTTGTTTTCCTTTGACCTCTGTAGAATGTACTTTCATAGTTTAAAAAAATCAGCAAAACAAAACAAAAAACATTCCTCAGAGGACTTAAAATGATGGGTGGGGATTCGAATAAGGCTAGATCAAAGGACTATGCTGTTAGCTAATGAAATGTTTTGGTTTTATGTTTTGAAAAGTTCAAAATCAACATTCCAAGTAGAAAAAAATAAGTGTTTGTAATGCCCCACACTCCTGTCTGTCTACCCTAGTATTTGTCTCTCCGTAGGCTCTGCTATTTTCCCTACACCTTCTTCTTATATCCCAGCATTTCCTTCTGCTAGTCTTCCCTTGCCCACCTTCCTGGTGATTGTGTTACCCAGAGGCTGCTTTCCTTCACTGACCCAGGCAGAGCCTGATGGTTCGTAGGCTATGAGGTTCTGGGCTGCTGGAAGCTTTCTTTGTGACATGCCCTTACTTTACATTGTCTTACTGGTGGTCATGATGAAGCCACTTACTTAGGCTATCTAAGTGGCATATTGGCTTGTATATAGACAACAACAACATAGGACTGAAGAAATGTAAGTTCATTGTTTGACTGATTAATTAACTATCCACCCGGATTGTCTAATCAGAAAGAAAGCACTAGCCATGGAAGCCAGGATCATGGCTGGCTAAGAAAGGACTTTGGAATGAGTAAACTTGAAATGGTACACTCTGTGTTAGCCTTTCCATCTCAGCTTCTCTTTCCATGGTGTGTGTAATGTAATTATGTCTCTGATATTAAAGCATTCATTTCATTTTGCCATATGATCTTTCAAATAACATATTTTTTTAACAAATGCTTTTTTGGTGTGTGTGTGTGGTAGGGGTGGCACACTTGCCCAGCACATGTAGAAATCAGAGAGCAACTTTCCAGAGTTGGTTCTCTCCTTCCACCGTGCTGTTCCCAGGGATGGGACTAGGGTGATTAGGACTTCATCAGCTGAGAAACCTTGAGGCTCACATCTAACACATTCTTGACCTAAACTGGCATTTTAATTACCTGCCTTCTGGAAACTAGATTCCATTGAAGTCCCACCTGTCTAAAAGGAAAAGGCTCCCTATTAATAAAGTTAGTCTTTTGGTAGCCTGCTTCCTCAGTTGTTTATAATGCAGACAGATGCTGGTTAAAATATACTTCTCATTATTAGATGGATTTATTTCTAAGTCATTTGATTTTCTCCTTTGAAAAATGACAGAATGGAAAAGAAAGTTAACTTGTGCAAAAGGATCGGTGTTTGTGTGCAACTGATCAGGGTTAAATGAACAGAGGGACACAGCACTGACACTAAGGGCCTCTTCACTGCATTGGGTTGGTTGTGAGAGAAGTTGATGGAAGTGACTCACCCAAGATGCATCTTCATGCCACCATTTTCACAGAAGGCGGGGTGTTCATTCTCATTAGGGGTAGCAGGAAGCACCTGTACACTGCTGTCTATGTTGCAGACAGAACTCTCTGTGAACTCAGTTTTTAAAAATAAAAGCAAAATAGACAATATAGGGGTGCCCTTCTCTGTAATGTAGATATTGAGATTTACCCAAAATAGAATACCTCCTTTAATTTTCAGTTGTAGTAAGTATGCTCCTTCTTAGATTAGTGTTGTTGCTCTATGGTAGAGTGCTTGAGCATCTATGCCTAGTCCTCAGTACTACAAGTGTGTGTGTGTGTGTGTGTGTGTGTGTGTGTGTGTGTGTGTGTGTATGTTTGTGTGTGTGTGTGTGTGTGTGTGTGTGTGTGAGGGGGAGAGAGAGAGAGAGATAGATAGAGATAGAGATAGAGATAGAGATAGAGATAGAGATAGAGAGAGAGAGAGAGAGAGAGAGAGAGAGAATGTAGGAGTGTGTATTTGAGTGCACGTGGTGTGGTGTTCGTGTGTTTGCATGGGCATGCACACGTGTGCATGTGTGAGTGAGCATACATCAGCTCTGGGGCTAATCATTAGTTTTTGTCAGGAGCACACTTAAGTCGTTAGTACACAGAGATTTGTGTTCCTGCCAGGGTTACAGTTACTACAATCTAACATACCAGTGAGTCAGAAGTAGCTGCTAGCACTCCTGACAATTAGTAACAAAACAGCAGAAAACCTGGAAAGATTTCAACATGGCTGAAGAGTTGTGTCCACCTCTCTTCCCCTAAACAGAAGCACCAAAACAACAAATTTATAACTGTATTTTGAAGTGAATGCTGTGGAAGGGCTATGGATATCAACCACAGAAAGAAGTTCCATAAGGCTGGGAAGCCAGGGGTGGCAGCAAAGAAAATCACAGTGTCCAGTGGCCACAGCCTTGGGTCCAGTGGGGCAGGAAAGAAGGAAGGAAGGGAGGGAGGGAGGGAGGGAGAAGGGAGGGAGGGAGGGAGGGAGGGAGGGAGGAAGAAGACAGGCAGACACATAGAGAGACAGAGACAGAGAGAGACAGAGACATAGTGACAGAGAAAGAGAGATAGAGAGACCGAGAAAGAATATGAATGAGGGACATAAGATTCTATGGGGAGTAGCTGGAAAAAGACAAGGGTTACTAGGAGTAGGGGCATGGTAGAGGATAGTTGGGGAAATGCATCATAGTATATTGGATAAAAACATGATTTTGTCAATTTTTAATAAATTAAAAATGACAGTGACCTGCATCGTTAGGAAAGCCTCCAGAGGGTTCAATGACTGGACAACAATTTACAGGAGTGTTGATCCACACCCGGGGCATAGGCACTCATATTTGAGGAGATAGAAGTACCACTGCTCCTGAGTTTCACATTCCACACTGTTGATGTGTTTCACATTGCAATAATGCCCCTCATAAAATTACAGCCCCCATGTGTCTATTGAAAAATAAATGTTGAAAATGAAGAAAAGATTTCTATAGTTATATAGACACAGAATTAAAGACAGCATTCATTATTAGATCAAAACTTTGTGAGTACAAATGTTATAGGAAAAGCCTCATTTAAATGTAACATTTCATTAATTCACTTCAAAGGGGAATCTTTGTGCAGTGTGCTGAAGTAAAGATATATGGTGGTTATGGCTTGCTTAAGATTTATTGAACCTGAGTGGTGGTCATGGTACATGCTTGTATAAGCCATGCCTTGCCTTTTTCACAGACGTTTACCCAAAGGTGGGCAGTGTAGGAGGCCAGATGGCCAGATGTCCTTTTTCTCCTAGACAGAGCTCTCTGTGAACTTAATTTTAGAGTGTAAACATAAAAGACAACATAGGGGTGCCCTTCTCTGTATGTAGATAGTAAAATTTGCTCCAAATAGAATAACTCCTTACATTTTCAGTTACGTAAGTATGTACCTTCTCAGGTTAATGTTGTTGCTCCATGGTAGAGTGCTTGAGCATTTATGATTAGTCCTCAGTACTGCAAACAAAAGAGAGAGAAAGCATGTGGGATTTGTATTTGAATGCATGTGCCAGTGTGTGTGTGTGTGTGTGTGTGTGTGTGTGTATGTGTGTGTGTTTGTATGTGAGGATATATCTGTATGTGTGTGTGAGAGAGAGACAGACAGACAGAGACACAGAGACAGAGAGACAGAGAGAGAGAGAGAGGATGTATATGTGTGTGTTTGCATGGGCATGAAATCTAGAACCCATCATTGGTTTTTGTTGGGAGCACACTTAAGTCATTAGTATACCGAGGTTTGTATTCCTGCCAGGGTTACAGTTACTACAATCTAATATAACACCCAAGAAAAGGTGATTGTTTTGTCAGAATCAAGGTCAAATCCCAATCCCAAATGTAGTTTTTAGCACCCACACAAGGGAACAACTGGTTTGGAAATTGCAAAGGTTAGTTCCATTCAGCATATTGATTTCCTTGACTTTTGGTTAGGATGAATTGGAAACCTGCTTGCATGGAAGAATTCAATTTATTGGCAACAATGTCTATTTAGGATGCCTGTCATGTCTTCTATTCACTTAGGTGACTTGCTACTAGCAGGATGGTCTTGGCTAAAGCACTTTGCCTACTTAATCATTTTATATGTTTCGTTGCTGTTTTGTGGTACTGAGAATGAAACTAGAACTTTATATATATGTGGTGGTTTGAATAAGAATGATCCTTATAGGCTTATAGATTTGAGTTCTTAGTCATCAGGGAGTGGCACTCCTTGAGAAGTATTAGGAGGTGTGGCCATGTTGGAGGAAGTGTTTTACTGGGGGTAGGATTTGAGGTTTTCAAAAGCCCAAGCCAGGCCCAGAGTCTCTCTCTTCCTGCTGCATGGGAATCCAGATGTAGAAATCTCAGCTACCTCTCCAGCACTCTATCTCTCTGTGTGCCACATGCTCCTTGCCATGATGCTAATGGACTAAACGTCTGAAATTATAAGCCAGCCCCAATTAAATGCTTTTCTTTATAAGAGTTGCTGTGGTTATGTTGTCTCTTCACATCAATAGACTAAGATAATATGCTAAGCAAGCACTCTACCTGTTAAATATATTGAGCCACATCAATAAATTCCTAGAATACACTAAAATAAATGGATTATATTGGCATAGAAGATACAGTTCTTTTTAGCACTGGGTAGATTTCTATTATTTTTGTCTTTTTGAAGGTTTTAAATATATAATAAGATACAAAGAATTTTGTCTCCAGGTAAACAATATTTTATGAATCTGCTTTGAAAATATTCAAGTTTTTTTTAATAAAAATACTTTGCGAGCACTAGAATTGAAGATATATTACTCTAGTTTCTAAACCAATTTGATGCACTGATAATTCCTCACATTAAAATCCATATCTAATCCAACATTAGTTTTTAAATGGAAAATGCTTAAATTAACAGCAAAGTTCATATTGGAGTCAGTTCAGTGAAAAGAATTTCTTTGCAGTGAATCTGTTGTGACAAATTCCTGACATATTTCCTCACTACACACCTCTTCTCAGACAACAGTCAGTGTGCATCTTACCTGGCTTTTCACCATAGGACTTGAACCCATGAAACCAAGAAATCTTCCATTCAGCATGGTGTTTATGTTTAGGAAATGCTACCATGTCACCTGTCACCCTCAGCAGATTTTGAAACATTTTTGCCCTGGAAAGTTATTCCTCATAGCTTTTGGAATAACTTGGGGAATGTGTAAGTAAATTTTCAATCTTCAGGTAAGCTTTGCCCTCAGTCTGAGGAGAGACAATTGACATCCCAGGCAGCAGCTGATTCAGGCTCCTGCCCAATTCTCACCAGAAATCCCCATATTGACTGGAAAAAAAGTTTCTTTGTGTACTCTCTCTCTGTAGTTCTCCATCTCAGTTGGTCGGTTTGAACAAGCAAGCCAGTTCAAGATATCAAAATATTTGTGTAAATTGAATGAACCATAATTTATTGCTTCTAAAATTATTTCATGGGATTGTGGTAGGCCTTGTTTGTGCTGAGGCATTGGGGATCATCTCAGTGGAAATGAGGCTTTCACTCTATGTTATTACAGCGATTTTTGAGGAGAAAAATTTCTTTCATTTCAGTTTCCCTGCTATTTATCTTGATTAAGAACTTCCAAAAAGTGCCCTTAGTAATTTGAAAACAGGTTGCTGATTGTGGTCATTCTCTGTTAAGCTTAGCAAAATTCAGACCCTTGTGTATTTGTCTTTCTCACATGACGAAAAGGAACATCCAAAAGTATATGCTAAGTTTCCATGTGACATATTTAGACAGAAAGGAAAGAAAGAAAAAGAGGAGAAAGGGAAGGGGGGAGAATGAAAAAAGATAACACATAACATGTGTAGGTTGAAACTGCTTGCACATTGTATATCTTTCGGATGCTTTCAAGTTTTGGGGAGCTGGGTTAGAGAAACCAAGGCAACCAGACATGCTTTCCCACTATTTATCAGGAAACTGTGGCTTGAATTATCGTGGTTATCTACAGCAACTCCAAACTTTCAGGGATCTTTTATGGTGGTAGAAATTGCTATTATTTTAAATTCAGTTATTATTGCATGTATGTATGGAAGCAGTGGACCACTTTGAGACATGTGTGCACTATGCAGTGATCAAATCAAGACATTCAGCATATCTGTCACCTCTAACATTTATTCTTCCTTAGTGGTGAGACCACTCGTAAATTCCTCTGCCTATATAGAAATATACATTATGTTATGATTGGCTATGGTCACACTACTATATAATAAAACATGAGAAACTGTTCTTCCCATCTAGTTATCCTATGCACTCACTGAGTAACCTGTCTCCCTTTCCCTATCCTAGTCTCTTCTCTACATCTAGTAAAAGATCTTTTCGAATTGACATGGAAGTAACTTCATGTAGTCCTACTATTACCTGCTCAACCAGTGAGGGCTCAGACCAAGATAAGAGGTGAAAGCAATATGCCTGGGTTTGCAGAGCTGGTAGAGATGGCTTCCCGGCTATAAGTGTGTCAGCACACACAGCAGTCAAACAGTTGGGGCTCAGCAGTCAAGAACACTGCTCAAGCAGAGAATGACCTGTGTTTTGTTCCCAGCAACAACATGACAGTTAAAAAAGGGGGTATAAGTCCAGATTCAGAGGATCCAATAACTTCCTCTGGCATGTGCATATGTAAACAAACATATGTATAGGCTAAACACTCATACAGGTTACATAATAGTGATAATGACGATGATAATAATAATGACGATTAATCTGTAATCTCTCTATTTGTTATTCACGGCTTTAGTATTTGCCATGTCAAACAAAATCCATTCTGTCTTTTCTCTTTATCCAGAAAGTAAATAAAAACAAAAATTGTTAGATACTACGGATTATCTACTAACGGGCAATCATCATATGAATTGTTGCCTTCCTATGGGGTCATTATGGCAGTGAGGCAGACTCACATTTAGAATATTTCATTACATGTTCAATCTGTTCCTATGGATGTTATGCTCCAGATTGTTACATGCAGATCAGGTGGAAGTCCCTGTTCTACACCAGCATTAATATATGCTTACTGCACATCTATAGAGAGTAGGTAAGCTTGAGTGGCAGGCTAGAAGCATTAGTATAACCTATGCCCTCAGAAGAATACTTAGTATGCCTGTCAAACAAAAACAGAAGCAAGAAAGTATGAAATAAAAGGCTGTTTTGAAAAGAATCAATATACTTACAGAGTAGATGAAGTATATAGTATCATTTGGATTTGAAAGGGTATTCTTAGACTACTAGCAATGGTGAAGAAGGTGCCTGAATTGGCCTATTCCGATAATCAGATTGGTGAATACGCTAACTGACAGCGTAGAGCCTCCATCCAGTAATTGATGGAAGCAGATGCAGAGATCCACAGCCAAGCACCGGGCTGAGCTCCACGAGTTCAGTCAAAGAGAGAGAAGAGGGATTCTATGAGCAAGGGGCATCAAGATCATGATGGGGAAACCTACAGAGACAACCAAACCAAACACGTGGGAACTCATGAACTGTGGACCAATAGCTGTAGATTCTATGGGACTGGACTAGGCCCTCTGCATAGGCAAGACAGTTGTTAGCTTGACCTGCTTAAGGGGCCCCTAGCAGTGGAATCAGGATCCATCCCTGCTACATGAGTGGGCTATTTGGAACCTAGTGCCTGTGGTGGGACACCTTACACAAACTTGGTTCAGGGGAGGGGCTTTGACCTGCCTAGACTGAATGTACCAGGCTCTGCTGATTCCCCTTGGGAGTCCTTGCCTTGGAGGGGATTGGAATTGGGGGGGGTTGGGGAAAGGAAAGGCAGGGGGGTGGGAGGAGGGAGGAAAGGGGCACCTGTGGTTGGTATGTAAAATGAACAGAAAATTTCTTAATAATAATAATAATAATAAGGATGATGAAAAGAAAGTGTATTCTGTGGTTTGGATGATGAATGTCCTCTAGTGATGTTTGTGCTAAAGTTTGATAACCAGATGACACTACTGGGAGGTAGCAGAACCTCTGAAAGGTAGGGTTTAGTAGGAGGTCATTAGGACATATTTGTCTAACCTTAAGGGGGATTGTATGTCTCCAGACATCCTGTGCATTTCCTCCTTGGTCCATGATAGGAGAGTTTTTGCTGGACTCTGTTCTCCTTTTATGCTGTTTTGCCTCATCACAGGCTGGACAATGCGGCACAACCATTCATGAACAGAAACCTCCAAAGCTGAGGGCCAAAACAGCACTTCTCTGTAAGAGAGTAAGTTGATTGTCTCAGGTATTTTGTAATAATGACAGGTAGCTGACTGATAGTAGAGACGTGCAGACAGAAATGCAATCTGAAGAGATTTGCAGATAATCAGCAAGCTGGCTGCAAAGAAACATCAAACACTGGCGTTCACCTTCATGAATTTCTGCACTGGGATATGGCTTTTAGCAAGGATGACTCAACAGTTGTAACCGAACTGTTATTGAGTTGCTCAATAACAGGCTCCTGGAAAATAATCAGTGTAGAAAACAGAAAGAAATGCAACACATATTGATGAAGGGGTGACCCTAGAGATCCAGATTTGAAAGAAAATAGCTATGATTGACACCCAAATTTGTATTTTAAGAAGGTAGCATGACCAATTAAGACATGCTATTAAGGAAGGCAAGCCCTTGGTGATATTGGAGAGGAGTGTGCAAGAGGAGGAGACTTCAGAGTTCTTATGAGGGTCCATCTGTAGTAAGATGACAAGGACCTTATATTGTAGGTTTCTAATACATAGGAATGAGAGAGACAAAATATTTTAAATAAAGCCATTTGAAATAACTGTTTCTATCGTGGCTGTTTGAAGGAGGTTGGAAGTTAGTCACATTCTTCTTTAGAATTTCTTCATCTCCTATTTTAAAAGTGTATGATGTAAATCAGAATATTTAACTACAATCTCTCCAGTTTCTTCCTGTAAATAAATAAATAAAGCAAAATATTTGGTCAGAGAAAATGATTAATCAGGAACACGAGTTTTCAATCACTTGTGAAATTGTGGTTAATGCTTCATTCCCAGTTCTGTATCCAGTACAGGAAGGACTGTCTAGGTGGGATGTATAAGCATAAGTATGCTCTCAATTAGCCGTGTGTCCAGTACTGCTTGACGATGTATTGCCCTGAAGACACATAAGTATGAAGATACAGAAAGCTAGACCATGGGGTTAAAGTATAGCAAGTCTCATAGCTAGTTGTTAAACCAGAGTGGGAGACGTGTACACAGAGCTCAGTGCTTACCATGGACATCTCGAGCAAGTGAGCAATGGAAGACTATTAACATCAAAACAAATTTCAAATACTATATCCAGTTCATTACTCTGAACAACGTAGTTACACTTGAGAAAAACCAGTTAGCTTGCATTTAATGTAAATATCCGGAATTAGGAGTAAAAGAATGAGTGGAATGTTTAAAAAATATGAGCAATTTCTATGGCAACCCCATATGTAGAATTGTATTTTTGGCAACATTGTCTCTTGATATTTGTCTATAAATCTGTTGCCTTGTTGTCTGTGTGTGTACTTACTTATCCTCCCATTCTGCCAGCCGTCATGCACCCTGCTATGCATCCACCAAGTATCATGCTACATATGAGGGCTACAAAGATTATTCAATGGCCCTTTGGACTCCAGAAGCATTGAAAAGCAAAAGAATGTTCATGGAAAAATAAAATTTTAAATTGTGATGGGTGTGGTATGGACCCTGTTGCAAAGAACTCACTGCCTCAGCCTCTGGAACTCCCAGAAGGCTTCGCCTAAGAAACTCCTATGTGGATGAAGTTTGAGGCGGTGAAATTATGTCAAGCGAACTGGGCAGGTAATCTTGCATTAGGGGACTTGATACATAACTTTTAAAGTATTGACATGTAATCCTTGAAAGTTACTACTTGGCATTTTCTAAGCATATCTAAAGAAATGTACTGCTGTGCAGCTTGGAACCCCTGAGTAATAATCTGGTGACATAAAGTGTTTGACCTATGACAAGGCCATTATTGCTGGAATCACTGTACCAAAACATGCGGTCATATTTACCATCTGCTGAAATACGCTGTCTCGCCCAGGTTGAGGTTCATAATGACTAAAGGCTTAAGCAGTTCACAATGACTCAGTTGCCCAAAAGCCCTCAAGTAGACTGAGGAGCTGTCTGCAAAGTTTCAAAAGTTTTCTGACTGAAGGCGGCGGGACAAGAGAGAACAGATGTGTGTGTGTGCCTTTCTCTTGGGTAACTTGAAGAAGTTCATTCTCAGATCAGCCTAATGGAATCTTTTATGCTCACACTGTAGTAGTAAACAACTGATCGAACAAGAGTCATGAAGATAATACTCAAGAGTATCTTTAGAATTGTCTTTGGTCGCCGGGCAGTGGTGGCGCACGCCTTTAATCCCAGCACTCGGGAGGCAGAGGCAGGCGGATCTCTGTGAGTTCGAGGCCAGCCTGGGCTACCAAGTGAGTTCCAGGAAAGGCTCAAAGCTACACAGAGAAACCCTGTCTCGAAAAAAAGCAAAAAAAAAATTGTCTTTGGTCTATTTTCTCTTTAAGACTAGTTTAAGACTAAGTGTAGTTTCCATATTTGAGCTCTAGCTTAAACAAAAATATAAACAAATCAACAATTGAAATTAAGGTACATAAATTGTCAGGAATGGCCATTTATTGTCTCCCAGCCTTACCTGTGTATATGATAGTTAGCACATTTCTTTCATATTTGTATCTGAAATAACAGAGTTTAATTTTTTTTTGCTTTTATAAACATCACTGAAGTCTTATTAATGAAAGGCTATGCTACTACCAACGGCTTTGAGCTTCATACTAATGACTTACATCATATATATAAGACTAATGAGCTTCAGAAGGCATGGCAGTGTCCTGTGGGAAATGGTTTAAAACTGCTAGGTTTTCTGGCAGTGTGAGGACCTGTGAAAGACGATGGCGGAGTCTTTGGTGTAAAAGCAACAGGAAGGGGCAACCAGAGAGGGAGGAAATAGAGAGCAAGGATGAAAGAGTATTTGAAATGGAACAAGAAGAAAATAAAATCAAACTGTTGCCAAATAATCCCTGCCTTGGGACCTTGTCTGGGGGTGAATGATCCAAGTGGGCACTAAGCCTGATGTTTCTCATTTCCCTTTTCACACCATGGAATAAGAAGTAATCGCCTTAGCAGGACTTACAGCCCTGATTGCATCACCTGACAACCGGACTGGCCCCTTTGAGATAAAGCTTTTTTGCTTTGTTTCCTTTCTTTGGAAATGAAAACATTTGATGGATAACCACTCGTTATTCAATCACTGGTTTCAGTGAAAAAACAGAATCCCACAGATCTCATTCGTCCCTTGTCCTAGTAAACAAAGCCAAGGGGCAATCCCAGAAAATAAATAAACCAAACCAACCAACCAAACAAACAAAAAACCTGTTTCTATGCTTTTCATGTGAGGTAGAATTAGGATATTTTATTTATTTGCTTTCTGAGATTCAAGTCTCTTACTGAAAAATATCAATTATTTTCCTCTGTCAAGACTTGTGTCCCCAGGAAGTGTAAAGACTGTGTGCACACCAAGTCTCCTTTGCTGATTTCAGTCTTCATCCAGTGGGGATGAGCTACCGCTTCTACAGCCAAGTCCATTTTATCATTTAAAATGTTTGAGGTTCATGTGTGAGTGCTTACACGTGCTTACACATGTTAGTGCGACATGTGCATGCTGCTGCCCACAGGGACCAAAAAAGTGTCATAACCCCTGGAACTGGAGTCATAGACTGCCCTATGAGTGGGTTCCAGGTCCTCTGCAGAATGATAGTTTCATTTCTTAAATGAAGCTCCTTGACTTGACCTTACTAATGCCCGATATAGTTATCACCACATATGTAAAGGTGGTCTATCAAATATAAACTGTTATTTAGTTGTGACTAATTTATTAGTGACTCACACAACCTGGGTGCAATGAACAGCTGTACACACACACACACACAAAAAAAAAAAATCACGTTAGTGAGATGCTTTTGTAAAACTTCTTACAAGTTAAACTGTGTCAGAAAGTAAAGGACATGTTCCTTAGAGGAGAGGGATCTGAGTACTCTGCACCTTGTCTTATTAGTAGCATGCTTTCTTTGGAACCATCTTGAGTCTATATTTACAACTGCTGTCCAAACCACGGCTTCCTGTCAATAATAGTACCGCGAAACAAAGTGAACTTCATTGAAAGTGGAAATACCTAGGATTCGCTGGGTAAGGATGAGTAACTAAGTATTTCAGAAACTGTTCCACCTTAGAAATGAGATTCTGAGCCTCTTGATGAGTGCTTTTTACCCTTTGGTCTGGTAATCCCCACACTGAGCATGACATAGATACCCAAAGAAACGAAAGAAAGTCCTCGGTGATTTTGTAAGCGATGAATGAATCTGCCCTTTACTACAAGAGGAGCAACTGTTAAAAGAATATATCTACATTCTGATCTTACTCTAAGCAGGCTAGATTCAAGACAACTGTTTTCCACAGAGAAAATGGTAAGAAGAGTTGGGTCTGGCCTCTGTTGCCAGGCAAGGGCTGTGGCTTATCCTTACCGTGCAGTACCACGATTAGTAACCTATTCCTTTACCTTAAATGAAACATTGCCTTGTGATCAATAACTACCATTTGCATCACCTCGTCCTTTGCTCTGTCTCTGATTACCATCTTTTTACTCCGTTTTGTTAAAGGTAGACTTTTTTTTTTTTTAAGTTAACAGGTATATGTGAGGCTAAACATTATTTTTCTGTGTGCCTGACTTATTTCATTTATCATAATGTCCTCACATATTGTAGTAAATGACAGAACTTTAAGCATTTTCCCCTTTTAATGTGTAAATCATTTTTTCACACACCCCACATTTTATTTACTCATCTGTATATAATAACTAAATTTATTCCATGCTTTTGCTATTGTGAGTAACACCAAAGTGAGGATGAGAGTACAGAAGTTTACTTGATATACTGGCTTATAATCATATATAATAATTATATCCAAAAGTGGGATATACATAATTCTGCAATGTTTTTTTGAGAAGCCTCCTTATTACCTCCTAAATTAACTCTACAACCAGTGTTGTATAAATTATCATATTGTACTTGAAACTATATCCTGGTGCTTAGAAAATAAATCCAACATTTTAATTAAAGGCAAGATAACCACTTAGCTTATAAATGCACAAAGAATTCTAGGGCCTGTTCTTCCATAGGGCTGGTCTTTCATTACAGTTTATATGTCACATTAAGGCAATTTTTGTCTTTAAGAACTGGTGTTTGCTAGGCTGAGGAGATGGTCAGTGTGTTAAATGTTTTCAGTACAAGCACAAGGATTCAAGTTCAGATATCCCAGGTTTCATATAAGAAGCCATGTATGGCAGTGCCCATTGTATCCCCAGTGCTGGGGAGGCACAGATAGTGAGATCCCTGAAGTTTGCAAGCCAGCCAGTCCAGTTTAGAGGGTAAGCTGTAGACACTTACATCTGCACAAGCATGCCAGCCACAGTCATGTATGCCTACCCCCTAAAAAGCAAACGATAGTGTTTATTAAACAGTTTATTGTTAGATGCTATGATCATACCATGTATAAGTACTTTCTCTCATTTAATCCTCACAAAACCTTTCTCTGAGTTAATGACTGTTATCTTTGTTTTGTAAAAGAGCTTCGGCAGTGTTCAAAAGAGACTTGTAGAGAGTTAGTGATAAATAGTGCCATTTAGGGTAGAATGATTCTTCACTGTGTCTTGTCTAATCAGAGACACCATGATTCTTTCAAACATGGACTCCTAACCTACAGCCAGGCTTCTGCCTCTGCCTTTCTCATTCTTGCATGTATGACTGTTTTATTTCATAACCTGTTTGTATCACTGCCATGGGCATAGTCGGATTGACCAGATGAGTTTTGTTTGGCGATGGAGCTGGTATTTGTGAAGCACCATTTCCTTGTATGTGCCTCATCATGTTTTCTGTGTTAGGGTAATTACTATTTTACACAAATATTCTAGAAACCTTATCAAGATTTTGATTAAAAAAAAGTCCATGACTTTTTTGTCATTCAGTAATACATTTTCTCAGACAGTAGATAGTCATTCATTATTGGCTAAATGTATTTCTTTGTTGTTTGGCCATCTGCAGTGACCTACATTTTTTCTCCATGAAGTTTCTGAGTCTTAGGTCATAAACAAAACATATTAATCTTTGTATATCACATTTACTGAATTTTCTTATTTATTCTCGATCCTTCTAAAAGCTCAAAGTCTAAAGTAAATTGATTCCTGTCTTTCCTGACCCACACCCACTCTTGTTAGATCTACTCAACAGAGATGATGTATAACAGTTACCTCCATAGCACACCAATCCTGCTGCCCTCTGCTTATGCTTTTCAGCCTTTCTACTAACCCTATTGAAGTTTGTTCTCAAAATCTATTAGCTGGGAGTAGGGGAGGTTCTCCTGGTAAAATGCCTGACTTGCAGTGGTGAGGATCTGCTCAGTCCCCAGAATGGGTGCAAAAACACCAAGTATGATATATTCTTATAATACCGGGGAAGGAACTGCCAGGATGTCTGTGGGCTTGCTGCAAAGCCAGTCTAGCAGAAATAGCAAACACTTGCTTCAGCAGGAGACCTTGACTCAAAAACTAAAGTGGAGAAGCCCTTGAGGAAAGCATCATGATATCAACCTCTAGCTTCCTCAGTGGAGTTCCAGGACAATGATAGACCCCATTTCAAAGGAAGGGGGTAGCATTCCTCAGTGTCTCACAGGAAATTGACCTCTGGCCTCATACAGGTGCAAATATGCACAGACATGCACTAGCTCTCTCTCTCTCTCTCTCTCTCTCTCTCTCTCTCTCTCTCTCTCTCTCTCTCTCTCTCACACACACACACACACACACACACACACACACATCTATAAGCAACCAAGGATGTTTGTTTATTTTCGCTGTTCTTATCACAACACTTTTGTTTCTTCCATTTCAAATTTATCTACACTCCTTCTCTGAAACCCCAAGGTAGTAATGGGAACCCTCACTCTGCTCGGCTGTAATGATCAAGTTTGCTAGCTTCATTTCACAGAATACATGCCGTCAGTTTCTGTTAGGAAAATTTTCATCCGAATTTGAAAGTTTTCTGCTGTTACTTTTAATTAACTGCTTAGTTAATTAAGCCATATTAGCGATTCACTTACTACTTTGATCATATTGTTGTTATTCCTTTTAATATTTTGTAGAGCATTTTTACATTCATTTTTATTTATGGATAAATCTCATACTGGGCCAATTATTCTAATCATGTAATCTATTGATGGCGGAGAGATAAGAAACTTTTTGCAATAGCCTACATGAGTAAAATGGGCCATATTTCTGAATGCTAACTATTGCCATTTCAGAGAATTCAATTCAAGGTTTAGGTTAGGGTTTTTTTTTTGGGGGGGGGGTGTTATTTTACTATTAATTGGGAAGATTACCATTTTCAATGTTTTGCAATTATATATGAGAAATTGGAATTTATATTTGTTTATAGTTTAATAGAGGTCTCATAAAACCTCATTTCATTTCATCCTTTCTACTGACAAATCTTGAACAACTTTTAAATTTCTCTAAGAGTTGTTATTTACTTTAACTGTTTTTACTAAGTTGATAGGTCATATTTTAGCTACCTATTTCATACAATTTTCCAAATATATTCAGTGAAAAATTTCATAAACTATAAAATTTAGATACTTTTTTTTTTTGGTTTTTCAAGACAGGGTTTCTCCATGTAGTTTTGGTGCTTATCCTGGATCTCACTCTGTAGACCAGGCTGGCCTTGAACTTACAGAGATCTGCCTGTGTCTGCGTCCCAGGTGCTGGTATTAAAGGCATGTGCCAATGCTACCCAGCTAGACACATTCTTAAGTGTAATTATATCTTCTGCCTGGTTTAGTGGCTGTGTTTATTGTCATTTCTTTTTTTCTTTCATTATTCTCTTTTACTCCCAGTTTTTGTTTTTAATTATGAATATTAACTTTGCCTTTGATTCTTAACAGATTTTATTTCCAGTAATTGTCCTTTTTTACTTTTTCTCTTGTCCTTAATTATTCTTAGTTTTGTAAGTTGAATTGTTGGCTTAGTAAAGTTGCATTACTTTTATTTAGTAATAAGATGAATTTAAAATCTTAACTTCATACCATGGCAATTTGAACCACTTCTCATAGGGTGAGCTGTCCTGTAGCTGGAAGGTTTCTCCAGTCCCACCAGGCCCCTGCAGTCCTGTGGCCTGCTTATAAAATAATCAATCAAGAGCTTCTATTAATTATCACTGCTTGGCCATTAGCTCAGGCTTATTACTGACTAGCTCTTACACTTAAATTAACCCATAATTCTTATCTATGTTTATCCATGTGGCTTGGTATCTTTCCTCAGTTCTGCCTTGACATCTTGCTTCCTCTGTGTCTGGCTGGTGACTCCTGACTCAGCCCTTTCTCCTCCCAGGATTCTCCTCGTTTACTTGCCTTGCCTATACTTCCTGTCTGGCTACTGGCCAATCAGCATTTTACTTATCAACCAATCAGAGCAACACATATTCACAGCATACAGAAAGACATACCACAGCACTCTCCTGTTCCTGTGAGAATTTCTCCATTATTTGTTGTTAGTCCTGGGAATTGTGATTGTATGTTTGGCTCCCACAGTCTACATTGTTTTAAAATTCTCTACAAAGATTTTAGAGTCACTCATAATAAACTTTATCAAATTAATTATAGTAAATACCTAAATTAGCAAGGTACATGTTCAGTTACATTCATTATAGTCTGTGTTTTCCAGCCCTTAAACATGACTTCATGGTCAGTTTTTGTGCAGAAACCTACAATTTCTCTATAGTTAGTTAGCCAAATAGAATAAATTTAATTATAGAGATGTATTTTAAAAATAGTGAGTAGTATCTTAGCTGATACTTCTTCTCCTTCTCCTCCTCCTCTTCCTCCTCCTCTTCCTCCTCCTCTTCTTTTTCTTTTATTTTTCTTTACTTTTGTTTTGTTTTATTTTCAAGACAGAGTTTCTCTGTGTAACCCCTCCTGGCTGTCCTGAAACTCACTCTGTAGACCAGGTTGGCCCTGAACTCACAGTGATTCATCTGATTATGCCTCTTGAGAGCTGGGATTAAAGGCATGCACCACCATCACCCAGCAGGTCTTATCTTTTAAGATAGTAGTTCTCAACCTTTCTAATGCTTCGACCCTTTAATACAGTTCTTCATGTTGTGGTGATCCCAACCATAAAATTATTTTTATTGCTACTTCGTAACTGTAATTTTGCTATTGTTTTGAAATATCATGTAAATATGTGTTTTTCTATGGTCTTAGGCAACCCCAGTGAAAGGGTTGTTTGATCGTCAAATGGTGTGGACCCACAGGTTGAGAACAGCTATTCTAAGACGTTGGAGTTTAAGATTTGTCCTTTGAAACTGAAGGGGTAACATTACAATTAGTTACCTTGTAAGCTTAGCCAAATTGTTTAACTTCTCTATATTTAGTAACTCATAAACTCATAATCAGAACCTTCCAGTTAGGTTTGCTAAGAGGATCTATTGGGTTAATATTCAGAAGCACTTAAAAAAAGTGCCTGACACATTGTAATCACCTCATAAGTAGATAATTATTTCAAAGCCTTTTCAGTATTAATTAGACTCTAGAAGAATATCTGGTCTTTGAATAGGAGTCTGAAGATTCTGTTTGTGTTTGGGTAGCAAAAGTATGAGCCGATAAGCTCTGTACAGTAATTGCCATCTTATTATTTTTATTACCTATCCCAACCTGCTCCTGATCCAGTTGACACTTGCAGAGCCAGGCTTTCTATAATCCACACTTGTTTGGCACCGTTTCTCACCACTGTCAGGCTTGATAATTCATGGGACAGGTTTAATTGACAGGGTTTTAGTCAGTATGAACTAGAGACAGCCTGTTCTGCAGGGCTGGTTTATTTTTGTTGAAAGAAGCTGGGTGTCTGACAATTATGTTTACCAGTGAATTTATTTCTCTGGTATACTCCTTACATTCTTTGGAGTAAGAAAATAGCTCCCATATCCTCACAGTTTCTACGTTCCCACAGGAGAATGAAAATTTTGTCTACAACATTAGACTTGTTTGTTAAACATAAAAGAACATAAATCCTCCCAGAGTCCCAGGAGTATGGCAGAGACAGGGAGTCATCATTCCCAGCCACTTTGCACTGTGTGTGCTGCATCATGTTGCCCTGGGAATGTGATGTTTGATTGGCTCATAAAATAGGCTTAGTAAATCCTTTAAATAGTGGTATGGGCAATTGTTCACCTTGAAAATTAATACCTGGGAGTGTATTGTAAGGATTACTGTGTCTCCAGTATGGTCAACTGAGCAGGTAGGAATGGCTTGTTTTAAATTTCCCATTCCTTTCACTATGCCCTATGTCTTAGTTAGGGTTTCTATCACTACGATGAAGCACCATGACCAAAAAGCATGTTGGGGATAAAAGGGTTTAATAGGATTATATTTCAGCATTTCTGTTCATCACTGAAGGAAGTCAGGAAAGGAACTCAAACAGGACAAGATCCTGGAAGCAAGAACTAACACAGCGGCTATGGAGGGGAGCTGCTTACTGACTTTCTTCCCATGGCTTTCTCAACCCACCTTCTTATAGAACCCAGGACCAACAGTCCAGCACCTAGATCTCATGGAGGCATTTCCTAGACTGAGTTTCCTTCCTCTGATGACTCTAACTTGTATCAAGTTGACACACAAGACCAGACAATACAACCAACATGTATGGTTTTTCTCATTTGTTTCTTTCTTCCTTTTCTTCATGATGCTTTGACCTATATTAGTAAACATTAAACAAACAGCTTCTCATATGAATTCCATATTCTTTTGAAGGCATCTGTCAGGGAAAACAAAGTAAGAAACATAACCCTGTGTAAATCATGAGAGAAAATTACTGGCTTTAAATGTATTAAGCTTTTCCATTTAAAAATATCTTAGTTCCTAAAATTATGTGAGAAAAATGAAACTAAAGAATGTTGTTGCATTACTTAGGGGGAAGATTCATAACTATAGTTGGCCCATATGTTGTCTTTTTATTAATACTTTTTTCTTTAATCCTAATACTATATAAAATGTTGGGTTTGATTCTATCTAGTGTATTTATAGTACATTGTATTTTAAAATCTATCAATCATTTTTTCAAGCATGTCAGACTTCTCTCTCATTAAAAGTTTTATAACTTTCTCTTTATTATCTTATATTCAATCTAGAGAAGCCATCATTTATTTATATGTGCAGTTGTTTTAAAAAATGGTTTCTGTGTTAGGTGAAGTTTGGGATGTATTCCTCAGTATTTGAGCATTTTCTTAGCAAGTGTTAGACCCAATGTTCAGAAGTAAAAGAGAAAGCTGGAATAATAGCACAGTGATTTTATAAGAAAATATTGTGTGCTACTACCTAAATGCATATTATCAGCTACCCTAAAAATATAAATAAGCTATCAGTAGTTTGCTTCTACTTGGTAAGTATTAGTAGATTTCTCAGTATTTGTTTGGTACTAGGCTTTTCTAAATTAGTAACTTTTGGCAAAGTTCTAAGTAAAATACATCTTCCCTAACTAGGAAAATTGAACAATGATGATAGGAATTAAGATAGGAACTAGAATTGAATTATTCATAGATTGAATGTCATGTAATTTTGTTCTATGCAAAATATTTAAATTTTAAGTGTCTGATCAATCTTGAGTTTGATAATAGCCAATCTGAAGGCTTTGAAAAATATTTCATATTTTTCCAACTGGTCTTCACTTCTTGTTCTCTTTAACTTTTGCATCTAATGAGCTCCCATTCAGGCCTACTTGGAAACAACACACTTATCTGCTCCATAGATGTTTTGCACATATAAAATTTCCATTGCCTAGATAAGCAATGATGTCTCTACCCCTTTGCCTCCTCACAGGTATGATTTTGTAGAAGTTGAGGAGCCCAGTGATGGAAGTATTTTAGGATGCTGGTGTGGTTCTGGGACTGTGCCAGGAAAGCAGACTTCTAAAGGAAATCAAATCAGGATAAGATTCGTATCTGATGAGTATTTTCCATCTGAACCTGGATTCTGCATCCACTACAGTATTGTCATGCCAGTAAGTACCACTTTGAGATTATCCTTACTTAAATAAGTCAGCTATTTTTAACTTGAATTCCTCATTGTAAAATGAGAATCAGAATATGAAACATCCAAAACCATTCTTTAGCTTGGATTCTTCTTTTTTACCACAAAGGTCTCATTATAATTGTTATAATCAACTTAAGCATTTTCTCTGTAGATGATTAGAAATGCTAAGTGCCTTAAATATGTAGTAAAATGAAATATGTGATTTTTTTTATAGTTATAGGAAGATAGCAAACTAGGGAGATGGCTCAATTGGTAAAATGTTTACCCTGAACAAATGAAGCTCAGATTTCAATCCCCAGAACTCACTTTAAAAAGCCAAGCATGGCTACTTATATTTCTGCTCTGGGGATGCAGAGAAAGACATGTGCCTGGGACTCTCTGGCCACCAGTCTCTAGCCTAGGTGGTGAGCTCCTGCCCAGTCAGAGATCCTGCCTCAAAAACTCAAGATCCTGAAATCTCACTTAGATTCATTACTTGAAACTTGCAAGTAATGTGTCCACAGTGCACCCGAGGGACTAGGTCATGTTTGTGTCAGTATTTCCAACATGAAAATCATATTCAATGCATGTTTAAATGGTATTGAGTGTGATGAGCTATGCATGCAGATTTTGTATTCTGTGTTCAGTTCCTCTAGCATCTCTCAACCTGGATGCTCTACTCTGGCCACTAAACTGCCCTGAACTGGGCTGTAGGAGATCGAACTGTATGAGTAGATGAAGATGTTATAATTACTCTAATCATCTTTAGGGAAACAGCAGTCTATGGGCTGAAAGAAACAAGAGAATATGAAGGTCGAATCCTACATTTCCTAAGAAGTGTAATCTGATGATGTTAGAAAATTGCTATTTTTTTTCTTCCACTTCCACAAACTTTGGCTCATTTGTGTTCACATTTACTTTGGTAGCTGACCTGCCACTCCTTACCCTACCATTTTGGCTTTATGTACCCCTCACTACTTTCTTAGAAACACATCCATTCCATTTTCAGTAACTGTCTGCCGAATAGTGGGATTTGGTGAGTGACAATGTGACAGGTGATTATGCTTTCAAGCCTGGCAGAATGTTTTGAATTATCACTGTGTGTTGCTAAATGTCACCCTCCCTCCCCTCACCCACACCTGTGCTAACCCTGGCCAGGCAAGATTCATCAGTCTGAGCCGTGAATCAGATAAATGAAAGCCTAAAGGAAGAAAGCATACTTCTTGGAGAGCCGACTTAAAGGATCTTGTGGTATTTGCTCAGGGGCAATTGTCCCTGCATTATCCCTCATTCACTTCTTTCCTTCTGTCATGGATGCATTTTCTTATTGACATCCCCACTTCCCTACAAGTGCTGACCAGACTGACTGCAGAGTCCTAGCTGCAAAGCAGGACCTGCTGTACTGCTGACCACAACGGCTTCCTACTTTGGTAATGATGCAAATAGCATGAACCATAGGCATCAGGAGACCGTTAGCTTTCTGTACTAAGTTGTGTTGCACAGGCCTAGCTTAATACCAGTCCCACAGCATTACGCTTTTCTGGAAATTCGGCCGTCTTCCCACAGACTTGTCTAAGACCGGAGTGGGATATCCTAATGTCTCTGATGTTGTGTGTTACCTTTGTTGTCACTAAGGACAGAGAAGACACATTAGAGAACCCCAGTTACAACAATGATGCCATGTATTTTCCAGATGCTGCTCACGTGTTAGTCTGTGGTACTAGGGATACAGCTGGACTGTGGTGTCATTGTTGTCTGGGTTCCCTTGTTCTGGTAAGGGGAGGCCTGAGTTGGGAGGCAGTTAATGATATATCCACTACAGTCAATGAACTTAGGATACACTATCCATTTTTAAACCATTTTTATTATTTATAAAAATCATCCATATAAACAGCCTTTTCTACTTTTGGTTATCTAAATCGATATGAATATGTGATTGATATAACTTGATATGAATATTTTACATCAACCTGACACAAAAAACTTAAGTCAGTGAATGATTTTTAAATCTCAAACTATGGGACAAAAAAATGTACCTTAAAGTGAGTTATATTTTCAAAGTAAGGAGCTTGCTCTGTAGTTTCATTTGTGAAAAGGAATGGACATCAAATTCTGGTCTGCCATGAACTCTCTGTGGTTCAAGTTACCATGTCATAGAAGAAAAGTATACAAAGATCTATTTTTGTTACAAGCATTTTTTTTTTTGGTCACGCATGCCCATTAAGTAATTGTGTCTACTGTTGTAAAATGATTTACCCGAGAGCTAAGCAAGGAGTTCTGGATTATTTTGAATAACACAAGTTGAATGAATATTTCATGATTTATAAATATATTTTGCTTTATATTGCTGAAATGTTGAAACAGATTTTTTGGATTACCAAGTAACTTGGTATAAGGCCAATTAAATGTGTCTCTCTATTTTTCTGTGTTATATTGGTGTCATTAGCTAGGCTTAGTTTTAAAACTACCACTGTGAGATGTTGACGTAATGTCATAATGAGTTATAGCTTAAAAAAATACTACATAGGTTTAAAATTTTAACATCTTAATGCTATTTCAAATAAAATATTATGGAAATATAATTCCCTAGTCATGTATCATTGATAAATACTGAAAGATCAATCTGTGTAAATTTTATAGTAAATGATATATTAAGTTTTATGATTGTTCACAAGAAGTTAATAATGTCATTGGTATTTTCCCCTTTATGATGAGAGGGGAGAGAGAGAAAGAGAAAAGGAGGGGAGGGGGAAGTGCTCACACACACAGCCTGGTAGATTAGTAGTGAGAGATTGTTTAAGAAAAATGAAAACATTGGGACCTTGTTTCCCTTCGAAGCCCACACACAGTGAAAGCCTGAACATAAGTCAAATCTCTTAGAAAGAAAAATTCTTGTTTAATGTTGGAGTAATGTGTATTAGGTTATGTATGCCATGCTCTGTAGTACAGCACCAACACCATTATTTAAAATGGTAAAAAAAAAAAGCAAAGACTAAACAGAACAATTTTTCATCCAGTATCAAATATCTAATTAAAAGTTTTATTTCTCAGTTTTTTAGGAAACTGTTTCAAAAAGGCATATCTGAGGTTTAAGTAAAAATGTATAAATTTGGGTCTGCATCTTTTCGGGGGTTTTCCTTTTCTTAATATGTAAAACATTTTTTCTTGAGTATAATGCTGCATATAAAATGCTATTTTTAATGTTTACAAAATGTGAGGGCTTTAGTTTTTCTCCTTCCAATAGGGTGAAAATTTTGATTAATTATTGCACTAATAATATATTTTCTTAAGTAATTTTATTGAATCTCACTTTTAACAGTTTTGAAGTTACTGAGATGTAATAAGATAATACTTCTAGCAAATTATTTACTCTGTTTTACCATTTGATGGGTATTGGTCTATATTGAGAGAACGAGATCCTGTAGCTACCATCGCATTTGACTGCCATGTATCACCACCATTTTCTTTATTGCTGGGGCATGTGGATGGCAGTTAGGCAAATAATGAATGGGGCACATCACTCACGTCCACTTCAGACCAGCGACCTTTAAGATTCTACCAAATTTGTCCTATTTTTTTTTAATGTTTTACCTCTTTCCAAGTATGCCTATTCAATGACACCTACTTGGCATAGAAGTTTTTGTTATTTTTGTTAGTAAAATTATGTAAGAAGAAAACAAACTAATGCAACTCTCAATAAATTTAAAAAAAAATATCAAAACCCTGCTGTGCTGTATGGGGGAGTGCAGCCCTGGTTCTGCGTTGTAACTGCATCAGAACCCGGTTGTATTTCTTCACACCAAGTTTGTAAATGACTTGTCCTGAGTTAAATCAGTGTGCAGCCATTGTGGTGGTTTCTTCTGTGGGGAGGGGTTAGAAGGACACTTGGTGCCTGAGGTGCCATTGAGGAATGCATGACTGATTGCCAGGACAGTTATTAATTATGCAGACAGAGAACAAAGCAGTTCAGTGGATACTGGAGTTGGGAGAGGAAGGAGGGAGGCTGCTGTCCTTTCCTTCTGGCTGTGCTGGGAGACATTTCATGTCAATGTTCT
Organism: Peromyscus maniculatus bairdii; assembly: GCF_049852395.1. Taxonomy (NCBI): domain Eukaryota; kingdom Metazoa; phylum Chordata; class Mammalia; order Rodentia; family Cricetidae; genus Peromyscus; species Peromyscus maniculatus. Next base: position 61,613,296 of record NC_134857.1, read on the forward strand.
GAAGAAAGACTTCTCCAGGCTGATGACAAAATTCATTGTTTTGATCAGGTGAAGAAATACTCCAATTGACTCTTTAAGGAAGCCTTCAAATTCAGTTTTCACTTTTTTACTTAGAATAAAAGCAACAAACTCCTTGGAGTGGTACCTACATCCAGGTACTGTGGGGGCAGTCCTCACTGGCAGAATATGTCAATATTCTCCAAAATGTTAAACTTAACAGTTCATTGCCTCACACTTCCACATTGCCCTATTAAACTAGAACTTGCTCTCAAAACAAATTCTAATTTACATAGACAAAGAACAAATAAACTGATGATGGTCTTAAAGGTCTTAGTAGGTATGGATACTTTAAGGGCATTGCAAGCAGCTGTCAAATGGCTAGATTCTTTAAAAATACACAAGATTTTTATGTATTTAGGAAAGGAACCATGAGATGTCACTGAATCAAGAATATTTCACAATTGCTGCAGAGACTGAACTTCACTAAAAGTGGTTTACTCCATCATCAGACTGGCTTCCACCCAAGGGCAATGTTCTTCATAAGATATAATCACACCTTTCTGGTTTCTACTGACTCTTTTGTTGTGGTTATTTTCATGCCTTCCAAGAAGGGGCTTCACATACACTGTTTAGAGAAAATAGCCAGAACTCCTGCAGCATATGCAGAAGGCAGGTAGATATTTGAATGGAGTTATAAGTAAAAGCCATGAACAGTTGGAAGTATGAGTTTCAAAAATCAATATTATATACCTAAGACCAGAGAGATTGGAAAAATTGGAGTTAGTTCAGGAGCCAGACCTTGTAGAAGGTATTGTACTCCAAAGATTAATGTGAGTGGAATTATAAATTGAGGGGTTTGCATTGAAGCCCCATTGTGTTTTTATTTGGATTTTTTCTGTGTAAATCTTACAGGCACACACACATATATGCATGCATGTGTGTGTGTGTTGGTGTGTATATGTGTGAGTGCGTGTGTTTATGTGTGTTGTGTGTGTGTATGTTTGTGTGTTGTGTGTGCATGTGTGAGTGTGTGTGTATGTGTGTGTTGTGTGTGTGCGTGTGTGCATGTGTGAATGTGTGTATGTGTGTGAGTGTGTGTATGTGTGTTGGTGTGTATATGTGTGCATGTGTGAGTGTGTGAGTGTGTGTGTGTATGTGTGTGTTGTGTGTGTGCATGTGTGAGTATGTGCATGTGTGAGTGTGTGTGTGTGTGTGTGTGTGTGTGTGTGTGTGTGTATAAGTACATGCATGTGCCTTGCATGTAAAGACCAAAGTACAAACTCGGGTGTATCTACTCAGGAATGACACCCCCCTTTTCCCTGAGGTGGTCTTTCATCAACCTGGAACTTACCAGGTAGGCCAGGCTGGCCAGCTAGAGACCCCCAGCCATTCTCCTGCCTTGGTAACTCTCCAACCCTCACATGAATTATTTCAATAAACTTTGTTAAATAAATAATTATTATTTTTTGGAAATCCAGAGTTTATTTTTTAATTATAGATTTCTTTTTTTATATAGTATTTTCATTTTATAATTAACTTAATTTCACATATCAGCCACAGTGTCCCTGGTCCTCCCTCCTGCCACCCTCTCAGCCTCCCCCCAACCCACCCCACACTCCCACCTCCTCCAAGGCAAGGTCTCCCCTAGGGAGTTGAGAAAATTTAAATATATATGCTAATATTTCCCCAAATTCTAGTACTTTGACTCTATCTTGCTTTAAAGAAAAAAAATCCATATAAATATATAATTTGCCAAGTGAGTGATTTGGGACATTTTAAGAAATAGTAGAGGAATTGTTGAGAAGTAAAGAATGTCATAATTCTTAAAGAAAGACTGAACAGTCACACTAATAAAACCTTGAACAATGATTCAGAATGAATTTGATATCAAATATGACAAACAACTCTGAAGAGCTTATTATAAATGCCTATTTTCACTTGTCATAGATTCTCTTTTGTTCTGGAATGATACCAGTTGTTTTTCCATCAGCCTTACTTAGAGATACTGATGCAAGGAACTGTGTATGGCGTTGATCTGGTGCCATTGCTTTGGGTGGAAGCATGGGGCAATGGCTGTAAAATATAAATTGGGCAGGAGTTTTATTACAACATTGGAGAAATGTTTTTATAGTCAAACAAATAAGCTTATTTTGTGACTGGACTTGGAATCTGTGTGCATATTTAATATCTAGTGTATCATGTATTTCCTCTTTACTGTTCAGCATGCAGAAAGAGTGGTAGGAATTTCTCATAGCGTTTATATGGATGTGTTTCAGATCACAGCACTTGCCTGCATGCTCCAACTTTCCTAAGATGCATATGTCGGACTATCAATTTGTCAACTGTCAGTATCTGTTAGTCATAATGCTATGATGGATTACCCTCTGTTTTTGTTCTTGCTCAGCACTAGCCTTATCTGGTTCTTCACAGATGTTGTGATTCCAGCACACAGCAGGGTTCTAAACCAGATACTCTCTCGTTCCACTATGTGAAGAAACATTTCAATAAAATAAGATAAAAGAAATATTTTTTCATTTCTTCATACTTTGCCATTGCATTTAACTTTTGTTTAACTTAGTATTTTTGCTTATTTTTTATTTTTGGGCAAATTATACACAGTTACTGTATTTACATCATTTCTCCTCCTCCTCTCCCTCACTCCCCTCTGAGTCCTTTCAGTTCACTGAACTCCCTGTCAAATTCATGACCTCTTCTTTAATCATTCTGTGTGTGTGTGTGTGTGTGTGTGTGTCCAACCTACTGAGCCCATTTAGTGTTTCTTGTATGTACAAGTGATTAAGGCTGACCTTGTGGGATTGATAATCTATCCAGGGTTTATCCCCGAAGAAAACTGATTATTCCTCTCTTGGTAGTCATTGATAGTCTCCTTTATCTTTTTTTTAGCTAACCTGGTTAAGGGCTTATACATTTTGATTATCTTTTAAAAGGAACAAACTCTGTATTTCATTGATCCATTGTGATTTTTTTCATTGATTTCCGCCCATGTTTTGATAATTTCTTCAAATGCACTGATATTGGTGTTGATTTGTTCTTTTTTTTTTTCAAATTCTTGAGATAAATCAATCAGTCTGCTCTTTCTGGTGTTTTGATGTGGGCAGTTGGCACTACACATCCACTCTTCTGACTTTCTGTTCTTTACCTCATTTAATTTCAAGAATTATTTTTTTTTGTTTAATCCTCCGATGACCCTTTCATCATTCAATAGTGCATGTTCACGCTGAGTGAGTTTGTACAATTTATAGTTTCTTCTGGTATTTATCTCCTTTTATTCCAGTATGTCTTAATACATGGCCTCTTTTACAAAAACAAGAAAATTTGTATACTGTCATGTTAGGCTGGAATTATTTTGTAGATGCCTATTAAGTCCATTTAGTCTACAATGTCATTTAATTCTAACATTTATATACCTTTTACTCCAAGTTAGTATCTGTCCTTGAAGGTGCGATGTTTTTTTCTTGGAGATAGCAAAACGATTCACCTTGCTTTCTGATTCAGCCAATAAGCTTGTGTCTTTTGATTGAGAGATCGAGACCACTGATAGTCAGAATTATTATTGATAGATTAATAATTTAATTGCTATCATTTTGTTGGTTTTATGGTACTTCTTTTCTTTGACCTATTTCAATAGCCCCTATCCTAGCTTCATTCATTTTCCCCCCATAGTATGTACATTGTTCTCGCATCCAAAGTATTCCTTCTGGTACTCTTTGTAGAGATACTTTGGTGATTATAAATTTCTTTAGCCTGTTGATATCATGAGATTTTCATTATCTTTCATTTATAACCAATAGTTTTGTCAGATCAGTAGTATATTTAGGATATTTGGGAACTTAAATCCATCACATGCCTGCAACTTCTTCTGGGTTTTAAAGATTCCATTGAGCTTTTATGTTGATGGATTTACCTTTATGTGAGTCACATGACTCTAGTACCTGACTGGGCATCTCTTTCCCTGAATTTGGGGAGTTTTCTTCTATAATTTCATTGAAGTTCAGTTCTATCCCTTTGACCTGGATATTTTTTTTTCTATTCCCACAACTTACACATTTTGTTTATTCATGATATCCCAGTGTCCCTGAATAAGGGCTATTACCCATTATCATATTTATTCTAATTGATCCATTTTCTTTATTTCATCTTCAAACCCTAATGTTCCATCTTCTGTGCGAGCCATTGTGTTGCCAAGGCTTCCCATTGAGGGTTTTTAATTAGACTTATTGAATGTTTCATTTCTAATTTCATTTTAATTTTCTTTAGTATTCCTTTTTATTGGATTCAATTTTCATATCCTGAATTATTTCATTCAGCCATTTGTATATTCTTAGACTTATAACCATGTCCCTCTGTAACTAGTGAGACAATAATCTTGCTTAAATGCATTTCTTTGAGTTCATAGGGAGGGAATTGGTGGGAATGGAGATGGGGAAAGCTGCTTCTTGACTGGGTGACAAAAATTGATGAATATAAGGATTTGTGTATAGACTTATGTAGTCCTCATGTCTCTTCAGGAGTTACATGTTCATTTTTGGTGCATTTTCCCTGGCATCCAGTGTTCCTGAATGTTCTGTTCATGAGGCACAGGGACTATTAACAATTATCACTTTATGTAATTGATATAATTCTTTTATTTCATCTTCAAGCCCTAATGTTCTGTCATCTGTGATCAATGTGATATATGTAATTGAAAAAACCTTGTTGGCTTTTATTCTACAAGTATTTGTCTATTTCAATAATACTGTTTATGTGTTAAGATTACATTGAATTCAGATGGATTCACACACACATATACTCAATTTTTTTCCTTTATTAAGAAATTTTTTATTCATTTTACATACAAAGCACAGATCCCCCTCTCATCCTTTCTTCTGCTCCCTCACCCAAGTTTTACCCCCAGCCCACCCTCCCATCCCTTCCTCCAAGGCAAGGCCTCTCATGGGGAATCAGGAAAACCTGGTACATTCATTTGAGGCAGGTCCAAGCCTCTCCTTCCTGCATCAAGGGTGTGCAAGGTGTCCCACCATAGGTAATGAGCTCCAAAAAGTCAGCTCATGAACCATAAATAAGACAGTTGTGTAGTTTGGTCTGTTTAAGGAGCCCCTGGCAGTGGGATCAGGATAAACTCAGTTTTTATGTCTTCCTTTAGTTTTTGATGAAAATCAAAAAGTAAGTACAATTAGCATTTCATACTCATAAAGAGATCAATGTTGACAAGTGAATGTATTATAAATGCTCATCAAAGAAGTTCTTAAAACTTCAAGGTCCTCCACTCTCAATGGCTCCACTTCTGATTTGATTTCAGCTGTAGCATGGTGTTCAGCAGCATGCTTTCGTCTGGAATTCTGCTTGAAATTTTAGGTTCTGATCCTTTCCTTAACTGGCAGTGTGACAGGTGACACAATGCTCCTGAGGTTTGGTGGCCATGGCAGTGGGCCAGTTCCTAGTAAGCAGGTCTATGTTGTATGCTAACATATTTAGTATGTCACCAATATTAAATACATTTTAATTATATTATTTCCAACCCACCTGCAGTGTGTCTAGATAGAATGACCTTATAAAACAATGAGTATGTATTTTGGGGTCATGTGGAAAAGAATGACACAAACTGAAACCAATGCCAGGCCTTGTAATGGATGTTCTTATGTCTTTCTCATTGCCTTTCCACTCTCCCTTCCTTCTCCTTTCCTTCCTTCCCTCCATCCTTTTTTCCTTTCCTTCTTCTATTTTTCTTCATCTTTCATCCTTTTTCTTACTTATTTTCTCTTATTTGTAAAATTTTAATTTGTTTGTTTGTTTGTTTGTTTGTTTGTTTGTTTGTTTAATGACAGAGTTCTGTTGAACTCATTTTGTTGACAAGGCTGGGCTTTGCATACAAGATCCCCCTGCCTCAACCTTCATATTGCTGCGGTTATAGGGGTGCACTACCACACTCAACTTCATGTCATCTAATGACCATGATGTAATGATACTATTATTTGAAATTTAAAATCCAGAGAAGGTAACATTTTAGAAATAAATGTACTAATTAGTTTCTTTTTAATCGATTTTAGATCCCAGGATATTTCTAAAGACCGGTTTTGGAAGTCAGAGAATAATCACTCAGGAAATAAAATGAAATTGAACCTCTCTGATCATCCCAAAACATACTACATACTATTTCTATTGTTATCATAAACAGCAAAGTGATGAATAATGGGGTTTAAGTTGTGTAGTCTGCTTAGAGTAACCTTACAATGCAAAGGCAAGGAAGACAGAAGTTCTTGGGAAGTGATGCTCTTGCAGAGGCCCTGAGTTTGAGTCCGAGCACTCAGTATAGTGTCTTTACAACATCCTGTAACTCTGATCACAAGGCATCTCACCAGCTTCAAGATCATTTGTGCTAGTGTGCATATGCCCACACAGATAGATACAGACAGACAGACAGACACACAATGTATTTGATATATCCTAAAATAATAAACAAATGAAATCATCTTTTGCTAAGTATCTACTTAATAAAATGCCTTAAACTGCAAAAGACTCATAGCATTTTAGTTTGAAAAGAGGCACTTTGTGCACAGTGTCTAAAATAGAACATGCACTCAATACATGTTTAAAATAAATAAAAAAGGAAATGAAATTAGAAGACTAATATATGGATGAGCCTTGCTGTGTATCTGCTTCTATAAACAATGACTGACTCTAGGCCACCAAGGTTCCCAGAGAACCTAGAAGGGAAATTCTGCCAGAAGGATGCCTTGTGCCAAAGCTGTAAGCCCCCGGTCCTGAGTTCCTATCTGTGCACAGGTACCAGCATTCTTGTTAAGCCTAACTTTGTTTCCATGTAGGTCAATGTAATGTTGAGATGGTGAGTGTCTGGCTAGAGTTCTTTCCTGTACTTCTCCATTGCAGGTAGTTTTGTAGGTGGAACATTAAGGCGGTCTTGACATAAAAAGGCTGTATTTGGCAACCAGTTATAAGATCATATTTGACATAGTGGGAAAGTCAAGGTCATATGAACTTGAAGCAGGTACTCAGATCACATTCGTATACAACAGCAGAAAGCAATATGAATGCATGTGTGTTTGTGTTCAGCTTGCTCTCATATGTTATACAGTCCCAGTTTGCACTGCTCAGGGAACGATCCTGACACTATTAAGAAGGGTCTTCCAGCATCAGCCAAGCCAAGCTAGACAATCTCTCACTATATTATTCCAAGTATTTCCAAGGTACTTTCTTTAAGAAAGCCAGGGCTTGTGCTAGAAACTCTTTTTTCTTATTTTGTTTTGTTTTTCAAGACCGGGTTTCTCTGTGTAACAGCCCCAGCTGTCTTGGAACTTGATTTGTAGACCAGGCTATCCTCAAACTCTCAGGGATCCTCTTGCCTCTGCCTCTTGAGTGCTGGGATTAAAGGATGCCACCAGGCCTGACTTCTTTTTGTTTTTAAAATGAAAGGATAATAGAAACCCATTAAAGTGGAAATGATCCAAGATTTTAAAACAAAATCTGAGGTAGGAGTTGGTAATGCATCTCCAAATTAATCTATGCAGTGTTTAATACTGCCTCTGATATTGTGCTTTGATATTATCTTGCATTGCTGTGGAGGAAATACTTTTTCTAGTAGAGAAACATTTTGATAGGGTAAAACGAAAAGTCACTTTCCTGCTGCTGTAAGGTATTGAAATAGCATTAAATGTAATTAGTTGTTGTAGAGAAAGAACTGTGTGAGACCTTGAAGTATGAGGCACACTGCATGCCCAGGCTTGACTTCCAACACCTGAATGGGAAGGTATTAAAGTTGATGACACATACTCTGGATGAGGTCCTTAAAAGCCATATCAAACATTCTGACATAAGTGTTTTCCTTTCTCTATGGGGTATGATGAGTGACAAAGCCCAGGGTTGTCCTAATCCATTACTGATAAATGTAACACAAAGAATTCCCAAGTCTACCAGAGACTTATTTTCATTTGACTTCCTGGGATCCCTTCTGACTTACTCTTTTGCAGAGAATGGATTTATTTCTAACTGAAGTGCTATGTGTCCCTTCGAGTCACCTTTAGAATGCTAAAAGAAGCTTAATATTTGCCATTAAATGTCACCTCACTGGAGTGTGTAATTGAAACGCCCTGATAAGATCTGTGTAATTACCATGTATTTAAGCTGTTTTCCCAAAGTCATGGGATCCTGTGTGTCTCCTTACATAATGGACTTGTTAAATATGCTGCAAGGGCTTTAGGCATTTGTCACTGTTTCTTCTGCTTCACCTCAAATTTCATTAGGCGTTAATTTAAGAATCTCAACTTTTAATGTGAGTTCTCACCTTTTGGAACAGGAGAGGTGGTTCAGCTCCTAAGAGTGTTGCTACTTCTCCCTGAGTTTGGTTCCCATCATCCACATAGCAGCTCACAACCATCTGTCACTTCAGTTCCAGGGCATCTGATGCCACCTTCTACCTTCTGCATCACCAGGCACATTCGTGTTACACATACATATATTCAGACAAGACACCCATACACATGGAAAAATTAATAAAAAAGAAAACACACTCAACTTTTTTAAAAGGCAGCATGATATTGAAACAGACCTGTCCTCCCAGCATATAGGAGGCTGAGTTTGGAGCCAGCCATGACTATACAGTAAGTACTCAGCTAGCCTGGGCTACAACTTGAAGCCCTGACACCACACACACAGGGACATACAGACACACATGGACACCCGGACACACATGGACACACACACGGAGTCACACAGCCACACGCATGGAGTCACACAGTATCATATAGTCCTTAGACATTTCCCTCCCTCTGGCCTTTGTTCCTGACTTTTCATTATTTAAATTATCAGTGTATGGTAAGATGCAGTATTCCTTAAGGAAAGGATTCATTCATTAGAGCTAATGTTTATCTTCTTCAGAGTCTGGAAACCAGGTATCCACTAAGCAACGACCCTATCACTGAGCCATATTCCAGAAACAGCTCTAGTACACCATTTCATGGTTTTATTTTAATATTTGTACTTGTTTTCAGTTTTGTACACAAATATACTGTGTTTTGATTAAATCCACTCCCATTTGGATGAAATCATTCCCCTAGTTCCTCCCTACCTCTTTTCCCTTCCACCCTCGTGTGCTCTTTAAAACACCCACTTCACCTTTTTGGTGCTATCAGTGAGGGCATGCCTACGGCATTTCCTGAACACTTACTGTTCTATTAGACTCTTTCTTTAAGTCACCTCATTTGGTTTTGGCAGAAACCATAGAAAAATTTTCTTTTCACATAAGAGAAAGAATTTCCATAGAGACTACTTCTTGCCAAGTTTCATCGCAAATAAATGCAGAATGCTGTAGTAAAACTTGTAATTTTAGCCATAATGTCATGTTTCCAAATTACTTTTGTTATGTAAAAAAAATTAGTTATTTTGAGATTATTTCTAATTTGTAAGAAATCATAGATTCTATTGACCCTTCATCTATTTTTCCTCAAAAGACACTACCATCTTGCACAGGTGTACGTAGGTGGTTCTCAGCTTATACTCATTTGATCTTTCCAAAGCCTGTTGGTATGATCCATCTTTAGACCTTTACTTGAGGTGCTGAACCATGGTAGCCAACCACAGTGCCCAGACAGTCATGTAGGGACAAACTGGACAAACTCTGCTCTGTGATTTACTGCTTAGTCTGGCAACTGAGTAAGTTAGGTGGACTGCGTGCTTTTTAAACCAGACATTTCCCAATAAGAATTGGTCTATTAGCATGGAACTGCTTTGTACTGAAGAGTACTGGTGTAGCACAGTACAACCTTGAAATAGATATTGAAATAGATATTGTCAGTGCAACACCCCCACCCTCCACATCTTGATTCTTTTTTCTCTGAATGAGAAAAAGTTCAAAGCACCCTACCAGGTAATAAGTACATGAAAAATCTTTCATAAATAAGAGTGAAAATATATCTGGTTCAATCTAAAATAGAAAACGTGTCTTGGTTCAAAAGAGTCCTTCAAAATATCAACTGTTCAAGAGAAAATATTTATCCTCAATTTGGTGCCTTCATAAACATTCTCATCTAAAAGAAGGGGCTTGCACCTGCCTAGGTTCAGTGTACCAGCCTCTGCTGACTCCCCATCAGAGACTTTGACTTTGGGTATGTTGGGATGTAGGGTGGCTTGGGAGAGAGGGCTGGGGGATGGGAGGAGGCAGGAGGTGGAATCTGTGGGTGTTATGTAGAGTGAGTAGAAAATTTCTTAATAAAGAAAAATGAAAAAAAAGTCTGTGGTGTGGTATGGAGGCTTTTTTTTTTTTTGCAATTTAGAATGGAACTCCTATCGTAGATTAATGATTACAAAATAAAAGTAATACCATAAAGCATTCTTCTTGATGTTGGATCCAAAGTGAATGTGTGAAACATAAATAGTCACAATACATAAATCCATGAATGAGCCCTTTCTGCCTGCAAGACAGAGATTAATGAAGTTTCAGGATGCTAAGAGCTCAAGATATAATCTATAGCTTTAAACTAATGTCAAGATTCAGAACTGATTGCTTAAAACGCCTTCATTTCTCCAGAAGAGATTGATGACTTTAGTTTTACTAAATCACTTCTCATACAAAAAAAATTATAGAATTTGGTTTCAACAGGTATGGTATGTGGTAGTATTTACATATTCAATGTAGCTATATAATAACTAAGAGTCAAAGCATTTTCAAAGTAAAAGATGGTACACTCCCAACTTGTTTCTTCATTTTAGAATTGAGTGGACGCCAATTGAGGAATGCCTTTAGAGACTGGTGCATGAGGTGACTTGATTGTTCAAGAGGAGAATCATTAAAATGAGATACATATCATGAACACCGAGTTTCCATTCACTCCCCTGCAGTTAGGGTCAGGGACCTTCTAGAAGCACAATTTGTTAGTCTAAATACTGTCCTCCTTCTTCAAACAACATCACAGTCATAATGCTTCAGTTACGGCTTTCATCTTGGTTTTCTTTCAGTACAAATGAGAACTCCAAAATACTTAAAAGCAATCTGTGTGTGGATCCTTCTAGTGTTTTATGAGTGCCTTCCCTCCTACATTCTATAGTTGTATCTTGCATACCTAATTTAATACCAAATTTTATAGCAGCTCATTTATATGGAGTACTTCCAAAGCATTCATGCCAGTTTCATGGAGCAAAGAACCCACATTTGATTGGGTTATATAGTGTTTAACTAGGTTAATAATTGCAGTAAAAAGCCCTACTGATATAAACACTTGGGAACAAATTGTGAATCAGTAAGTGTCAGTTCAAGTGGTTGGAGGAACAGAGTATTGGTAGCTATTGCTTAGTGAATTGTGGGCATCATCAATCAAGCTCTTCTGCCATTGGGGAGACGATTACGACAATAAGCTAAGTGAAGGGCCTTTCAGATAATGCATGTAGCATTTGTCCTTTGTGCAGTTTCCACGTAGACTCTGTGTGGCCCAGTGTCACGGGAAGGTGCAGTTCAGGGCATGAGGTCAGTACAAAGGTAATTGGCAATTGGGTCCTCCTAGGGTGTTAAGGTAGCTGAGGACATATCTGTTTCAGTGTGTATATGTTATCCATCTTTGTTCCTTTACATAATTATCCTGTGGTTTAACTTCAGTATTTTTCAATCCATCTATGATAGACTAGTTCACTGGAGGATTCTTGGCATGGGAAGGATTGACTTTCCTACTAAAGTAATGATAATGTGTATAGAGCTCCAGATGGAGAATTGTCTTCCCTCTCCCCACTTTTCTTCTCACCCCATCTTGGTTCCTCTTCCTCTTCCTTGTCTTCCCCCCTCTTCCTCCTTCTTCCTTCCCTGCAGCTGAAGTTTTCCTGGTCCTGCCTGGCCCGCGGTCAGGACAAATCTCTCTCACCAGACAGTCCCACAGCCAAGTAAACACATAGAGACTTATATTACTTAAAACTGTATGGCCGTGGCAGGCTTCTTGCTATCTAGTTCTTACATCTTAAATTAACCCATTTCTATAAAACTATACCTTGCCACATGGCTCGTGGTTTACCAGTATCTTAACATCTGCTTCTCATGGCAGTGGCAGCCGGCAGCGTCTCCTCTCTCAGCCTTCAACTTTCCTGAATTCTCCTTCTCTTTGTCCCGCCTATACTTCCTGCCATGCTACTGGCCAATCAGCACTTTATTTATTAACCAATCAGAGCAACATATTCACAGCATAGAAAACATCCCCCAGCACTCCTCCCTTCTTTTCTCTCTCTCCTTGAAAATATACATACCCTTATAATCTACTTGTATTATTTTGAAAGTTCTTTTAAAACTTTTATCAGTACTTCACCATAACACTACTTCTTTATGAAAAAGCCAAGTTCTTTTTTGTTAATGTTTCTGCTTCCTAATGTATAATACACTCTTCCAACATAGGTGTGCTCTACTTCAAGGAGTAAGGAAAAAAGACAGTGGAATATGTCAACCAAGCTCCTTCATCACTTAACTTCTCAATTGTGTCTTTACGTGAAGGCTGCATGCATGCAGATCAAGCAAAGGACATGGTTTAATATAATCCTTTGATTATTTTTCCTTATATTCTATCAAATACAGTGCAGAGCTTGAGTCATAGCACAAGGAAGCAGCAGTAGCCATAGCAGTGAAGCCCCTCAGCTCAAGCTGTGTCTGGTTTGTTTCTGTGGCTCTGATTGTTTCTGATCTAGCTTGATTTTCTGTCCTCTGTGCAATGTATAGTTCTTCCAGCAAACTGGCTTATACACAAGACATAGAGAATGAAAGTTTCTGCCAACATTGTTGTGAGGACTAATTATAAAATTCTTAGCTCAATGTTTGGCATGCAGAGGGCAGGAAGTATTTATTACTTTTATTTCAGGTCAAAACTGACAAGTCTTGATCTGAAGACACTGTTCTTCTAAATGGGTATTTCTTGTACTTGTTGACCAAGACCTACAATAAGGAAAATTTGAAAAGTGTCATCATGCTGTATGTATATATACAGGAGACCATGTTTTTTTTTTTTTTTTTTTTGTTTTTGTTTTTGTTTTTTTTTTTTTTTTTTTTTTTTTTTGGTTTTTCAAGACAGGGTTTCTCTGTGTAGCTTTGCGCCTTTCCTGGAACTCACTTGGTAGCCCAGGCTGGCCTCGAACTCACAGAGATCCGCCTGGCTCTGCCTCCCGAGTGCTGGGATTAAAGGCGTGTGCCACCACCGCCCGGCGAGACCATATTTTTAAATGTCATATTTGCAGCAGTAGCCTATGACTGTAATCGCAGCACCTCAAGTCATGGAGGCTAGTGGTTACCAGATTAATGGTCAGGTTAACTGTGTGACAAGACCCCATTCTCAGCATTGAGAACTAAAAAGGGCTGAGGACTGTAGCTCAGGGGTAAAATGCTCACCTAGGCTGTTAAGGAAAAAAAAAGAAGGAATTAAGTAGGGAAGGAAAAGTTAACTTTAGTGTATAAAATGATTTGTGCTGCTACTATGTTTGTTATTTGCACTTTTACATACTTTAAAGTCTGTACCACTGGAGCTAGAAAACAGATTGACATTGACTATGAGAAGCACATTCCCTGGAGCAGCTGGAACTTTTGGTCAAGTGGGTTCTTAGCACACAAGTGGCTGTGAATTCACCCTTGACCTTGCAAAACACTGTGTTTTTTTGTCCATTTTTCTTTATTTTTGTTCTGTAGCAAAATGGGTACAAATCACTTCTAAAAATTCCCAACTTGAAATCAAAAATACTTTCTATTCTAACCTGGAAAACCCAGGAGGAATTCCTGAAAGTCTAGGTTCAAAGTTTCCATCAGCAGCCATTATGACTTTTATCAACTTGACCTGGATGGTTTTTAAAAATCTGAGGGAACTGGATGCAGAGATCCATGGCTAGGCCCCCGGTAGAGCTCCGGGAGTCCAATTAGCAAGAAAGAAGAGGGTTTATATGAGCAAGAATTGTTGAGACCAAGGTTGGATAAAGCATAGGGACAAATAGCCAAACGAATGGAAACACATGAACGATGAACCAATGGCTGAGGGGCCCTCAACTGGATCAGGCCCTCTGAATGGATGAGACAGTTGATTGGCTTGATATTTGGGAGGCATCTAGGCAGTGGTACCAGGTCCTGTGCTCATTGCATGAGTTGGCTGTCTGAAACCTGGGGCTTATGCAGGGATGCTTGGCTCGGCCTGGGAGGAGGGGACTGGACCTGCCTGGACTGAGTCTACCCGGTTGATCTCAGTTCTTGGGGGAGGCTTTGCCTTCGAGGAGATGGGAATGGGGGGTAGGCTGGGAGAAAAGGGAGGGTGCGGGAGGGGGGAGAACAAGGGAATCCATGGCTGATATGTAGAACTGAATTGTATTGTAAAATAAAATTAAATTAAATTTTAAAAAAAAAGAATTGTACTAATACATTTAGTGATAATGGAAATGATTGATCACCTACTTACCCTGCCATTGACCACTTGCTGTGTTGGTACTGTTGGACTGCACTGCCTGCCCACTTCTTTTGGTGAACTCTCCCTCCTTTGACACAGGAATTCAGGGTTTAGTTACAGAACAGCTTAGCAGCCAGACGGTCCCCCATCATATTCAGAGTCAGTAACACAAGCCCAGGTCAAAGAAAGAGTTTCCTGTACATCTCACAGCTCTTCTTAAGTTTTCAGTGAAATCAAAGAGAAGACTAGAGCTATGACTCAAGGCGAACTATCCCTTCTGAGTGCTAAGAAATGTAGGAAGTAGTTATTCTTCTCTTGTTCTTGGTAGAACTGAAGAAACAGACAAAAGATATTAGAGAGTTTGAACAGGTCTGCTTGCTTCCTGAACTATGCACTCATCACAACACTGGGCCCTTAGTGGCTTCTGCTCTGTTTGTTTGTCATATTTCTGCCTCCTAAAGATAATGCTTTTTTTTTCTTTTCTTTCTTTCTTTCTTTCTTTCTTTCTTTTTGGTATAGAAAGGGCTTGTCACTTAAGGGAGACATATTGTTTCAAAGATTCTGGAATTTCCGAACAGTTCTTTCCTCATACATGCTCACCTGGTTTCTTTCTCTTTTGTGTTCTGATCTTGACATGATTTGTTTTTAATCATCTGCTGTCTCATTCTTCATGGAATGTGGTTTTGGATTTTAACTCACTTCCAGTCTGGTTCAACTTTTCCAGTCATTCAGACTGCTCATCGCATTTGCATTATGAATGAATTTTATTCATATGTTTACATTTTCCTCCCTATATTTGGAACATAGCTCCATTGAAATCCATGCTTCATTTTTTTTTTCAAATTGGGAATAACATTAACAGTAGTATTTATTTAATTGATTTCTTACCCAGTTACCCATCCCCAAAGCTATGTCTCTGGGAACATTAACAAGTCTAATTTGTTGTCACATTTACTTTAAGCATAAGGATGCCAAGTCTTTCTCTTAGACTCTCTGGGTTGAAAGAAAAAGATTACCCACCTAAAAGCTCTGTGACTGCTTCTCTCATTCCCTTTAGTCTCTCAATTAATAACAAACAGGAGGGTATCATTAGACATGTCAAAGATTCTATTGTGAAAGCATACTGGAATGTTCAGTGTCAAGTAGATATGAAGTTCCCATATTCAGGCTAGTCAGGAAATTATATTGCTGCTGGCATACATCTAGGCATTACTCATTGAGACCTGTTGTTAACGTTTTAAGACTTGCCTTAGAATTTTATCTCTGCAAGGTTACTTCAACTGACTTTTGTATAATCTGAGAGCAACTGGATTAGCACTAAGTAACTGAAGCTACATAATTACCATATAAGGAGGTAAATAATCATGTGGGGGTTTGTTTTACGTCACACTCTGTAAGATTTTATTTTTCAGATTTTTTTTCTTCAGTTCACATGTCAATCAATAGTTTGGAATCCCCTACTTCTTTTTGAGCCTTTGTGTATTAGGCCTTTGGGGATATAATTTACATTATTTTATCTATTTTCTTCTTTATTTACTAAAGTTGTTATTATAGCCTTCATCAAAAGAAATGTGTTTTATTAGGCCTCTTGAGGTATGTCAGCCTCAACACAGTTCTATTTTATATCTAGCTCATAGTAAAGCATGATAAGCTGAACACAAACCATAAAAAAATTATACATTTTTAGGAATGACCAGAGTTTAAATGCTTTCAAATCATAGATCTACTACTTTCTTTTGTTTTTATAACAGAGCACCTAGCACATAGAACAACCACTACAATGTCAAACAAATGAATCAGCTAGATTTTTGTTCATGGGTGCCTTACAAAATAGACATAATACATCATATCATCTGCAATCCACAGAAAGATGGTTGTTCTATATTATTATTTTTGATCTACAACCAAATATTCTAAAGCACAGGAAAAATAGTGATTTTTTTCAATAATCACACAGGCAGGTAGGAAATGGGGACACTGGGTTCATCCCTGGGTTCTCTGACTCAAAATTTCTTGCCTTTCTATGACTCTTAAAATCACAAGTATTCTTCCCAGTGATGTTCTGAGTATAGGTCAGTTTTCTGCGCTCCGTTTCCACTATTCCTATGTCACTTTGTTTTGTCAGCTTGTCCTTCCATTGGTGTGTGTTCCATGTGTGCATACATTCCTCTGTGTGTGTGCACATGCATGCATGCATATACATTTATACACATAAAACCCTGACTTTCTCCCAGTTTTAAAAGCATATATCATTTACAATTGAGTCCTGAGTTGTCATGTGAAGAATTATAAGCCTTGTTTTTATTTTGTACATCTTGAATCAGCGCATTCAAATATTTTATTTTTCTGGAAATCTGTATAAGGGCCATACATTTTTCTCCTTGTACTCTATGTCCGATTAAGGACATAAAGAACCTCACATCCTAGAATTTGAGTCATTCTGGTCTGCATGGGAAGTACATGCTTTCAGGGTGTAGACTAAACTAAAGTTGTGTCCAAAGTTCACCAAGAAACTGTTTTACCCATTTGATAAAAGGTTATATCGTGTTCTGACTCTCAAAGAATGAGGTTATCCCAGTGTCAACAATTATATCATCTTGAACTCTAATCAAAGGAATAGAATGAACCACTTCCCAGACTATCAGGAGCAGCATCAGGAGCACAAAACAGATTCATGGTGGGTGGGCATGTAGAAAAATGCTGTCTTCTTGGTACCAGTATAATAATTTCCATAATAATCTATACAAAACAATCAGAAACCAAAATATATCTTTGCATCGTGGAATCCTTACTGAGATAATCAAAAATAACTGTTTTTGACAAGGGCTTTACAATACTCATTGCATGTGCATTTCCATCATCCATCTTAGCTCACCCTCTTTAAAATCTGAAAGCACAAAAGTCTCAAAGCTCTCATGCATTTAATCATTTTAACCAAATAGGCTTTGTATAAGCTAATTAATTAGCAGCAGTGAATGTTCCAAATACAATTTTGCCATTATTGTTTTCTGCTTAGATAAGTAGCCCTTTGGGAAGACATGAGACATCTCAACAGGTAAAGATATTTTCTCCCAACCCTGATGAACTGAGTTCAATGCCTGGGTACTCGTGGTAGAAGGAGAGCATTGACTTCCTCATGTTTTCCTTGGATCTTTATACCCATGCATAACACACACACACACACACACACACACACACACACACACACACACGTTATTTTTTTTTAAAACAGCCTGTTAATTTCACCATAAAAGCAAATGAGTGCTCAAATCAAGTATGTTTTTCACTCTTCTGCGTTTCTGATACAGAAGTTTAACTCAAACTATTGCTGTCTGTTTGCCTTTAAAGTAGACTCTTATTGTGGACTATTATGATCAAGTCCTTGAAGAGAAAAGTGAAGTTATTAGTAGAGCCTGCTACAAAAGCAGGTTTCTCCATTATGTGTGATGATTCCTAATGACAGAGAGGAAGGAGATTACCCACAAAGGGAAATTCTGTGGCTCCCACCAGAGTGCTATTTCCAGTAAAATATCTCCACACATAGAGTACAGCTAGAACACCGACCATACAAGCTTTAGATCATCTCACTTTTCTTAAATTCTTGACTCCATTTATGTCCAGATTCCATAATCAAAGACACAGCAGCCTTCAACTCAGACTGTTCCTGTCTTCTGTAGCCTCACAGCCTGCATCCTTTCCTCAACCAAGAGCAATGTTCTCGTATATGCTGCTGGGTCAAAAGCATACCCACCCCTATCAAGCACTTGTAAGTGTCTTCCTTCCTTCCTTCCTTCCTTCCTTCCTTCCTTCCTTCCTTCCTTCCTTCCTTCCTTCCTTCCTTCCTTCTTCCCTCCCTCCCTCCCTCCCTCCCTCCCTCCCTCCCTCCCTCCCTCCCTCCCTCCCTCCCTCCCTCCCTCCCTCCCTCCCTCCCTTCTTCTTCTTCTTCTTCTTCTTCTTCTTCTTCTTCTTCTTCTTCTTCTTCTTCTTCTTCTCTCTCTCTCTCTCTCTCTCTCTCTCTCTCTCTCTCTCTCTCTCTCTCTCTTTCTCTAGAAATGTGATAGATTTTGCTTGCTTGCTTGTTTTTCCAGACTGAGTGTCTCTATTGACACAGATTGGCTTCATATTTACAGTGATCCTGTCTTAGCATCCCAAGTTCTTTAATACCCATATGGCACCATTCTGCTTTACTCTTGGAATGGTTTTTATATGCTGCAGCTGCTCTCACAGCCCTTGGCATCCTCTCTGTGTTGTGGCTCTTACCTAAATGTCATAGTTTGTCCATAGAGAGATGAGAACATTACAATGGCTCTGGAATTCGTCATCAGTATCTAGTGCAGAATGTACCAGTTACACAGAACAGTCTGTTGAACAAATTACCTTCTTTCTTACTCCCCTTTGAAAGCCATATCATACTATATCAACAGATGGTAGACACTCTCAGGAGTGTGGGGTGGTACAGTATTGTTTCACAGGAATATTTGTGTTCTTTGTTGCCATAGGTGATTTTTGTGACCTGTGTAAATTCTGACTATATAATATAAGTTCATTTTAGTGGAGTGTCCAACATGAGAAAACACAATGCAAGAACAAAACATTGTTTATTCTACAATTTGTGAAGGTGCTCAAATCTGGGAAAAAACACTAAAGACATCATAGCAGAATAGGAATGTCATAGAGTGATTGCAAAAGAATGTGAAAATAAATGATAATATTAGCCAAAAAAAAACATTTGCCACTGGTACCTTAGCTTCTGTTGACACGAGAATTTTATGATTACTTGTTACATTATGGGCATCTATTAAAACACAATTCTTTGTAATTAAGGTAGTCATGTCCAGTAGACATGACCAATAAAATTGTTTTTGGTGGAATTTTATCTTATTTCATGTAAAGAAAGGCAATGAGTATGAACTTATAAACTGATATAGGAGATGTGAACTAAACAGTTTTCATAGCTAAGTTCCTTAGCAGAGAGGTCATCATGGCCATAAACAGACTCAAATGTCATGTTAGGGCTCACTATTGTAAAACGCTAATTCCCTCTTTGACAGAACAGCTAATGAATAATAAATATTATAAATATTAAATAAATATTATAAATAATAAATCTCAGTTAGCAGAGTGAGAAGTTTGTTCATAGATCTCCTCTGTGGAGTCAGATAAGCTATGTGTGTAAACCAAGTGCTGAACAGAGATGCCAAGGCATACCAATAGGCAATGTCACTTTACACAGCACAGACCAGCATAAGTTATCAAATCATGTTTCAATAATTATTTTTCTTTGCTAAAATACTACAACTTAGATAATTAAGTACAATAAACATTTTGTGTATAGAAATTTCTAAGCATAGAGAAGGCTTATTTGTTAAAATTTATAACTATTATTTTGCTTTACTTTATAACAATTTTCCTAGGCAAGTTGTTTCACTTTTGCTTGGAAACTATATCCCTGTAGATGCACACAAATATAAGGCATGTAGAGTGTAATCTAGAGGGCTATTTCATTGTCATGGTTAGTGGGACTTGGTCTTCCAATCTAAAGAAGACAGCATTGTTCACATCTGCAGCAGCCCATAGCAGAGTTAGTGAACACCTTTAGGCAAGAAAGAATGTACCTCCTGGAGCACAAGCAACAGGTTTCAGAAGCACTTTGGGAAAACTAAAGTTTCTGGAAGCTGTGTACACACCTTACACAGTAAACCATCTCAACAGTATTAAAAGTAAAGGTTAATTCTGAGGTTTAATTTTTAAAACCAGATATATATTTCTAGAAAAATTAAATGTTTAAATTTTTAGAATTGTATTAATACCCCTTTACCACTTGTGATAGGATGTGTAGAATTATCTTGTCTATTGTTAATTGCCAATAAAAGTAAAAGAAGGGTCAATTAGAAGATCGCTTGAGAGGATAGCCTAGACTGGAACTTGTCAAAGTCAAGGCATTGTCAGAGCATAGGACCACAGTGACCTTTTGTGGGACTTGGTGTGACAGTTAGAGAAAGGAGCAAAGGGTGGCTGCCAACTGCAGCATTGCTATTTACTGAGGTAGTAAAGCATGCAGGATGAAGTTCTCATGTAAATCACATCCAGTGCTTTGAAAATTCAGGCATTATCAATGGAAAGAATGAAAGCAAAATACAGACAAGTCCCATCCATGCAGGAAGAATTGCCGGGGTCGGGGTGGGGGAGACCAGGCAACAGAGCCTGTGAACAGCAGACTGACAGGCAGAAAGCAAACCCATAGAGCACAATGCACTACACCTACGTGAGACCATGAGATTTGGCCACCTATGTGTCACACGTGACTCTCAAAGCCATTCCAACCACCTCTGTAGGCAATTGCCAAGGCGTGATTTATTACTGTCTAAATTTTCATTAGTTATACACTGTAGTGCTGGTCCCCTTAAATTATTTTAAATTTATTTTGTTTTATGTGTCTGAATATTTTGCCTGAGTTATGAATGTACACTGCATGGGTGCCTAGTAGACTTGGAGGTCAGAAAAGGGTGCTGCATCCCCTGTAACTGGAGTTACAGATGGTTGTGAGCTGCTGGAAATGGAACTCAGGTCCTTGGCAAGAACAAAAGTGTTTTTAACTGCTAAGACATGTCCCCAGCTCCCTGATTAGTCTATTTTAAATAAAAACACTCAGAATAACCTCCTTCATTTAAGACCCATACAATGTTAAAATGAAGTGGTGTTTCTTCTCTTGACTGTTAAATATATTGAACACACAATTAAGAACATCTATCAAATACAGCGACCTCTCTGGGCTAGGATCCCTCTACACATTGCACAGCTCTTCTCAATGGCTGCTGAGTGAAATGTTGAGTGAGGAGAGATCTCTGTGAGAATGCATTCTCTAGCATTCTGGGGTGGAGTGAACACCATTTCAAGCTTTGCAAGGGGGTGTTAGCTTTGTTCTAACTGTTTTTACTTCATATTCTTTCTTACTATCTGTCATTTCTTAAGCACTATAAAGAGCAATTTCACGAGTGTCCAATGTGGTAAGGTAAAGGTCACATTACACTTTGCTCACAAGTGTTTTCAGCTACCAAGAGCTATTCAGGGTTTTTGTTTTTGTTTTTGTTTTTTGTTTTGCCTGTCATTGTTTTTGATTTATAGGAAAAAATTTCTCAGAGCTTAGCACAAAACAAAACAAACTTCGCTTGGCTTCCCACAGATGCCACTGTGGAAAGTGCTTTGGGGGATAGTTACTCCTGTGGTACAGCTTTACCTAAAAAGCGAAAATAGTTGGCTCACACTCACCAACTGCCAGCTATCCCACCCTGTGCTTAGCAAGGCATCTGCTTCCATGGAGTGCTTCCCTGGAGCTTCGATCTCAGGTGCAAACACCGAGGTGCAGTTCCTTCTTTATCTTGCACTGCAAACAAGTTAGGGAGAGAGATTCAAAGGTAAAGGTGCCTTGTTTTACAAATGTAGCTACATCCTGTGGCTCAAGTATCAGAGAATGAGAAAACAAGAGCCCCTTGCAATTGTTAACCCACCAAGTTTGGAAGATATGGTACTTAGGAACATGAGCAGCACTTCATTTCAGCTAATTTTGGTCAACCTTGCCATCTTATTTTTTTTAATACATGAGACTAGGCGAGGTCTTACTGCTTTGGGAATTTTATGGAGCTGTGAAGTTCATGGCCTCCAAATAGCCATCTCAGGCTTCAAAGGGAAGTCACTATTTCGAAGTGCTGGCTTAAGCCCAGTTACTTACTCTTAGGGTCTCAAAGTCTGATGGAGACATATCAAGGTAAATTCAATCACAGTGCTCTTTTTTATGAGACTTTCTCTCTCTAGAGTCTTGATATACCACAACTGGCTATCTTCCCTAGGAATTTTCACTCACATATATAATCTCCATCACCCACACAGTATCAAACATCTGTTCCTCCATCGGAATGCAAGCATTGGCTTTCCTTTGCTGGCTTAGAAATAATTTAAAAACAAAACCCAGATTAGTTTTTTGCATGAGTTTAGATAAGAGCCAGGGGAAAGTAAAAAGAAGCACGCTGAAATGGATTGTTCCAGGGCATTCTTGTGCATTTAGTGAACTGCCTGTCAGTTGTTCCTGGCAGGCAGTTTTGTCTGCATGCCCTGTCTACAGCTTAAGCTCTTAACATCAAAGCTATGTGCAATATATCAGCTTGACATTATATAAATGAGGCTGGAGACACCTCTGTGAAGGCTGTTACACAAGGCTTGACTTTTGAAATCCTTTTCCTTTCTTTCTGAGATGAATCTTCTCCATGCTACCTGGGCTGGCCTTGAACTCCTGGGCTCAGTCTCTTGAGCAGCAGGGAGTACCGGCACATACCTGACTTTGAACTTTTTTGATTTGGTTGTTTTACTTTTAACTACTATAATATAGCCCAATATGCATTCCTAACTGTGTTAGGCATGAATGAAGTGTAACCCTTATCAGTCTAAAATATGTTGCATGCAGTTGACTGAGAACACCATACCATAAATCATAATTGACACTATAATTTTCAGTTGCTATGCTACTCAAGATAAATATTTGTGTGTATTTGTCCAGAGGAGCCTCATTGTAAACGCCATACTTTTAAAATAGCACTCACCATGCAAACCCCAATGAAATGACAAGCTAGAGACTTTTAGAAAGCAGTTACTATTATTGTGAATTTATGAGCAGTTCAGATTGTACTTTTCCAAGCAGGGAGGCAGCTTTTCTTTTTTCTAAAGAAGAGGCAAAGATGATAATAAGTGCATAAAACACTTAATGTAGCCACAATAAACACCGAGCACTAAAACACTGGGTATCAAATGTCTCACTGGAGAAGCTGTTGAGGCGATTTGCTTTCGTAACCAGGCTTGCTGCCTGGCTCCAGTAACACCAATTCACTCCATTACACTACTAGTACTTTGTTTGACCTTATGGGCTGCCAGATACTTTTCAATAATAGAAATGAAAATGTATTTGTCTCACGGCTCCTCTTTTCTATCAAGTTCACTTTTTGTGATCTGCACCTACCATGGTTTGTGTAATACTTGTCTGGACGCTTACATGATTCACAGCAGAAAACTGTCCAGTTGGTTATCTCTAAGTGAGAGAAGACTGCAGAATATTTGTCTTGGGATACATGAGCTTCATAAGGGCTAAACCTTCTATACTCTGGTGCATAGTGCCCACCCTGTAGGCTTCTGGAAAATGTTTGCTAAATGAGTCAATAGATGGATTAGAGTAAGATTGGTGACATCACTGTCCTGAAGGGA
Source organism: Peromyscus maniculatus bairdii (assembly GCF_049852395.1). Classification (NCBI taxonomy): domain Eukaryota; kingdom Metazoa; phylum Chordata; class Mammalia; order Rodentia; family Cricetidae; genus Peromyscus; species Peromyscus maniculatus. The sequence continues at coordinate 61,636,965 of NC_134857.1, forward strand.
AGAGCTGAAAACCATGCTGTGGATCATAGGGTATTCATTTATTTGTTGACATTCCAGAATATGGCCATCTACTGGCCCATAATGGATCCCCATCTTTATGAGATAAAGGAAATAAAAAGCAGAAGATAGAAAATCAAGTCCAAGTGGCCCTCTACATCTTTCAAGTTTAACAATCCAATCATAAATATTTAAAGATTTTTAAAATATTTATTTATTTATATTTATGTGTTTGTTTGTTTGGTGGGTTGTACATGCAGAAACACATTTGTAGATGTCAAGGAATAATTTGTGGAGAGACCTGATTATCAAATTTGAATCATTATGCTGGTCCTTAAATACTTTTAAATATCAAACATATTGTTTGAATTTTCCCTGTGCTAAATATAGAAGAAAAAGTCTGAAAGTCTGGTCTGAACAATGGCCATTTGCAATAGGAAAGAAATTAGAAGGTGTTCTTTTCTCTAACTTCTGTTCTCCATTGTCTGCTCATTCTGAAAATCCACATAAGCCACCCAGGAGAAGCAAAATTTGGAAAATGCAGACCTTCCTCTCTTCTGCCCACAGACTGTTCACTGCACCCAGAGAAAAGTACACTGTTAATTTTTTCATGCTTTATTATTGGTGGGGAATCTTCTAGGGAGGGGGTACTTTTCATTTATTCTGTTCAATTTAACCCTCTGAAAGCTGAAGCATTTTGCAGAGGAATCAATCAGTCTACACATACACATGGCAAGAGGCTTTACTTCCAACTTTCCTCATTTTTGAAAGGCTTTGACATGGAGGCTTCGTTGAAACCAAGATGCATCTATTTTGCTGGCCCAATACTATAGGCCTGTTTTTGAAGCTTTCTTCTGTATTGATGTTATTGGCTGTACTGTCACCTTGGTTCCAACTGTAGCCTTTCTGCTCAGATTCCCACAGACCTAAAAGCAGCAGAGAGAGCTGACAACCTGGGATGGCAGTCAGCTGTATATCTCTCAAATCACTCTTCACACCCCATCTTCCATCTGGCACTTTAATATATGCATATTGTTTGACTTTTCAAAACATCATGTTATTTTTTGTAGACAGATTATAAAATTTCGGATTTTCATAATCATGAAATGTGTGCTATTAACTTCTGAAGAGTCTCTTAACTTACATTTCATATAAATATATACATTTTTCTTTATATCTTTAAAATTTGAAAATATTTTTCATTGTGCTTTCATATTGGATAGATAATTAATCAAAGCCAAAGTGGTAAAATGAAAAATAATACCTTTCCTAGGTCATTAATTTTATCCTTAACATAGTTCCTGGTTATTATGTGTGTTCTACCAAAAGAAATGTGTTACCTGGACAATGAGAAAACACAGAGTATATATATATAAACACAGAGTTAATTTATCAGATCTCTCAGAAAAATCCAAACTTTGTAGTAAGTCCTATACTAATGTTAGGGAAGTCCAGGCTACTGAAAACAAACAGATGATTGGATGGAGTGCTCTTTGAGAAGCTGTTATGAGTCTATGTCCATCCATAGAAGGAAGAAATGAATGGGCAGAGCCTGGGGTGAGTGCAATATGTGTTAGGAAGAGACTGGATGAAGGGGAAAAAGTGTCCACATCTTTCATGAGCAGGGAATAGACAAAAGGGCTAATTGTGGGGCCTGGATATTGGATGAGGATTTGGATTTTATGGTTCAGAGGAGAAATCACACAGTCAATGATATCTTATTTTTGGTGAATTAAGCCACATTTCAGTAACAGAGCGCAAAAGCAGTGTGAAGGAACTCAGGATACAAGGCTCAGAGTTGGTGTACACAAATACTACCAATGAGAAAGAAGATCTGATACAATGGTACTTTATTATAATAGATGTTGCTGTTTTCATTGGATTTCCCAATGAAATCCATAGTTGCAATAGAAAAAAATGAAAACAAGAGGAATATATGAGAAAACAATGAAAAACAATCATTCTCATCCTTTGACATTACTGTTAAATTTTTATTTTGTTTTAATTGATGCATGTTGAAATCACCATTTATTGAGGATATTTTAAGAATAATTTTTATTGTTTCTTTTGTTAATATAAATTCTTAAAGGATGTCATTTTATTGGCTTCCCATCATTCTGTAGTTTGAAGGCACATTATTCTAATATTATAACCTTATATTTTTCACATTTTCATTATTTTAAATATCATTATAAATCAACATGAAACAACACAAGTGTCTTATTAGATATTCTGCCTCCTGCATTTATTTGAATAAGTGATATCATTTACATTGTAGAAAATCCTGCACTTGTTCATGCACTTATTTTGGCCTAATTTTCACTTTAACTAGGATATGGCAAATCTTACCTTGAGTCAGCATTAAAAATTGAACAAAATTGTGAACTTTACTGCTTCTGATAAAAAAAAATTCAAACTTCCCCACCTTTCCTGAAATTACCAACTTATTTTGTTTCCTGTTTTTCTTTTTATGGTGCTCTAATGAATTCTCCTCTACATAGGTATGTAGGTTGCCTCCATTGTTTCTCTGTTTCAAGTAACAGTGTGATGAGTGTGTTTGCACTCATTTTAATTATGGGGACATGATACATGCCAGTCTCTGGTCTCCACTGAATTCAGCTTCAGCTCTGAAGAGGCATACATTCACTCATGTAGGCGCAGTTCAGGAATTCCAGTTCACTCACTCCATCAATAGCACATTTGTAACTTTTTCTAAACCATGCATATGAAGTGGTATATCTTCCTTAGTATGCAAACATGACCTCATTTTGTTCTGCATGAATTAATGGATTTTGTTTTATTTTCTTAAGCTTACAGATTATTCAATGTTTTATCTGTAGGTTGCTCATTTCTTCCATCTGATTATCTCTTTTTGGATATATTCTAGATACTAGCCTACTGACAGTCATGATTTGATATGGCATGTTGTAGCTGGAGTTTTCTCCAGTCCTGCTCAGACCCAAGTAAATACACAGAGACTTACATTACTTATAAACTGTATGACTGTGGCAGGTTTCTTGCTCTCTAGTTCTTATATCTTAAACTAACCCATTTCTATTAATCTATACCTTGCCACGTGGCTCATGACTTACCAGTATCTTTATATGTTGCTTCACCTGGCAAAAGCTGGCAGCATCTCCTTACTCAGCCTTCCACTTCTCAGAAATCTCCTCTCTGCTTATCTTGCCTATACTATACTTCCTGCCTGGCTACTAGCCAATCAGCATTTTATTTATCAATCAATCAGAGCAACACATTCACAGCATATAGATATCCATGGCAGCATGCTCCAAGTGACTGCCTTGTGCCTTAATTCTATTATATTAAAAGAATGTAGGGTAATTTCTCACACTGATCTTCAGTGATTTAGATTGTAATAGTTTATTTTTAAGTTTTATAATTTTTAAATATGTGTTTGCATTGCTTTTTCTCCTCTGTCTTTGTGTGCATGGCTAACTGAGTGCAGTTGTCTTAGAAGCTATAAGAGGATGACAAATCCCCTGGAGCTGGAGATGTATATAGTTGGGAACTACCCAATATGGGTATTGGGAACCAAACTCTGGTCTTCTGTAAGAACAGTAGATACTCCTAACCTCAGAGTTAAGTTTAAGTTCTTCTGACATGATCATGCATTAACTACAAGGCCATTTTCTAAGTTAAAGAAAGTGAAGAGCAGAAAATAAGAGGAAAGTTGATACAATGTACAAGAGTTTTCATTGTGAGTCTATGTTTGAACTGTAGAGATAGTATTAATGTTATTGTTCTGAAATTTCATACATTAAAGTAATGGGCTTTGATAGAATTCACCTCTCTTCCTCCCCTCTAATTCTTCTTCTATTTCTCTTACTTTTCTCTCCTGACTTCATATATAGATAGATATGATATAGATATAGATACAGATACAGATATATAGAGATACACACACACACATACACACACATGCACACTTAGTGCTTCCTATATGTACATGGCTGTAAAACCATCTACTGGAGCATAAGTAGCCTCTATGGGACCTCATCCCTGAAGGAAACTCACTGTTCCCCTCTCAACAGCCATCAGTTGTCAACAGCTCCTCAGTTAGGGAGGGAACTTCATGAGTAAATCACTCATCCATGCTGGCATTTGGGCTGATTTGATCCTGTGTGGGCCTTGGGAGTGTAGTCACAGCCACTATGAGCTCATGTGTGCAATAACCTTCTCATGGCTATCGGATATGTTTCACTATTGGCAGATTATTACTTCCAGATTCTCCTCTACAACCTACTTGTCTAGCCACGGGTTCTTGAACAAATAATGGTACCAGGTTTTGGTTTCTTTTGTGCAATGGGACTTAAATCCAATCAGAGAATGGTTATCTACATAATATGTGTGCCATTATTGCACCAGTGGGTGTAACTTGGTAGGTCAGTTGTTGTTTTTGGTCACTGTGTTTATAGCTGGACAAGACTGTTGATTATTTTGCCCCAAGTAGTGTGAAGATCATCGTCCACCACTGTGAAAAGTGGACTGTAAGGATGAAAGCTCCATGCCAGTGTCAGCTTGATTTCCACATGTCCTGTGATTAAATCATAAGGTGTCTTCAGCAACAGAGTCTTATCATAAGATTCTGGAGGATAACCAAGAGAGAATACCTTGCATTGTTGAGGGATCTATGAGACCTCGCTGGCCACAAACAGGCATTGGTTAGAAACTTGGTAACAGTTGTATAGATCGACAAGGTATTTTCCTGGTGTTTCTCTTTTACCTTAATCATACATTTGAATTTTTAAAAATAAAACTGTAGAGGAAATTTTTCAAGCTGCCCATTCATGGCTTAGATGCTCTTTACTTTTATATTTTCAGGTGAGCAGGTAAAGCTTTATTTGCAATACTTTTGGAGTCATTGTGCTTTCTGAATCAGAGAACTAATGACTTTAATTAGTGATGGAAATGTGGAAAGTCTGTTTTGCTCTTCTAAAGCCTTAATCTGTATTAGACCTGAATTTAGACCTTTAGATCTTTCATCTTTTTATCTCTTTGAATTTTTAAACTCATAATTCATCCCTGGCACTGGGCTCCAGGAGAGCCATGGATTAGCATATAGAGCATGTATTTTTAATTGTCTAGTATGAATAAATAATATTCACATCACCCTTAGTTTGTGATGATGGAAATAAGTGTCTTACTCCTTACAGACTGTTCCTCAAAATTCATCTACATAGAGTTTTGTAAAACAATTACACTTTGCTTTGCCTTTCTTCTCTCTCTCTCTCTCTCTCTCTCTCTCTCTCTCTCTCTCTCTCTCTCTCTCTCTCTTTTTTAAATAGATAAAATATCATAAACGAATCCTAGATTGGCCTCAAGCTTGCAATCCTCCTGTCTCAGCCTTCTTCTGTGTCATGGTATTTCAGTTATATACCTGCTTCCGAAGGCTTCCTCCTGACTTGGGTTGAAAGTAGTTTTGCTCTCCATGTTCTTCCAGCACTAGTCTGACTATCTTGGTGTACATGTGGAAAAGGAATACATTGTCACTTTCTAAAACAGTTAATGAGGGATTTCTTTTACTTTCAGCAAGTCACCGAAACCACGAGTCCTTCAGTGTCACCCCCTTCGGCGTTGTCACTGGACCTGCTTAATAATGCCGTGACCGCCTTCAGTACCTTGGAAGAGCTGATTCGCTATCTAGAGCCCGACCGATGGCAGATGGACTTGGACAGCCTGTACAAACCAGCATGGCAGATTGTGGGCAAAGCGTTTCTTTATGGGAAAAAAAGCAAAGGTAAGCTTCCTCTTCAGATTAGGATGTCTGTCAGTGACTGATGTTTTCCGATTCATTTGCCACAGTTTCTAAAATGGAGAGTTCCAATGCCTTTGGAGATGTGCTAAAACAACCCATCTTATTATCTTCTAAGCACAGGGACATATTAAATGAGGATATAAACAAGAGGGATATCAGACACTTCTGTTGAAAATCCCAGTCTCTTTCTGTCTCCTCAAACATTGTTTTGATTGAGCGCTCCATTGGGTTTGATAAGAATCATTGCTAGTAAGCTAATCTGCATTTTGAGATTCAAGAGAAAAGATTAGAGATGAAAAATCAGGTTTAGGGTTTAAAAAAAAAACGGTGATATTTTATAGAAGTCAATTTTGCTATGTGTTCCCTGGGTCAAGGATGCATCCATTTTGTAAACTTAGAAAGTTCTAAAGAGTAGGGGAAATCGTAATTGTTCAACTTGATGAGAGAGAAGTTCCCAAGGTAGGATTCACAGCAAGAAGACAGCAGCCTACAGGGGAACATACAATGGGAACTTTTCTCCTGGTGAATTTTCCTTTGAAACCATCACTTTTGACCAAATTGGTCTTTCTTCTTTTAAGAGCAAAAGTTAAGATATTAACCAAGTTTCCAGTGAAGTTAGCTAGTTCTCACGAGAACATTGGGATTGTGAGAGAGCTGTATCACACAAATGACAATGGAGAGAAGTAGCAGGAAAATTAGACTTCACTCAGAAAACACGGTTGCAGTCTGTCAGAAGTGTCTATCCGGGAATACTTCAGAGACTAGAAGGACAGTAAGAATTTATGTGGAAGGAACAGTGTTTGGTTAATTTGAGCCGTTCACCGTAGCAGATTGCACCAGTCTTTTTCTAAATCCTGTAAGAAGAAACTTGATTCCTGCCTTTCCTTCACGCCCTTACAGCCTTCCAGATCATGAGCTTTCATCTCAGCAGGTCACGTTTGGACCTGCCCAGGCGTGGTATTTCAGTGTGCTGACAGACATGGTTTCCTTTTAAAAGTATTTGAACATGGCTGTGTTCAAGGGCATGGGCAGCTGAATCCTTTCCACATGCTGGATGCTGTTACATGTTTAGCAGATCTGATCTTGACGAATAAATTACAATGGCACTTCCCTTTTCTGCACTTAGGAACAGGAAGTTGAAGCTCTGCACAAGTAGCCGAACATCCCATGAATTGTACCTTTCTTAGCAATACAAATTAGAGGATGAGGTGCATCCACAAGAAGCAGGAGTGAGAAATTGGTTTTAAGCATACATAGAGTTTTGGAGAAGTGATTATGGATTTCAACCTAGGACCTTTCTTTGAGTCATATTGTTAAGCCTGGATCCCCATACCTGCTGCTCATAGATTTGACACATGCTAGCTTATACTGAAAAGAATCTGGGGTTGATCTAGGTCTTTCAAATATTCGTTTAACGCCTTCGCTATCGAAACTCTTTGCAGTTTGCCAAAAACATAAGATTTTTAATTCATACAGTAAGCGTGAGAAAAGTCTTGAATACTTTTAGGACTTTACACACTAAAATGCAAGTGTTGGCTAAGATCTCAAGACAAATCAGCTTCCCTGCAAAAGCCTTTCTAGAAAGGGACAGGGAAATACTTTTAAAAGTGTCTAATTAGACCTTGAAATAGATTTTTCCCAGAATAAACATATCACAATGTTACCACACTGGTTTTAGAAAGACCACCCTCAGATTGCACTACTGTAATATGATAGCCTCGGATTGAATATCTGCAAAAGAAGGAACAGCTAACAAAGTAAAATGTGCCCATGTTTTTGTCAGTATTATCCTCTCTAGAAAAACTTAGAGTGTTTTGACTTATTTTCTTTATAGCCCTTCCTCTAACTCAGGAGTTTTCATTTATATTGTGTGGCTACAAAAAAAAAAAGAAAAAAGAAAGAAAGAAAAGAAAACTTTAAAAAGGTATTTTCTAAGTCATGCTTAAGAACACTTTCAAAGGAGCCTTTTGACTTGTGAGTCAAGCATGATAAATGAGTGGAAGCGGGGTTGAAAGTGTGTTTAAATTTTCACATTGTAGCAGGTACAAGAGCACACTTGGGAAATCCACCCTAGCCCTTTATTGTGGTTAAGTAAACATTTTCAGCAGAACATGTGCAGTCCCCTTTCTAGCTTTGTGAAATGCTGTTTAAATGTGTGTGTGTGTGGTAGGTGAGGATCCTTTAAAAGCTGGGCGCTTCATCCACATTCCAAAGATTTAGATAGACCATACAAACTGTGGCAGTGAGTCTTTGCATTGTCCCTTTTAAAAGTATTCCACTCCCAGTCCAGATTTCATAACTTTCCAGAGAAAAGAGACAAATAAAATCACACATAGCCTTAAAATGAAAATGTATTATGTAAATATATGTATATGTATGTATGTATATATTATTCAGCAAGATGGAATGCTGTAGACTCAGTAGCCTCATTCACATAGCAATTCTATTAACTTTACTAATAATGGATAATCAGTCTTTACAGGGGCTTTCAAGCAATTGACTCATTTGCTTTCAGTTTTTAAAATGCTTTGCTTTCATGGGATCATTTTCAGATGAAATCCTTAAGTAATCAAAATTATGATTTCATATTGAATTAATAAATACATTTTCAGCTGAGAAAATCATTGACATGGGCCCTTTACTATTGCTTTGGACATTCATAGGCTTGACCTATGTTTTTGGTCACTCCTATAGTTGAATATGGTTATAACTTGCAATTAAATATTCATAATCTAATATATTCCTTAGAATTTTTAAAGGCCCCCCTCAACAAACTGTATTAGTTTAATAAAGTCAAGAAAACAAGTGCTTTATTCATATTTACCACCACATGTTAAAACTATTAAAAACTGTCATTGTTACTTTTCAGAATTGGTATATCACAATGATTGTTACTATTTAAAACATCTTTTGCTCAGAAAAAGCACATTTATTTCTATTTTATAATTTTTCCAATATTAATTTAAAGATACTAAACCCAATTCTTTATATGTTTTATAACAATATATTTTAGATAGCTACTAAATTTGAAAAAAGAATTTGAATAAATAGATGGGTTTGAAACATTTAAATTGCATTACACTTGGAATATTTCTAAGAAATAAGATAGGCAAGGCCATAAAACACAAACCAAAATGAAATTAGAATATATATCCTATAATTCCTTTTTCTGCATGGCATTGTTTTTATATAGCTTTCCTGAGGCAGTATTCATGTAAATAAATATTATGGTCCTATGGGAGAATTTCTCTGTGCATCTAATGAAAGGATATTTTGCTTGTTCATGAAAAGCATTTATTTATTTATTTATTTATTTATTTTTGGTTTTTTTCCAAGGCAAGGTTTCTCTATGTAGTTTTAGTGCCTGTCCTGGATCTTGCTCTGAATACCAGGCTAGCTTCCAACTCACAGAGATCCACCTGCCTCTGCCTCTAGAGTGCTGGGATTAAAGGCTCGTGTGTGCCACTACTGCCTAGCCAACAGCAGTTCTTTAAAAAAAATTAAAAGATAGTGTAATTAAACAACTCCCTAGAAAGAATAGAGTCTGTGGTTATGAATTAGACAGGCCTCCATCTTTCAACAAGGGAACAAAAGAAATCTGAAGGAAGCCAATTGTTCCACATTTCAGAGAACACCAATTCCTAGCACACTGAAGATCAGCTTTCCAGCAAGTGTTCTCACTCTGACAAATGTATCATTTCTTTCATGTATTGTCCATTCAGCTGTCTTCAAAACCACATTTTCTTCATTCTCTTTATATTTTGTGTTCCTGATAGCCACAGAGATTGTAGAAGTTCTGTGGAAGGGCTTCAGAAAGCTCTCCTGCACTAATTGTAAGAGCCTGTAATCCTTTTTTAAAATTACGTTGGCCTTTTAATCAAAGCATTCATACTCCTACATGCTATTCTTCCCTGCAATGCTCTCTTTGTCTGCTTTTTGACTAAGGTTAAAAGGTGTAGCCCCTTTTCTCTATATAAAGTTTCCTATTTATAGTTCTCAACTTTTCGTTGGCTCTTTTCTTCATATTGCACAATACCACCTCTTCATTGGTCACTAAGTCATAATGAAGCTTTGTTTACCGTGAAACAGAAAGTTCAATTTGTGAGCTGTAGAGCCATACAACCTAGTTAAAATGAGAAGGGATATTGTTAGGGTGGTCATTCATGGAATAACTAGATCTCTTTTATAAAAAGAGCTTAAAGAAATGGAAGCAGGCTCAAAGCATGAGCATCATTTTTTCCCTCTTGCTTTTCTTTATGCCCCATAGTGGTGAATCTGAACCTTCTCAAAGAGGAGGTACGACTCTACAGCTGCACGCCTCGGAACTTCTCAGTGTCCATACGGGAAGAGCTAAAGAGGACAGATACCATTTTCTGGCCAGGTTGTCTCCTGGTTAAGCGCTGTGGAGGAAATTGTGCCTGTTGCCTCCATAATTGCAATGAATGTCAGTGTGTCCCACGTAAAGTTACGAAAAAGTACCATGAGGTGAGTAGATCATTTTCTTTGTGGTTTTATGGGACATTTTGTTTCCTAAAAACAAAAGACTGAATCTAAAATTCATAGGTGTTTGAAAATGACATGTTCCCATCACTGAAAAACTAAGCACCAGGTCTACAAAGTGCTCCTATTTTCACTTTTAAAATCAAGGCTTTTAATTTTAAGACACAGACATTGAAAATTTAGAAAGTACATGTAGTGGTAGATCATAGCTGATCAGTGAAGCTTTGGTTCTTTTGTTTGTTTGTTTTTGAACTGTTTTTGTTGTTGTTGTTTTCTGTGATACTGGGTTCAAGCTCAGGATTTGTGTATGCTTATCAAGTGCCCCATTGCTGAATTACCACCTCAAGTCCAATGATACACGATTTTTATTTCTTATATCAAGTACACAGCACCTTTCCCAGGAAAAAGAGAGTGAAGCTTTTCAACTATAATTTATTTTCAAACTATTGAAGGAGAATAGTTTAAAGACAAGCAGAGAAACAATTCACTGTCTAATTTTGAGCAATGAGACCTTTAATAATTGTGTTTATATATGGTCCAGTGTCAGAACATAAATACTGTGAGAACATATTTATAGTTAGGCTGATATTCATTATCACACTTGTTGCCTCAAAAAACATGCTCCACATTTTATGAATTCTTTGATATTTTACTTCATAAAAACATAATCTGAACTATTAGCAATTACTGCAATGCAGAGCCTTGGGATCCATCATATTCAAAATCTTCATGAGTGGAGGCAGGCTGAGTGCCACACACCTGCAGCCCCAGCTACCTGGTGGCTGTGAAGGAGAACCACTTGAGCCTAGAAGTCAAAGCTAACCTGGGCAACACAGAAAAACTCAGGATCATTCATGCTGAATAACTGAGTATATCCCACTTTCTCTACCAGTGTGTGTGTGTGTGTGTGTGTGTGTGTGTGTGTGTGTGTGTGTGTGTGTGTATCCAGAGAAGATACTTTTTTGGTTGTTCAGATTTAATTGTTACAATTTTTCAGACTGCACTTGATTAAGTCTGATCCTCTGATGTGACTTTTGTTTAACTTCATTTGATAATTATTATTTGTGCCCCAAAGGATGATTTTTCATGTACAGCATGACATCAGTGAAACCATCTACTCTTGATTCTGCATAAAGTGGTGTCATAAACTGTACTTCTTCTGACACAATTTCATGCTTTTCAATAATGCTATGTTAGTGGTTGAGAAAGTTCAGGAGAAAGCAGGAAGCTGCAGAAGATAAGCAACCCTATTTCTACTCAGATCTACCATTAGCTTGTTGTAGCTTCCAATAAGATACAATCGCTATAAAAATCTGGTAATCATCTAGCCCTTTCTTAGGCTTCATATTTGAAGGTAGTTACCTTCCTTTTAGAAGGCACTGTCTAAAATTGGCATCCAGTAATTTCAGTAGGACTGTCTTTACAAACCATTCTACCTGTTCTACATGTGTGCTCACACCATCTGCTTCCAGATGTCCCCTTGCCAGCATCAGAATATCTGCTCCGTTCAAGTAGATTGTCAGTAGCGCATGGTCCTTGGAGCTCCAGGAAGGCTATGTCAATAACCCAGCTTTTATAATAGTCCTCTAACCTAGAGTTCAATAATGAAAATAACACTTGACCTTCTGATTTTTCTGCCTCAGCTGCATAGCCAGGTCAATGCCAGCTTGAAAAAATGAGACCATTTTCTCAAAGAATGAATGATAGATAAATAAATTATAAAATAAAATTGTTGCCATGATGCTGTTGATAAATACAGTATTGTTAATAAGATCCTTGTGACTGAAAAGATGGTTCAATGGTTAGGAGCATGCACTACTCCTGCAGAGAACCCAGCTACTATCCCCAGCACCCATGTCAAGTGGACCACAACCACTATCAATCAAACTCCAGGAAGACTGGACACATCTGAACCCGAGTGTACTTTCAGTCACACCACATGTACTTGTGTGCTCGCATGCGTACAGGCATATACACACACACACACACACACACACACACACACACACACACACACTCACACAAATAGACAGACAGACAGATAGATAGATAGATAGATAGATAGATAGATAGATAGATAGATAGATAGATAGATAGATAGATATGTTAAACTCTTTTAATGATTCTTAATGCTTTTGTATCAGACACCAGATCCCTTTGTTAGAAAATGTGTTAGAAAGTAAATGTAATTCCTTCACAATTTCTCTATTTCATAAGTAAAACTTTTCTAAAGAGAGGGTCAGGAACTTTACAAGTCCATAAACTTGCACATTACATCTTTCTTGAAACACATTTTAGTGCCCTGTCAGTCATATTATATCTAACCAAGTCATCCTTTAGATATGTACAGAACATTTTATAATGTGTATGCCTGTTTTTTGTGCACATATGTAAACATGACATGGATATTTCAAGCCACAGAGGCCATCGAAGACATCAGATCCCCTGAAACTGGAATTAATGACAGTTCTAAGCCGCCATGTAAATGCTGGGGACCAAACCCAGGACCTCTGCAAGAGTAGTCAATGCTAGTACCCACTGATCTAGTACTGCATCCACCATGTACAGGCTCTTAAAAGGTGCCTGTGTTAGGGAGAAGTTTACTATTCCAAAATCGTTGTTTGTGGGCTAGCAAGATGGATCAACAGGTAAGGACTACTTCCACCAAGACAAAAAACCTGAGCTTCATTCACCTAGCACAAGGAGAGAACTGACCCCTGCTGATCGTCCTCTGAACTCTATAGACACTGTGCCATACACACACACACACACACACACACACACACACACACACACACACACACACACACCCTGCACACAAATAAATTAAAATGAAATAAAAAAATTGCATATGTTTTCTTGCTTCTGCCAAGTGGAAATGTGTGGAAAGTAAGTCTCATTACAGTGTAGTACTGAAAAATACAAACTTCAGTGCCAGTCAGGCCTCGCAGCCTCTCACATTTCTCAGCTGTGTGATTTTGAGAAAGTTATTTAATCCCCCTGGGCCTCGTTTTCCTTATCTTTTGGTTGCCATCCCACATACCCATAACGTTGTATTGGAGATTCGTTGAGTTATTCTGTACAAAACACTTGAATGAGATGCAGCACACTTCAAGTCATTCCTACATAGTATTAACGATCTTCTTCTGTGTCTGGTGTTTTATTATGGTGAATGATTAATGAAGGAGTGAATTCACACTGGGGAAGGGCAGTTGTCTGAAACTAAAGAATCTGTATGATACTCTGATAGCAGGAACGTTTTTCTTGCTTTTCTATTTTCATAACTGGCCCAATAATTTCTCCTTATTTATAACTTCATAAATTTAATTACTCATTTCACATCTTGGTGACAGGAGAAAATGGAGGAGAGAAAACGAGAGAGAATGAGCATGTGTAAACCTTTGTACCCGCATTCTCCAATTAGACCACGAAACTTATAGTTTCATTCACTTGCTAAAATAACTCCATCAGTTGCTAAGTGCCCAATACAGGAATCTGAAGATGACATTTCATATTAGACCAAAACAGGAGTGAACCCAGTTTTACGCATTCTCTGTAAACACCGTACAATATAACTAAGGCCCATCTCAAGAGTTCCTTCAAATATTTCATTTTATTTTTATTTTGTGTCTCAAGACAAGGTTTCTTTGTGTAGCTTTGGCTGTCCTGGAACTGACCCTGTAGACCAGGCTGGCCTCAAACTCACAAAGATCTGTCTGCCTCTGCCTCCAGAATACCCCCTCCCTGTACTAGAGTTTCTTAACCTGTTCTTTAAAGGAGGTGACTGGAGGAAGAGCATTCTGCTCCTTTTGACGATATTTAGTAGATGCATCATAGGAGAGTCAGGCAGGAGGTAGAAGGGCAACTCGGGGCAACCCTCCAGCCTGTAGGGGAACTTCACCTGTTGTACTGTGTTTCATTCCTGCTGGATAGAGAAACATGTGGAGGTGGAGTTGGGGGTTGATGACATTGAATATACTGATGCTACGTTATACTGATTTACTGATTTACTGATTTACATGAAAAAGCTTATTCCAGAAAAAGAAAACAAACATGAAACAAGAATATGATAAGGAATAACACCATTGTAAACTTTATAATTCATGACACTCCAGCTAATTTAAAACAGCCATTAGTGACGTAAAATAATATCCAATTATCTAGTTAGTCATTATTGCTATTACATGAATACATATATAGCGACATGTGCTCCAGAATTAGGAAATGGAATAGACTGAGAAAACTACTTTCAAAGCTCAGCATTTCTGACACTTACTGTAAGACTTTGAAGTTTTATCATTCAAGAAAGTAAGTTACTGCTAAATTAACTGATGATCAGTGTTATTGAAGCTTCTTTCAAATATTACTTATTGTTCTACTTTTAATAACTCATCTTTTGGCCTAGGTGCAAATAACAACTATTTCCCAAAGTGTGTCTAAATCTACTCACTCATGTGTAAAGAAAAGTAATAACCATAGATTACCTCATAGGATTGTTGAGTTGAAGTATGTAAACACATTATTATTGTGCCTGGCACACTGTAAGTATTCAAAATATGTGAGCTAATTAAACTCTGATAGAATCATGTGCTCCAAAAATTATGTACGCATTTCCCAGGTTTATTTCGTAAGTCTTCAGACAAACAGAAGACAACTTGGGTCTCTGTGGATTAATGGCAACTTACAGGAATGGGAAATTTCTTCATGAAGTTATCTGTGTTATACATGGAAAGCAGAGAAAATGAATCCATTTATGTTATTATGTGCCCTTGTTCTTCACTCATAAACCAAGTAACATAATTTCTAGAATTTATAGTTTCTGTTATAAGAAATATTGACTGTCTAATACTTCAGATACTTTTAATAGAATACACAACTAGATCCTGTAGTTGCACTACAAAGATACATTTTTAATTTTGGTGCCCATATTTTTTATTTGAAACCTGCACACTCTAAACTGTGAATAAGTTCAATTAATAAAGGCATCGTTGTTACTGCTGAGCCTCCTTAGAGATGCCCAGTAAGATTCAGCTGCAGAAACTTAGTTGTGGCTGAGGATGATGTCTATGAAGTACATCTAATTCATCTCATCAAGTTTATAGAAGACTTGAAATGTAGCCAAGAAAATTAATGAGTGGCATAATTGGGCAGGCTCAGCTGTGGAATGATCAAGTTTCTTTCCGAACTGTCTCCGTGGTTGAGTGTACTGTATCAAGGGTAAATATCTGTGCAGCTTGTGAATTAATGTATTAGAATAAGAAGCTAAAACAACAGAAAAACAATTTGTGCATTTGTGGTTTCAATATACTTGAGGTTAAATTGCCTCTCCTATGATTACAATTAGAATTACTAAGCACAAGGTGAGTCTTTCAATTTGAGCGCTGTTCTGCATTCTGGGAGGAGTGTGCTTTGAAACTTTTGCCATTAACACACCCTTTCTTTTATGAAATGACAGTAGTGGATGACTTGGGGGCTAGAGTGGAGGACTGTGTATACAACTTCTTTATGAGACACTAAAGTGTGTATGTCTTTCTTAGGTCTTAAGGTTTCATTTTGTTTTGTTTGAAGTGTTACTGGTCCTTGATGTCAAACATGGAAAAAGATTGATTTTTAAAGGTCGCATATTTATTCCCTTATAGGTCCTTCAGTTGAGACCGAAACTTGGAGTCAAAGGATTGCATAAGTCACTCACTGATGTGGCCCTGGAACACCATGAGGAATGTGACTGTGTGTGTAAAGGAAACACAGGAGGATAACTGCATCCTCCACAGCAGCCCACATCCCCACTGGCATCCTCAACCCCCCACTAGACTCCCACATCCCCACCAGCATCTGCCACAGGACTGTCAGATGCTGCCATTGGCTGTGGTAAAGATCTTACTCATTGTCTCCATCCAAAAATCTCAGTTGTTTGCTTCAACAGTCTTCCACTTGCAGGATTTAAAAGTGTTCTGAAAGAAGAGGCACCGGGAGGAGTCAGGAGTTCCACAGCAGTGCTTTTTAGAGGAAGGTCAAAGGATGGAAGAGGTCTTCAACCACAGAAACAAATCAAGTGTTTGTGGATCCCTAGCAAGCTCCAGATTGACAGCATTACTTTTCCACTGACAGCATTGCTATGATTTAGTTGTCGTGATATGGGCAAGTGATATGAACACCAGAAAATGGTGAAAACTCACAGCTGATTGTGAACAATGCAGAAAAACTTGGATTTCCTCTTCATGTTTGCATATACAAATCCGAATGGTCTATGTTCTACAAACTCAGCTTTTAGATAGCAGCTATGTTGCTATTAATTAAATGTGCTGATAAGAAAGCCTGGATTTTTCATGCTTGGTAACTTCTTTGCCATTTGGAAGAAGAGAAGTACAGTCCTGGTTTGCAGGAAGCACACCTGCACAGAGGAATGGCCTTCCCTTCCCTTCCCTTCCCTTCCCTTCCCTTCCCTTCCCTTCCCTTCCCTTCCCTTCCCTTCCCTTCCCTTCCCTTCCCTTCCCTTCCCTTCCCTTCCCTTCCCTTCCCTTCCCTTCCTTTCCATTCTTCCCTTCCCTCTGAGGTGGTTTATGAGTTTCACTGTGTACATTTTTATATTCTCCTTTTGACATTATAACTGTTGGCTTTTCTAATCTTGTTAAATATTTCTATTTTTACCAAAGGTATTTAATATTCTTTTTTATGACAACCTAGATCAATTATTTTTAGCTTGATAAATTTTTTCTAAACAGAATTGCTATAGCCAGAGGAACAAAGATGGTATAAAATCTTACTTCTCTGACAGAAACACATGTATTTCTTTCTTGTATGGTGCTAGAGTTTAGAGTCATCTGTATTTGAAAAGATGGAATGGGGAAGTCAATAGAATTGATAGGTCGCAGGAACATTTTGATAACAACTGAATTAATATCAGTTCCCACTTTTATTCTTAGCGATACAAATAAAACAGAAGATGTGTATACACTCACATGGAGTCATTGCTAATCTCACACTTTCTGTGGGAAATAGGAGCAGAGCTCAGAGAAACACAGAGGCATCTTCCTGAAACAGAGCGACCACTTCCCGACAGCGCTCTGTGGTGTGCTGCACTGTATGGACACATCCTATTTATTGTGAGGCTAGGGTTTTATTACCTTTAAACTCTGCTCCATACACTTGTATAAATACATGGATATTTTTATGTACAGAAGTATATCATTTAAGGAGTTCACTTACTCTACTCTTTGGCAATTGAAAAGAAAATCAGCATAATACAGTGCTTGTAAATGCTAAATACTGTGCCTAGGTTATGTGGTGACTATTTGGATTAAAATGTATTGAATCATCAAATAAAAGAATCTGGCTATTTTGGGGACAAGTGGAAGTATCAGTCTGTGTGTGTGTGTGTGTGTGTGTGTGTGTGTGTGTGTGTGTGTGTGTGTGCGCGTGTGCGCATGCACAAGTGTGTTCCCATGTACATGTGTGTGAACATGTCGGTCTCTTAGGATTCTAAGAAAATGAAGATTATAAAGTCCGATGTTGCCATCATTTGCGTTGTACAAAAGTATCTATCTGTTCAGAATACATGGAAGAGAAAGTGTTTCAGCTGATCTTCCCCTGGCTTCCTCTTCTTTCTAGTGTCTTCTTGCAATGATGTAATGACGTTCCTTTTTTCAGGGGTATTAATAGTAATTCCAGGTTAATTACATTGCATGGAACCTGACAGTTACATGCGCACTGTAAAATGTTTAGTGATATGCCATGTGATGAGATGAAGGTGGGGTGGGTTTCATAAGCCTCTATTCCTGTCTTCATTTACCGTGGCATCAACTGCCTGGACTGAGTAGCGGCTGGTCTGTGAATTACCCAGGCTATTTCAAAGTAGAGTCCTTCCATTCCAGGCACAGACCTCTTGGGATCTGGTTTCTTCAGCACTTAGCCCTGGGCTTGATGGAATTACCACATGTGCAGACCTGGTATCTCCAGGCTGAGCTTCCAAATAGCACCCATTGTCTGCTCTCCTACTGCTGGCTGCCCTGCCCTGCCTCCCGCCCCATAAGAAACAAGTACACAAAATAAATCTGTTCTCTACCTCATTTCTTTAAATCTTTTGCCCTTTTGTCCCATCCCTGTAAAGGCCCAGAAATAATTTCACCAAGCATCACAGAAAGTGCAAAGCAGCTGGTAGTTTATAATGTGGCAAAGCAAGGACTATAATGAATTGCAGTGAATTACCTACTTGATGTGTTTACCTTGGTATTTCTATCATTTCCATGTACATTTTAAAATATTTGTTGTTTTCTTTGGTGGTCCAAAGTGATTATAAAGATAGTAGTCTATTCCCTACCACTGGTGAGTGAGGGGTGAGTGTCAAGACTAACAGCTGATGATCAATTACTCTCATAACATTGTGTTTACCAAAGCCAACAGAAGCTAACACATTCATACAGAATGTGACTACAGTTTCTCATAAGTCCATGACGTGTTGACTTTATTGACCACAAATATTTTCAGTATGTCATATCCATGGCTCAGACTTCTGTTTCTGAGCAGAGGCCCATTTTTCATAGTGATGTGTATTAAAAAAAAAAAAAAAGAATAACAGTTATTTGAAGCAGTGTTACTGACCACATTTTTTTTTATTTCTGCATCTCATTGTTACTTTCTCCTTCTCATTGAATATTCCTTATATGTATCATGTAAATGTGCAAAGGACAAAACAGTGAGCCCTCAGAAAATCATACTGTCTGAATAGGTTTCCTTCAGTGGTTCACTTTCTTCTCACATTTGATATTGAGGCTGAGTGAACTCTCAGAAGTCATTTTTTTAATAACGTACAGTCCTGTTTCTGAGAGCCCAGCCTTTGCTTTATTTTCCTGCTTCCTGCGCTATCAGCAGATCTCATTGACTGCCTTTTCCTCTCTCACATTTTTAACTACAGCCCCATTTCTGCAGCTTGCTTCTTTCTGGCCCTGCCTCATGGCTCACCCCATCTAGTAAAGCGGCCTGAATTCCCCCACTCTAGTGTCTTTGGACTCTCTCCTCTCGGATCCATCCTACACACCACTAAGATCATGGCCTTTCAACAAAGCCAATGATGTATGATGGGTAGAATTTCCCCGACAGAACTCCACAAGATTCCGTTTTAATCTTCATATGGCACACCAAATCCCTCCTAATCTCACTGTTTACCATTTTCTGTTCATTTTCCACCATCAAGCCTGACACAGCTGTGGTGGATATTTGTGGTTTTCTAAAAATGCCAGCATCCGCTCCCATGTATGCTAGTGTGTACTGCATTCTCTTAAGAGCACAGCTCCTACACATACCCTTCTCAGTAGCTTCCTGCCAAGTGCCCTGTCAAACACCACTAGTCCCTCAAGCTTGGTTCCCTTCTCTCCACATGCACAGACTCACAAGGACAGTTCAACTGTAAATAGTGTTGTACTGAGTTAAAATTACCTTGTTTTGGGTTCTCATTAATGAGAATCTTAGCAGGAATTATATTATTATTCTTTCACCAATGCCTAATGAGGCATTGAATCAAACAGGGAGTCAGTTAACAATCTGCATCAATAAATAGGTGAGGTGAGAGTACAAGAGGGTAAATGATGTTAAGTGGAGCACAGACTGGGACTCGGAAACCCTGGGGCTGTTAGATACTTTTGCCTTCAGCTGTGAGATGAAGAACACAAGAGACAGAAGCTGCAACGTTTCAGCTCTCCACAGTTGAGGCTACTATTTTGGCAGTGAAGCTGCCAAAGTAAGTACAGCAGGGAGACTTTTGTCTGCTGCTCATGATGCAAGGTTATAAAATTACTTTTCTCTTGGCCCAGAAGATTAGTTGGTATGTAAAGTTGCTTGCTGCTAAGCCTGACTACCTGAGTTCAAGACCCACAAGATGAAAGAGAACCAACTCCCACAAGTTGTCCTATGACCACCATAGGTGCACCTTCACACACACACACACACACACACACACACACACACACACAGAGAGAGAGAGAGAGAGAGAGAGAGAGAGAGAGAGAGAGAGAGAGAGAGAGGAAAAATAAATGTAAAAATTATTTTTCTATTTTGAGATTTTAACGTTGGTTTTCTGGTTGATGATTGTCACACCAACCTTACTTCATGCTACTTCTTTTCAAGTCAAGATTCATAATTCCTTCATAGACTATTCTTATCTCAGTTACTTATGATACACTGTTGTCAGAATAAAACAATCTTTAAACTCTGAACAAGAAAGCATGCCCGTGCTAATGACCTGTAATCCAACAGTTTATCTTTTTTAATTATTATGACTCATCAACCTTGAGACACCCAGTTCCAGCAAACAGTCAGTTCCCTGAACACACTGATGTTCCTCTAGATGCCCATGCTAAGCTCCATTCCTGCGTTTACCTTAGTCATTCCCTGTGCAATTAGTAAAATGCTGATTCATCTTTTAAGCACTGCCTCAGCAAGCAACTGTATCTACACCAGATTCAATTTGTTGCATAACTCAGTACAGAAAATCTTGCCCAGTATAAGTCTTTAAGAAATTTAAAGATGAGACATATCCCTTTCCTAGGAATTATGTTTTAAGATTAATACCTTTATTATTTTTTAAAATATCAATCTAAGTCCAGTTGGCTCATTTATAGAAATTGATAAGATACTCCTAATATTCATATAGGAGTGTGGGGAAGCCAAGCTGACAGATAAATCTTGAATATAGGAGTGCAAAATGAGCAGATTCAGATTTAGGATTTTAGAGCTTGCTGCCAAGTCACAGAAATGCTATGACATAGTTAACAATGTTAGACACATGGAACAATGTGATAGAACTGAGAATCCAAAAATAAACCTTTGAAGTTGTGGTCAGTTGATTTTTGACAGGAATAAAAATCCAGTTTGGTAGTGAAAGAGTAGGGTCACTATTCTGGGCCAAATAGATGCCACAGGCAAAAGGGTGTGGATCCTATTCTCACCAAACTCAGAATCTCAAAGCTGAGGTGTATCTTTCATATCAAAGATGAGACAAACTGAAAGTAAATCAAAGAAAGGATATTATGACATGGAATTGGTTGTAAGGCATACTTACAAAAATGTAAGAAGTGAAAAGTAGATAAAAGATAAACAGGGAAATAATGAAAAACCTTTGTGTTTCAATTGATGTGATAACAAAACAAAGTGATTCATGCAGTGCAATAAAATATGTGTAAGTTATATGTTAAAGTAGGATCTTCTATCAGAACACAAATAATTCTAACAGCTTAATGATATGATAATTCATTTGAAAATGAAAAAAAAAAGGCCTTGAATAAACCCTTCACACAATAATATACAAATAACCAACAAACATGTAAAAAAGACCATCAGTGATCAGGACAGTGGGCATTAAATTCACAATAAGATGCTTCACACTCACTGACATAGCTAGAATTGAAAAGACACACATTCTGTGAAGGTGTAAAGAAATCAGAACCCTGTTACAAAACACTGTGACCATCTGAACTTAAATATGACTCAACAATTAATAAAATCCAAAAGGACCAAAATGCCTAAGCAATAAAGTACATAGCAGATTTTTGAGAAAACTCCAAAAGTAGAAAATATTCAACATCCATCCAATGATAAGGAAAACAGCTTGTCATGTTGCAACAATGGAATATTAATAGGCTATCAGAAAGAATAATGACATATCAGTAAATGCAGCAGAGTAAAAACACCCTGAAAACATGCTACATAGAAGTAACCATTCATAAAAGATGACATACCATGTGAGTCCATTTGTAGATAAATTAAAAACACAATAAATTGATACATGGACATAGTATATTAGTTTGCAAAGGTATGGGGAAGGGATTATTGGAGGTGGTTGGTAATGACAATTTCTTTTTAGAGTGGTGGAAGTATTCTGAAATCAGATAGCACTGATGTTGCAAAGCTGAATCTAAGTGATTTGGGTGTGTGCAATATATCTCAATAGAACTGCATTTTATTGTTTTTACATATTTTATTGGTTACTTTTGTTATTTGAAAATTCCATACATATATATATATAATATATTCTTATTGCTCTCTCCTCATCTTTTCTTATCTCTGTCCCATTCCTCTTCACATCCACTCATTCATACCAGTCCTTTTTCCAGGTTCATGAATTTGGGTTTGTTTTGAGACCCATTTACTTTAACCTAAGTAATTGGTTTTTGAAAATGTGAAATTTAAGATACAATGCCATCCCAGAAGCAAGGAATAAAATAAGACAAAGATCATCTAAAAGTGTATCTTCTCTCTGCTCCCTGCTCTGGGTATGCAGCCTAAAAAGCTAGAGGGCAAGATGTCATCACTTGTCTTGGTGCTGCCCCATTTGGTAATGTTTCACACTCATATCTGTCTTTGCCAAGGCTGAACACTGGTGACAGTCCACTTCCTGCTTTCTTTGCCGCCATCTTGTTTTAGTCAAAGCACAGGCAGAGCCTATGTGCTCTGTGCAAAGACTGCAGTCACACTTATGTGGGTACACGTTCTCACTTTCACACACGTCATCATCACAAGCAGGTTATGCTGCTGTCACAAGCACCAGGTGCACATCTGAGTCTAATCCTTGCCCTGGAATCAACTTCAGTTTAGTATAAGCAGCCTACAGATGCTTATGTGAGAAGATAGCGCCTTGGGTTGGGAGTCACCAAAATGTTAGGGAGTATCTGTTGTCCATTACTATGGCAGTTATCCACCAAGGGGTATTTCGTTAAAAACACTACTTGGTGTGTGCACATATCTATGCACTTATTTACACATTTGTTTTTGTAAATGTGGGCCCATGCATGCAACAATGAGTGTGTGGAGGTCAGAGACCAATCTGTACTGTGAACCTGAAACTTCTACCTTGTTTGAGGCAGTATCTTTCATTTGTTGTTCACAGCTATAGTTTGGTATAACTGGCCAGAGGCCTCAGAGGATCCCAGTACCCACCCCTCATCTTACCGTAACTACTATGATGGTACACTATGTAGGTCCTCGGTATTCAAGCTCAGTTCTTCACACTTGCACAGTAATTACTCAACCATATCTCAAGCCCCAACACACTACTTTATCTATCTATCTATCTGTCTATCTATCTATCTATCTATCTATCTATCTATCTATCTATCATCTTATTTTTTTCAAGTCGGTGTTTCTCTGTATTACAGCTCTGACTGTTCTGGAACTCAGGACAGTTCCTGGATTTGTAGATCAGCATGACTTCAAACACACAGAGCTCCACCTTCCTCTGCTTCCCAAGTGCTGGGATTAAAGGAGTGCACCATAACCACCCTACTACACTACTTTATTTTTGTAGCAATACAGTCCTGTAGATATTTTCACCTGAAACTCAGATACAAAAATATTCAAATAAGCTAGAAGACAAAAATAACAACAGCAACAACAAAATGGCTACCATACATGATGGGAAATGTTTTCATCATAGACATAGAACTCTTTGAAAGAATCTTAATGAATGTCAAAAATGTTACTAAACTATTAAAGAGACAAAATAAGTTACAAAGCACCTGATCTTACATGAGTGAAGAAGGGAGAGTTGGTTAACTGACAGTTCCATCTACCATTAAAATAATCACCTTCCTTTTGCTAATTATAGTGTTTGTTTTACCATTTAATGAGTGAGTACATGCCAATATTTAACAAATTTAAAACTAGTTAAAAGAATGTAGGAAGCACTATGCTGTTTGTGTTAATAAAAATCTCTACAATGTGAAACGCTCACATCTTTATTTTTCCTGCTGCTTTGTTTTATATACATTTTATTTGTTGTTTGAAATTTTACTCATTTATACAATGTATTTTGTCCATATTTACCCACACTACATCTTTCAACTTTCTTCTAGTGCCCTCAGCCTTTATATTTCTCAACTTCTTTTGGTTAGATAGGGTTTTGTGAGGGCTCAGGTTGGCCTCAAGCTTGCTATATAATCAAGAATGACTTTGAATTTATGATTCCAGCCTCCTTCTCACAAGTGCATGGATTACAAGTGCATCCCCACCACATTTAGTTTATGTGGCAATGAAGGTTAAATACAGAGCTTAATTCTCCTTAGTGCTCTACCAATTAATCTGAACTCAGGCTCTATTTTTTTTTCTCTAAAGAAATCTGACCATTTCTGCCTTCTTTATCTTTCTCTTCTCCATAATTTCCCCTCCTTTCCTTCTATCTTGTTTTTCTATGTAAAATATTTTTATAATCCCTAGTCCTTTAAGTAATCTCCTGATCATTAACTGGGGCACAGTTGTCCAGACCTTCATTTACTCTGCTGTAGAAAGGGGAAGGGGTTGCCTCTATTTTCACATTTCTAATATTTCTTTCCCAAAATGAACTACAGTTTAAGGATTATATAAACTTGCCAGGTGATAGTGGTGCATGCCTTTAATACCAGCACTCAGGAGGCAGAAGCAGTCAGATCTCTGTGGCTTTGAGGTAGCCTGGTCTACAAAGTGAGTTCCAGGACAGCTAGAACTGTTACACAGAGAGACCCTGACTCAAAAATATGAAACACAAAAACAAAACAACAAAAGATTAGTTATACTCTTCTTAATTTGAAATTCTTTGGGGACAAGGGTGCTGAGAATGATTGGCTGAAAGAGGACCTTTGATGAAGTAATTCTACTCAGCTTCCTCAGAAAAGATGTTTTGCTGGCATTAACCCTGGCAGAGGCACGCATCCATTCCTCACAAGAGGCACAGAGGCCAGATAAAATACAAGTCAGATCTTATTCATAACTCGGTGTGAAGACCTGGAGGCTATGCTTTCATCCTAGGGCATCAGTTCCAACTTCTCAATTTTCATGTTACATCTGAAGCCAGCTTGCCAAAATCCCCTTTCCTCTCCTTTCACTCAAGTAGGGAAAAAATAATAACAATGCTACCTCCTTAAGTGCTCTTTCAAGCCAGCCACACCAGTGAGGGGGCTGGAGTTTATTTTCAGTGCTATTTCTGAAAGGAGAGGTTAGGGTGTGAGTTGCCCTAAGCCTCCCAAGTGATTTCATTCTGAAGTTTATAGCAAAAGGGATGCCCCTTCCCTAGGTACTATTAGTTCATGTCAGGATGTTGTTTCTGCTGTTCAACTTCCGTTCACAACTATGACAGTGCTGTTGAAAAATATTCACTGTCTTGTATTGGCGTGATCCTAAAATATTTTTTACATCTATTTTGATACTAAAATAAATTATTTCCATTTTATGATGAGGAATTAAATAGGATATATGTCTGTAAAAACACATGTACTCTGCATTTCAGTCTGGAAATACACTTATTATGAAGCATCGTTAATATTACTTAGCACTGAGAATGTTATGGCTACTCGGCCCATTTGTAGGGACCACTGGGATTTCAATACCTTCTCATTTGTAAGATAAATTGTTCCACAGATCTTGGACAGAAAGCATAATAATTTCCTGAGCTAAATTTGAAACAATCTTCTAAAAGTATATTTTCATCTACTTGGGAAAAAATACGTCATAAGTTTTACAGTAATCTTAAGTGATTTAATTTATAATTAAATACTTCAATAAAAATAAAAAAGGCCTTATGTTTTTAATTTTCAAAATAGGGATACAGGTTATTAGACATTATTATGGTGTTTACAAAGACTATTTTAGTAGACAAACCTTACCTGACTGCACCCCTCCTACCCATTTCCCCCAGTACTTTTTTCCTCTCTTTTATATTTCATGTCTCCCTTTGTTCTCCCCATCATTCCTTGTCATCTTCTCTTACTTTCTTCGAGTCTCCTTCCTGTTTCTTTAGATTTAATCTACGCACACTGATCATTAACCTATATTATACTAATGTGTGTGTGTGTGTGTGTATGTGTGTGTTTGTGATGTGTCTGTCTGTGTGTGTGTGTGTGTGTGTGTGTGTGTGTGTGTGTGTGTGTGTGTGTGTGTTTGTGGTGTGTATAACCTGCTGTCCAGGCTAGGATTCATATATAAGGGAGAACATGCAGTTTTTGTCTTTCTGAATTTGGTTCACTTCTCTTAACATTATATTTCTCATATTCATCATTTTTTTTGCAAATTTCTTAATTTACATTTTTCTTATAGCTCAATTGCATTTCATTGCATTTTGTGATCTACTTGTCTCTTGATAGTCATTTAGGCTGATTCCCATTCCCTTGCTATTGTGAATAGAACATCAACAAAAAAGATTGTGCAATTATATTTGTGGTAGGTTATGCAGTTCTTTGAGTATATGTCCAAAACTTGTTTTTTAAGTGACAGACCACTACTTGCTGTTAGGGTTACTGTTAGTTATAAAGATATCCCAGGGATGGGACAAAACCAAACTTTTATTTAATTACTAATAAAACTCTCCTGTGGAATGTATGAATAGACAACCAGCTCCAATGAGATCTTCTGTTTAGAGCTATACATATTTGTCTCTGGACCATTCCATAAGTTCTGTGGCTCTAGAGAACCCTGACTAATACATATAAAAAAGGAAAAGCTGTGACACAACATGTGAGACATGGAACTTCCAAAGATGCCATTGAATTCATTTTCTGTTGGCTGTCTACTTTTGTAGCCTACCTTAAATGACGCTCCATTGAAGGAAACTAAATATTTACTTGCAAGTGGTTATCAATTGGAATTTGTTTCTGGTTAAGGATGGGGCCATGCCTCCACTTGTCCTTTCAGCTCTTGGACCACATCTGGTGCAGACCCATGCAGGCCCTGGGCACACTGCCTCATACTCTTATGAGTTGATACGCGCTTTGATCCTGTTGATTTATAGGGCCACGTTTCCTCGGTTTCCTCCATCCCTTTGACCTTTAAACTCTTTCTGCCTCCTCTTTTGCAGGGTTCCCTGAGCTCTAAGGGGAAGGATTTTATGCAGAGATACTACTTAGGACTGAATGCTCCAACACCTAAATCTCCACATAATGTCTAGTTGTGAACCTCTATTTATTTCCATCTGCTGCAAGAGGAAGCTTCTCTGATGATGACTGAGGAAGGCACTGATCTTTGAGTACAGCAGAGTGTCATTAGGAGTCATATCATTGCTTCTTTTGGTTTTACCCTATTGCATGCTTTCTTGTGGGCCACCATCCAGCTCCCAAATCCTGACATGGAGACTTATTATTAGTTATAAATGGTCAGTCTTAGATTAAACTTGTTTTTTTGCAAGTTCTTATAACTTAATTTAACCTATTTCTTTTCAACTACATTTTGCCTCAGGGCTTTTTTCCTTACTTGCATTGTGTATGTTCTACTCCACATCTAGCTGGCTGGCTGCTGCCTAGCTGGCTAGCCCTGGGCATCTCCCTCTCTTTCTTCCTCATTATGTTCTTTTCCTTTTCTCCTTCTGGAGCCTAGATTTCTCCTACTTATTCTTTCTGTCTGCCAACCCTAGCTACTGCCTAGCTATTGGCTATTTAGCTTTTTATTATATTAATTAGATGCCTTAGGCAGGCAAGGTAAAATAGCAATACATCTTTACATAGTTAAACAAAAGCAACATAAACAAATGTAACACATCTTTGCCTAGTTAAACAAATGCAACATACCTTTGAATAGTTAATGTAATATTCCACAATATAAACAAATGTAACACATCTTTATATAGTTAAAGTAATGTTCTGTTCCACATTTCCCTAGGTTTCTGGGCTATCTAGTCTCAAGTACTTGGTCAGCCGAGCAGTTTTGCATATGGGTTCTCTGTGGAGTTGGCCTTCCATCAAATAAGATATTGGTTGGTTATTCCCACAAACTTTGTGCCATAGTTGCACTAGTATATGCTGCAGGCAAGAGACAATTGTAGATCAAAGGATTTATGGCTGGGCTGGTGTTTAAGTTTCTCCTTTGGTAGCTTGCAGAGTACCTTCCTATACTAGAGAGGCTAGAACACAGGGGTGAAGGCTTTGTAGAGACATGAACTTTACTTCTCCATTTTCAATTAGTTGTGTAGTATTGTCTTCAGCAACAAGGACTCACAGACAGCTTGTGAAGAACAACTTGTAGTCTTGGCAACAGACAGGGTTTCTTGGGATAACTAAGGGACTTCCTTGGCCAACAACTTAATTAGTTGTAATACCGTCCCAGTGTTGGAAGTTTCATTTGCTGATAAGAGGTGGCCACTAGGGTCTCTGTCTTCCCCACTATTTGGTGAATTCATTTAGATTGCCTTCATCTATGTATATTTTTTAGGAAGCTTCTACTATCTTAGGTTCACAGACTACACCACAAATGACCCTTAATTTTAGCTGTCTCTCCCTATATTCCCTTCTTCATTCCCCTCTTCTCAATCACTCTTCATTTGATCCTGTCCCAGCCCCCATCCATCTATAACTATTCTGTTATTCATTTCTAGGGAGATCTATCTGCCCCCCTCATTCTCCTCTTCTCAACCACTCTCCATTTGATCCTGTCCCAGCCCCCATCCATCTATAACTATCTATTCTATTATTCATTTCTAGGGAGATATATCTTCCCCACTCAGTCCCTTACTCTAGAGCTAACCTTTGTGGTTCTACAAAATGTATCTTTTTAAGCATTGACTTAACAACTAATATCCACATGAATATATATACTATATTTGTCTTTTCTCTGGTTTCATCCATTTACCTGTGAATTTTATAGTTTCATTCTTTTTCATTTGTTCTCCCATATATTACACCCCAAGTGCATTTTCGCTTCCCTTCTCCCAATACCTCCCTCCTCCCATCCACTCTTCCTCTATTCCCCTCCAGAAAAGGGCAGGCCTCCGAGGGATTAATCAAACATGACATATAAAGTTGCAATAAGGCTAGGTGCCTCCCCTCATATTAAGGCTGGATTAGGCAACCCAGTAGGAAGAAATGATGCCAAAAGCAGGCAATGTGTTAGAGATAGCCCCCACTCCCACTGATAGGAGTCCCAGAAGAAGACCAAACTTCATATATTGGGAGGGCCTAGGTCAAACCCATAGAGGTTCCCTGATGGTTGGTTCCGTCTCTGTGAGCCACTGTGAGTCCAAGTTAGTTGATTTTTGATGGTTTTCTAATGGTGTCCTTGACCCTTCTGGCTATACAATCCTTCCCACCCCCTCTCTTCTGCAAGATTCACCAAACCCCATTTATTGTTTGGCTGTGGGTCTCTGCATCTGTTTTCATCAGTTGGATGGAGCATTTCTATGATGATTATGCTGGGCTCCTGCCATGTTTACCTTTGTGTCTGGGTTACCTCACTCAAGATGAATTTTTTTCTAGTTCCATCCATTTGCCTGAACATTTCATGATGTTATTTTTTTATCAGTTGATTAGTACTCCATTGTGTAAATGTACCATATTTTCTTTATCCATTCATCTGTTGAGGATGACCTTGTTTCAAATTTCTGGCTATTAGAAAGAGAGCAGAATGAACAAGGTTGAGCAAGTGTCTCTTTGGTAGGATGAAATGTCCTTTGGATATATGGCCAAGAGTGATATAGCTGGATCTTGAATTAGATTGAGTCCCAGATTTCTGAGGAACTGCCATGGTGATATCCACAGTGGCTGTACAAGTTTGTACTCCTGCAAGCAATGGACGAGTCTTTCCCTTGCTCCACCTTCTTGACAAAATGAGCTGTCCTTTGTTTTATTGATCTTGGCCATTCTGACAGGAGTAAGATGAAATCTCAAAGTTGTTACAATTTGTATTTCGTGATGAATAAAGATGTTGAACATTTCATTAAATGTTTCTCAGCCAGTTGATTCTCCTCCTTTGACAATTCTGTTTAGATCTGTGCAGCATTTTTAATTGACTTATTTTTTTTCTCTGCATCTAATTTTTTGGTTCTTTCTATATTTTTGATATTAGCCCTCTTTCTGGCTTGTAGTTGATAAACAATGTTTTCCCAATCTTTAGGCTTCTAATTTGTCTTAATGATAATGTTTTTGGCCTTACAGAAGCTTTTCAGTTTCTTTAGGTCCCATGTATTCATGGCTGATCTTAGTTCCTGAGCTAACATAGTGCTGTTCGGAAAGTATTTTCTTGTGTCAATGAGTTCAAGGTTATTCTCCACTTTCTTTTCTATCAGGTTCAGTGTAACAGGTTTTACATCAAGGACTTTGAACAATTTGGAGTTGAGTTTTGTTCTATGTGATGAGTATGGACCTATTTGAACTCTGTACAGCCATCCAGTTTGACCAGCACAATTTGTTGAAGAGGCTGTCTTTTTTCCAGTGTGTATTTCTTGCTTCTTTACCAAAAATCAATTATTTATCAGTTGTCCATAGATGTGTGGATTTATGTCTGGATCTTCAATTTGATTCCATTGATAGATGTGTCTGTTTTTGTGCAAATACCAGGCTGTTTCTATTACTATAGTTCTGTAGTAAAACTTGAGATAAGGGATGGTGATACCTATAGCAGTTCTTGTGTTATTCATGATTGCTTTAGCTATTCTGAGTTTCTGGGTTTCCATGAGAAACTAAAGATTGTTCATTCAAGATCTGTGAAAAATTGTTCTGGAATATTGATATAGATTGTATTGAATCTGTAGATTGCTTTTGGTAGGATAGCCATTTTTCACTATGTTAATCCTACAGATCCACGAACATGGAAGACCTTTGATCTTCTGATAACTTCTTAAATTTCTCTCTTCAGTGTCACAAAATTTTCATCTTACAAGTATTTCATGTGCTTGGTTTGAGTTACTACAGGATGTTTTTTATGATTTGAGGCTATTGTAAAATGTGTTGTTTCTGTAATTTCTTTCTCAGGTCATTTGTCATTTGTATGTAGGAGGTCTACTGAATTTTGTGAGTTAATTTTGAATTCAGCTACTTTGTTAAAAGTATTGAACAGCTGTGGGATTTTCCAAGTAAATTTTTAGGGTCATTTGTACATATTATTATATCATCTGCAAATAATGATACCTTTACTTCCTCCTTTCCA
This sequence comes from Peromyscus maniculatus bairdii, assembly GCF_049852395.1. Classification (NCBI taxonomy): domain Eukaryota; kingdom Metazoa; phylum Chordata; class Mammalia; order Rodentia; family Cricetidae; genus Peromyscus; species Peromyscus maniculatus. The sequence continues at coordinate 61,668,103 of NC_134857.1, forward strand.
ATTTGTATCCTGTTGATGTCCTTCTTTTGTTGTTGTTGTTTAATATCTTTAGCTAAAACTTCAACTACTATAGTGAATAGATATTGGGGGAAATAGACAACCTTGTCTTGTTCCTGATTTTAGTGAAGTTGCTTTGAGTTTGGCTATGGACTTGCTGTAAACTTCCTTTATTATGTTGAGGTATGTCTCTTGTATCCTTGATCTGTCCAGGACTTATATCAAGAAGGGATGTTGGATTTTGTCAAAGGCCTTTTCTGCATCTAATGAGGTGATCATGTGATTTTGTCTTTCAGTTTGTTTATATGCTGGGTTACATTTATTGATTTACTCATGCTGAAAAACCCCTGCATTTCTAGGATAAAGCCAATATGATCATGGTAGATGATCTTTATGATGTGTTCTTGGATTAAGTTTGAAAGTATTTTATTGGTAAGTTTTGTGTCTATGTTTATAAGGGAAATTGGTCTGTAATTCTCTTTCTTCATAGGTCTTTGTGTGGTTTTAAGGGTAACTGACTTCATAAAATGAATTGGACAGTGTTCCTTCTGCTTCTATTTTACAGAATAATTTGAGGAGTATTGATAATAACTCTTCTTTGAATGTCTGGTAGAATTGTGTGCTAAAACCATCTGGTCCTGGGATTTTTGTGTTTAGGAGACTTTACTACCTCTGTTTCACTTGAGGTCCTAGGTTTGTTGAAATTGTTTATCTGACCTTGACTTATCTTAGGTAAATGGTATGTATTGAGAAAATAACCCATTTCTTTTAAAGTTTCCAGTTTGGTGGAGTACAAGGCTTTAAAGTATATCCTTAAGATTCTCTGTATTTTCTAATTGTCTATTGTTATGTCCCCCTTTTCATTTCTGATTTTGATAATTTGGATATTTTCCTCTCCCTTCATCTAATTTGGATAGGGGTTTGCCAATCACATTCACTTTCTCAAGATACAACACTTCTTTATTGATTATTTGTACTTTTGTTTGTTTGTGGGTTTTTTGTTTCTATTTTATTGTTTTGAGTCCTGAGTTTGATTATTTCTTGATGTCTAATCCTTTTCAGTGTGATTTCTTATTGTACTACAGCTTACAGGTGTGTTAAGTTACTAGCATGAGATATCTCTAATTTTTTAATCTCGACACTTTGTGTTATAATTTTTTTCTCCTAGAACTGGTTCATTGTGTCCCATAAGTTTGGGTTTGCTGTGTATTCATATTCATTTAATTTTAGAATATGTTTAATTTTTTTATTAATTTTGGTTTTAACTCATTTTTATTCAATGGTGAGGGGGGGGTCAGTTTCCATGAATTTTTAAACTTACTATTTTTGTTGGTAAGCAACTTTAGTCCAAGATGGTAAAATAAAATGCAGGATGTTATTTCAGTTTTCTTATATATGTTCAGATTTACATTGTGTCCATGTATATGCTCAATATTGGAGAAAGTTCTATGAGGTGCTGAGAAGACAGTATATTCTTCTATATTTGGGTGATATGTTCTGTAAACATCTGTAAGTCCATTTGATTTATAGAGCCAAGGTATACAGTTTATAAAGCCAAGAAATTCTGGAGCTAACTGTTTAGGTTTTTATCTGGATAACTTGTTCATTGTGAGGATGGGGTTTTGAAGTCTCTCATTTTCTGTGTGTAATGGAAATATTTGATTTAATATAATCTGCAATATGGTTTCTTTTACAAACGTGGGTGCTCTTGTGTTTGGGAGCACAGATGTTAAGAACTGAAATGTCATCTTGGTGCATTTTTCCTTTGATGAGTATGTAGTGTCATTCCACATCTCTTCTGATTAGTTTTGATTTCAAGTCTGTTTTGTCAGATATTAAAATGGCTGCACCACTTGCTTCTTAGGTCCCTTTGGTTGAAATATGCTCTTTTCCTTCTTTCATCTGGAGGTGATAGCTATCCTTGATGTTATAGTGTGTTTCTTGGATGGAGCAGAAGTATAGATGTTTTCAAATTCATTATCTTTGTCTGTAGACACATTGAGGAGTTAAGATTCTTGATGTTGAGATATATCAATAAGCAGGGTAGTGTGTGTGTGTGTGTGTGTGTGTGTGTGTGTGTGTGTGTGTTTCCCCTCTTTTGATTTGCTCATCTGGGATTGTTTACTCCTTGTGTTTTCCAGTATGTGGTTAACATTTTTAGGTTGGAAATGTCCTACTAATATCTTCTGTGGGGTTGTATTTTAGACAAATTTTGCTTACATTTAGTTTTATCATAGAATGTCTTATTTTTCCTTTCTGTTGTAGTAGAAAGTTTTGCTAGATATAGTAATCTGACCTGACATCTGTGGTCTCCTAGAGTCTGTAGAACTTCTGCCCAGACCCTTCTATTCTTCAGAGTCTCCATTAAGAAGTCAGTTGTGATTCTGACAGGTCAGCTTTTGTATTTCACTTTTTCTGAAGGTTTTAATATTTGTTCTTGGTTCTATATGTTTTGTGTTTTAATTATTATGTGTGGAGGGGGCTTTCTTCTCTGTACAGTCTATTTAGTGTTCTGTATGCTTCTTGTACTTTGAAAACTATTCCTTTCTTCAGGTTTGGAAATTTTTCTTCTATGATTTTGTTGAAAATATTTTTTGTTCTTGTTCCTGGGTTCCAGACAAGTCCAACAAATCTGTGCAACATAATGTCCTATGTGTACCACTTACACAGAATCACTCTGACCTGTTCTCTTTTCTCACACTTGCTCTGGTGTGCATTAGTGAGCAAGTAGTCATCACCTTTTATCACTTCTAAATGCTTTCTTCTGCATCCCTATGGTACATTTTTCACACCAACACAAGGACAATTCCATTGCTGAAATGGCCCCAATCTATACCCATTTTTTTCTGCTTCAGCTTAGATTACCATTATCAGCCAAGTTCTATTAGTGTCTTCTTTGGTTTCTCCTCTCCAGTCAATCACTGTCTTTGCAGGGTCCTGCCTGTCTTCCACCAAAAAACAAAAAAAGTACCTTTGCAGGGAAAAAAAAAAAAACATTTCAACTACAGGAATTTACTTTTTCAGACTTTCCTATGTCACATCACGTATCGTGCATCTGAACTCAGCCAAGCTAATGCTGCCTTTGGTCCTAATACAACCCTCAGTTCCATATCTCATCTTTCCTTAAATGCTTCTCATCTTTTCTTTTATTACCAAAACCTATTTGTCCTTCCAGATAGCTGCACTTCCACTTCCTGTGAACTTCTGATTTGGAATGCTCCCATGAAGTGGGTGCTTCCTTCTGAAGAGAGTGGCTCCTATAAACAACCAGGCTGTAGTGACTTCACAGGCAAGCCATTTCTAATACTAATAGGACCTGAAACCATTTCTTATGTTGACATTACAGATTGCTAATGAACATGCAGAGATCAAGGGGCATCTACAGATTAAGAATAGTATTAAGCCAAGTGGCTGGTATACAATAATTGTTAGTAATTATTTGCTCCCTCCCTCCTTATAATTTGAAACTATTGTGGAAGTCCTCATCTCTACAGGTTGTGAAAGAATCTTGGAAGAGGGAGAACTCTTACTCAGTGTCTTAATCTTATCTTCAAATGGGCAGTAGTAAATGTTTGCTACACTGAGAGCCTTCACTAGTGCTATGCTGTGTCTCAGTGCTTGCTCGGTAACAGGAATGGAACAACACTGGCAAGCCATTTAGATGGCACAGTTGCCTGTTCCCCCACCCACACATGCTCCTTTTGAGTTTGCTTTGCTTTTAATTATTCTCTATTTTATTTTATGCACATGTGTGCATGCCTTGGTGTATGTGTATCATGCACACGAGGGAGCCTTCGGAGGTCAGAAGAGGCACTAGATCCCATGAAATGGAAGTTGCAAACAGTTTTCATTTGCCAGGTGGTTGCTGAGAAACCAAACCTCTGTCTTCTGCAAGTGCAACAAGTGCCCTTCAGCCCTTAGCCACTGACCCATCTCTCCAGTCCCAGCATGCTTCCCTTCATCGTCATTTATTTACCATGGGATCTCCTACATTACTCTCTTGGTTCTCCTTTTGTTTTTGTTTTTTTTTTCTGTCTCTCTCCTTCCTTTCCCCTTCCTTTATCCCCTCTTTCCTTTCTTCCTTCTTTATTTTTATTCATATATGTGAGTCCCTCTATGTTGCCCCAATTGGTCCTGAACTCTTGGGCTTGAATAATTTGTCTCAGCCTTTCAAGTAGCTGGAAGACCAAGCAAGGGTGGTTTGATTCAGACTCTTGTGTTTGTTTTAATAAAAGCTATGCTTGCATTCCCATGTTCCTCTTTTCAATCATGTTGCATCCACAGCCGCTCACTAAACTCAATTGTGTTGTGGACATAGACACGGACCTCTCATTCCTTCACTGTTTTAATTTATGCTGTTTATGGGGCATATTCTACGCAGTTGTGTATAGGTGCTCAGTCTGGAAGTTACTCTTGCCACTGTTTCTCTGGCATTTGCTCTACCACTCTTCTTCCCATGGGGGCCGTCTAATTTTGAGAGGTTTTCACTTAATCACCCAGTTTACCCATGCTGTCACCTCAACTGCTGGAGATGGGTTTTGATAGAAAGCTAGAAAGATGATGAGTCAAATCACTGTAATTTTATTTACAAGAAAAATCTGTAGGTATGTATCCAATTAAGTTAGTTTTCTCCATCCAGTGACTTAACGTTTCGTTCTCAGATTTCAAAATGTATGGTTTATTGATAAAGGGCTACTGGAAAATCACTGTTTGTCAGCGATTTTTGGATTGAAATATTATTTTATCATATCTTTCCTAAACAATAAGTAATAATCAATCTCAGAAATTGTGAGAGAAATAGTTATTCCATCACGTAGTTTTCCGGGAAAACAACCTAATTCTCAAATAGGATAGTTTTTTATATTAAAATTCTTTTATAGCTACTGTGGATGCATCTCAGGGCTAGAATCTTTATGTTACATGCATGAGGTACTGGGGTCACAAAACAACAAACACACACACACACACACACACACACACACAAAACCAAACAGAATTTTACAACAGAAATCTGTTTATACACTTTAGTACCTATAACAAGAACTCCTAGATGAGGGCCCAAGGGTGCACTAGACTGCACAGTGTTTGCGGATTACAAGAGGTGGCAAGGAAACATTTGTAAGACTGCTCAGGGATAGTTTCCTAATGCTGTTAAAGGATTCTTGATGCAAACAACATTATGAATCCATAATGTGACCAATAAAGGAAGCTAGAAGGTCATGTGGGTCACATCTGTTAAAGTCTGCATTGCTGAAGAAAGGTGATGAGAATAAGGCTGCTCCCTTCGTGGGCTAGAGGGAACCTGATCTATCGGAAGAGGCCACACAGCAGGAAGAACACGGTTCCCTAAGACATTATCTTTTTCATCTGCTCTGCAGTGAACTTTACTTTAATACCCCTGAAAGCAGCCCTACAAATCAATGCCACTCTAAGTGTCTGTGGGAGTAGGAATCAGGCTAGCATTCTCACCACAGTTCAGTTCAAGGATGCTGTGATGCACTCAGGGAACTCCACTCCTTGCAGAACTGCAGAGAGATTCTCAAGGATTAAGTTGCCAGATGTATGTCAGAGATAATTACTCAGAAGGAAAACAGAACCTGCTTGGGTGAAATTATGAGAGAGATGACAGGGCAGACAACAAAGGCTTAAGCATATTAACCTCTGCTCAATTTTGGACTTGCCTCCAACATAGTGACCACCTGATTTTCCACATGATTAAAACTGAGGACCTTTCTGCACCAAGTTCCTAGTCCCTAAGAATGCAGACCTCCTCTCTACAATGCCAGAAAAAAGCCATGTGGCTTAGAAAACATTATCCTGATTTAGATAGCAAAAATAGAAAAAGAATTCTTGCCTGGATCATGGCCACAGTAGGCCTTCAATTTATTAGCTGTCCTCTGTGTTATTTCTCTGTTTAAAATTAGTTTCATATTAGTTCCCAAAGGTCCATCCCATCCTCAAATAACTCACAGATGACAATTCATGTTAGATCCTTTCTTCTGACAGATAATACAAAATAAACAATAGGAAAATCTCTAATAAAACAAACTTGAGAACCATACCTTGAATGAATATCTAGCAATGAAGTATTTCTTCATGTTAACACTTGAATAATTCTTTCCAATCAACTTTAATCAATTTTGAATAAAAATATTAATGTGCCTTCCTGATTTTTGTGGTTAGTAATGTGGGATGAGCTCTTTTTCCATTTGATTAAAGTCATGTAATTTAGTTGAATAGCTTCATAATATCTCAGTGCCTGGATGTATAATTATATGTCTATCTTCCCTTTCTGTTAAAGTTCTTTTCGTGTCTTCTGTTACTCAGAAAACTTATTTTGAATCTACTACTGAGTTGCTTCCCATCACATTCAATATGAGGTTGGCCCTATGGAAAATGTATTATGAATAAATTGCAGCAGAACACAAGTGCATTATTTGTTTGTAATACATACAAATAGCAAACTTTGCAAGGGTCTCTTGTTATTTGGCTGTTTGTGAATCCAGGCCTGTTCTTCTCATCAAGAAACATTTTCTACATGTTAATTTGTGTATAGTATTGGGACCATGTCAAAGCAGGAGTGAAATTAAGTTGTTCGATGCTCTCTGAAAGTCTACTTCATCAAAATTCTGTCTACATTGCAGGTTAATTTTTTCAAGTAAATTTCCTCTTAGTGCATAGTTTCTGCTCTTCTTGTCCTGTATACAGAACAGATCATTAATCTGGAGAAATAATTTTTCTTTCCATTTGTCTCTTTAAAAAAAAAATGCCTTCTATAATTACATCACTTTCTCTGTCCCCACCTTTCTTGCTTCCATCCTTTCCCAGATACTCTCACTTTCATGGCTCCCCTCACTCTCAATCTCAATTGATACTTATTTTTATTTAATTATTACTGTTATATATATATATATGTGTGTGTGTATGTGTGTGTAACATATATGTATGTATATGCACAAATATGTAAAAATACAACCTACTGAGTCTGTTTTCGTCGTTTGCTGTTTATGTTTAAATGGCTTCAAGACTTACCACCCTGCACTAGATATCCAATATTCAATCAATAAAAATTATACATATATATGATTATAATACACATGCATTATATATGTATATAATATGTATTTATACATATATATGCTTTTAAAAGATAATAATGAAATGACTAGAAAGAGAATAATAGTCTTGTTACCTGCTCATATTCATAAAAATATGAATTCATCGATTTGATAATCAAATATGAATAAAACTCACCTTCACCTTTAAATGTGCCTTCCAGCTCAAGTAGGAAATGAATTGAGTTCCAGGAATGTCTTGCTGTCTTGTGTGGCTTGATAAATTTCATTGCTATTTTTTAATCATTGTGGAACATATTTGGGCACAGATGACCTTTGTCACCTGTATAGTTAGGCTCTTGCCATTCCAACAGCACTAAAATTATCTGTATTTTTCCTACTGGTGATTTTTAGATCTGAATGCTTTTAAGTCATGCTAGACTTGCTTCTATGTTTCTGGAGCCTTCATGGCACTGAGTAGACCTGACCTACTAACAATATGAAGGCTGTCTCTGTAAACTTTACAGGGCTTTTGTAACACAATAGACAGGATTCCAGGGAAAAAAAAACCAAGGTTTAAGTGAAAACCTCCTTCCACAAATCTCCTTAGTTCTGCATTCCCATATTATATCCTTATTTTTGTTTATTTATTTATTTATTTATTTATTTATTTATTTATTTTAGTATTAGACTTCATAAGCAGGGAAGGCCTCATAGGTGACAGTCATGTGTTCATTATTGAGTTAAAATCCCTCTTGAAAAAGTTGTATATTTAATGCACAGAAATAGTGAGAATAAAACCTGCACATGAGATTGTGAACTTTTATGCAATTCATACAATTTGACACATTCCCAACACTAATGAATATACTGAGACAAACACACAGCACGCACAACTGTACTTATAGATGAACAATATCAAAACATGTCAAACAGGGAGTTTCAAATGAATGAATAAAATATTGAGTTTTGCTTTCTAAAACTATGGAGGAAATTTTGGAACTGAATGCAGCACGTGATGGATGCTCAAACTGTTAAAAATATGAATGTAAAATGTAAATAACCAAAGCAAAGAACTGCAACACTCTCGTGCCTTCATTCCTAGTGTTCCCTTGACTCTGTGGAATCTGTGTTTTATCTAACATAATTCAATTTTGCTCAGATCAAACACAGAGATTAGATCAAGTGTTTAAGATGCTTTGCATCCAAGATCTATCCATCTGGAAATTTTTCATGATGACGTCTCCTACCCCACCTAACATTCCTTCCTCCACTGTTTGTATCATACCCTAAATCCTGCAGGCACATCTCAAGTCCTATTTTTAAAATTTTGATTCGTTTAACTTCTTTTCTCCCTGAGTGCTGCTGGGTGGAGAGACACATCCTCATTAAGGATGCCTCATGTCTTTCCACATTTAACAGCTCGTCCTTGGGGCATAGGGAGCTAAATCACTAATGCTACATTTCTAAGAGTGTATCCTTTTCTCATTTGTACCTAAATGAGAAGTGAGATTGCTTCATGTCCCTTGACATAGAGAGCCAGAAGGAGCCTCTGCTATACACTTTTGAGCAACATTTTGGCTATATAGCCACCTTCCCACTGTACTTTCATGGATGAATTCATTCACATTCCCTTCTTGACAGATGATGGTTTCCATAAAATCTGTTTCTCTTGTATGTCTACACCATTCTCATACTGGTAAAACTTAAGTATGTTTCTTATAGTCATCTGGGCACTCCAATAACATATTTGCTGTTACAGCATTTAGAGACATGGTGAAAACTCATGAACCCTGCAGGTTATAGGTGGAGCTCCAGGATGAGGGCAGATGCCGCTGAACCCCTCATCACCCAGGATCAGCATTGTTGCCTGGGGAAACAGGACAAATGCCAGTAAATATCACATACCTCAGCTACAGATGATAGGGACATAAAAGGAGCTAACTACTATGCTTACATGAAGAACTAATCAAAAGCATCTTTTTAAAAAAACCCATAAAACAGTCAGCTCAGCATCTAGGACAAATTTTCTTTTTCTTTTTCTTAATAGTAGCTCAGACTGATCCGGAGTTGACTGTCTTCTGTGGATCTCAGCCTGGTCTCAAATTCAGGGCTATCCTGGGGCCAGTATACCGGGCTCCAGAACAATGGTTCTCAACCTATGGATCTCGACTCCTTGGCAGTTGAAGGGCCCATTCACAGGCCTGGCCTAAGATCATTGGAAAACACAGATGCTTACATATGATTCATAACAACAGCAAAAATTACAGTTATGAAGTAGCATCAAAATTCATTTTAGGATTGGGGGTCACCACAACATGAGAAATAGTACTAAAGGATTTTAATTAGGAAGCATTAGGAAGGTCTAGAACTACTATTCTAGAACGGACATATTTTGATCAATTAATTGTATTCAAAATTTTATCTTCATCCAGATAACTAATGTTTTCTTAATGTATTATCCTGAACATTTGGAGATCCTGAATTGACTGCTTCAACGATTGCTCCCTTCAACTATCAGCTACAGGGAATTTTAACAGTTCTTAGCTCCTGGTGACATAATCCTGATACAGCTACTGGATGATTTTATTTGGACATAGTTTCATGATGAGTCAAGAAGAAACTGTTTGCTCATATCCACAGCATTTCATGGTTGATGAAATAATAGAAAGTAGGCATAACTAGACCTTAATCTGAGAACACTTTTGAAGTCTGTAGCTAACTATGGTGAAATTAAGGCTGATATTGCATAATGTGTGAGCATAAGGGTATTTGTGGATAGGAGGCTAAAGAGAAGGATGTAGGTCCCTGAAGAACACTGGAAAATTCTTTATAAGACTTCTGTATAGCAGGGGGATCTGCCTATGGACTATAGGCAGTGGACAGGAAAAGTTCAGAAGCTGAAAACCACAGTTGTTGAGAGATCAGGCAGGCAATGGTAGGTCTTCTCAGAACCCTCATACTTTTGATTCTACTGGAAAAAAATAATGGTGTTAATATCACAAATTAACTACTTTACTAATAGAGAGTATTATAAATAATAGGATCTATAAAAGAAAATGTTAAAATGGTAAATTATTTGAAAGCCAACTATATGAGCTGAAATGAAAATTGAGTGTTTTAGTTTCCCTGACCTCTCATGGACACATTTATTATACCTCATTTCTTTCCAATGTTCTATGCTGCCACCCTGTGCAGCATCCCCTCTAGACTGTCGTCTTTTGAAAGCAATCAGAAAATCTTCTTTCAAGATCTTGTTATATGTAACAGAGCACAAAAATGTTGGCAAATAGTGAAAAATGAATCTCCAAAGTCTTAGTTGGAATTTATTCACTAAATTATAAAATTTGATTAAGGATACATGGCTACAGAAGTCACAGATCCCAAGAGGGGAACCTTCTGATGCTGTTCTTCTAAATAGTCATCTAAATAATAATGTTTTTATCCATAGATTTGTGCAGCTCCACACTTTGGTCAGAGAAGTTTCTCATGGCAGTGGGGCGGGGGTGGTTCAAAATGCTGAGAGTAAGTGACTGAGTGCTTAACAATAGATGATAGTATATCAACCCCTTCCAATGCTCATGGAACACCATAGGAAGAGGGGGCTGAAAGAATGTAAGATCTGAGAATGGGGAAGAAAGCTGTGAAATGCTTTCTTTGGGTCATGTTGTGACCGTTGCTCACATGAATTCATAAGAGTTAGTTACTTATACAAGCCCTGTACAAAATGAATCTAGTTAAAAAGTCCAACGCGGATGAGGGGAGACTCTCTAGAGTCCACATCTGGCTGAAGAGCTTTTGGTAGTTAATGGCTGCTCAGAGCCACTTTGGGGGAATGTAGTGGCCACTTGTATGTTTCAAAGGATACATCCATGCATGTATATATGGGCAGCACTAATTTGAAATAGTGGATTTAAAACAATAATTCATTTTTAAAGGAGGAAATGAAGTTTGAGGATGATATGTTGATGTAGGTCCTGGGAGCAGTTGAAGGGAGAAGTGAAGGGTAGATATGATCAAGATATGTTGGATACATGCATGAAATTTTCAGAAGAAAAATAATGTAAAAATAGGAAGCCTCCCTCTGCAGCACATGGTCCATTATTCCTCCAGGAACTCTTTTCTGTTATCCTCCTTTCCCTGTTGACTTCATTGGCTTCTTTGCCCCAGTAAGGTCCAATGTAGCTGCCCTTATGCAGCCCTTTAGTTTTAGACACCATCCCCTTACATTTACTTCTTAATTCTTAATTTTTGTTATCAAATTTTATGGCTCCAAACTTGGAATGAAGCAAGTTCCCATCTAAAAATCAGACCATTCACATCATTGATGTCACAGACTGGGTTTCAGAAAGCAAGTGGAAGACAGTGTTCTATGAATGTAGTTTATTGCCAGCTTTTGCAGGCTTATTACCAGTGAAAAAGAATCTACTGAATTGAGTGAGTAGAGGAGCCAAGCTCTCTGGGGCCCTACAGTGGATAAGCTTCATGAATGTTCTTAATTGGGACCAGAATGCTGAGCCTTTGTTGCCTTGGGCACATAACCATTTTAAGACATGGAGGAGGTGTCTTGGAAAGGTGTGCTCTGTTTAACTCAGGACAAGAAAGAACTTGCAAGGGAGTTCTCAGTCACCCCCCCCACACACACACACACACTCACAACCCTAGAAGCCCCAGTGTTCAGACCTGAGGGGCTGGTTTAGAGTCACAAAATTAACCATGAAGACTCATATTAGGTAATTCTTCCCCATTTCAACTGCTCCAGCTCCAGCTCTATTACTACCTCTGAGAGAGAGAGAAGTGACAGAATTGTGGACAAGACAGATCAAGGTAAAACAAAACTCCCCAAATCTTCCTGTTCTGAGAATGTAGTGGATCTATGCCTGTTGCCCACTCAAGAATTTTATCTTCCGTGATACATCCCAGGAGGACATGTAGGTCAGATGCATGAAGGTTAAAATGGTCTCCAAGTAGCAAGCGAAGGTTGCTATATGGTATAGATAGGTGTTAGAGTGCATAAGACCCTGGGTTCTATCCGTAGTATAGAACGCCCCCGTCCCCCCCCACACACATGTGTAACGGATATTCAGATACTGGCTTTGGAAATGCAAACTGCTTTTATAATATGGTTCAAAGGCTGCTGCATTCATATAACAAAAAAAGTCATTCATATCTGAAAGTTCTAGAAACCTAGAAGTTGGAAACAGTAGCCTGCTGTGATGAACAAAATGAGCTTTCTACACTAATCACACCATAGTAGCACACTTGAGTTAAATCTACACAAGTCAATGTGTGACTTTGCTTCCTGATCAGAGATGAAAACTCTTTAATCTTTACTTTAAAATAGTTTCTGGTTCTTGCTCCTTTAAAGCACACTAATGCATATGCTTGTTCCTTTGAAAATGTAAAGCTAAATGTTTGTTTAAAGTACATTATAATTCCCTTTCCCATCATTTTAAGATGGCACTTAAAGAAATAAGTGCAACATTCCTTACAGTAGAAAAGCCATGAACAAGGCTCATTGTATAAACATCTTGCTCTGTGGCACTAGCATTAGCGTATCACGGCTATAAAAACAACACTCAATCATGGTGCCAGAGTCTGGGCACTGTCTTAAATATAGTAGCTGAGGTTTAAACTCTTGTAAACACAAAGGAATCACCCTGAATGATGTCTGGGTGGTATACTTTTAATGTATTTCCTTCTTTATTCTCTTCACTCCTAAGGGAAAGAAGAGAAACAAGCCCATGAAACACTTCCACATGCACATCCACACTGGCCCACCCACACTCTGACTGGCTGGGCCAGTGCCTGAGATCACAGAGCACTACATCATGCTGGGGATTGAACTTGCATGCTGGAGAACCCTTTTGACGAGCTGAAATGGAAGAGATGAAGGAAATGATAAACTGCTGAGTGATGGTGTTAGAACCATTTTATGTGTCCTCTGCTTGCTTTCCTTTTTTTTTTAATTATTGCTTTTTGAGATTATAATATAATGTGCCCCTTCCCTGTCTACCCATCAAACCCTCCCAGGTAACCCTTCCTTGCTCTTTTCTAAAGTATATGCAAGTAACATTATACAGACTAAGCAGCTTGCACCTACATATTTAGGCATATGTATACATATATATATATATATATATATATATATATACATGTGCTATGCCCTTGTGTTTAACATTTTCTCTCTGCAGTGTAGTATCACCAATTTAAAAATTGTATATTATATATATGTATATATATGCCTATATGTATGTATGTATCTGTGTCTGTCTATATATATGCATGAATCTGTCTATATACCTGAATGGATCTCTCTTTGACTATATGGATACATATATCTGTTTTTCTGCTTGTATGTATGCATCTGTATTTGTCTATATGTATATATATATATGTATTTATGTCAATTTGTCTTTATAAATCAATATATCTTTTATCTATGCCTATATGTATGAATGTATCTGTGTCTGTATAGGTCTATATATCATCCACATATCATATCATATCTAGCTATCATCATCTAGAGGTCTTCATCATCTAAGATGAACAGTGTTATGGACAGAGAGCTGTTGTCTTAAAAATATTGTGTGACTTATCAATTGTTAGCTTTTTTTGTGGAACACTTAGTTTTAAATAAATATTTTTAAGGTTTTGTATTTCTTAAATTTTCTGATTTAAAAAAAAAAGAATTTCTTCTGTTTCACTCATGTTATTCTCTCCATGTGTTTTTTTTTCTTCTGTGAGGTTTCTTCCTTCTTTAATAGGCCAGCTCTTCATTGAAGAGTATACTGATAACTGATTGTGTTGAACAATGTGTTTTCTGTAACTGTAGTCAGATAAGCAACTATTGCTCAAGAGCAAAGAGACACATAGCCCATTTGACATGCTATTAGTTGCAGTGGAGCATCTTACCATGGTTATTATAGTTTGCTGTAGTGACCATCTATTACTTAATCAGTAAATTAATCTCCCCTTTTCTTCTGGTAAGAAAACCATGGAACCATTTGTGGCATATCCTTCCTTATCTATGTTTACAGGTTTGGTTGGGAATGGCAACAACCACCATCCAACGGAGGACCCTAATTGTTCCATTTTCTTGACAACAGCAATTGACATACAACCAAACCCAGTACAAGACTGTGGAGGCTTAAGGATAGATGTTCATGATACTCCTAAACAGAACCAAGTGGCAGCTTTTGTCTGCAGTCAGAACTCTCGAGTTGCTTGTTTCTCAAGTTTTTTCTCTCACAAGGATGAGTACTTAGAAGCATACTTTCGCCTTAATGTATATCAAAAGTACAAAAGTAGACTAGAGGACCATACACCCATCACCCAGTTTCCTATGATGATTGCATACCAAAATTACACATTTGTGTATGTGTGATGCTATTATATATGGAAAGGCGTGCAACCACTGTAGCATTCACACAGAAAACATCTTCATCCACTTAAGAGCTGCTAACTACTCATTCGTATCATCAGCCACCTCCCCTCCACCTTCCCTGAACTCATTTCCTCCCACCATTGATCTAGTTTCTGTCTCTGTGGTGTTTTCAGTTCTAATTCTTGACATTTACATTTGTAGCTCTTCTGAGTAAGGGATTGCTCATGTGGAACTTGCCATGTAACTGTTCTCATACTTGAAATCCTTTTTCCTTCGCTTCCTCAGATTTAGCATCTCTGTTATGTTCACCGTGCTGTCTCTAAACACATCCTTTAGGATAACGTTTTTTGTGGTTGCTTCAGGTTTTTGGCTCTAGGTCATTATACATACATAACTTACCACAATATATTAATAACAGCGTCTTGGCACCCCAAGTGGGGTGTGGACGTTACCATTCTAGCTTCCACTGACTATAATACAATAGCCTTAAGTATTCACACATCACATAACATTAGCTTCAACCTTTGAACATAACACATCAGCATCTGTATTTATATCCAGAGGTTGTCTTCTCTCATTCAGTCTGAAAATTTTGTTTCTTGGTACCCAAAAGTCCCTAAGAGTTAGATACTTTTGATGGTATGTGACTCTGATTTTCTTTAAATCATTAGTGAAAAAAGAGGCCATGAATCCGAAGGAGCATAGGGAAGGGTATGTGGGAGGGTTTGGAGGGGGGATAGGGAAGCAAGAAATGTAATTGTATTATAATTTCAGAAAAAAGGGGAAAAGTAATTATTTTTTAAACATCTTTAGAAGGCCTCTCTCAATGTCTGTTTGACCATGGAAGAGAACCTAGTTTTAGTACTTCACTAAGGAGAGAGGTCCAGGCTTTCAACGTGGTCCTTACTGCTATATGCTGAAGTAGTAACAAGGCTCCATGATTCTTAGTCTGGGTGAAGGTATGAACCCTGAGGCTACAGAAGTCAATGGCTAATATCACTGAGGTGCCTCATTACCTCTCCCCACAGCACACTATGATGACACCCCCTCACACTGTGATGGTGTCCCCACTTGGCCTTCTCTACAGCATTGTCAGGTAGAAAGGAAAGTGTCATACTATCTCATCAGTGAAAGGCTCTCCACCCAGGCTTCCCTTACCCTACCCGAGGGCAGGGAGTCTTTGATGTAGCCTTGTGAGGACATAGGTCTGAGCTCTCCATTTGGAATTTGCTGGCAGGGAAAGAAGTACTGTAGCTTTTTCTGTAATCTTTGGCTGAATTCCAGCAGCTAGGTTCTAAAATTGTCTGTTTTCTAAGCTTCTCATTTCCTATCATTTGATTACAGAAAGAAGTATTTTCTCTGGAGTTGTTTTAAGTTGTGCTCCCAATGTACTGTCATTTCCAGGTCATTTCCTTATCCAGCAGCTGCTCTGCCTGTTCTAAGCTATATAAGCCAGGAGTCCAGTTCACAGAGCAGTGATCCTCGTTAGGCTTCTTCTCCTTTCCATTTTCCAGAAAATGCTTCTTTTTAATTCACAGGTAACACTGAGAGTGTTACTATATTTATGGAGAGGAATGGGGAGGATTATATTTATTCCTGTATTCCAGAAAAGAAATATCAGAGTGATGTTTAATGAAAGTAGTGCTGATTTATCTAGATTATTTAATCAAATTCTTTTGCTATGTCTCCTCATTTTGTGACTGTTACTATTAAAATGTAAATAACTTCCAAAGTGCTTGTAATAATGTGTGGCTTCAATGTAGACCATCTTGACATTTAGTAGGCCCCATTGCTACAGTTTAACATATTTGAATGAAATTTGGTTGTTCCTTGTGGGTTTTTTTTTCTGTTGTTTTATTGCTACTGTTTTGCTTTTGAGATGGGGCCTGTATCCACATACCCACAGTGATTTACACAGATTTCACCCCATAGAGACTGAAGTTCTAGAAAACCATTCTTAATTCTCAAGTTAGAACTGCACCCAGCATTCTACCTTCTGATGTAGTTCAATTCATTTAAAAGGCAGATAATTATGAGTTAGTAGAAGTTCATTAAAAGCTGGACATATTGCTTGGCTTACCATGTATTTTATATATCTGTTATCATTTTTTTCTAAATTAGCCTCCAAAATTAAGGATACAAAATGAAGAGGGCCAAGAATTTGTTGGCAATGACATGACTTTTGTGAGGTCAGACAGAGTCATGAGGTTGAGAATGACATAACAAAGGAATGAACAGAGATGGAGGTCTACTAGCCTGCCTTTGGAGAAACTGGTGCAGATCATTATATTCAGGTGATTATTGCTACTATTTGTTTTGGACTACATGGAAGCTGCTGTATTTTATTTTAGTTTTTTATTACCAGAGTAGAGTATTCTTTGAAGTGAGCTGAGACACTTTAATGCTCTAGCAATTTGAATTTACAGTAGACTATTTGCTAGAGACTCAGCTGCTCCAGTACACAAATGGGAGAGACAGAAATCGATTCTATTGGGTGGAAATGATGAAAATGGAAGCAAGCCCAATAGATGGAGTCCTAAAATAGATCTTAATAAGAAACTTAATTTACTTTTAACAAGGCAGCATTAAAACACAATTTTTAATTCTTACTGAACTTATACACCATTAATAATCTACTGCACTCATATCAATTATTCCTAATTAACTATCACATGTTCAAATGTGTAGGATTTGTTTAAAGACATTTATTTTATTTAAGCAGTAGCAGTAATGGTATGATGGGGAGCAGAGATGGCCGTTAAAATGATGACCACTCTAGTGAAAGTGGCCTGTCATGAAAATGGCATTGATGCTATGTATTGTATGTGGTGGGGACAGAAGTAGAAGAGTAATAAAGGCAGTCATTATGATGATAAAAGGAAGTATACTTTCCATAAGATTTTAAGGGAACATGAATTTGGTAAAGAAGCCAAATATTCATTATTTAAAATAATGATTAAAAAAATTACAGGGATTAGATGGAACATAAAATTAGGACATCAACTTTTGGACAAACTGATGCAAGGTTTCTGGAGGGAACTGAACTGGATGCTTAGCGGAGGATCAGAGGCATTGGAAACAATGGGAGTGTTATAAACAATGCTGGAAATGTACCATGCATAGACACAAAGAGTTATGATAGACAGATCAAAGGATGGTACTGTAGAATGAAAATGTATAAGGAAGAAATATTTGGGCACATGTATTTTCGAGAGGTGTGAGGATGGGAAGGTAACTTGAAGTGAAATTTCAGACTTTCACAGCCTGAGAAATTGAATGAAAGCATTTCTACCTTACCCTAGGCCACAAGAATTCAGATCAATAGCAAATATATGATCAAAGTACTGTTCTAGGAGATTACATTCCTTAAAATGATTAATCTGTCTATTGGGAAAGTGAAAGATATGAGGAATAGATGTGCATTGATAATTAATGGTAAAAGCAATATAGAGTTCATCAAACTTTAGTGATAACAATAGGAATAAGATGAATAAATGTTATTAAGCAAATAGCTAAAGACCTTGCTTCTTGATAACATGCATGTGGAAAGGTGGAAAAAGTAGAGTAATCCTGGGGATAGGAAGTAATCAGCAAACGCACTTCACCTCACTTGGTATTGCTGGGAACTTTTCTGCTAACTGCTTAAACTGCTTGATGAGGAATTGGAGCTAATATTTGAGAATACATATGCTAATGGAAAAAACTACATAAGATGGGATGCATGTAGGAGACAGTGAAGGACAATGAATAAACTTTCTTATAAAGTAGAAAGGGTCAAATGAAGTAGAAAGGATGAAGTAATTTAATAAAATAAATTGAAGATACTGAATAGTCAAGGTGGAGGGAAAAAAATCAAAGGATTGTAGTACTCCCTTGACTGGATAGGATGAAAAGCAGGGGTCATTAATTAATGATCTCTTTCTTTATGAAAAAGATACAGTGAGAAGTCTGAAGAGGCGGCCCGAGGCTTGGTTGCTTCACAGATGTGGGAACTGTTTCCTAATATTATATAATTTTAAGCAAAATATTTACCCTTCTGAGTCTCAGTTTTCCATCCTACAGAATATCTGTAGCCCTGACGTGGTTGGGTTGATAGAGAGAATGATTAAGATAATAGTTATAATATTTCACTTATTGATGAATGCCTTTGATCCCAGCCCTTGGGAGGCAGAGGCAGGTGGATCTCAGTGAGTTCAAGGCCAGCCTTGTCTACAAAGTAAGTTCCATGGCACTCAGGACTGTTATGCAGGTAAACTTTTTCTCGAAAAAACAAAAAAAAAATTATAAAAGAAAGAGATAATAATTGTAAAGCTGCATGGGGTCTGGCATATAAAAACCCAGTAAGTGTTGGTAAGTCATAATTATTTTTGGTAATCTGGTTTGAAAGGATGGACCTATGCAAGTCTCTGATTGAAATATTTTTTTCTGCCAAATTCCAATCTCTTGGTTTGTAAATTTATTTTTAAAAATTATAAGTAATACATAAATAGCAAGATGGTTATGAGGATTCCTACAATAATGCATACACACCATTTTACAGGTATGAGTTAGTTAAATGTGGAACTTTCTAGGATGATTTTGTTATTTTTTCCTTTACTCAATATGTTTTGTATTCATCTTTAATTTTTCTTTTGAAAATTCATAAAATATATGTTGACCATGGTTTTCACTGTCCCATCTCTTCTGAGATTCCTTTTACAACCCAACACTATGCTTTCTTTCTCTCTTTGGCAAAACAAAACCAAAGAAACCAGAATTTTTATAAAAACCCCAAATCATAAGAAACACACATACACACACACAAATTTGTGTGCATGACATAAAAATACAAAATAAAAAACCATAATATACAAACAAGAGAAAGTAAATTTAAAAAAAAAATAAAGCCCAAACAAAGCAGTATGAGACAAAACATCTACAAAAAACACTGAATTTTATTATGTGTTGGCCATCTAATGCTATACATGGAGACTACATTTAAGTGTGGTTTATATACTCAGTCAGACGTCACTGGAGAAAACTAATTATTTCTTTACAAGCAGATGTCAGTTTGAGAGAGCATCATAGTCAGGGATGGGAGATCATGTCCCCTTCCCCCCTCTTAGCACTGGGACCCTGGCATGCTTGGGTCTGTACAGTCTCTGTAGGTTCATATGTGCATCAGTTGTGTTCCATCTAGAAGGCATTGTTTCCTTGATGTCTTCTATCCCAAGAGGCCCTTACAATCTCTGCACCTCCTCTTTCACATAGCTGGCTCCATGAGCCTCAAGTCTAGTGGTTTTATTAAGATGTTCCATTTAGGACTTAGTGTTCCAAAACCTCCCAGCATCTATACATTGTTCAGTGTGGGTCTCTGTGTTAGTTGCCATCTACTGCAAGAAGAAGCTTCTCCGAAGATGGCTGAGGAGAACACTGATCTATAGGTATAGCAGAATGTTATTAGTTCTTCTTAGCATTATGGTGTCCCTTCAGCAGAATATTAGCATTTGGTTTTCCTCATGGCATATCTAGTCTAAGGTTCTTGGCTATCTGAGCAGTGACAGGCATGGGTTCTATCTCATGGAGTGGGCCTGAAATCTGGTCAGATAGTGACTGGTTACTTCTACAACATTTGTGTCACTATTACGCTAGCACATCTTGCAGATCACTGATGTAGATCACAAGGTTTGTAACTAGGTCAGTAATTACCTATTTCCTTTGATATCATGCAGATTATTTTCCACTATCATGAGCACTCGTCAGTAAGGGTGAAGGCTCTAGGTTGGCAGGAGCTTGACTTTTTCATGTTCAAGGAAATACATAAATGTTTTCTTCAACAATATGTCCTTACCATCAGTTAGTGAAGTGCAACTGGTATCCTCGGCAGTAGTCTGAGTTGTTTGGGGCTTTCCATGGGACCCCTTCCTCCGACAACTCAATTAGATATAATCCATTCCTGGCACTGGAAGTTTTATTTGATGGCAAAGATGTCTATTTGGGGCATTATTTACCTTATTACTTGCTGATTCCGTTTAGATTTCATTCATATCCATCTATTGAGAAGTTTCTATAGTAGTCAGTGGCCATCTGCCCACTCAAATGACCCTTAGTGTTAGTTTTTCCTCACCATGTCCCCTCCCTTAATCCCCTCTCTTCTCTTCCTCCCTATGTAACCCTCATGTTCCAGTTTGGCTCCATCTCTCCTTGAATATACTTATTTCTTTCTACTTGGGTGATCCTCCCCTCTCCAGTAATCCCATACTCTATATCTAACCTCTGTGGATATTTGGATTGTAGTGTGCCTATCAAAGGCCTAAAAACTAACATCTACATATAAGCTAATAGAGACCATATGTCTCTCTTGGGGTTTGAGATTAATGGGTTCACTCAGAATGGCTCTTTTCTAGCTCCATCCATTTGCCTGCAAATTTCATGATTTCTTTGCTTTTTTTTAACAGCAGAATATTATACCATTGTCCAGTCCATTTGGTGATCAATATTATCCTTGTGTCTTGATAGACACATTTTTTTCATTTTTTTATTAAGAGATTTTTCTATTCATTTTACATATCAACCTCCGATTGCCCTGTCCTCCCTCCTCCCACCCCCATTTTCACCTCCTCCAAGGGAAGGTCTCCCATGGGGAGTCAGCACAGCCTAGTACATTCAGTTGAGGCAGGTCCAAGCTCCTCCTCCCTTCACTAAGGCTGTGCAAAGTGTCTCAGCATAGGCACTAGGTTCCAAAAAGCTGGCTCATGAACTAGGGACAGGTCTTGGTCGCACTGCCTGGGGGCCCTCTAAACAGTTTAAGCTAAACAACTGTCTCACTTATCCAGAGGTACTAGTTCAGTACCATGGGGACACTGGCACCCAAGGTGTTGGCAAGAGTTTCCACCTAAAACCTGACAAAAAAAAGATTCTAAAACGGAGCTAAAAACAGTTCCTAGTTGTTTCTCTCAAGTTAGTGGCAGCCTGCATGTTTGAGCTACTGTGGTGGGTTCCTGGTATGCGCACTCGACCTTTAGTATGGCGGGAATGAGACCTCTGCAAGTGGCACATTAAGCTGCATGGTGGATTTAGCCTTTGCTAGTACAAAACAAAAAGTGGTTTCTGGGCTACATGCTGCTTTGGTAGAAGCATAGGCCCACTATTTCTGAGAGTTGATGGCTCCCAGAGCAGGCAGAAAATGTACCACCGCCATGTTGGGAAGCTGAAGTGGGCAGAGCCAGCAGCCACAGCGATGCCATTTCAGGCTTTGAAGGCTTCAGTTTAAAGCAATAGGCTCAAGGTAATATAAAAAATAAGCCATGTAAAGATGGCTACCATACAGAGAATCTGGATTATGTTCTCTTTGATATTCGTAACTGAAGAAAAAAATTGATTGCAAAAGCTGTTGAGTTATGCCAAAATGTATATTTTAAAGGTACCTTGACTTCAAAATTTGGATGTAAGGATATGTTGCTTTGGAAAGGAGGTTCTACTTTTGTTTCCACAGAAAGCCAGAGGCTATGGATTTGTTCCAGATTAAGATACACAGGTTTGACCAGCCAAGACCCCCTGAAAGGTCTCCGATGACACCAAGGCCCAGATGATCCAACATCCAGAAACGTTTCAAGGCAACTGGCTCAGACAATACACCCTCATGGGCTACTACAAAATTCTAAAATTTTCTTTGTGTTCCCATAAGATACAGCAGGAAGTAATAAGAAAAGCTATGCCCAAATTCCCAAATATACCAAGCTGGCTTTGCAGATGTGTAAAAGTTAAAACCTTTCTCTTTAAAAAAAGGTGGGGGGGGGAGTGCTGTGGGATGGTCTGTATGTCAAATTGCTCTGATTGGTCAATTAATAAAACACTGATTGGCCAGTGGCCAGGCAGGAAGTATAGGTGGGACTAACAGAGAGGAGAATTGAGAGAACAGAAAGGAGGAAGAGAGACTGCCAGCTTCTGCCATGACAAGCAGGATGTGAAGATGCCGGTAAGCCACGAGTCACGTGGCAAGTTATAGATTTATGGAAATGGATTAATTTAAGCTATAAGAACAGTTATCAAGAAGCCTGCCATGGCCATACAGTTTGTAAGCAATATAAGTCTCTGTGTTTACTTGGTTGGGTCTGAGTGGCTGTGGGACTGCAGAGATTTGTCCTGACTGTAGGCAAGGCAGGAAAACTCTAGCTACAGGACACCTCATTCTTTAGGTTAAATAAATTTTCTTCTATGATTTCCTTGAAAATATTTCATGTGCCTTTGATGTTGGTTTCTTCTCCTTCCTCTACTCTTATTCATAGATTGGGTCTTTTCATAGTGTCTAGATTACCTGGATGTTTTGTACCTAAGCTTTCTTTTTAGATTAACAGTTTCTTTTACAGAGACGAGCATTTCCACTACTGTTTGTACTACCTGAAATTCACTCTTCCATGTCTGTAAGTGAAACTTGCCTCTGAGGTTTTGTTTGTATTCCTAAATTTTCCACTTCCAGTTTTATCACAGATTGGGGCTCTGTAGTGGTTTTATTTCTACTTTCATATCTTAAACTCTTTTCAGTATTTCATTCCACAATTTGTGTTTTCATAGACTTTATTAAGGGATTTATCCACAGCTTACTTATCATCTTTGGACATAACCGTACCTGTTATTTTGAAGTTCTTCTCTTGTGCTACAGCTCTATTGTATTTCTCGGGGTCTACTGAAGTAGGGTCACTGGGTTCTGGTGCAGACATATTGTCTTTGGTGTTCGTGTTTGGGTGTTATACTGGTGTCTATGCATCTTTGGTTAACACAGCTGAGATGATTCTATGATTCTATATAGTGATACCTGATCTTGTCTTTGTCCGGTGGATGGTCCATTCCTTGCTTTATTTACCTTTTTTCTTGTTTTTTGACCTTTCTGGATCTTAGGAAACTGTGTGTGATGGTTGTAGGTTGCCTGGTAGAAGCCTATGCTTCTGTAGGTCAATGTGTAGCAGAGAGAATAGAGATGGGATCAGAGAAAAGTCTGAGGGGGCTTTGGGAAAAAGTAAGAGTATTCTGTCCATACATAGATGCAAAACACCTAGGGAGTTCAAGATGTGATGCGAAAAGGCACTCCTGGAAGTAGGTTTCAGATGAAGAATAATCTGGAGAGACAGAAATGAAAGGCCTTGGGGAACCCTAGGTCTGAATCCAGAGTTGGGGTTTCCAGTGAATGGAGTGTCATCAGCAGGCAGGCTGCTACAGGGCTGAGGATGAAACTGGAGAGAGAGTAATAAAGGATACAAAGGAAAATGAAAATTACCTATGTGAGTCCCCACTGGGTATGGCTACTGGGTGCACGGCAGAGAATGTTTCTAGGTATTGGCAACTGACATAAAGCAATGGGAATGGCTAGAAGGGAGGGCTGAGAGGATTAAAAGGATGGAGGAAAGCTGGGTCTGCACCTAGCACCTAAATTCCTCAGTGTCCCCAGAGAATGGAGGCAATAGCAGAGGGGTACCTGCAAGCCTGGTTGAAATCATATACAGTTTATTGTCATGCTCTGTTCTCATGGCACTGCTATGAAAATTAATTCATCCAGATAGTGTTGATATATTAATAAGGACCTTCAAGTCTAGGGGAGAATACAGGGTGAAAGAAGATGGCTATCTTCCTCAAATGTCTTCACATAAAAGAGCATCCCTATTGTCTATTTTTATATATGCCAGTTTCTCTCTCTTCAAATAGTATAATTTTGGCAATGAATTGCCTCTCTTTGCTCGTGTATTAAAGGCTTTGGCATTATTTCATGACATTTTTGGAAGGTGACAAAACTTTCAAGAAGGTAGCAGCATGGCTGGCAGATGTTAAGTCATTAGAGGCATGTTTTTGAAAGAGTTGGTGAGACCCCTGGCCATTCCCTTCAGATCTAATGCGTCAGAGAAAAGCTTGGTGGGTGTTTTCTGACCTGCTTCACCACTATACAGGAATCCAAATACACATTTACAAAAATTGATTTCTTAATTTGACATCTTTTAAGAAATAAAATAAAATATTTAAGAACAAACTTAATGTCTAGTTTTATTTCTAAAACTGAATCTAGTTCATTGTATTTTATAAAGAAATGATAATAAAAACGTTAAAATATTTCAGTGCATTTTAACCGTGGTGTCTGAAAACTAAATTATCTTCCTGGTCAGCAGTTTCATTATCTTGTCAAATCTATGCCTCTCCATATAACCTATCTCTATCTATCTATCTATCTATCTATCTATCTATCTATCTATCTATCTATCTATCTAATTTAAATAATCAATCCAGGCCTTTTTTTTTTCTTTTTTGATTTGAGAGAGAATTTTTTTTAAATAAGAGAAAGTTTTTCCATTCGCAGTGGTGATAGCTGCAAAAGTTGTCATTTTCTAGCTCGATTGGACTATAAAATGATGGCAGTGCAGCTCTGCCTGGAATGCAGCATCTGAGGTGCAGATGAATATGTAGAATGCTCATTGGGAATGTCTGGAATGGACAGCAAGCACCAGAGGACAGAGGAAATGGTGAGCACTACAGGTTTAACAAGCACCTCAGCTTTGTCTATGGGGAAGTCAGGGAGTGGGGGTGCCCTCAGAACATTCTCAATAGGGATAGTTTGAGTATCATGCAGATGTCCTCCTGGGTTGAAATTGAACTGGTCTCAGACAGTAAGCACCGCTGACTTCAGCAGATCATGGTTTGGGGAGAGGACTGACAGCTGGGTTGTAGACTTGGCTTCACCACAAGGAAGTAGGATAGGGTGGGGAGGGGACCGAGAAGCTCATGGTGTCCAGTATCAACAGTTAATGGCATATAAAACTTATGATGCCTCAATCATCTTAGAAAAAAAAATGAACTCAGCAAAGTTCATGTAATAAAAATACAAGTTGTTAAAACAGAATTGTCTCAGATTGTAATAATGGTTGAAGTTAGTTTTTATGATGTTATTATGAATTCTATCACTCAGAAAGTTTTCTAAGACAATTTTTATGGTTTAATTTTCTTTGGCAAAAATAAAACCACTCTGAGGAGCAAGACTATATGGAGATCGACACCATGGGTGTGGTGTTGATTGTGTACAAGCTCAGTTTTAAACTTAGAGCTCAGCTCATCTTAGGTAATTATATCTCAATGCTTTCCTCCCCTTGTTTTTACTAGTGGGAAAACTACAATGGGGCAAGTGAAATAGGATGCACTGGAGTGAAGGGGGCAGTGCTGGGGATTGAATCCTGAATCTCCTGCATCACAAGTAAGTATTATAATCCAGAGCTTAACCACAAGCCTTTGAAATGGGGTTTTATGGTCATTTATCTATTTGTATAAAATAAGGTATTTTGTGTAGCCAGGCTGGCTATCTAACTGCAGGCCTCCTTGTTCAGCCTCTTGAGTTCTGGCTGGGATTACAGGCACATGCCAACAGGTCAAACTATTATGGCATTAAATATTAATATTCATGCTAAGAACTTTGTGTTTTCTTGATAACAACTTCATTCTTTATTGTTAATACAATTCTTCTTTAATAGTGGTCATGTTTCTAGAAAAGCATAGAAGTTACAGTTGGATTAATATAGCCAAAAGATAAACAACTGAACACTTTATCTATGATATTTGATATTTTTAAGTCCTTGCCTTAATACCTAGCACGGTAAAATGTCAATTTTAAAAACTTCACAAAACTAAAAAAATTTCAAAATTATTTATAAAACTCAGTGTTGTCCAAAAGGAGAGAATTTTAACGTTCTTTTATTTATTCTTTGTGTCTTTCACATCATGCATCTCAATCCCATTCATTTCCAGTCTCCTTGTATCCACCCTCTGCCCTTGCAAACCACCTCCTACCAAATAAAATAAAATTTAAGAGAAAAAAAGAAAAGGAAAAATATCATCATGGAAGCTGTAGCAAGTCATACTCAGTAAACCCCTTTATCCATATAGCTTTATTTGCAAATGTTCTTTGCAAAGAGTCATTGGTCTGGTTCAAGGCCTCTGGTTTGTGCTACACTATAGATGCTGGGTCCTCACTGGGGCTTCTCTTGGATATCCTGCTGTTGCCCTGTGTCATGGAGGTCCTGCAGCTTTGGGTGTGCAGGACTGGCCCTTTCAGTTGCTCCCATAAATCATAGATGAAGTAGATATTGGGATGGGCCAACTCACAACCCTGGTTCTGAGTCTGGGTAGTTGTAGGACTGATTGGTCAGCCTGCCAGCTCTCCCCTGTCCTCAACCCCTCGGTGAGCTTTCCAGCATTGCCCAGGCTAGTGCATCCCTTGCAACAATGAGCAAGAGGTGGGACCAGTTCTCCTGTTTTCATATCCCCAGGGTCAGCTCTCCCATACCTGTACCATCAGGGACAGCTCCACTGTGTTGCCCAAGCAAGGCACAGGGGCCACTCTACTGAGTGTTGCAGCTGGTGAGGGGCAGGGACAAATCTCTAGCTATTATCTCAGGGCTAGCTCTTCCACCCACCATAAGCATCTGGGGAGCGGAAGGGGGGGGGGCGGTGCAAGGACATGGACATCTCTCCCTTGCCCACACCACCACATGGCAGATGAGAGGTCTGGGCAGATTTCCTAAACTCATATCGGGCCAGATTTCCTAAGCTCACACATTCTCTGGGCTGGTTCACCTGTACCCGTCAAAAGGGTCAGCTCTGCTGTGCTGAAGCTGGTAAGGGTGGGACGGGTCAGCTCCCTCACCACAGGTGGAAGGGACAAGTCGGGGAGGGTATCTTTCCTTTGCCCTCTCCACCACATGGCAGAGGAGGGCAGTGTGGCCAGCTATCCCACTCTCAAACCCTGAGGGCCAGCTCACCTCTGCCTCCACCAACAGGGGCGGTTCTACTGTGCTGCCCAGGTGAGGAGCAGGGCTCGCTTTCCTGAAGACTGCAGCTGGTAAGGGGGAGGGTCAGGCCCCTGTCTGTCACAGGCAGAGATGGATAAAAAGGAACACCACCACCACCCCATGCTGCCACATGACAGTGGTGGGGACTGCTCTCCCATGTTCTCAACTTCAGAGCTTGGTGACTCATAACCTTTGCCAACAGATCAGCTCTACTATGCTGCCCCAGCGAGATGCATGGCCTCTTTCCCGAGTGCTGTAGCTGGTGAGGGGCAGGGGCAGCTCTACAGCTCTTACAACCTCAGGGCCAGCTCGCCCACCCTCTTCAGGCATTGAGCGATGTGTGTGTGTGTGTGTGTGTGTGTGTGTGTGTGTGTGTGTGTGTGTGTGTGTGTGTTGGGAGGGTGGGGCTTTCTTTACCACCAGACTGCCATATGGCAAATGAGGGGTGGGGCCAGAAAGAGACAATTTTCTAATTGTTCATCTTTTTTTTTAAAAGATGTATTTATTTACTTTTTATGTATATGTGTCTTGTCTAAATGTATGTCTGCACACCAGAAAATGGTATCAGATCCCATGAGACTACAGTTATAGATGGTCGTGAACCCACATGCAGGTGCTGGGAATTGAACTCAGAACCTCTGGAAGACAGTGCTCTTAACCTCTGAGACATCTCTCCAGCTGCCACTCTCATCTTCTCCAATAGAAGTGAGTGGAATTAGAGAAGGTGCCTTCTGTCCGAAGTGAGGGAGTGTAATTCCAAGGTGCTTATCTTTAGTTGTTGGAGGCCAATCTCATTTTTCAGTTGTGACAGTTCAATTCTCTCTCTCTTGGTTGATGGCTGAGTGATACAATCACACTCTGTCATTTTTTTTTCCAGGATGAGTTTTCTTTCTTCCTTCATTTCTTCAAAGCTCCTCTCTCTCTCAATATGCTTTTCAGGCTGAGCAAAGTCACCGAAGAAGTTAAAAACCTGTAATGAGTGTGACAGCCTCATATTTGAGAAGATAGTATGTGATTAATATTCAGTTAATTTCTGAGCAAAGAAATCAGAGCCATAGACAGGAAGCAGGTCATGAAACATCTTCCAAGAAATCTAAGAAATTTAGATTGCCTTTCCTATCTGTGATGAAAAATAAGAAAAGTTAAGTAGAGAATGATTAAATTTCCACCAAGGAGAATTAAAGGTCTGATCCTGCTGGCTTGTTCTGCTCAAAATTCTGAAACAAAGGCATTACTTGGGTTCATAAACATTTTTATCCTAAATATTTTAATAATGTAAATGACCCTGATAAGATCAGACTGACATTTCCTTATTACTCCTAGGGAACACTGTACAACATTTGTTACAAATGTTCCGTTTAAAAACATCGAAGATTGGCTTGGTGGCTTTCTTGAGAATTTCTAAGATAAAAAATACTCTATTCTGAGCTGAATAGGACATATCTGTTTTAATGAAAAGAAATTTGTCTTCTGCTTCAATTCAGCTCTTGTCCACTTAACTAGAACTGCATTTCTAGATGCCAAGGGCTATTTTTGCACATACGTGTATCATTTGTGGTCCTTTCTCAGCAGAGAAGAAGCTGGCTCATTCCTGTCCCATCTTCATGATTCTCTGGCTCCTCCTGTTCTACTTCAGTGAGTCCCAGAGCCAGGGGCGACTACTGGAAAATGAATCCCACACATTTAAATTTTCTGTAGTGGTTGTTCAGGCTTCTATCACTGTTGAAAGAACCCTGGCCTCTCCTTCATGTTTTAGCTTCCCCAGACACCCATCCCAGGGCTGTGACTATCTGAAGTGTGAGTTTGCTCCAAGTCCTCCCTGGAGATCTTCTACAGCCACACAGGATCAAGTCTAAACTCGTTAATGTTCAAAATTAACCACAATCTGCCCACATTCCTCCTCCACTGAGGTCACAGAAAGGAACTCTCATTCATTCAGGAGTCACTTTTCCCATTAAAAAAAAAATCTGAATGAAGGATGAAAGGTTAACCCTGCCCTGTGGTCACCTGCCTTTGGATGCCCTGCAGAAGGGAATGTTGTTTCAATAAGCTTGCTGCAGACTGGGTTGGACAAAGAGATCCGTTCAAACACCCCAGGTTTCAGATTGAGGAAACATTCACTCTCTGGCTACTAAAAAAAGTCAATGAAGCAGACGAAGAAGCAGCTGCTTTAAGTGGTGATGGCTGAGTTATGCCAGAGACAAACTCTGATAGGCAACGGGGATCCTCAAATGAGCTGGGAAAACAAGGCATTCTGGCAACTCTCCAGTCACCAGAGTCTTAAAAGGAAATAACTCTCTCAGAGAAACCCCTAAACATTTTACCTTAAACAGAAAGAAAGTGAGTGGATGTTTTCACAAGTTGAAAATAACTGATTTAGCTGTTTTACAATCTGGGCCCTTGTGGTCTGGGAGGAAAACACTGCAACACCCTGCTTTCATCCTACACTCTCCCTGTTCCTCAAAGAATCTACCACCTCCTTTGCATCAAACCACCTGTTTGTTATTAACTTCCCTCTGTGTTCTTATTCAGTTAATTTCTTCATTTGAAACTAGCCTCCTGTCCTGCCATTCAAAATTCAAAGAGTTGATTCAGCCCATTTCTACATTCTCAGTAGACAGCAGTAGCCAGAGGTGACTTTGAAATGGGAGAAGCCAGATGTTCCATTCTGCTTTCAGACTGTTATGCATGGACTGCAGATCAAGTTCTGTCCTGGCCTTACACTTGAAAAACACATGCATTAACAAGCGTCCATAAACAGTATACATAACCTATTCTCTAGGTTATATCTCCACCATCACTTTGAAAGAAAAGTTCATTTGAGACAAAAGAAGAATGCTCCAGCTCCAGCCTTCTTTTCCATCAAGAGTTGCATCATATCTCCAGAAATCCATCAAAGGAGAGAATTAAAGAGCCATGCAGGTACTCTGGAGTATTTACACCCTCAGAGGACCAAGAGTAGAGAGCATATACATGCATTTAGTTAGTCTATGTAAACTTAATCATGAGATGACTCCTTACACAGGTATGCTGACAAACCACCAATGCCCTGAGTGTAAGTAAGCCCTTCGTTAAGACCACTGCTTTATTTACCGTAGCACGGAA
This sequence comes from Peromyscus maniculatus bairdii, assembly GCF_049852395.1. Lineage (NCBI taxonomy): Eukaryota > Metazoa > Chordata > Mammalia > Rodentia > Cricetidae > Peromyscus > Peromyscus maniculatus. The sequence goes on from NC_134857.1 coordinate 61,698,447, forward strand.
ACAAATGACAGGAGATGAAAGAAATCTCCCAGTCAGTGTTGCCCGGCTGCCCTCTTAGAACTCTACATTCTTGCTTACTTTGTCCAAATAATCAGCTTTTTAAAAATTCAGATCAGAGGTGTGTAGGAAAAACATGACCACTAATTATAAATGTGGGGCAAATTGATCAAGAGAAAACCCAATAATAATAATAATAATAATTGCATATATAATTTTATTTTATATTATTTGGCTAGGCAGTGGTAGTGCATGCCTTTAATCTCAGCACTTTGTCATGTGGAATATTTAGGATCATTTATGTATATGATCATACCATCTGCAGATAAACTTACTTTGACTACTTCCTTTCCAATTTACATCCCCTTCATCTCCTTCAGTTGTCTTATTGGTCTAGCTAAGACTTTAAGTACTATAGTGAACAGGTATGAAACAGATGGACAGCATTGTTTTGTTCCTAATTTTAGTGGAATTGTTTTATGCTGCTTTCTATTTATGTTGATATTGGTTATGCCTTGCAATAAACTGTCTTTAGTAAATTGAGGTAGGCTCCTTGGATCCCTTATCTCTCCAGGACTTTTATCTTAAAAAGGAGTTAGATTTTATCAAAGGCCCTTTCTGTATCTAATGAGATGATCATGTGGATTTTGTCTTTCAGTTTGTTTATAGAAAGGATTACATTTGTTGTTGTATGTGTGTTGAACCATCTCTACATCTCTGGGATGAAGCCCACTTGATCATGGTATATGATCTTTTTGATATGTTATTGGTTCAGTTTTCCAAGTTTTCATTGATAATTTTTGCGTCTATGGACACAAAGGAAATTGGTCTGTAATTTTCTCTCTTTGTGATTCTTAATGTGGTTTGGGTATTGATAACTCTGGCTTTGTAAAAAAAAATTGGACAATGTTCCTTCTGTGTCTGTTTTGTGAAATAATTTAAGAAGTATTGGCATTAACTCTTCTTTGAAAATATGACAGATTCTGTGCCAACTACTCTAGGACTTTTTTGTTAGCATACTTTAAAATTATTGCTTCTATTTCACTAGGGGATTATAGTTCTGTTTAAGTTATTTACATGATTTTGATTGAACTTTGGTAAGTTGTAGGTATGGAAAACATGATCCATTTCTTTTAGATTTTCCAATTTGGGAGGAATAGAGGTTTTGAAAGTATGTCCTTATAATTCTACAGATTTCCTCAGGGCATGTTGTTATGCCCCCCTCTTCATTTATGATTTTGTTAGTTTGGATGTTCCCTCTGTCTTTTAGTTAATTTGGGTAAAGTTTTGTCAATTTTTTTTATTTCCTCATTAAAAAAAAAAACTCTCTGTTTTATTGATGCTTTTTACTTTTTCTTTTTGTTTGCTTTGTTTTGTTTGTTTGCTATCTATTCCTTTTGGGCATAATTTCTTCTTTTTGTGCTTGAGCTTTTGGGTGTGCCATTATATGATATATGAGGTCTCTCCAGTTCTTTTGTGAAGGTGCTTAGTGTAATGAACTTGTCTCATACAACCAATTTCTTTGTGTTTCATAAGTTTGGGTGTGATATGGGACAAAAGTGCTGTGGATATATGCATGCTGTGAATGTGTTGCTCTGATTGATTGATAAATAAAATGCTGATTGGCCACTAGCCAGGCAGGAAGTAAAGTATAGATGGGCTAAGGAGAGAGGAGAATTCTGGAACGTAGAAGGCTGAGTCAGGAAACACTGCCAGTAGAAGCAACATGTAAAGTTACCAGTAAACCTCAAGCCATGTGGCAAGGTACAGATTAATAGAAATTGGCTAATTTAAGATATAAGAACTAGATAGCAAGAAACTTGCCATGGCCATACAGTTTATAAGTAATATAAGTCTCTGTGTGTTTATTTGGGTCTGAGTGGCTACGGGTCCAGGCAGGACTGGAGATAACTCCAGCTACATTGGGTGTGTTGTATATTTGCTTTCATTCAATTCTAGAAAGTCATTAATTTCTTTCTTTATTTTTGTCTTGGCCCATTTTTTATTTATTGGAGATCTGTTCAGTTTCCGTGAGTTTGTACGCATTCTCTTGTTTATGTGCTTGTTGATACCAGCTTTAGTCTGTGATGGTCCAATTGGATACAGGATGTTATGTCAATTTCCTTGTATCTGCTGAGACTTGCCTTGTATCGAAGTATGTGAACAACTTTGGAGAAAGTTCCATGAGGTGCTTAGAAGAGGTGTGTGTGTGTGTGTGTGTGTGTGTGTGTGTGTGTGTGTGTGTGTGTTTAGGTGAAATGTTCTGTAAATATCTGTTAGGTCTCATTGGTCTATAATGTGAGTTGGCTCCCACATTTCTCTGTTTAGTTTTTGTCTGAATGATTTGTTTATTGGTGAGAGTTGGGTCTTGACATCCCCCACTATCAGTGTTTAGGTGTTAATGTGTGATTTAAACTGTAAACTGGACAAGCTTTTCTTTTATAAATTTGAGTGCCCTTGTGTTTGGTGCATAGATGTTAAGAATTGAAATGTCCTCTTGGTGGAATTTTTACTTGAGAAGTATTTAGTGTCTTTTTCTATCCCTTCTGATTGGTTTGGTCTCAAGTCTTTTTTGTCAGATATTCAAATGACTGCACCTGCTTTTTTCTTAGGTCCATTTGCTTGAAATATCTTCTTCCATCCTTTGACCTGGAGGTGACGTCTATCCTTTATGCTAAGGTGTGTTTCTTGGAGACAGTAGAATTTGGATCCTGTTTTTTGCATCTGTCCTCTTAGTCTGTGCCATTTTATTGGTGCATTGACATTCTTGATGTTAGGAGATATAAATGCACTGTATTTCTTTTTTTGATTTCTGCTATTTTATGTGTGTGTGTGTGTGTGTGTGTGTGTGTGTGTGTGTGTGTGTGTGTGTGTGTTTCCCCTCTTTTGATTTGCTGGGCAGGGATTATTTATTGCTCCTGTTCTGTTAGGTATGATTAACTTATTTAGGTTAGGTTTTTCCTTTTAAAGTCCTCTGTTAGGAATGGATTTATAGATAGATATTGGTTAAATTTGGTTGTTTATGGAATGTCAGTTTTCTCCATCTATTGTGTTTTAAGTTTTTCTGGAGTACTGACATCTGTACTCTCTTACAATATGTAGAGCATCTTTCCAGGAATTTCTAGCTTTCAGAGTTTGCATTGAGAAGTCAGGTGCTATCTTCATATTTCTGCCTTTATACATCATTTGGTATTTTTTCCTTTCAGTTTTTCATATTGTTTCTTTGTTTGGTATGTTTAGTGTTGTTATTATTATGTGCCAAGGGACTTTCATTTCTGGTCTAATCTATTTGGCATTATATAAGCTTCTTGTACCTTGATAGGCATCTCCTTTTTTAGTTTAGAACATTTTTTCTCCCATGATTTTGTTGAAAATATTTTCTCTGCCTTTGACCTGAGTTTCTTCTTCCCTTATTCCCATTATTCTTAGATTTGGTCTTTTCATAGTGTTCCATTTTTTAAAATATATATATATATATATATATCACTTTCTTTGATCAAGTATTCATTTCTTCTATTGTGTCCTCAATACCTCAGATTCTTTCTTTCATCACTTCTGTTCTATTAGTGAGTCTTTCCTCTAAGGTTTCTGTTCAAGTCCCTATATTTTTCATTTCCTTATTTCCCTCATTTTGGGTTTTCTTGACTGATTCTGTTTTCACTTTCAGGTCTTAGACTACTTTATTCATTTCTTTACAGTGCTAGTTTTTGTTTGCTTTAAGGGATTTATTCAGTTTCCCTCTAAAAATCTAACATATTCTTAAAAGGTGTCAAGATCTTTGTCTTAAACCTCAGGTATGCTGCTTAATGGCCTCACTCAAGACCAACTGTGGTAGGCTTGCTGGACTCTATTGGCGTGGAGACATATAGTTCTGGCTGTTTATGTTCTTTTTTTGTTTTGTTTTGCTTTGTTTTTTGTTGTTGTTTTATGCTGACGTCTAGGCATCTAGTCTTGGAAAGATTGTAATTATCTATGCTGATATATGGTCTTGTATTTGTTGCATGGATATTGGTTCCTTGGTTTTTATTACTCTCTCTGGTTTTTATGAGAGTGTCATGGCTATATCTTGCCTGGTAGGAAACTCTTCCGGGATCCTGATTAGTGTGGCCACTGGGGGCTCCGGGTAAAATGAATTTCTAGGTATTTAGTGCTGACACTTAGGCATTGGGATGTGCTAGGATGCAGGGACTGAGCAAGTACACAGAATGGAGGAAAGCAGGTTGTTCCACAAAGATCTGCTTAGTCACTTGGGAACAGGGCTAGATAGTGAGAAGAAGTCGCAGCAGAAGGTCTGCTCTAGAGCTAGGCATGAGAACCTGGAAAGGGCTTGAAGGAAGGGAGGGAGAGGTGAAGATCTGCAGTTAGTCTACTTTCTTCACTGGCCAGAATGGTCAGTGGGTCCTCAGGGAATGACTATTAAAGTTGGGGAATAGATAAAGTAATAAGTTTTGGGGGAGGAAACTTGCAAGAGAAGATCTGTGTGACCCTGTGGGGATGGGGGCTTAGGGGGAGGAAGGCTGGTATAGGTGGTCTGCTGTAGAGCTGGGATAAGTTAGCCTGGACGATTGGATTTGAAGGAATGGAGGGAGGGTGAAGTTCTGCACCCAGCCTACCTGGCTGGATGGGAGCACAAGTTTTTTATGAAGTTAATTTAATCAAACTATTGCTTTTGGTGCTTTTTATTCTGGGGTAAGTTCAAGATAAAATAAGCAAATGAGATAAGTGCACACTGTTCATTGCCAAACTGTTGGCTCTGAAAAATATACATACAAGTAGCAGTATATGGATTGAAAAAGCTATGTTTAGGAGTATGTATGTACATAAAAATACATATATACATGCAAGAAAAATTATTGAATAAAGAGGCCATGACATTGAAGAAGAGCTGTAAAGAGTATGTGGGAGGGTTTGGAGGGTGGACAGAGAAGGACAATATATAGTAACTTCTTTATAGCCTCAAAAAATAAAATAAACTGAGCAAATAGAGTCTATTTTTTTTAACCAAAGGTGCTTCTAATAATTTTTATTATCATATTTGCATTATTATGGGATAAATTTAAAACAACTCTGTAGTAGATATTACTTATCCTATTGCTACTTAGTTGATTTTAGAGAGTTACCCTCTACAGTGATACCTTAGTGCTTTATAGAACTTTGCCATACTTCTACTATGAGACTGACAGCATGCACTCAAAACAGGGAAATATTAGGTATTGTAATCCACTCAGAATAAACTAAAAGTAGCTGCCAAAGTAAAAAGATGACCTAAGCAAATTCTCAAGCTTATAATTTCTATGATGCCCTAATTGTATAGCTCAAGAGAAAAAAAAAAAAAGAGGACCTGAGATTACTCTACCCACAACATACGGTACTTGTTAATGCTATTGTTCTCTGAATGTGTGCATTCATATTAAGGGTACCTCAGCTCTTGCCAGAAAAGTGTGTTTCCTTCCCTAATGCAGATTCCCTCTGTCAAATTTTGCTAACTCTCCAGCACATCTGAGAACTTGAGGCGCTCTTCAAGGAAATGATTCTCTATAAAATTCTGTAGTAGTTTTAGCAATGGAAAATATTTATCCCTTTCAAATACTGGAAATGGGAAGGCAATGTGGTTGTATGCTCTGCCACTGACATTTTTCTCCAACTGGTTTTACTTTGTGATTTAAACAAGAAATTGCAATGTGATGACATTTTTTTGGATAAAAGTTAGAGAAAATACCTCAAAGTACTTGAAATTGAACTTTTCAGATCCCCTTTCTACCTGAAGTCAGCAGATACAATTTTTTTCTGAGTATATAGTGTTCTCCATACTTTCATGTGATTGAACATTTGGTTCTCAGAAGGGGGTGCTGTTTTAGGAGGTTGTAGACCTTCAAAAGGTGAGGCCTAGCTGGACAAAGTGGGTTGCTTTCTGGCTGATAGCCAGACCCCACTTTCTGTTCTTGCTGCTTCCTTACATCTGAGGTGATATGACAGACGTGACCCACCATAAACAGACCAGCCATCATCCACCTTCCCAGCCATGATGTCTTGATGCTTCCTTAACCTTGCCTCTCTCAAGATGCTTCTGCTAGGTGTTTTCCAACAGCAATTGGAATGCTAACTCATCTGGTATGCATGTCCTATCCTAGTGTTTCTAAAAGGAACCCAAAAAATGGGTTATGGATGTTAGTTATCATTTAGGGGAGGGGAGTTGGTTACAACTTGTTATTGGTCATGCTAAAAAAAAATGCTAAAAAAAGAGTTAAATCCAAAGATCTCTTTCTAAAGAAAAAAAGGGTGGTATAATATAGAAATGATGATATAATATAGAAATAAAAGGGTAGATTATTGACTCTACTTTAATCCAAATAGCAACTATTAATCTTAAATATATTACATTGGTATGGATTTTGATTTATTGATATAAATTTAAAGTTATTTTTTGTTATACTGTATGTATGTTTCTACTCTTTTTTGGCATATTGTGCTTATGCAGCTCATTGAAAAATGTAATGTATAATTAAGAAATACAGGCTAATAGTCACTTATAATAATCAAACTTGTCATATTAGGTATATTTTCAAAGTTAAACAGAGAAAGATAGATAGATAGATAGATAGATAGATAGATAGATAGATAGATAGATAGATAGATAGATAGATAGATGATAGTCTTCAGACACTTCAAAGACCGGCAGAATATGGCATTTAGAATGTTTTAATAACATAAGGGGTTTTTTTTTGACAAGTCTGCTTCTGGTAGCACCAATTTACTTCATAGAAGATGGTAGGCATCAAAGTAATACCATATAGAATTTGTGTTCTTTGTTCTTAGTTCTAAAAACTAGCTACTGGGCAAAGAATCTGCCCTTGCCTCAATTGCTGACAGTATACTCTCCAAACTGGACCATCTAGATGCAAAAGAAAGCAACTACCAAACTTCACCAAGACAAGGTAGGACAGTCCTTCAAAATTTTTTGTTTCTTGGAAATGTCTGTCAGATACACTAGGACTGTAGGCCAAAGATCATGCCCCAACATTACAGAAGAACTTTTGGTGATTGTCCTGGCAGCTAGATATTCCTGTCATTAGGTAATATTACATCCTTCTATGGTCTTTGATGGAGTTAAGACTAGATGATAAAAGGCAAATTAGGCACAAAACTTTAGACTCACAAAGATAAGATAGAAATATACTAAGACTCTTCCTTTAGGTTTTTAGATTAGCATATAAAATAATGAATTTCATTATGGCATTTTCATATACACAGTTTTTTTTTTTATTTTTTCTCATCCACTACCCCTTCCACTCACCCCTCAATTCATTGCCACAAGATGGTCCTTTCTGTGTTCATCTAACAGATCCTATTACTCTCTTTTTTGTCCCCAATCCTCCCTTAAGATATTTCCCGTTATGATCTTTTATCTCTGACCTATGTTTACTCTACATAACAAACTGCTATGCACATGTAAAATGTTAAAATAGAGTACCAACATATGATAATATGAGAGCTACACTGATTTACTGCAAATGTCTTGTTCTGGTTTTGTTTACAACTAGAATAAAATTCAATTGTGCGTATGTATCATATTTTCCTTTTTAATTCATGTGTTGATAGGCACATATGTGAGCTCTATTTTCTTACCATTGTGAGTTGTACATGAATTTAGGTATGCAAGTATGGTAGGATTTAGAGTCCTCTAAAGGGTAGAGTTCTGTTTAGACTTGAGGAATTCATATACTGAGCTCCTCAATGGCTGCATCAGTTTTTATTCCCCCTGAAGTGAATGTGTGTTTCTCTTTCCCACACTCTAGTCAATACTGGTCTTCCATTTGTTTATGTTAGTCATTCACACTGGGGTGGATAGACAGAATCTTAAAGTGCTTTAGGTTTTTTTCTTCTATTGCTAAGGATGCTGAACACTTTTTTAAAGTCATTAGCCATCATTTGTATTTTTTTCACTTTGGGGAGCCATCTGTTGAGATCATCTCATCAGCTCACTTGTTAATTGCAGATTTAGTTTCTTTAGCGTCAAATTTTTCATTTCTTTACAAGTTTTAAATATTAGTGATCTCTCTGAAATATAGATAGCAAACTTTTCTCTCATGTTCTTTAAAATACTTCTTGCAGCTGGCTGATAGTTTCCTTTGATGTGAAAACTGTTTTCATGTAACTCATGTGCATATTCTTGAGTAATTTGCTCTGCTATTGAACCCCTTTAAAGAAAGTTCTTGCTTATATATTTTAAAGTTTTTCATTACTATATTTTATTCTAGTAATTTTAGTTTCAAGTCTTATATTAAGTCTTTCATCCATTTTTATAAGATGGGAAATATGGGTCAAAAATCATTCTTCTACGTGAGAATATAGTTTCCCTATGCCATTTGTTGAAGAGATTACCTTTTTACCAATGTATTTTTATATACTTTTATTTAAAAAAAATGTTGGCCATAGTTTTGTGGAGATATTTGTAGGTCTTCTACTATATTCCATTGGTCCACATGCCTTTTGTTTTTCCAATTGTAGTGCTATCTTGATTACTGTGGTTCTGCCATAAAATTTGAGATCAGACACTGTGATCCAGCACTGCTCTCTGTCTTTAGCAATGATTTGGCTATCAGTGTATTTACAAATTAATTTTAGGATTGTTTTCTGTAGTAGGAATCTTAAAAGTTCTTATTAATAAAAACAAATCCGGATCCAGGTATTGGGGTGAACTCTGAAAAATCAGAGACAGAACAGGCCACAGCTAACCTCACCTGGCCAACTTCTCATCTGATCTTGTTTCCTCAGACTGGAAGCCTCTGTGTCCTCACATCTGAATGGCTCTCAGCTGAACTGTGCTGCTCAAAACCTAAAAGCTTAACCAGCTAAATGCTTCTAGTTCATGATCTTCATACCTTATATACCTTTCTTCTTTCTGCCTCACTTCCTGGGATTAAACGTTCACTTTCTGGAATTAAAGGTGTGTGTCACTATGCCTAGATGTTTCCTGTGTGGCCATGATCTCACAGAGATTTAGAGGGATTTCTGCCTCTGGAATGCTAGGATTAAAGGTATGAGTGCCACCATTTTCTAGCCTTTGTATCTAGTGACTGTTCTGTCTCTGACCCCAGATAAGTTTATTAGGGTACACAATATTTTGGGGAACACAATATCACCACAGTTTTCTCTACTGTTAAGAAGAACATCATTGGAACTTTGATGACAATTTTGTTTAAATTTATAACTTAGCCATTTATTTTCATTATAAATTCTGTCAACTGGTGAGAAAAGGTCTTTCCAGCTTCTATAACTTCTTCAATTTCTTTTATTTCACCATTAAATATTACAAATATTTCCATCTCTATTGTTAGATTTAGTCCTAAGGATTTTTAAATCTCTTATGAATGGGATATTTTCTAACTTTACTTATTGTGAAGTACATTATTGAAATGCATAGAAACTATTGATTTATACATGTTAGTTTTATATCCTGTTATTTTGCTGAAAGGGATTATTAGTTCTAAGATTTTTCCAATAGAATCTCTTATGTATTGGGTCCTGTAATCTACAAACAGGGGTACTATGACTTCTTCCTCTCTGGTTTGTGTTCTCATATTTTCTTCTGTTTCTTTACTAATTGATTAAACTAAGACTTTAAACTAAGTCAAATAAGAATAGAAAAAGTGGGCATTCTTGTCTTGTTCCAAATTTTGAAGAAAAAGCTCTCAGTTTTAGTCCATTTGGTATAATGTGGGCAAATGGCTTGTCATATATGGTATTTATTAAAATTTTTTTCTTTTATTGTTAGATTATTCAGGATTTTTTCATGATATCGTGTCAAATTTTATTAAATGAATTTTCTTTATCTATTGAAATGTACATGTGAATTCTGTCCTTAACATATTTATATGTTATACTACATTTATTAATTGGTGTGTATTGGACCAACCTCACATCCCTGGGAAGAAATTATGGAGGGCATGATCTAAATGGGTTCATGGATTCATTTTTCAAGCATATCATTAAAATTTTTGCATCTATGTTCACCAGGAAATTGATTTGTAGCGTTTATTTTCCTGTTGTATCCTTATCTAGTTTTGGTACCAAGATATGATGGCTTCATAGAATGAGTTTGTTAGTGTTCCTTCTACCTCTACTCTTTGGAAGAGTTTGATTTTTTTTTTTTTTATCACGTAGGTGTTCTTTAAAAGTTTGGTAGACTTTAGTAGTGAATCCATTCAGCCCTGTGTTTCCTTTGTTGGGAGATTTCAATACTGCCTCCATTTGTTGGTTTGTTAAGAGTCTGCTTCCATTGTTTATTTCTTCCTGATTTAAATTTTGTAGATTATATGTCTATAGGAATTATCTATTTCTCCTAGATTTTCAAGCTTCTTGGAGTATAAATTTCTAAAACATCCTCTTTGTAATTCTTTGGAGCCTGTTGATACACCTGTAGTTTCATTTCTAATTTTATTTATTTGGTTGTAACTTTTCACTAGTTTGATACTTTAATGTGGTGGTTTGAAAGAAAATGGTCCCCAAAGGGAACATCACTATTAGGAGGTGTGGCTTTGTTGGAGTAGGTGTGGCTTTGTTGGATGCTGTGTGTCACTGTCGGGGGTGGGGGGGTTGGGGGGGTAGGGGGGGTGGGCTTTGATTTCTCTTATGCCAAAGATATTCCCAGTATCAGAGTTGACTTCTTGTTGCCTTCTGACTAAGATGCTGGTTAAGATTCTGACTAAGCCAGCACCTGGCTGCCTACACACTGTCATGCTCCACGCCAAGATCGTAATGGACTAGACCATTGAAACTGTAAGCCACTGCCTCAATTAAATGATCTCCTTATAACAGTTGCTATGGGCATGGTGTCTCTTCACAGCAAAAGAAACCCTAACTAAAACAGAAGTTGGTACCAGGGACTGAGGTATTGCTGTTATGCCTGACCGTGTTATTGTTTGGAGGAATGTAGACTTTAGCACTTTGGATTATGAAAGCAGTGAGATGCTTTAAGCACTGCTTAAATGGCCATAAAAGACAGTGGTGCTATGACTTATTTGAACTGTGGGGGCTCGCTTGAGGTTTCAGAGGAGAAAAATTTTAGTATGTTTCCTTGAGATCATTCTTGTGGTACTTTGGTGAAGAATGTAATGGCTATTTACCCATGTCAGGAGAGTCTACCTGAGGTTAAACTTAAAGCAAAACGGTTTAGATTAATTTCCTTTGGCAAAGGAAATCTCAGAATAGTCTAGTATGGACTCTGATGTGTGGTTATTAGTGGTAACTCTAATGAAGATTTATAACAAAAAGGAGCAAGCTGAGTAAATAAAACTAAAAATGTACAGATTGAGAAGGGAGGCATCAGGAAGTGGAACAGAGATAATTCGTGTGTTCAAGAAGATAAATGGATTAAGAAATAGAATAAAGGGGGTAGTAACTTCTGGACAAGATCCCACCCAGCTAAATTCCCAACTGTGAAATGTAAATTTAAGCTTAAAGCCAGGTATGGTGTTATACACCTTTAGTCCCAGCACTGGGAAGGCAGAGGCTGGTGTATCTCTGAATTTGAGGTCAGCCTGGTCTACAGGTCCAGTTTCAGGACAGCCAAACTTGAGCAGTGAAGGACAGAAAGGTGGTAAAGATGTAATTGAACAAAGGGCCATGTTCCAGCCCCAGTAAGCTGCAGAACTTGGTAGCTTCTGCCACATGATTCTGAAGTTAAGGATAGAAGAAAGGGGCTGTGGAATTTGCCCCAGAGAATGAGGGAAGCTGCTTAGGCCAGGCATGTATCAGGGTGTCCCTGAATGGAGGCCTAAAGAGACCATTGCATAAAGCTGTGATGTTGAAGCCTGGGTTGCCTTGGCGAGCCCAAAATGTTAGAGATGCCAGAGCTGTGGGATACCTGCCATGGGGAGAGGCTAACAACAAGTGGAACCAGTCCAAAAGAAAGAAATGTACTGTAGCCAATAATGCTGAAAGGAGTTGGAGATATGTATTGTAGCCAATAATGCTGAAAGGAGTTGGAGGTCTGCAGAGTGTTTTGACATCAGACACAGAGACACAGAATTTGCATTTTGCCCAGCCAATTTTTAGTCTTGCTTTGATCCAATATTTCCTCACTGTACTCCCTTCCCTATGTTTTCAAAGGGTGATGTATATCCTGTGCCCTTATATGTTGGAAGTGTATGACCTACTTTTTTTATTTTGATTTTACAGGGGATTACAGATAAGAGATTGCCATGAGTCTCGGAAGACACTTTGGACTTTGAAATAAGTTTGAGACTGTTATAGACTATGGAGACTTTTGAAGTTGGAGTGAATGCATTTTTACGTTATACTATGTCTATAAGCCCTTGGATACCAGGTAGTAGAATGTGGTGGTTTGAAAGAAAATGGCCTCCAAAGGGAACAGCACTATTAGGAGGTTTTCCTATGTTCAAGCTACTGCCAGTGTCAGACTCAAATTCCTGTTGCTGGCTGATCAAGATGTAGCCAGCACCATGTCTGCCTGCATGCCATGCTCCTAGCTGCCACGCTCCCTGCTGTGATGATAATAGACTGAACATCTGAACTGTATGCAGCCACCTCAATTAAATGTTTTCCTTTATAAGAGTTGCCTCGGTTATGATGTCTCTTCGCAGCAATAGAAACCCTAACTAAGACATTTATAAAGAGATTTTCAGGCTTGTTTATCTTGATAAAGAACCAATTCTTTGATTGCTTCTATATATTATTCTTTGCATCTATATTTTATTAGTTTCTGTTCTAATTCTTATTTCTCTGTACTTCTTACAGCCTACTTGGTTTAGGTTTGGCTTTTGATTTTTCTAGAATCTAGAAATCCATTAGATTATTTGAAATATCTCCAAGGATACCTCCCAAGAAACTCTGTTCCATGGCACAACCAAATGACTATCCTAATTCTAAGAAAGACAAAGACTTTATTGGCAAGGAGGGAGTATCATCATAAGTAAGCAGTCAGAGATGTGGGTCATAGGTCTTGCTGTAGAAACTTTCCACTTATGGATCTGTATTTCCTTTGCAATTGCTCTGCTGTGCATTATCAAAGACTTAAGAAATTATTTAAATTTGCTTAAGGAGAATGGTTCCCTTGTCTCTGCTATATACTTTCTGGGAACTCAGATGGGAGGCCAAAAAGGTTCAACATCTGCTAACTGGAAATACGGGAAAATTCATGATGTGGAATTGGAAGATGAAATAAACCCCTTTCTTCTCAGGTGGTCTTTGGTTCTGGTGTTCTATCACCAGCAACAGAAACTCTTAAGATAGGAATTGGTACCAGTTTCTTGGAGTATTGCTATGACAGACCTGATCATGTGTTTTTTTAGGAGGATTGTGGTGGCATTTGAATTTTAGTTGGAAAAACTATTGAGTGGTCAGAGCTCAGTGGATTATTCTGTAGGAATTTGTCAGTTTGACAAGTTACATTGTTCAGAAATACTGAAGACATCGTGATAATATAACTAAATGGTATAGATGCACATACTGTGTCAAGATTCATGCATCACACAGAGTGGAATATAAAGCCCACTGAGGGCTTTTTCCATTAATAGAATGATGAGGGAGTCCTGGTCTGAGGAATTCCAAGATACCTTCTCCAATGTAAGAGACAAATTATAGCATATATTGCCTTCTACATTACAATTTAGGGGACTTTTTTTCATGTACTGGAGAAAATATTTTTTGACTGTATAAATGAATAATTTTCCAAACTTGTGTGCTTGGTGGAGTATAAGGCTGACTGACTGATTTGATTTGGGCCTAGAGCAGCAAAGATTGCTATATTAAGATTAAGAAGCTCTAACAGCAAATGACACACAATTCAGAAAGCAGCAACCATGATTCTGTACAGGCCTAACTAGGAACCACCAAATGATTAGCCTCGCTGGTCATAAATATTCATCTTCAACAATGTTCTAATGACAAGTCATGTCATATGTCTGTCAGGTCAAACAGTGAAAGTGTATAAAGCAGAGGTAATCCCAGGTATAGGCAGAACCAGAGGGCACTAGCAACCTATGTAAATGATGATACAGTCTCTCTCTACCATCTTTTCTGACACAAAATAGATACTGGTCAATAAAAGTCCAGCTTGCTGGTTTGCCCACGACATCAATGAAAGATAAAGATGAACTGTCAGTCAGTCTTAATCAGAGTTGGTACAGCACGCATGGGGGATTACTCACTCATCTATTTGGTGTAAGTAGGAAAATAAACCAGGATAAGAATATACATGGACTCATGGTTATTATTGCCAATCACAAAGGGGGCTTTAAGGCAAAAGCCTTAAAGATTTAGGCTGAGCAGTTCTGGAGAAAGGCATGGAAACAGATCTAAAGGAGTCTGAATGCAACAGGAATGTCTTGTCTTGCTGTTTTGGCACTATGGTATGTAAACTCCCAACAAAAGACATCTATTACCAATGAGATATATATCGAACAGACTGTTTAGTACACTTGGCTGGGATGTCTCAGCCTGACTCTGTACTGGCTGCCCAGTGTCAAAGTTCTGAATACATGAGGAAATATGGAAGGACCTATGAAAGGGCTTTATAATGTGGACTCCCACTTATTACATGTGATCTAGCTGTTGTCCTGGGGCATATCCAACCATCTTGCTAGCACCTGACATCAATCCTGAATAACCACACACAAAATCACCTGAGAATATACCAAGTGATGTCAACTGAAATTAGAGATTCTTAAACACAAACAGACCATTTTAAGTGGAATTGACACCCATTATGTATGTGCATTTGCCTTTCATACATAAAGTATTTGCCAACACTACTACTAGAGGGCTTCTACCTTCCACGATGTATAACAAGACATCAAGTAAAAGTATAATCAAAACAGTATAATATAGCAAGTTTATTATTTCTTGTGCATTACTCTATATAATAAAGACTAAGTGGCTAAAACAATAACAATTATCTTCTGACAGCCTGGAATGCAGACATAAGAATTCCAAGATCAACAAATAGGTAGGTTCATGTCTTCAGAGAACCTTCTCACTGCCTTGTAGAAGGCTTCTTTCTCCTGTATACTCACATAGTCCTTAATCTGTATATGCATGTCCTGATGTTTCTGTGTGTCATCTAGTCCCTGTTTTTATAAGGCCACAAATCTGACCAGATTAAAAACTACCCAGATGACTTCATTTTAAATTAAACGCCTTTTTGAAGCCTTGAGTCCATATATTACCATAAACCTGAGTACTAGTAGTGAGGGATTTACTATATGGATTAATGAGGAGCATGGTAAAGCTTATAACACAAGGAATCTACCCTAGTGAAGAAATTATAGCAGTGAGTAGATGAGCCTAGGATGTATAACTAGTATGATTCTTAGTGAATTGTTTTGTAATGATTTGTATCTTGCAGCCTTGGGATTTATGATAAAAAGACCCTTGTTCCCAAGGAGAACATTTTTGCGAGAGAGCACAGTAAGAGTCCCATATGCTACCTATTTCCTTATGCCAAGAGACCAGCCGGAGCAGAGTGAATTAATATTATTAGCAATGGCAATCCAATGCAAGTATCATGAAAAAATGAATGATATATACACATATATGGGTGTACGTGTGTGTGTGTGTGTGTGTGTGTGTGTGTGTGTGTGTGTGTGTGTATACAGCCATGAATATATAGTTGATGTCAGATGGTTCTCAGGGTACATCTTTTGATTTTTTTAAAATTATTTTAATAGTAAACAGACAGTAGACTAGGAATGATTTACAAAAGGAATAGTATTCACTGGGATTTGGGTCTGGGTTATATCTCTTGATAAGAACACAAAAAATCACAAGCTAAGCATGAAGATAATTGAGGTTGGTGTGTGCTAAATAACAGTTAAATCCTGAGATAAATTCTAACATTGAGAAAAATTTACTCCACTGACCCTTTCAGTACTTGAGGAAGGTCTGTCCATGTGCCAACCTTTCGACACTTCACCTGAAGTGGGATGAGGGATGATCGGTACATAATACAGTGGTACAGATTCTCTCATTGTGGCTAGTGCACACACTGGTATGTACACTGATGGGTTCTCACAATTAAGTCTTTCAAGAAACTGCCTTTCTCCTAACCCTCCCCCATCGTGGTGGTGGCTGAGTGCTGCCTGACTTAAGTGTGCAGACAAAGCCTGCTCCTGGCTTATTTGGATCAAGTCAAAAATGTCAATTAAAGGCCCAGAATTCCTAGGAGAGTTGTCAGAAGTCCCCTTTAATGCTGCTTGTTACTCAGCCCCTCTCTGTACCTGCTTCTGCCTTCCTCACTGTTTTATAGGTATTTGGCTGAGACTATACACCAGTACCAATCTTCTTTCATCTCAGATAATGTTTCCACGGACCTCATTTTAAGCAGGTGGAGATAACATTTGACTCTTTTATGACAAGTTAGCTGGCATAACTTGGAGAAAGATTTGAGCAATAAACTTAGAGCCACATACCACATATTTTGAATGCTGGAAAATGAAAACTTTCTGTATCTCCTCACCTATCTTTCTCTTGTTCTAAGAGTAAAATCCAGAGCTCATACATACTTGGAAAATGCACTATTGAGTTTTAGCCCAGTCTCAGGTTCCTCTATTTATAAATGAGTGAGTAGTTACATAATTTGAACAGGGTATAATCTGTTTATGTGAGTAGAAAAATACACTGTTCATTACCAGTTTAAAGATAATTTTGTAATCTCCTCCTGCCCGCATAGATTGGTGATTTCACATTTCATTTATGAAGCCGTGTTTCTGTCATTGTTGCTAACTATATCATTCTCACTAACAGTGGAAGCAGACACACTGCCATGAGCCTGTCTCTCTTACAGAATAATATTAGGAATGACTGTGCTAATCGATGAGTTATTAACTAAATAAATATACAATCTCCCTATCTTTCACACATGTTTTCTTTTTAACTCAAACTCTCTAACTTTTTTTTGACATAAATCATTTATTTTCTCTAAAATGCATAGCATAATCCATGCACCCCCTTTAAATAACTCTTCATACAAAACCAAAATATCATTATCATGCATCTCTATGGCTGAAGTTTCTGGCTCATAATTGCAGTAAATTCTTTCTGGTAACATCATATGTGTCAGAAACTAATATACCAATGATAATTATGTGCCACAAACGTGCTTTTGCCTGGGAATTGTGAGCTGCTGTGTGAGGCCCATATCCTTCCTGCTGCTCACATAACATCTGCAGTTCCTGTTTTGTCTGGCTCAATCTAGTTAATGTTTCACTGCTCTTCTTAAAAAATTTATGGTGAAAGGAAAATCTTAGTTTTAAATTCTGAATATACCCTAGTCAAATAGAAATAGAAGGTATTCTTCCACATTTACAGACGTCTTCGAGGCCTCAAGACACAGAGGCTAGACAGCTGAGTTTTAAGACACTCTAAATCAAGGTGGTACTGAAAAATGAAAACGTTCACTTATTAAAATACTAATGAAAACCAACATTACCCCCTTCCATACCACTCATCATCATCCTCTCCCGTTATACCATCTTAGTCAACTGTTGATATAATTGCTGTGACTTCCAAACTTGATATCTTCAGAATCACTTGGGGAACTTAGTAAATAAATTCCTCATACCTCTAGAGATTCTAATTCAAATATTATGGAGTTATTGTTGGGTATTGGGGTTTTTCTAAACTGAATACCTCTAAGTTCCACTAAATATGAGTTCCACTGAAATCAAAGAGTTAAATGACATGAGCTGACCATCAGTATTTTACACACAAATTATATTTAAATAGTTTAATGTCAACTTCTGGTTATAATAATATTTTTATCACTCTACACATATATGTTGTCCTTTGGTGATTAAAATGACTCAGGTCATTCATATTAGAATATTGTTCCTTTTTGGTAGTATAAAATGGCCCTGTGAGTAATTTGGTATAATGTTCAGGGTTGACCAGACTATGTCTCTATAAGTTTTATGATGGCAAAAATATCAACACCACTTAGCTTTGTAGTGCAGTACATTCTCAAGTAGATGTTTTATAATAAGAATCAATTTTAAATAGTCACTAAAGGAATACATCCTGACGTTCTTATTAGTTTTCCAGCTCCAAGAGTTTTCCGTCTGGAAAATTTCAAGGACAAACACTTAAGAGTTCAATTGCCATCTCTGCTACTATCCTGGCAATCCTTATGTCATTTTCCCTTTTGAAAGAATGGGGACTGGTTCTGTGGGTCCCCTACTGAGGCGTACACAAAAACTACTCTGTTAATCTAGAAAATATGGACGCCTTTCCATATTAACACTTAGAAGAAATGATAAAAGCAAGAGCAAGTCTATAAAGGAGCACAGGTTTAGAGGAACATCAACTGCATTTCACATACGTCTATACCTCCTGTTCAGGTTATTTCCTCATTGTTTTTGTTGTTGTTTTTGTTTGTTTGGTTGGTTTTTCATTTCTAGAGACCAGTCATTCTCTCAGAAAGGTGTGAACTGAGCCATAAGTGTATTTTGCTCCCGTTCTCTGGAAAAACACTCTCCTTCATGCATGATAAGGAATTGGAAGTTACTGGCTAGAGATTTGGGTGATAGTGAAGTTGGTGAGAATGTAGTGGATACTAGGAGGCAGAGATGATCAGGACAGTAATAGCAAAACTAGGATCAAGATTGGAGAGCAGGACTGGGAACCTTTCTTTTATCTCGGTGCTTCTGGAGCTTGAATGTGCATCACAGGCATGAAAAACAAAGAGCTGCTGCTGGATGCAGCAGATATAGGTTGAGTCTGGAACTCTTCCAATCTCAGAAGCTCCCACACATTGTTGCTGCTGCTGCTGCTGCTGCTGCTGTTACTTCTGTGACATACACAATGCATTCTTGGGGCAGCAAACCCTGCCAGAGGCTTAAGGATTCTGACCAAAAGAAAAAAAGGAGAGAAGTAGTGACTCCCTCAAGCATGGTGTTGTAGAACCCAAGACAGGACATTGAGCTTAAGTCTTGATTTCCTATGGGTTAGCTGTGAAACCAATTAAAAAAATGTCCTGTGTTTTGAGGGTCATAATGTCCAGTGTATGAACATTTCAACTGAATTGGCAAAAGCATCCTATACAATAATGTGTGTGGGCTGGAAGATGGAAAGAATGAAGGCACACATTGATTTGACAGATTTAGGTAGACCAGCGGCAGCAGAGTGTCAGTGAAGAATAAGTCATGAAGCTGGTCAGGTCTGACTCTCCAGTTAGAGGACTCTGGAAAAAGATCAATGATGAGAGTGTATAAACAGCATCATAGACACTGTCATGACCCCCCAAGATACCAGTATATATACCATGGATCAATTTGTTGGTTTTCTATTTAGTGTCCTTTCTCTGTATCTCTTTATTTTCCTGTGCAGTGCTATGGAGACAGTATGTTTGGGGAAAGTTCATCGTTTTTTCCACACTTCATTAATTCTGAACAACTATGAGTTACAGCAACTGGTGTAGAGACTAAAGACAAATGGATTTACTAGTAATATCCAATTCCCTTTGTCAGTTGGAAACAAGGAATTTGTTCTCATTCTCATAGAACCTGATGGGCATAACTTTCAGGGAGTGGCCCTTAGAAGATTGCTCTGAAACCTCACAACCATCAAAGTATAGGGCAGATAAACCATCTGAATTCTGATAGGAAACAAAGGGAAATTCAACACTCTTACAGTACTAGCAGTGCATTTACAGCTGTTGCTTCAGTTCACATAAATTAGTGTTCCCCATGGACCCAGATCAAATGTGTACTCAGGGGGCAACAGCCTGAGACCATACTGTAATAATTTATAGATGGATCAGAATGGTTCAAATGGATGTGATGTCATATAAGTTGCAGGTGTTCATAAACATGACACAGGGTTCAAGTTGCTCTGGCTTGAACCTAAGATGTTCCATTTGGAGATTTCTTAGGATGTGATAACCATAACAATTGCTGCAGACTCAAGATAATGCAAGTGTGTATGTGGAAAGAGAGTGTGTCTTTGGTGACCTATTGTATTCTGGTATTAATGTTGTATTTTTTTTTTTTGTGGATGTTGCACCTCTAGATGGTTTTAAGTAATCAAGATGTACATCTCATTTATTTTATGTTTTAAGTAGTAAAAAAAAGTTTAAAGAATATTTGTGTATGCACATAGTGCCTGCAAAGCTACAGGGAACCTATCTAACATTGAACTCTTGCAGGGCCTGAGCCCTTTGCCAGTCAGTGTCTGTATTCCGTGGGTCAGGTGACAGAGCATAGCACTTACTTTTGCTGCATTTCCTGCTGTTAGTTCTCAGAATTAGGCAACTCTGAGTCATTGGTTGTTTTGTTGTTGTTGTTAAAAAAAAATAGTTAGGCCTTCACAGTGACTACTACCCAAGTAACATCTGCCTCCATCTTAAATGAGAAAATGACTAGTAGCCTATAAAACAATTTGTTTTCCCCTGACACATCCCTATTATTTCCTAGACCCAAAAGACATATTTTGTTAGGTCATCTGAGAACATCACACTCATACATTAGTGTATCACAGTCATACAACATTGATGAAGTCATTATGTGTATAGAGTTTTCTTTGGAAACAACAGGCTAAATTAATCATCATAGATTTAAATTTAACAATGTATGTTTATTGCATACTTTACATTTTATAGACATATACAAATAATTCATGTTAAGTTTAAAATAGCATATAAATATCCTCTAGCTGTTTGAGTATTTTGTTTATTTTAGTGACTGCCTTAATCAAATATCAGTTAATCTAAATCTATGTGCCTATTAGAAAACTAACTACTACAGTGTATTAAATCCGTTTCTTTGACTAGTTCTTTTTGGACATAAAATACATTATCAGGAAGATTTTATTCCGTAAGTATTACTGATATAAATTTACAAGATTTATAAGGAAAGGATTGATATTGATACACCGATTGGTTAGTGATTGATCGAACTCTCTCTCTCTCTCTCTCTCTCTCTCTCTCTCTCTCTCTCTCTCTCTCTCTCTCTCTCTCTTGTACATGTAACCAAAGCTTTTGAAAGAAAGGATAAAAAAAACCATGTTGTTTGTGTGACTACTGCCATCCTGTCTAGCAATGTGTACATGTGAGACTTTGAATACAGAAGGCCTGTCTTCACATTCTACTCAGTCCAAGTTTCCAAGCATGACATAGTCTTTAAGTTTTTAGACCTCAGCTTTTAAACTTCTCTAGACTGTTATGTTGTGGATTTTACCACTTATAAGCTGATGTTCAGCTGCAAAAGCTGTGAACATAAGGATTCTTTTTTTTTTCCTTTGTGAGGAGGTGTTGGGACATTTTATTCTACTCATATTAGCATTGAAATAAGTAATTTTCTTAAATAAACATTTTATCAGCAGCATGTCAAGAGACTGAGTATTGCTTTTTATTTTTACTTTACCTTTTTAGCTTTATAGAGTAATGAATAACAAAATAAAATTTTGTAAGTCAAGGTATGTACCTTGATGTTTTGATATGCAGATATGTGCAATGACGCCATAAGTAAATTTATCATATCCATTACTTCATTAATTATTCAGTGTGTGTGTGTGTGTGTGTGTGTGTGTGTGTGTGTGTGTGTTACAAACGTGATGGGCCACCTATCACCTCAGGGGACTTCAAGGCTGGAGCTCTAACATAAAGCCTTAGTCTCCCAAGTGCTGGATTAGAGGTGTGTGCCACCAAGCAGAGTTCTGAATGATCATGCTCTCTTCATTTACATAGTACTGACATTTTCCTTTTTTACCAAAAAATTAGACTGAAACTGCATACTTCCTGAAAGTAGCTAAGAAAATTTAAAATTGGATTGGTTAAATACAATAAAATATCTGACATATGAATTATTGTAGAATAATTCTAGAATGCTTATGTAAATTGAAGTTTCTGTCCTGCCAGCAACTCCCAAATACCATAGCTGCTTTCCAGATAATTGAATCAGAGGTATAATATAACTTATTAAGTAATAATAAGTATTATTATTAATAATTTGGCCAATAGCTCAGGCTTATTACTGGCTAGTTCTTACATCTTAAATTAACCGATTTCTATCAGTCTATGAATTGCCACATGGCTGTGGCATTACCAGTCTGCTGGTATGTTGCTCCTTGGACAGCTGGCTGGTGTTTGCCTCAACTCCATCCTTATTTTCTCCCCTGTATTCTGTTTGGCTTTCCCACCTAGCTATACTCTGCCTGGCTATAGGCCAAATCAGCTTTGTTTATCAACCAATGAGAGCAACACATATTCACAGCGTACAGAAAGACTGTCCCAGAGCATGCTTAGCTATATAAAAATATAAAGTGATAATTGCATTTTCCATCTTTATATTTATTGCATAAATGGCCAAATTCATGTAACAGGATAAAGTTAATACCACTTTCTAATTCAAGACCTGATAGGATGTAAGATTCTCTTCTAAAATTAATTTTTTTATAACTCCACACATTTCTAGAATACATTCTGATTACATTAACCATCACCCTCTCTTATATGTCCCCTATTCTTGATGGGTTCTCTTCCCAAACTATTCTTCCTCTCTCTCCCATGGCTCTTAGTGACTGTGTGGTGGTCTTATGTTGGAAGCCACACTTGTGTATTTGCAACTGTGACAGCTATGTCATATCCCCCCCCCAAAAAAAAAAACCCAGCATTTTTTAGCACTATTCTCCACCCTTTAACTCTTCTAACTTTTCTGCCCCCTCTTCCATGATGTTCCCTGGGCCTTTAAGGGACTGATGTAGATGCCTTCTTTAGGGATATACACTGAATAGTCACTAATTCTCATCACTTTGAGCACTTGTAAGACTCTGCTTTAACTGTCATCCTCTACTTTTAAAAAAATATGCTTCTTTGACTCAGGCTAAGAGAAACATAAGTTTATGGTCATAAACATAAATGTTTAGGAGAAACTTTGGCTATCTGTTCATTTAGAAAAATGTCACTAGTATGTACTCCCCTAGGGTCTTTGATCTCTGGAGTCATAGGCTTTTGACAAATGTTATAGGACCAAGTATGTGTCTAATCTCATGGAGCATGCCCCCCAAATATTATCAAGGTGTGCTTAATTAATTTCTTAAACATTTTTTGTGGCTATTGAGCCAGTGGATATATCCTTTCTCTCAAGTTGCAATTGCAGCACTGAGAATTCACAGCCAGGAAGGATCACTGTTATATTTTCTTCCTCACTGCCCGCATAACATCTTCTAAATCATAAATGGTAACCAGCAGGGAGGAAACTTTTAGCTCAGCTCTTTGCTGAGCTTTATCCAAACGCTGTGTAGTCTTCAGCAAAAGGTCTTACCCTCGAGTTCTGATACCAAATGAAAAGCAATGGCAATATTCTACATTGTTCTGGGAGCCCCTGAGGGCTCTCTGGCTACCAACGTATAAGGAAATAACAAATACCTGGCTACTCAGTGGTAGGGAAGTCATGATTACTGGAGAAGAATCTCCAACTCCTAAGTTACTAAACCAGCATGATCCCTAACAGCAATCTATAAACACGTGCCTTTTATATACACAGATAAATGTAGTCTTCACTGCTCACAAAAGAAGCTTCTCTTTTTAACAAACAAGGATCAGCACAGAATACCACAATGAACCAAAATGCAGAGCTGTGAAGCACAGTCCCTGTGTATACATCTACAGAAAACTCCCACACTTAAGGCTCAGGGAACATTGCAGAAGAAGGAACAAAGAGATTTTAAGGATCTGGGATCAGGGACTTTGCTGTGAGATTGTGTCTCCTAGGGATATAGATATCAGAAGTACTTATAAAGTCTCACCAATACGACCTGGAAAATATGAGCTGAACAAGGATGATACAAGCAAACATGCCAAACTGACCTGAGAAAAAACCCCGTAAGGTTTTTCTTACCTAACCCTACCCAAAGAACTATAGGCAAGTGAGAGGAGCTGGGACTGGGAGAGGTGGCCTTCCCCCCAGGGAAGAGCACATCCACTGGGTGTCCACTGCCAAACTTCATCCTGTAAATATTCATACAGGCAGCATTCTATGGACTTAACAGGTTATATTTAGGTATATTTGTGTCTAGACATATAATTATATGCATACAATAACAATTTATAATATGTAGAGCCATGAATTTGAAGGAGAGAGGAGAAGGGAATACGGGAGGGTGTAGTGGAGAAAAATATTGTGGTCAAAGTATAATCTCAAAAATAAGGAAAGATAAAAATCTCTATGGATTCTGGGAGTATAACTCTGTTCACATTCTTTTATTTTGAATTATAATTTTAGTTTATAAATAGTTTCCCATTGGGTTTTTCCATACATCCCTATGTTGCATTGGCTGTGTGCTCACTTCCTACTTTCCCAGAAATCTCTGCTCCCTTCAACAAGAAAATGTTTCCACCCCTAGTACCTCCCCCTACTTTTGTAGCAGATAGGTTTTGTTCTCACCACTCCTGAAAACACTCCTCTGCCACTTGTGGCTGCTTTCTTACCTTCTTGTCTCAACAACTATGTGTTCTAACTTAAACACAATCTTATTTCAATGTTGGAATTTGCTTATGGAAAAAAATACAGCATTTGCCTTTCTGGATATGGGTTACTTGATGAGTATAATATTTTCTAATTCTCCTCAGTTTCCTGTAAGTTTCACTTTTCTTTAGTGCTAAATAGAATCCCACTGTGTGTATATAGCACACTTGCATTATCCAGTCATTTTATAGATAGATATCAAGACTGGTCCCATTTTCTAGTTATTGTGAATAGAGCAGGAGTACATACGGATGCTAAATGATCTCTGTAGTAGAATACAGAGACTTTTGGATACATTTCCAGGAGTTACATAGTTGAGTGATACGGTGTTTCTATTTTTAAGTTTTGAGAAACCTCTACACCGAGTACCACAGTGGCTGCACCAGTTTACAGTCCCATCAACCAGGAAACACTACTCTCGTTTCTCCATATTCTCACAGTATTTGCTGCCATTGGTTTTCTCAGCCTTTCTGACTAGGGTGCAATGGAAACTCTAAGTACTTTCAGTATGCATTATATTTAGCGAAGCTGAGGCCCACAGAATGGGAAAGGATGCCAGTAGTTACACATCTGCTAAGTTTGCAGCCTCTTCAATAAATACTTTACCCTCTGGTTTTTTTTTTCATGTCTACATGTGGATTATATATTTTTCTTCTTCCTGCATTCTGTGCTGAGGATTGAACCCAGGGTATCATTGAAGTACTCCCCAGCCCTGAGCTTTCCACTGGAATTTTCAAGAGCCTGGAAAAAAAGAAAGATCCTTCTGCTTCAAAGCTACATCTACCTTTCATTTCTGTGGACTTTTTTGGACAGTAGCCATATGAACCATTGTGTCTTCTACCTGTCCTTGAAGCCATTAAATCATCATTTCTTGTACACTACATAGTATGTCATTGGCCTCTGTGCTCCACCTGACTGCCAACTGCTGTTGCCTAGCAGTTGGAGCAAAAGCATCCTGGGAAGATTGGTTGGCATATTAATTTCCTCTCCAGACTGCTGGCTTCCCTAGAGGGGTAGGACACATTTATGTGACAATCAGTCACATCAAAGGTTACCTGTGGGAGCATTATTTAACTTTTTGACCCATTAAAGGGACCCTGGAGAAAATTTATCAAGTCGTTTGACATAGAAGCTACAAAAAAAGGAGTCAAAGAACTCCCATAATTTTGCAGCCTGGGTGATATGGGGGGCTGATAACATCAGTCATAGAAACAGGAAATGCTGAGCAGTGTGGAAATCAGGGTCCATTCCAAATACCTTCTGTGAAATAGTAACTTGATATAGGTTCGAAAGGCAGGACAAAAGCATAGGATAAAAGAAGATTGAACAGGAAGATTTAAAAAGTGAATTTTCAGGAGCTAGCATTAAAGCTATGAGACTGACTAGCCAGAGTATTCAGAGAAAAATAATCCCCATTTATATTGGTCATAGTGGACCACAGCCCAAGTGCAGCTCAATTTAGGCATGTGATCAAATGCCATCAAGGAATGTGTAAATGCAGAGCCATGGACCAGACTCTGATGACTTCTGGAGAAGTACACATGTATATATATGAGGATAGATAGTGAGTAGAAGTGTGTGTGTGTGTGTGTGTGTGTGTGTGTGTGTGTGTGTGTGTGCTCACAATGATTAAAAGTCTGATTTCTACATAATTTAGAAGAACGTCTTCATGACATCAGTTTGAAGGCTCAGAGTACAGCTCCTTTTGAGGCTAGACTGATTTTATTATTGGCCATAGTCCACACTACTCAAACAGTCTGTACTTCTATTTTTGAGTCCCACAAGTGTGTTCTCAATGCTTGTCACCTTTATGGTTTTAAGTGTGCAACCTGTGACCCATGAGACTGAACTGAAAAATTTCATCATGAGTACAGTTACTAAATTTTGGACCTCAGTATTAAGAATTATTATGGTTTAACAGTTAGCTTTATTTGGATATATTTCATGCATTTCCCAAATTCATGCACTGAACTTTAATCTACCATGCCTCAGGCAGGGTTATTGCAAATGTGGTTAGTGAGGATATCAACACAACAGAACAGAAGAGTCCCCTGTTACACTACGCCGTGGAATAATTCTCCTATACAATGTAAAGATTTGTCACATAAATTGGTTTAACAAGATGCTGATTGGCCAGTAGCCAGGCAGGAAGTGTAGGCAGGGCAACCAAACTAAGAATGCTGGGAAGAGGAAGGGCCTAGTCAGGAGTCAGCAGCCAGACACAGCTGAAGCAGGATGAAAAATGCTGCACTGAGAAAAGGTACCAAGCCACATGGCTAAACATAGATAAGAATTGTGGGTTAATTTAAGTGTAAAAGCTAGTTAATAATAAGCCTGAGATACTGGCCAAGCATTTGTAAGTAATATTAAGCCTCCAAGTCAATTACTTGAGAAGCAGCTGCTTAGTGTTTGCAAGTTGCTGGCAGGGCAGAAACTTCTGTCTACAACACTATGCCTGAGTCTTCATCCACAAGGAAATCTGGGCATAAACATGTATAGGGGAGAATGTCATGTAAGGGCAAGACCTTCAGGCTGGAGAACACTGAATACTGCTATGAAACACCAGATACCAGGACAAATATCTGGAACATGTTTCCTGGAGGATCCAATCCTTCAAACATGCTAGTATAGATGTTTGGCTTCTCGAGCTGAGCATAGTAATTACTGATGTTTGTGGGACCAAGTTTGGAGCCCTTGTAAGCTAATACAATAAAAACAATATTATTCCTCAAAAGAAAAACAATTATTTAACTATTTTGAAGGCAGGAAAGCTTTTTGCCCTTACAATGACTGTTATTTTCAAATCTTACAAGAGAAAAATGCTAAAAATCATGGGGTCTTTTTCAAAGATCCATTTAGTTAACAGACATGGCTAGATTTAAATACTATTGTTCATAGAAATGCTGTGTATGTGAGGGTCTACTACTTAATTTCTTACAGTATAGATATCAACTTTAAATCTGAGTTGCAATTGCATCCACCATGTAGCTGGACTAAGATGAGGATGAATACGCAGAGGGATTTATGTAGTGCCAATACAGGGTCAGCATGGAGAGAACTGTTGCTGATATTATTATAAACTATTAGCACTAACATCCCTATTTTTTCTTAAGATTGAAAAGTGAAGTGGCATTTAAACTTTAAAGACTGCAAACAGAGAATTTGCTTTTCTGGGTTCACTATGGATTTCTTCAGACATATTTTTACATGCTGTCTTTGACCAGTATCCACATCTTTGTAGAAGGAAGCATAGATGAATCTGATCTCAGAGCAGTTAGATATCTCTATAAACCAAAAACTGATTACTTTATAACTGGTGTCAGGGTCAATTTCAGAGAGTCTGTTGTACAAAATAGAGGCCAATAGTGCAGTGCAGGTGTTTGATTACACTCAGCACCATGGCTTCTGAGTTGATTGCTATTCCCTGTGATGGAAACTCTGCTTAGATAGACCTTACTTAATTTTTATTTTCATTAGCCACCATCCATACCCAGTGCTATAACTAATGCCTGTTGAATAAGTAGAGAGAAAGTCTCTATAAACAAAGAGATGGTATTACACTGCAGTTCTCTTATCTAGGAAAAGGGGAAGTACAAAGTGTAGGTTAAAGCTATAAAAAACATTTTCTTTGATTTTTCTCGTTTTCTTTACTATAATAAATACTTGACGTAGACTAACTAACAAAGGGAAAATGGTTTTTTTTGTGTGTTTACTTTTACTTATGATTTCAGGGGTTTCCATTAGAGCTCATAGACCTCATTGCTTTTGAACCTATGGTGAGGCAATGTATTATGGTAGGAAACTACAGAAGAGAAAATTTCTCACTTGATGGCAGGCAGCTAAGAAGAAGGAGGGAGACAGGATGAGATGGAGTCACAATCATAAATTCTTCTTCCAGGGTATAGTCCTTGATGATCTCACTTCCTTTTAGGTCCCACCTCATACATTACAGTGACTTCCCAGCAACACCTTGGGCTAGAGACCAAGTCTTTACTATATGGGCACAGCACTGCCTATACTTCCTTAAAAATCAAAGAACATTCATGACTTATTTTTTTTTTTGTTTTTCTGGTTTTGGTTTTGGTTTTAGAGATCCTTTTTTATATTTTGGGTTTTTTTTTTTTTTTTTGAGACAGGGTTTCTCTTTGTAGCCTTGGCTGCCCTGAAATGTACTCTGTAGACCAAGGTGTCTTCAAACTCAGGGAGAATTACCTGCCCCTGCCTCCCAGGTGCTGGGATTAAAGACATGTCCATTTTTCTGTATTATTTTCTAAATTTCACCTACAATTGGTTTAGTTGTACCTTTTGAAATGTTTAGCTATAGCTGTGTGCTCCCAAGTCTTGCAAGACACGGTTTATAAATAGGAGTGAGGTTAAAAAGAAATGTTTAATGTATAATGTTATCTTTCTGACTCAACACATAAATGCCATTTTGTAATATATTTTAAAAGCAAGCTGGCTTGCAAAAACAAGATGTCTATCTATAGAACAATAACAAATGAATGGACAGAGTGAAATAGGACACATTAAAACAATTTTGTTTGTTTCTTGGTTTGCACTAAATTTAATGCCTTTTTTTAAAACATGATTATTTTTGCATATGAGTAAGGAATCGTAAAGCCTTACCCAGCTAAAAGTTCAAAACCACAAACACATCTTACTCAAATCTCACAGAAAATGTAACTAAGTTTGAAAATGTATACCTATATATATTTACCATGGTAGAATTATTAAAAAAAACCTTGCTGTAACTTGGAAAAATATTTCTAGAATGATAGATAATATAATCAGGATCATAACTTTAATGTATGGCGACTTTTGTTATTTTAACTCTGATTTATTTTCCTCATGATGGAAATTTGCAGCTACTCATTTTTGCATCAACTTTCTGGGAAATGAAGCAAATTCAAAATACATTTATAGGTGAAGAGGATGCAAAGATAGCAACAGCTGACTAGGCCTGGTGGCATGGAGTTTAAGTTCTCATTACTCAGTTTATTTTAAAGCCTCCTAGAATGTAGAGGTGTTGGGCACATGCACAAATTTTTGTGAGAAGAAGAATAATGAATAGATTTCATGGAGATGAATTAAAATTAGTTTCAATCAAAATATATTTTGAATCAGAATTCACAGACATGTGAATGGGACAGAGGGAGCTTCCAGGGGCCCTGGACATCTTTGTACGGACTTGTAGGGTGTGACAAGAATGTGAGCCCTGACTATGTGGAACCCACACCACTTCACCATATTGTTCTTGTCACTCAGGTTTACTAAGTGCTTCCTAAAAGCAGGAGACTCCCCAAGATCAGTGAGTGTCTTTGAGCTTCATGCACGATCAGTATCTGCCTGGCCTCACTTGGCCACCCGTTTGGCCTGAGAGACTAGGCAATGTGTAAAAGTTGGCTTTCATGCTACATTCAGGGTTTCTTGCTGCCCCAGGAGCCTGAGTCTTCTCACAGCATCCACAAAACACATAAAGGCTTACCATGGAGTAAAGCAACTCATAAGGGCAAATCACAGGCCCCAACAGTATCCGAACTCAAAGTGGGCACACTCCATAATAAAAAGGGTAAGAACGATGTGTAAAAGATGGCTTCTGCTGAGATGACTGTCACTCCTGGCAATTGAAATTGCAACTGAAATACAAATGATAGTTCTTTCAATTCACTGCTTTCTTTGGTTTGCAAACCTTCAGTGGAACCAAAATTAGGTATAAGCCACAATGATGATAATCAAATGTAACAGAAAAAAAAAATCATTTTGTAGGAAGAGATTTGTTATGTACTAGTCACAATTCAGAGAAAATATTTTGGAACTACTCAACTGTAAAGAAGAAATAGACTTGGAAACTCTTTGAAATGAATTAAATAATAGCACATTTGAGCTGTTTAGCAGCAAAATGATGAAGATGATTTTTTTTATGATTCAGATGCTCCCAGCAGTATTGATTTGATGTTTGAGCAGCCTCCTTTATTGAATATGGTTTGGAATAATGAAACAGCTGTGGTATACTTCTAAAGATGTAATTTTTACTTTATGAACTCTTTGGGAGGCAGTAATCTCAAATTGAAAGCATTAGGTTGCAGCAAGCAGTATGAACCCTGAAGTCTCTAAAAAACTGCACTTTAAAAGATGTTTACATTAGAGACTGGAGATTCTGATTCTTTTAATGCCTCTAAAATTTACTACAAAACAAAATGTTCGTGTCTGAATGGGAAGGAAAAAACTGACAGATTCTCTTGACATTGTTCACACAAGCTTTAGTGTAGAACAGAAATCAGTGGACATACAGTCGTAAAGATTATGACCCTACAAATGCATATGCTATTTCATGAATAAGTTAAAAAAAAAGGCTAAGAAAAAAGAATCAAGAGTGCCCATGATTCCACTGAACACTAACCTTTTTAAAAATTCACAAACTACCTTGTTTTTTAAATCAATTTATAATTTTGTGTTAGGCCACATTCATGGCTGTTCTATAGTACATGCAATCCATGGGCTGCGAGTTCTCCATGCCAGGATCCTATATATGCAAATAAAACCTCAATAAGAAAAGCTAGGAGAATCATTTCCTCCTTAGTGTTTTCATTTTACTTCATTCACTAGTTTACGTGTTTCTGGTGCATAGTGAGGTCTTGTGTACAATGATGGTAATAATGACAAATTAGAGGCTTTTTGTCTTTATTAATACTCGCTTCATTCCCTTTACCTTTACCGAGTAGTGTTTTGTGAATCAACAGTGTGTGCCGCCCTTTGTCATGTTCACATATTTGCTATTATCAGTGCTGGTCACTGGGTATTATTTCACATTTTCTGTGTGTTTTCAGGGAATGAGTGTGGGGTTTGGCTTTTCTTTTGGGTGGGATGGATACAGAAGTGAGAACACTGTTTCTTTGGTAAGATGTACTGCTGTCCAGGGTCACAGGGATGCAGCAACTGGCCTGTTTGTAAGGAAAACATTTTTAGACTGTGTGCAGTTGCTTTTCTAATTTGCCATAACCAAACATCTAACAAAGCACCTTAGGGAAGGAAAGGTTTGCTTTCACTCACTGCTTCAAGGAATAGTTAGTCAATCATGGCAGGGAAATCATGATGTTAGGAGTGTGATGTACCTGTTCACATCGTGTCTGCAATCAAGAAGGAAAGAGATTCAGAGGAAAAAATACTACTGTAAATTGTAAATAGTCAATATACAATCCTATTGAATGCAGATTTGTGACTGTTGGCCATATTATCTCAGAGGATCAGATAAATAAAGTTTATTTCCTATATTAAAGAAAGAAAGAAGGAAAGAGAGATGAATGCTGGTGCTGGGATACAGATCAATGGGATAGTGCTGCTTGTACACTTCCTTCTTAGTTAAACCTTTCTGGAAACTCATAAACCCACAGAGATGAGTTACCTTGCCGATTGTCTATCTTATCAGTCAATGATGAAGATTGCCCACCACATACTGTAGTCTTTATTTTGTGGGTCCATCTTATCAACCACAGTGCACTAGGGCATATTCATCCTTAGTGGCAGTGAATGCTTGTCTAGTGTTTGTAGCTTTAGTCAGATGAACAATTTAGAATTCTTTTCACTTTGTTTTTAATGTCTGTAGACCTTGTTCTTTCATTAAAAAGAAAGTCACTATGGGCTGGTGTGGAGCTCAATGTTAAGATTCTTGCTTAGCATGTTGTAGGCTCTTGGTTAATCCTCAGCACTGCAGAATAAAACAACACCACACAACAGTATGCAAAGCAAGTTATTCCAAATATTGGGGTATCAGAGCTCCACACCACTGACTCCTGTTCTCCTAAAAGAACTATTGAGACTTGACAGAGGAGAGCAATACCGGCCCCTCTACTCCACTTTTCTAAGAGGAAGGGCTGCTTTAAGCCACGTGTCATCTCATACCAGCACGGTGTTACGGTGTTGGCCACACCAGCATCTAAAGAATAACACCAACTCCTTTCTGTTCTTCAAATAAATATCTAGAGGTTTCAAAAAGGCAGCAGGAGCTTGAGTGTTTCAATCCCCTTGTTTGCCACATTATCCTGTTGAGTCAGCTGGACATGCCAAGCTGGTTGGCTGGGAAGACCCCAGGGCAGTGCACTCTCCTCCTGTCTCAGCTTCCATGCACAGTCCACTTGCTGCCTTCTCAACAGGTGTGGCCTGCTGCTTCCAGATGTCTCCCACATGTCTCCAGTGATGCAACTGAGTGGGTGCTCCCTGCAGTGACTACACATTACATATCTGCCAGGTGTATGTGGACACAGGAGTGATAACTTCTACAGCTCTTTGAAGGATAAAGATTCAAATTTGGTGGATAAGAGAAGGCTTTCTTCTCTTCTAATGTGTGAAGGTGCAGTGGCATGGTGCTGATCTTTCTTTTTTCTTCCTTTTACTCTCTCAGCCTCAGGAAACCTGGCTGTGCTCATTTCCTTTAAAGGATTATGTAGTCAAGGCCTTTATCACACAGCTGAGGTGACTGCAGATGACAGCAAACTTTGAATGAGAAGGTCATTCGGGCACTGCCTGTGATGCCATTCCTGCTGACAAAGCTGAGCCTTGCAAAGGGTCCCCTCCATAGCATCAATCATCATCATGTTGCAACAGTGGATGACATTGTCACTAAGTCTGCTGAAAAGGATGGTTCTTTAAACGAGGTGAGGTTAATTTATTTAAAAACAGTAGGATAATTGTGTCTGCTTCTTTTCACTTAAATGTCAAGAAAAATAAATACATATTTCTTCTGCTCTTTCATTTTGTAAATAATACCATGCAAGAACTTCAAGAATACTTTATGGTGACATTTTATTTGTACTGAAATGTGATTTTATTTGCCTGGGGGGTCAGAGCTAATAGCAAGCCATAGCAGAAGCTGGGCGGTGGTGGCACACACTTTTAATCCTGATCACATGACAGGCAGATCCCTGTGTGTTCAAGGATACAGCCAGCATGGAAACACACACCTTTAATCTCAATACCAACCATAGAGACCTAGAGGTCTGTATAGACAGGCAGTGACAAGGTGCCATGTGGATGGGTTTACAACCAATAAGAAGGCAGAACAGAAAGTCAATAAAAGGACAGACACACAGGAAGTAGTTTTCTTTTCTGAGGGGAAGGACACGGCGGCAGCAGCAAGGGTAAGAAGGTGGTTTTAAGTCTCAGCTCTTAGCTACTGCTCTGCCTCTTGGGCTTTTAACTCTGCATTTGGTCCTGTGTTTCTTATTTAATAAGACTGTTACATCTACAATACTTTATTGCCAAGTTCAAGGGAGATATTTTAAAACAAGATAGTGAACCAATTGGACAACTTATAAATAAAGCAATGCAAAGGTTTGTCATTTAGAATTCAAATGAGGGCTGGGCAGTAGTGGCGCACACCCTTGATCCCAGAACTCAGGAGGCAGAGCCAGGTGGACCTCTGTGAGATTGAGGCCAGCCTGGGCTACAGAGTGAGTTCCAGGAAAGGCGCAAAGCTTCACAGAGAAACCCTGTCTTGAAAAAACAAAACAAACAAACAAGCAAACAAAATTCAAATGAGGATAACTCCTCTGCTAGTTCTTAGACAGCTTTGTCTGCAAAGAGGACCACATCTCCTCCATCCAGTTTAGAGAAATCTCGTCATAGTTTTCAGTCTAAATTATTGCATGAGAGCTAGTATTTCCAGTGCTGTGTCCCTAGTCAATGGGGTTGTTCTACGAAATTCTGGGAACTATATAAGGTGGCACCTAGCTGGATGAAGTGGGTCACTTGAAATGGAATTTTTAGTGGTATCTTGTCTTCATCACTCTCCTGTCTCTTGTTGCCAAAAAATAAGGATCAGCCTCTACCACACAGCAGCAAATCTCTAGAGAATAGCAGAGGGTGATGATGAGGTTCTTCTATAAGATGTGTAAGAAAGCCTTCCTAATTCTTTCTTTCAAATATGTATAACAGATAGCACATCTACTAAAGCTCATCACTCTTGAATCTGTAAATGTCAGAACCATGACTAGTAACAATAGAACTAAATTATCTTTTTTTTCAAACTTGTCATAATGTGTACAAAAACATTAAGAAAAATAATGCAATTAAATAAACACATGAAAAAATTTGAGACTAGGGTATAATTTGAAAGATCAAAGGATTGTTTACTTACTTCCCACTAATATTAGACATATCCAGCTATAGTAGCTCATGACTTTGGTTCCAGTACTCAGAAAACAAGAGGCAAGTGGGTCTCTCTGAGTTCAAGCTAGCCTGGCCTACATACTATTTTATTCTTTATTAAGAAATGTTTTATTCATTTTACATACCAACCACAGATCTCCCTTCATTCCTCCTCCTGCTCCCTCCAGCCTTCCCCCCAACCCATAACCTATTTCCTCCCCCAAAAGGTAAGGCCTCCCATGGGGAGTCTGCAAAGCTTGGTACATTTAGTTGAGGCAGGTCCAAGCCCCTCCCCACTGCATCAAGGCTCTGCCAGGTGTCCCACCATAGGTAATGATCTCCAAAAAGCCAGCTTATACACTAGGGATAGATCCTGATCCCTCTCCCAGGGGCCCCTTAGACCGACCAAGCTAGACCAATATGATAGACAAACCCTTATTAAAACTAACCAAAAGTCAGAGAGCGAACATTCAAATTAACAAAATCAGAAACGAAAAGGGAGACATAACAGACAGTGAGGAAATCCAGAGAATCATCAGGTCATGCTTCAAAAACCCGTACTCCACAAAATTGGAAAAATCAAAAAGAAATGGATAATTTTCTGGATAGGTACTACATACCAAAATTAAATCAAGACCAGATAAACAATTTAAATAGACCTATAACCCCAAGGAAATAGAAACAGTCATTAAAAGTCTCCCAACCAAAAAAAGTCCAGGACCAGATGGTTTTAGTGCAGAATTCTACCACAATTTCAAAGAAGAGCTAATACCAATACTCTTCAAATTGTTCCACACAACAAAAGCAGAAGGAAAATTAACAAACCATTTTTATGAGGCTACAGTTACCCTGATACCCAAACCACACAAAGATACAACAAGGAGAACTGCAGACCAATCTGCTTTATGAACATTGATGCAAAAATCCTCAATAAAATACTGGCAAATGGAATCCAAAAAATGCAACAACAACAACAAAAAGTCATCCACCATGATCAAGTAGGCTTCATCCCAGAGATGTATGGAAGGCTCAACATATGAAAATCTGTCAATGTAATGCATCATATAAACATAAACTGAAAGAAAAAAACACATGATCATCATATTAGATGCTGAAAAAAGTCTTTGACAAAATTAAACACTCCTTCATGGTAAAGGTTTTGGAGAGATCTGGAATACAAGGAACATACCTAAACATAATAAAGGCAATTTACAGCATGCTGACAGCCAACATCAAATTAAATGGAGGGAAACTCAAAGCAATTCCACTAAAATCAGGAACAAAAAAAGCAGTCCACTCTTCCCATATCTATTTAATAGAGTACTCAACATTCTAGCTAGAGAATGTTATGTATTTTTAAAAATGCATCAAATTTCTTGTTCAATACCATGTCACGCTGACATGTTAATTGTGTTTGTAATCATTAAAATATAATTTACCAATAACTAAAACTGAATTACTGTCCCAAATTTGTGTCTGCGACACTGTCACACAAGCAATATGCTTGCTACTTGTATCTACACCAGCATTACTGTGAGCACACATGGGTTTCTGCAGTACACATAAGTGTGCACTTGAATGTGCACACACACCATACACATATGCATACCACACACATGCATGCACATATGTGCACATGCACACACACACACAATTTACTTTCTAAGGGAAATGGTGATATTAGATTGATTGTAACACTATCTAATGCTAAAATACCAACACCAACAACAACAAAAAGCCACTAAGTATGTCTGCCATCTTTTGTCTTTTCACAACCTTAGAGGAAAGTTCAGCGCCTGAGGATGGCAGTCTACTCAACTCAGAATTCTTATAGCTGTTATTCAAATTCCTTTCAGGAAATTTTGTCATATTTATCTTTAAATGTTTTGTCTTATTCCAGAGTCTTTATTAAGCTTCAAAAAATTCAAAACATCAAATCACTAGAGGCAAGTTTGTATTACCACCATGAATAGACAGGTACCTACCTTTAATTTCAATCACCAGGAAAGAAGCTTGGGATTTCAGGGTTAGAAATAGTGGAGAGAGGAACCTGAATGCTTTCTTTATAGTGGTGTGTTTTCATTAAACATTTTTCTTTTCATGGAAAAAGTCAGACTGTCTTTTCACCTCGTAGCTTTTCATTTGAGAGTCTTAATCATTGGAGCAGCTGTCCTAATCTTTCATAGTCATGTTTTCATTCAATCTCTTTCTCCTTCCCTCCCTCTCTTTCTGATGTGCACACACTTAATACCACACAAATCCACCACTTATTTGAGTAAATTGCACTGGTATATATGTATAATAATCTACTCAGTAGAAACCATGCATCTTTCAAGAATTTAATGATATACTCGATCAATAACTCTGGCTTGACACGTTATGAAAACATCAGCATGTGGTTTCATTTTTATTTCCAAAACGGATTTCCTTGTAAATTCTACAATTTCCCATGAATTCAGGAATTCTGAGGCTAGGAAGCACATCAGCAGCTCCTCACTCTAAGGATTAATGTGAAAATGTTTGGAGCTTTGTAGCTCTGACTGAAGGCTGGGTGAAATCAATTTTCAAGCACTATAAAGCAAGGGCTTGGGGCTCAGACAACGATTACAGAGCAGACACACTTTAACACCCAGAACAAACATCTGGATCCTGTTGACTCTTTCACCATGGTGAAGGGCTGAAGGAAATATAATCCCTGTCTGCTGATGCCGTGGAGATTCTCCCAATCCATGAGTAGCTGGAGCCACCCCCCACATACATACACACACACACACACACACACATACACACACACACACACATATACATATACACATATACAAACAGACACACATACAAATACACAGACACACAAACACATATACACACAGACACACACATATACACAGACACGCAGACATACACATACATATACACAAGCATACACACACAGCCATACACACACATGTACACACACACACACACCTATATACATTACTCTACAGATTAACTATAAAGAATGTCTATAGCTTTTACTAAAACAATCAGAAAAGCAGCAGATATTCTCCCTACCATATCTGCAGTAGTTATCTCTACCAGAAAAACTCAATTTGTGCAAAGCAATAAATGTCAAAGCTGCTCAGAGGAAAATGTTATGCTTCTTACTCTGCTCTAGAAGTGGACATGATGAAAAATGTATTAAATGTTTGATGTAACTTCTATAGAAAGCCTGAGTTTTAAATGCTAAGAAGCAAGATGCCTAGCTATGCCTTGCAGTTGCTCTTGTGCCCTCAAGGTTTCCTTTTGTCACTGTATGAATTACCTCAAGTGAATGGATGTCATGTTGCAAAAACCTCCCTAAGGAGAAGAAAAATCACCGGGTGTTTTCCTGTGGTTCTAGAGAGAATGGAAGGTGAGTAGGAGGAATCCCAAGAGGAAGAAGTTTTCCTAAGCAGTTATGCTCAGATCTCCAGGTGGATGATTACCCCAGGTTCCATGGCTTTGAAATCTAATGATCACATAAAACTCCCCTCAAAGCAGTTGCAGCATTTGGTGCCACTTTCTTTCCTGTGTAGATCAACCCCAAGTAATATGTCAAGATCAAGGTACATTTCAAAGAGAAATTCTTTGAAAACAAATCATGGTCACTGCTGATTAATCATTCAAACTCATCAATCTTGTGTGTGAGCCACCAGACATCCTCCCTCAACTGGAGCACATGGACTCCCTCCTGGTGTGCAGTGATCCACATGAGGTTTTACTGTCAGTCCCATCTTAGTGGAGTTTCTTCTGGGATCCCTGCTTTAGACTGGAGGGCTGGGCTGCAAATGTTACTCACTTGCCCCTCAAAGAATCCCATAAAACTATGCATTGCTTCATGCACTTGACTCTTTAAAAGGCTCATCATGGATGTTAATATTGCAACCTTGAAAAAAATACCAGCATACTGTAAAGTCGTTCAGATGCCAATGTAGTTAAAATTCTTAGATTGTCATTTAAAATGGTTTATACAGCACTGTGGAATGCACCGCCACCTATTTAACTCATGCATGTGTGGAAACATCATCTGGTGCCACTATATATATATATATATATATATATATATATATATATATATATATATATATATATTTGATTTTGATGTTTCATGTATTAAATAAAATGAATTTAATTACAAACATGAGATATATTTATGTTTGAGTATTGTCTACTGATCATCTACCATGCTCCTATGCAATGAGAATGTAAGTATTTGTAAATATACATCCCTTAAATGCAGTACTTTTTAATTTCCTGTGATTGTGTACCTCTGACAAAGACTTCTAATGCATTGAATTTTCAGTAAGGTAAAACTTTGTATCTTACATCAAAGACACTACTTAAGTGCAATTAAATGTTAAAATTTATAATTCTAAAAATCACAAAATGAAACTCTGGGTAGTTTATCTCTTGGTAAGATAGTTGAGAATTTATTAAAACATAACTTATAATATACATATTTCTTATCTCTAAATTTACACTGTGTTCAAATGTAACTCTAATTACATTATTTTTTCTTTCTTAGATGATTATGCTAGTAACCTATTAGAAATCTCAAACCCTGGAAGGCTGTGGCAGGAGAACCCAGAGCTTCAAGCTATCTTGGGCCACATCTGGAGTTCCAGAATAAGTTGAGTTTTGAAAAATACTATATTTCAATGTTAATTAAGATTAGGAAAATAGAATTGGAGAGAGGAAAGAAAAATTATGGGCTTAATCCAAAATATATTGTCAGCAGCTTCAACAAAAGAGAGGTGCACATGAGACTTTAATATGGAAAATGAAAATCTGGGTTAGTCTTTACACAAATAAATGTGGACTTACAAAAATCCAAATACACCTAATTGAGAGCATTTTTCAACATACTGTAAAGGACTTTTATTCTTTAATTAGAGCTTGGTAACTAATGCTGTGGCTTTAATTGAAGTGTAGGTGGTTTATATTACACACACACACACACACACACACACACACACACACACACACACACACAGTCTTTTAGGAAGATAAAGGCAATGGGAGGAGGATCAACTATTCTTTTTATCAGAGTCAGGAAAGGGGCATGATGTTTACTCAGACAGCATCACACCGAAGCCTCTTGATACACTATCAGGGAAACACTATTCTCTTTGTTGGGAATGAGTAGGTAGATGTAGAGCTGTAAATTTTGCTCACATGACATTTTTATTGAATGGTGGAGCTAGGATTCAAGTGTAGCTATTTCAAGTTTTAACTCTGGTTTTGGCTGTTATTTAGAAAGCATAGTCTTAAGGAACATGATCATGTCCATGGACTTCCAGAAGCCTTATGTGTGACATTTTAAAAGACTTAACTTTAAATTAAACAAGAGATTAGTGTAAACTTCCATCTGAAAAGTCCAAGCAAATAGAATCTGTTTATCTGACTTATATTCTTTATTTTGAGTGCATCATTTACCAATATTCATATTTCATTACAAAATAAGATTTTGAAATCTTTGTTTCCATTCATAAATCAACCTTTGGCTTGAATCTTGCTTGCTAACAGTGTTCCATCTCTTTGAGATTTTTTTTCGTTTCATGGTCATAACGCCCCCAAGCATAACTGTGATGAGATGTTTTCTGTGTTTGTAAGGCATCTACATGCTTCTCAATTTAAACATCTCTTCTCTTTGGTGGTTTTGCTCTTACTTCAATGACAAACAAACATAATTCCTTCTTGGAAACTGAGACAAAGCAAGATATTTTTAGTGATAATCAATAATCTTCAATTATGAAGTTATTTAATGTATTTGTATACTTAAACATGTTTACATCACACCAAACATAACATCACACCAAAACCTCTTGATGCACTATGAGGAAAACACTATTCTCCAGG
Organism: Peromyscus maniculatus bairdii; assembly: GCF_049852395.1. Classification (NCBI taxonomy): domain Eukaryota; kingdom Metazoa; phylum Chordata; class Mammalia; order Rodentia; family Cricetidae; genus Peromyscus; species Peromyscus maniculatus. Next base: position 61,738,943 of record NC_134857.1, read on the forward strand.
TTAGGAATGAGTGAGCAGATGAAGCAAAGCTGTATATTTTCCTCACAATGATGCTTTTGAAGAATGATGGAGTTAGAATTGAAATGCAGTTATTTCGAATTTTAACTCCCAGTTTTAGCTGTTACTTAGAAAGCAGAGTGGGAATTATTAAGCTTTGAAATCATTCTATCTGTGAACTTCCTGATGTTATATCAACCATGTTGTGAATCCATGCAGATCAATATCCTTTCCCAAAGAAAGTGAAATTCCTGTACATTTAACCTATATCTTTACACACTGGCATACGTACATCAATGGTGTGTGTGCATGCGTGTGTGTGTGTGTGTGTGTGTGTGTGTGTGTGTGTGTGTGTGAGAGAGAGAGAGAGAGAGAGAGAGAGAGAGAGAGAGAGAGAGAGAGAGAGAAGAGAGAGAGCTAGAATGCTGTTTAAACTTGTTCCTGAGTTGTGGACTTCATAATGCATGGCCAAATTTCCTTAATATTATAACTTTACTTTTAGTGTTTGTATGTTATAACTCAAGGCCAATTTGAAACCTCCTACAGAGTTAAGAAAGACTTTAATATTTTTGTATGTCTTATTTTTAGTTACTCACGGCTGAAGTTGTGTTGTTGTCTCTATCAGTGACACATGGTTCCTCTGCACTCCTGGTGTTTTTACAATTACCTCCTCAGCTGCCCATCAGCCCTCATACATTTCTCTTGCTTCTTAACATCCATCTTACATAGTGTGGTGATTTGAACAAGAAATGCCCCCCATAGGTTTATGTATCTAAACACTTGATCCTTTGTTGGTAGCATTGTTTGCTGCAGTTAGGAGGTGATGTTTTGCTGAAGGAAGTATCTCCTTGCTGGAGATAGGCTTTGAGCATTTATATCCTGGCACCTATTCCTGTTCTGCTTCCTGTCTAGATGAAAAATAAAACCAACCAACTCCCTGTTTGTGATATACCACATGTTCTCCAGAATAATGGCCCCCAGGAACTGTAAACTACAATAATCCTATTCTTCCTTAAGTTTCTTTTGGTCATGGACGTTCACCGTGGTAACAAGAAAGTAACAAATGCACCTAGTTGTAGTATTATTATTATTATTATTATTATTATTATTATTATTATTATTATTATTTTAGTGGTCAGATAGACAATTTGTCAGCATTTGTGAAAGGAACAGAGTGATATAAATAAGAAAACTCTTTCATGAGAAAATCAAAGTCATATATATCTAGTTATCAGGAAAGAGGTACATGGAAAAATAGTGATTACAAACTCATTGTTACAGCTGAGTGAATTCTACAATTTGTTAGATTTTATTCTACATTTTCTAGCATATAAGGTACAGTGATTTCTTTTTCTCATAGTTTGTGCTGGAATCTAGTTGCTCCATTCTTATTTTTGATATGGAATTTTAACTCTGGGAGTTTTCACTGCATACTTTAATAGGAACCGCAGCTACTATTCGTCTTCTGCATTCTACCTTGATCAATACATCAAGCTTTCCACTTACGGTGGTAGATTATGTGTCTTTCATGTGTAATTAGATAATTTTTAATTACTAGAATAAGTGTTCAAATGGATTCTCATTGATGAGATTAAAGATACTCTAAATCTTGGTTTATCTAGGGTATTTGGAGGTGTTCTTACTCCTTCTGAGGCCAGTTTACATCATTCTACCAAGGTTTATATTTTCTCTCTAGAGAGGTGACCCAGCATAGTAATTGCAAACTCTTGGATCCAAGTCCACATGTGCTCTTAAAATTTATTAAAAGTTGAAAAGTTTACAACCAATCAAAATGCAGACCTGTAGAGCCCAGTACCAATGGATACATCTACAAAAACACTCCTGCACCTAAGGCTTAGGGAACATTGTGGAAGAGATGGCAAAAAATATTCTAAGAGCCAGAAGGTCAGGGACTTGCTATTAGATTATGTCTCCCAGTGACATTAGAAGCTACATTCCTAAGGTCTCACCAACATGACCGACCACTCAAACATGAGCTGAACAAGGATGACACCAATGGACATGTCAACTGAGGAAAAGCCCATGAGGGCTCAACCTTATACAAAGAACTACAGGCAACAGAGTAAAGCTGGGGATAGGCGAGGTGATCCTCCCCAGAACAAAGCTCATCAATTGTTTGTCCAGTGCCAAATGTTCAGCCCTGACCTGAAAACAACATAAAATTAACAGTATATGACTCAACAGGTTGTATTTATGAATATATATGTATAAATAAATACATCTATGTATGCAATAACAATTAATGAAAAAGAGGCTAAGAATTTGAAGAACAATAGGGAGGGGTATTTAGGAGGGTTTGGAGGGAGGAATAGGAAGGGAGGAATATTGTACTTTAATTAATTTAATACAATCCAAAAATAAACAAAAAGTTGAAAATAACACATAATATGCAATTAAAAATAAATAATTGATGAGATGATTATCAGGTAATTTAAAAATGATAAGAAAAACTGTGATAAACACAAAAAATTATGAAAAATAATTTTAATAAAAGTGAGAAGGCTGACTTTACCTTACATTTAAAAATAATTTTACTGCCTGGATTAATAGAACCAATAAAACTAAATTTTCACATCTGCTTTCAATCTATTCAGTCTAACTGTTATAGTTAAAGACCATGAAGAATATTGAACCCCATGCCTCAGCTGACTTATTTTCTTGAAAGACTAAATAGTTTTAATATCCATTGAAAATAATGAGGATATATTTTCTTTATGATTACATCATAATGTGAGTGGTTTTTCCTCAAAGAATAGTTACAATGAAGTATTTGAAACCATATCTTTGAACATTCTCTATTCTGATACATTGCAATCCATGAGCATCTTGAATTTACAATGGACTTGGGATTATCGAGCACTGGTCACAGGTAAATGTCAGTTTCATGGTATCTTTATATGTTATACCAAAATAGGAGTTGACACTTCACTGAACATCATAAACCATTAATATAATCACCAATCTCATAAAAATGAAATATTGAGATATAGTCAAAGTGGTGAAAAGGGCAAGGTCTTCAAAATTCTACTTTGTGCTTACAGGCAGAGATTTCATCACTGTTGAAAAATGTTGCTGATGGCTATTTTAATGTAGTAAGTTCGCCTTTCACTGGGAGGATAATCTTGCCAAAAACACAGACTGAAAAAACTGTATTGTACTTTTCAGTTCTTTCATATAAAAACAGTGTCTTACGACGAGAACATATAGGTCAACTCTAACTGAACCAGACACATGCATTTCTCTAAAGTCACCTTTGCCTCTTGCTGTGCAGCCTATATCCTTCAGATAAATGCTTAATGGTGCCCTCAGAATATTAAAAGACTTGTCCTTAAGGGTATAGATTTGAGATAGAATATTGGTAATTTATAAATGCACTAAGACATTCTTTTTCCTCTCTTTTGATGATGAGCATTCAACCTAGGACCCTCATTGTCTAGTTACATGCTCTATAACTTTTTTGACATGCAATCTCTCACCCCTGTGAACGCAATAGCTGTGAAGACCATGAGATCCTAGCAGAGCAGATACTGTCTTGCCTTGGCTTGAGCTCTGACCGCTTGGTTCACTAACTTTACACCATTGGTGCAAACTATAAAACATGGGGAAAAGAGAAAAAAATCTTAGTGTTGTTTCAGATTAGATCTAAAGAGTCCTGGGGACCATACTGTAATAACTCTTCAGTCATTTTGTATAGTAACAGAAAATTCAGGTTGCTCTTATCTGGTGTTGAGAGGGAAGAAATCTTGTTTCTGGAACTCTGCTTTGGGAAGTAAAAATGTCCTCCCTGGCAGGCCTAGAATTGTAAGAAGGCAAGAATGTAAACTTCAATGGGCTCACGGAAAGTGCGTGTGAACCATACTCCACTTATTTTTGATAACTGCATTTTCTATCAAAACAAGGTTACAAATGATTCTGACACCTGGATAAGGTCAGTATATAACACTTGAAAAATGAGAGAAAATTCTCCTGACAAAGGTGTTTATCATCTGGGATCTTCCATGTGCAATGAATGTGAATTTGTACAGGTTACTTGTCACCAGAGTAAAGTCTCTTAGTAATCAGCAACTTGCCCCAGTGGTCGTCAAGGGGATTAAGAACTGTTATATGTAAGAAGGCCAGTATATCAGAAGCTCTCATTTGCTATGGGCATCGCTTTGTATGCTGTGAATATTTTGCTCTGATAGGTTAATAAACAAAGTGCTGATTGGCCAGTAGCCAAGCAGGAAGTACAGGCGGGACAAGAGAGTGGAGCATTCTGGGAACAGGAGGCTGAGTCAAGAGTCACCAGCCAGGCACAGAGGAAGTAAGATGTGAAGGCAAAACTGAGAGGCCATGTATCTAAACATAAATAAGAATTATGGGTTAGTTTAAATGTAAGAGCTAGTCAGTGGTAGGCCTGAGCTAACAGCCCAACAGTTTTAATTAATATAAGCTTCTGAGTGATTATTTTATAAGTGGCTGTGGGATCTGTGGGGCTAGGCAGGACTGGAGGAAACTTCAGCTACAAATGGCACCCAACTTTCAGCTACACCCATTATTAGTGGCTACTGGTCTCATCTTCACCATGCTGACTTAGTTTGCTTGGAATTTGCTTGGCCAATGGTGTGGTTTTAGCTGGCATGGTAGCCGCATAAGGAAAGGCTAATGAAGTATTTGAAGAAGCTGATGTATTATTTACTCAAGTTGAACATGTATATTTAAAAGAGAATGATGGGAAGTAAAAACAGAAGAGTTGGTTAAAGAAGATTTCAAATACTTTAAAAAGACTTTGAGAGTTGTCACCATTGAGATGAGTGATAAATTCATACTTTTGAGTCAAAAAGTCTGGAGAGTTAACACTGCCATTTTTTAATTGTATTTGGCACCTACTTAAGTTTGTTTTATTAGGGGAATTTTGATATTTGTTTACAATTATTGTTTACAGTTAATTGGATGCAAGGGTTTGATATAAGTTTCTTTTGTGTTATACCAATATTGTTTTTTTGATCACTTAGACAATGTGTTAGATTGTATAAAAGTGGAATAGACTTTTGTTCATGATGGTGTATGACCATAATGAGAACCCTTAGGAGGCAGAGTCAGGAAGATCTTTGTTTTTAGGCTACCCTGGACTACCTATTAAAAAAACCTGTCTTAGAAAAAAAATAGAATCACAATTTACTTTTTCCTCTGTGTACTGTGAAATTGTAGTTACTAACTCCTAGTCTCTTATCTGAGCCCTGATAACCAAGTAAGCAAAGTGTAAAATTGCAAATGCATTACTATGAAGACACCATAAAAATTATAATAAAATGTAGTCATTTACTTATATGTCATCACTCTTACTGGGTGAAAAATAACAAGAAAAGCAAAACAATAGTGCCCATCCAGTTGACAATAACAATTCCACATCCCTTCTTTCCTAAACCATGCCTCTCAGGTAGGAACAGTAGAAAGCATCAGGGATTCTTCCATTTATTTTCTAACCATAAGACATCCCACAACATAATTCTGTCTTCCAATTTGTTTATCTCCAGCAGTCATATTCAATTATAATTTGTAGGCTATCAATATAAGTCAGTATTGGAATATTTGCACACAAGACCCTAAGGTCAATCCCCAGAACTGGAAAAATGGAGTATGTGGATCTATAAGGGTGTTGGTTTGAATGGGAATGGCTCCCCACAGAATTGTGTGTTTGAATACTTAGACCACTGTTAGTGGAACTGTTTGGGGAGGATTAGAAAGTGTGGCTTCTTGGAGGCAATGTGTTATTGGGGATAAGCCATGAGATTTCAAAAGACTTTTGCCCCATTCCCAGTGTTCTCTCTGCCCCTCACTTGAGCTCAGAATGGGAGTTCTCAGCTGCCACTCAGTTACTTGCCAACTATTACATTCATTTCACCATCATACTCTCTCCCTCTGAAACCAAAATCCCTAAATAAACTTTCATTTATATGAGTTGAATTGATCATGGTATTTTATCACAACAGTAGAAGAGTAACTAAGATAATAAGTGTGTATGACAGAAAACACAGTCATTTTTTCTGTTAAAATACATTGGTGGGAAAAATACCTTCCTTGTGATTATATGATTAAGTTTTCTTTACTAGTTTGCAGCAAGAATACTTCCCAAGAGGCCACATGTGTGGCACAACCAAGCTGCTTGAAGAATGTGTTTGATGAAAGCGAAAACTGAGGGATAACAAGAAGAAACAGGTGGTTTGTCAACACCAAAGTTTGACATCTGCAGGTTGCTCTGTAGTTCCAGAATCAGATTGACTCACTCCTATAGAAACCTCATGGGATGCAACATTGGCTAAACCCACATGCTCACTTGAAATGTTCCAAAGAGCTTAAATTTAGGAAGCAGAAGGGAAGATACACCAGGTCATATGAAACTTAAGGAAGGACTTAACTCCCTTCAAATATATGTTTACAGTCTTTACCATAATGTACATATTAACATTTGCTTTAGTAAAATATTAAAATATGGAGTACTGCATATTGAATAATAACAATAATAATAATAATAATATCATCAAAGTTGCCAAATATGCTTGGACCATCTATTGCCTTTTAATGCTCATAAATAAACATTTTTCTTAGCTATAGACTACTCTGCCCCTCTGTCATATTTTCCCTAAAAGTACACAAAAATATAATGAATTTAAAGAGACAGAATGCTTAATATGCAGCTGCTTTCATAGCTCACTAGGATGGCATGGTGAGATATGCTTCTCTGGCTGTAGCTCTGCAGGTTAATTGCAGGGCAATCTCTTCTGCAATGCTTTCCTTCATCTCTTGTGGTGAGTAATTCCTCCCCCTAGCATCCAGGTATGAAATCTCTCCATCATCTGTATTGAGTCTTTTCTGGACAGCTGGCACTCCTTAGTCCTAGATGCAAGAACCACTCTGGTAAATAAATACCTACAAAGGAACGGGAGTCAAGCTGTTAAACCATGTCTACAATTTCACCCAAAGTATCTAAAACAGAAGAAAAGGCCACTGTGAAATCTTTGCTTGCAATGCTTTAAGAACCAACTCTTAAAGAATCATTTACTGGAAAGTTGGGGAGAACACTTTGGCAAAATGGATTCAAGGGTGGAACCAAAAGACAAAATGGTAAGTATGAATACAAACTGTTCTTTCCAGAATCAAAACAGGCAGCTGAAAGTTGCACTAGCTTTCTCTTCTGATTTGTAATTTGTGGGGGTGCAGCACATTTAGTGGCCTTATTGGCTGTATGTATAAAAATTTGGCTGAAAGAGGCCTACCAAATGACTAGGATGAGTTCATACACCTTCTAATGACTGATCGTTTAATTGTGCCTGGCATAGCTGAGAATCACAACATTAAATCTCAAAGCACATCCAAAATAGAATGGGCTGATTGCTTATTTACCCATACTCTATGCACAATGCAAGCCAGTTCTTCTACACATAGAATATATGTATCCTAGGATTTCATCTGAGTCTCCATTTGGAGTTTAAAAATAATGATTCCCAAATTTTTAATAAAATGAAACAAAATTTCACAATACAGAGTGTGTCAGTGTGTTCTTTTCAGCACCTTACCTAAAGGCAGATGGAAACCACTTGGCTAGTTTTGGCCACTGGGCTATTGGGTGCCACCACTGTGGTTACTCTGAAGGGCTGTATGAAGAGGTTATACACTCAATGAAGCCAGCTACCCAGCACATATCAGACTTCAGTGGGTCTTATGTGAGAAACCAGCCTTATGTGAAAGATCTGAGCATTTGTTTTTGTGGAGTAAGCATCAAGAATTTGAATTAAAATGTGAGGTGATCAGAGATTTTTAATTAAAACTTTTAATCTCATTGTTACTTATTTAATTTGGAATTGATAATACATTCCTGAGGTTCTTGCATACTTGAATCCAGACTGTCTGCTTCCTCTCCCTGGAGACTGCCTCTACTCATATAGCTTCAGGGGCATACTATTTGTTTAGAAATAAAACAAAACAAACCAACTACAACAACCAAAACTCCTGTATTATTTTAATACAAATGGGAACATAGTGTACCTCACTTTTTGCCTTTTGATTTAGGGGAGCTCATTTCATATTAGAATGATTTATCTTCTGTCAGTGATGGGTGTCACTTATCATTTTTTAAATTCTGCTATTTATATTTATCTTTTTGTTCTTGGTTGTAAGGGTCCAGGTAGGGTGTCTCCAGGTTCTCAGCCTCTTACTCAAAGAACTGAAATAAAATCCCACACAGATTTGCAACTGGAGCAAAGAAACTTATTTGATAGTCTCTACATGGAAGAGACATGGGCTTACATGTAGCCTGATTGAGATGAGTATTCAAGCTTGATAGGTGTGTTGCTCAGAGTTGGAAGTATGTGCATAACTTCTGCAGGTAAAGAAGCCAGATGCATTGTTAGAAAAACTGAGGTATGTTTAACTAAAACCAAGTACAGTTCCAGGTTACCAATCTATCTCCTATGCATGTTTGTCTAATTTTGCCATGTACTTTTCTAATGAGAGGATATTTATTTTATTTTAATTCACTTATCAAACTCTGAAGAACTCTCTGGGATGCTATTTCAAAATTCTCGCCTGTTTTTTTTTCCTTTACTATTTTCTGTCATTTCATTTAAAATATTTGTATGCTTGAAGGAAGGTTTAAAGTATAGCTCAGCTGTAGTCAGTTCCAGACAATGATTTAGTTGTTTCAATTCTATTAAATACTTTTATCTTTGATTTGAAATGCAACTGCTACCATGCATACTTTTCCATATGTTCTTGGATCCATTTCTAGACTCAATATTCTGTTATACTGCTCTGCCTTCTTGTTAGTGTGCCAATATTTTCCTCTTTGGTTCACATCAATAGGTCTTTGCTCTTCATCACTTTGAGGAAATTTCCCTTGTCTGCACTTGTCTGTGATTATGGACACTGGTTCTAATTCATATTTAATTCACTGTGAGTGTTATGGCCATGTCTGGAGGGTGAAGAAAAATGGATGGTAGGCAGAGGGATGGGAAAGGAAAGCCTCTTAGAGTCTCCACATTCTGTAATAACAAGTCATGGCTGTGGTCTGAGTTAGTCATTTCTTTGCTTGTACCAGTATGGAAACTAGGCTTTCAAGGTCAGTGAGCACAACTCTACATTTGCCCCTTCCTTGTATCTATTTTAAATAATCTGTTAGTTCATCTGAGAGTTACCTGCTGATATCTTTTAACTCTCTTAAGTTTAGAGTCAGAGATATTCAATTTTTTTTCACAGAATGACTAATTTTTATTTAAAATAATACTTATTTGTGAATATTTCAGACAGATTAGACAAATGCATATACTTTAATTTTCCAAAGTTCTTGGAGTCAATAGAGGCAAAGTGGAAATATAGACTTATAGCCCCATACGTTTGGTGTTTCACAGTTATCCATCATTGGTTTGGATATGTAAATAGTGAGACTCTTTGAGAGGACTGGATAAATCTGGATAAGATCATAAACAAGTTAAACAATATTTTCAGAATAAAACATAAATTCTACAAAGTAAGCTCTATTTATGAACACTATTGTTTCTTTATAGTTTTCCATAAGAATTTAAGAGTTGTTTTAGGAAATTGCATTCAAAGGCTTGACTGCTGTATTTTATGTTTATAAAGTTAAAATTGTTTTCTGGGCTGGGGTGCTGCCTCGGTCAGGAAAGTGCTTGTTCAGCAAGGAAAAAGACCTGAGTTCAGATCCTCAGTACCCATGTTGGTATGAAACTGCATGTCTGAGGGTGGGTAAAAATGCATGTCTGAGAATCCAATGCTGGGGACACAGAGACAGGCAGGATCTTTGAGTGCTCAGTTTTTATTTGTTACATACTTTGGTATAACTGAAATACAGCAGAGAAGTTTTCTAGTGGATAAGTGATTAAGCGTTTTTTTTCTTTGTTCAAGTTACAAATGGCACTATTCATCAATCATTCTGTGCTACTCTTTTTAAATAGCATTTTAGGTGCCTCCTTCTATGAGAGTTCCTTACAAAATATCAGCTCTAATATGAGGAATTTAGTGTAAGGACTTGCCTCACCATGATTGGTCAGAGATTTTGGTTGGCCTCAGGTATTCTTCTGACCTTCTTAGTGGTCTATGTATAGTCATGAGGCAGACTAGCTGCCAGCTAGAACAATACAGGTACCAAGACTAAGTATCCCCATCACTTTGCATAGTTTTATACACTATTAAAAAGAATGAAAACAAAGACAGTTTAGACATGACTCTGCTTGCACCTCACTGTGCAAAGCTTCAGCATTGCAAATCAATCATGTCTGAGCCTCTGTTATCATGGGGGTGAGATAGCAAGTTGTATAACAGAGATCATACTTGTAGACAGAATCAAAGAACTGTGGATCAGCAAGATGACTCTCCATGTAAAATCACTTGCTTCTTAACCGAATGACCTGTTTGATCACCATGACCCATATGGAGAAGAGAATAGACTCCTGCAAATTGTCCTCTGGATTCATTAGGCACAGCACACACATATTCACACACATTCAATAAACACATGTAATGAAAAACATAGAAAGTAAATTAAGAACTACAATCAATCATGAAGAATGACAATTATAAGGTACTTATTAATGGTTAATCAAAATTAATAAATGATGAAATCCTATAGGAGTAGGAGAGACATAAAAGCTTATGGACTAGAAATGGCAGATTGTTTTTTTCCTTTGGTGTTGGAAAGGAGTGCAGATGAGAAAGAAACCTGTAAGGAAAGTGAGATGAAAACAGAGACCACTTTAATGGGTGTTTCTAAAGTCTTTTTTATTTGCAGGGACTTTAATGTCATCCAAGAGGTCATAGGATGAAATTCCTCTTTAATCACTTTTGGCTCTGGAGTTGTGATTTGTGTGGGTCACAGTTTCATGACTAAACTGCCTTGATCTCTAAATTCATACAGTTTACTCCAAATGCTAGCTTCCATGCCCACAGCCATATCCGCTTGGCACTTTTTAAACAGAGATATTGTTTAGGACTTTACGGCCAGGTCATTGAGAAAGCTGAGAGCTTGTTACCTAATAGTAACAGTTACTGAGAATGCCATCAAGCTCCAAAATTGTTTGTCTATATTTTGCATTATGATGTTGAGCTGGCATTCTGAGATCTAGTTTTCTCACCATCTGATTTCATTGGTTCCCAACAACAGGGAGTATAAACAGTCTTGGGTAAGAAGAAAGAACTTGTTTTTTTCTACACTAATGCAAGAACAAGAGTTATCATGCTCATGCAAATGCATCAACAATAATTGGTGGAATGTATCTTTACAACAGTACCAGCTCTATCCAACCTTGCTCCTGTGAGCTCTTGCGGCACTATGCACATCAGTAAAGTTTTGAGTTGGGTCTTAACTAATATGACATCAAAAGCACTGTATTTTATCTCTTGTCATTAAGTATAAAGAGTCCATGATTGTATCACTTCTAGTTAGTATTAGGTCACTTTCTCTAGGCAAGGTACCTACTTCCATACGCGCAACTTGCTGAAAAGTGAAACAACATGATGTGTTCTATTTTATGATCATTTCTTTACATATACTCCTTCACATGACTGATATATTAGGCTTCTTACATCCCCTAAATTATTAAGTTACTAGTAAGAGGAATCCTTTGATAGAAGTTAGATATAAAAAATGAGATGACCAATAAACGGTGAACAAAGAACATTTGTCTGTGGTGGTGGAGAGGTCTTTTTGGTGCGAGTGTATGCAGGAAATCAAAGAGAATAGTTGTCTAGAAAGCAAATTTTGATGAACACAGAAGTCATTCCTTAAAATTGCAAATAAGCCCTTTCTGTTTCTGTCTCAGGAAGCTTCCAAGGGGTTCATTTTAGCTCTGGAACATTTTTTTTTTTTTTAGAATTGAATTTCCCTGGTTAACTGTAAACCTCTTTTTATTGATTGTTTTCCTTCTGTATAAGCCCTCTGAGAAAATCTGGACTTAGAATTGCTAGTATTTACAGTAATGTATCTTGGTGGTATATGATCCCGAGAAAAGTTGCTACTGCTGAATTTGGTATTTAAATAAAACCATGAATTGTTTCCCTTGTGCTCATTGGTAGTCCCTTTCCCCAGCAATTAACATAAATTTCTGGCAAACAAAAGATCTTATGGAAGTGGGATAAGAAAAATGCACATGTGCTGGCCTTTCCGCAGTGGCATGGGGATGTGGAGTTAAAGGAATGCAGCTTTGCCTTTTCTCTGACTTAGGAATCATTCTCTGCTGTCTGTGCGTCTGGAGACTTTAATAGCTGACACATTTTCATAAGGCAAGTAGCATGGTTTTTATGGCATTGCTGCTGTGAATCTCATAGCCTATCTGCTCTGTTTTCATTAGGGAATTGCCATAGAAATTTCATTAAAAAAAAAAAAAAACAGAGAGAGTTTGCCACATTAGTTTGAAAATACTGGAAAACAAACAATCTATTCTCATGTCCCATTCTTAAGATTAGAAAAAGCTGATGGGTTAGTAGCCTAGTGTTTTGTTTTGTTTTTCCTTTGTGGGTCATGAACACCATTTTTGAAAGAATGCAAGGAATGTCAAGAAAAGTTATAATTAAGACTCTAGAATTTTCTATGGCTTGCTTTGTGAGTCCTGTGAAATTTATTTGAAATGTCCTGAGTGTAGGAAATTAATTTGAACGATTTTCACTCTCATAGTTAATAGTTCTTAACTTTAGGAGATAGAATAAAATGCCACTGATAGACTTGCATTCAGCAAATACAAAGAATTCTTTAAATGTTAATAAACGAAATACTATTGATAAATTCTCTTTTTCTCAGAAAATAGATAGCTCTTCCATTCTTCTGCAGTTAACGACTCCACAGATTACACAATATCTTTGCCCTCATGGACCTTAGAGCCATCTGTACCGCTTCAATTATTACCAAGCTCAGTCTTGTTTGATGTATAATTTTTCTTCCAGTGAGGTGCAGGTTGTACATTTTGGCAAGGATACCAAAGTGACTTTGTATGTCCTTAATGAGTTGCTATCTTAATTAGATAGCAGGACATTTGTTTTTCTTAATTAATCCATTATTTAACATACTAACATTTTGACAATTTGGTTAAACTTGTTTCTCCTCAGAAAATTTGGTAACCTTCAATCATAATTAATACACACACACACACACACACACACACACACACACACACACAGTGTAGAACTATGGGAAGACTAGTAAGGCTTAAAGCCTTCATTAACTTTTCCCTCATTAATTTCAATGCACATCAATATTACTCATCAAAACAAAATCTATTTTGATTATTGCTCACTGGAATTATTATGTTTTAGCCCATATGACCATAATAAGAATAACAACTTAAATTTATGCACAAAGAAAAGAGTATAGTAAGATAACTTAGAATAGGAAAAAAATATTAAAACTTGACTATGTTCAAAGAAAGCAATGGAAAACATGTATTAGAGAATACAAATAAGACAGAGAAAGAAGCTGGAGACAAGGGGCAGGGAATGGGAAAGGTAGAAAGGAGAGGGTGTGAGGAAGGAAGTGGGAGGGAGGGAGGAAAGGGAAGGGAAATCTGCCTTTGGTTTTACCACGCGACATTGCCTCTGTCTTCCAAAGCTGCTTGCTGCCCAAACATCCTCAACAGCACAGTGAGTTATGGATGAGCTTAGTGCCTCACAATGAGAGGAAACACAGTGACTCCTGGAGACCCCTCCTCTAATGGGCTTCAGGCAAAGGGAAGTATACACTGTTTTGTGAAGCAAATCATAAAATAACACAACCATGTGAAAAGAACCAGAGGGGATTCTTCAGCCAAAGAAGAAGGAATCCAGGAGTCAGAACAAAAATACAGAGGTATTCCTCGAGTTTCTTAGGAGTCAAACTCTACTCTTCTAAATCAAATGTAAGTCAAAGAGAAAGTGACAGCAGCAGATTAAAAAATAATCACAACTGGTGGATACAACTGCAGAAGTACTTAGAGGAAAATGACAGCATGCAGAGCATGTGTTAATACAGAGATATTAAAACCAGCCACCTAAACTTCATTCTTCAGGTCCAGCAAAACCACGGCAAGTTAGAGCAAAAATCCTGAGGAAAGAGGTCATAAGGACAGAACCAACTAAAAATACTCCCTCTACTAATAGTAAAAGCTAACCCAACAAACCAAAGCCTTGTGGAAGAGATAAATAACATTGATGTACATACAGAAAGCAATTGAATTAGCAACATAAGCAATAGAGCATGACATCACTATAGACCAGAGGTTGAAAGAAGGGAAGTAAATGCCACGAATTTCACATGAAACCTGTCTTAGGAAATGCAGCCTTTGGAAGCAGACAGAAGACAAAAAAAAAAAAAAAAAAAAAAAAAAGAATATCTCAGTCCTCTATTATGCACTAAATAAATTGAATCCATGATTAAGACAGCTCACATAATGCCACATGATTTTCTTCATACAATAACATGAATAACTCATAGATACAAAGAGAAACCAAATACACATCATTGCAATATACACAGCCCCTGATAAACTAAATTAAATTTAGCTTGTGTATGGAGCAAACAGCAACTTAGCTTCAGAATATGTTATGGTTTTGTTATAAACAACTGGGTCTCAACCTATGAAACTTCATCTAATCAGAGGGTACCAACTGATCAGACCAAGCCTAGATAAGATAAATGCTGAGCTGCAACCAATCAAGATACCTTCTTCCAATGTTTCCATCTCTTTCTATCTATAATCCTGTTTGCTTATTGTGGGAGCTATGAAGATTTATTCATTCATGGTACTCTCCAATTTATGAGTTAAAATTTGTTCCAATGTTATTTTTAATTTGTCTTGAGTTTTTCTTGTAGTATGCTATTGATGTCAATTCCAAAACAGGACACACTAGTCCAGGCTCTTAGTGTGTAGTTACTTCTGTGAATGCTGTGATGTCAGATGGAAACCAGGAAGCCTGAAGAGGAGTCAGCCATATTCTCTATCGTGGTCTCTATCACAGGACAATATGGATAATCTTGTTAAGATTCTTCATATTATATCTCTATAATATATATCTTTCCTATCTATAGGCTATTTTTCAATAAACAGTAAAGTCAGATGACAAGTACAGAAGCTTCTGGAGTCAAAGTGATGCTTTCGTCTTAATTCCGTGACTGATATTGCCTGAGCGTTATTGTGCCTTCCCCTTTCTCTTTTCACATTGGTACTTCATTTGTCTTCTGAATTATAAAATAGATAATCATTGTGAAAGCCTGTGTTACATTGCATTGCATCAGCAAGGAATTATAGAGGAAGCTGCATCTAGTATGTAGGACTCTAAATTCATTAGCTGACTTCAAGGAGGCCAAAGTGAGAGTTTATCACGACACAGAGTAGGGGTATTGTAAGCTGGAAGAGGGGCAGACCTAATTAATAGATTCAGTACTGTGGGAAACAAGCCATATTAGGGTTTACACAGCCTAACATGAGAACACACTCAAGAAATGTTACAGTTTTACCCTGTATGATAACTTCATAAGAATCTGTCTACAGTCTAGGGATTTGTGACAAAAATAGATATGTTGGCTCCTCATCTGCAAGATTTCTAATAAAATTCCCTAAAGAGCATTATTTTAGGGAAAAATAGTTTATCCATTTTTTTCCTTAAACCTTGTTTTTTTTAGACATGATCTCAGCCTATAGCTCAAATTGCCCTGTAATCCATGGTAATCCTCCTGCCTTGGTCTCCTCATTTAAGGGATTACAAGCATGTGCCATGGTTTTTAGGTAATCGCGTATCTGACTATATGGGACAAGACACTACATCCTTTCACTCCTGCTGTGTCCCCTAATGGCTGGTCCACTGTATGTACTTGAAGGTCTAGAACTTACGTGCATGTCAAATGAAGAGACTGAGGCATGTGAGCTGCTGCTCTCTGCTGAGCCCTCCAGCCATTTATATTTTTCTAAATGATCCATTGTGCATGAAAAGATACATTTGAACTAAGGATTACTTCAGACTTATGCATGTTCAAAAGGAAATATAATCGGCACATAAACCCCAGAGTCCAGTACCAACCAGAGGAGAGCTGGTGGAGTTTAGATTGCAGGCTTATTTCTATTAATTTACTGTGTTATCGACAACTTTATTCTCTCTATGGAAGGTTTAGAAACAGTGATTCATGAGTCAGCGTTTGTAGATCTCAAAAGACATCAAACAAAACAATCCCGAAAGGTTACACAAGGCAGAGCTACAGAACAGTCTGTAACTGCGTGGATCACTGAGCTCCATTATCGGAAAATCCCACCTCAATTGTTAATTTTTTCTTCCACTAAGGTTTATTCAAACATTTTTGTTAGTACATATGCTGGGAATTAAAACATGTCACTCTGTTAAGTTTTAATTCATATATCACTGCCTTCTCTAATGATATCAATCAGGAAAACAAGGTGTAAGTATGTGTGTGTACACATGTGTGCCTGAATGTGCATGCATGTGTGTATGCATGTATGTGTGACTGTACATGCATGTGTGTGAGAATCCTATGAATGTGTTTGTGAGTATGCACATGCAGGTGTGTGTGTGTGTGTGTGTGTGTGTGTGTGTGTGTGTGTGCATGTGTGTTTGTGAATGTGTTAGTGAGTATGCACGCACTTGTACATGTGTACTTGTGTGTGTGTGTATATATATGTGTGTGTGTGTGTGTGTGTGTGTCTATAAGCATGCGAGTGTGGAAGTTTCACTTAGATCATGCTCAGTAAATAGGTTAAGGATCAAAAGAGGCTGAAATCAGACCAAAGGTCAGGGAACAATATAAGATGCTGTGGTATGTGGGAGACAAAAATTGACACTTTTGTAGAACAGGCATCCTCCGTAAAGACGCCTTGTGAAGATGTAAACCTTGACAGCTTATGCAAGTGAAAGTAACCTTCAATTAGCATTGCTGGACAAAATATTCAGTTTTGAAAAAGTATCCTTAATGGAAATCCAGAGTATGTTGGGATGGTCACATGTTTTTCACTCATATAATTTTGCATAGATGACCTGTATTTACATTGCAAATAAAAATAAGGCAAAAACTATAAATAGGCATTTAAATACAAACAACTGAAAAGTGAAGTAATTGCTACAGGGTTGTTTTTGAAGTAAAGTAGACGGATCAGGTTTCTAAAGCATTTGCTTTGATGAGAGATGTTAATGTTTCCAGTGGAAAGTTGTTTAAATTTTACTGCCCAGGATCATGAGTGCTTTCTGTTGCAGGCATAATAGGACTGAGTGATTAAACAAAAGAAAAAAAAATACCATGGATGGATGCATTTCTTTTTCTTTGCTTCTAAAAAGGTAATTGTGTACCTCTTGGGGTTTCTCCGTGTTCAATTGAAACTGATATCTACCCTCAAAATAATTTCCCATTGGACTCTTTATGACTTACTTGATTTCAGAATTCAACCTACTAAGTCAAGTCCTATTATCTTAGAGATTCCCTGCCCCCTAGAAAGGTATTATAGCATATTTTACTTAGGTGTTTCTCAAGTTGGTTGTTTGATGCAGAGTACTGTTTTGAGTCAATTAAAAAGTTCAAAGAGCTAAGGAATCTCCCATACCCCAAATATTTCAGATTCATCTTTCAGAAAGTAATTTCCTTGCAGGGAAGTACTTGGAAAAATCCCCCATGTGCTACTGAGTGCTTTTCTTTGGAACTCAGAAGGGCTTTTGTTCTAAGAAGCCAGTAGCTTGTTTGCCAGGTGAGTATTTCAGAGCTTCCACAGACTTGCTGGGAGGCAGTTTACGAGCAGTATTTATATGAGAGAAGTTATGAGAAAGTCACAGAGGGGCTCTCTGAGACATGCATAATGCTAGATGTGATCATACAATCCACTGGAAACAATTGGGTTTTCAGCTGTGAAGTGAGCAGATTTTGAGGAGGGATGATGACAGAAGACGAGCTTGCCGATTTAAAAAAAAATAAATTTGCCTAGTACTGGCAAAATATTTTTTCATTTCAATGAATGCTGTTGGCTAGAGGAAAACGGAATTGTAGTAACACACTCTCGGGATTTGAAGAGATCTTCCTTTATCAGCTCACCTGGACAACTCTACCTATAACTGCAACCAGACTCACCACCCATTCTTGCTAGCTTGCTAGCTCTCTTCTTCTTCTTCTTCTTCTTCTTCTTCTTCTTCTTCTTCTTCTTCTTCTTCTTCTTCTTCTTCTTCTTCTTCTTCTTCTTCTTCTTCTTCTTCTCCTTCTCCTTCTCCTTCTCCTTCTCCTTCTCCTTCTCCTTCTCCTTCTCCTTCTCCTTCTCCTTCTCCTTCTCCTTCTCCTTCTCCTTCTCCTTCTCCTTCTCCTTCTCCTTCTCCTTCTCCTTCTCCTTCTCCTTCTCCTTCTCCTTCTCCTCCTCCTCCTCTTCCTCCTTCTCCTCCTCCTTCTTCTTCTTGTGCTTGCTTGCCACCTTCTAAAACCCCCCAGTGATACAGAGTTCTTTTAGTTCTTTTGTTATACTCAGTTTGTAATCTTTCACGTGCGGAAAGGTCAGGGTTCACTGTCTGATGGGTTCACTAATGTCTAGCACGTGCAGGAGGGTGTCCGGCTCACAATGGATGCTCAGGTTAGTCTTGTTGAAATCAAAGCACATTGTTAACACTCATTAAGCCATTCCTATGTGCCAGGCACAGCATATCTCCAGTGTGTTAGGCATTTTACCTTGTGTAAAGAAAAACCTGAGACAATCAAGATAGAAAGGGGAAACATTATAATTTGGCTCTTTATTTCAGAGGTTTTATTTCATGTACTATGCCTTTGGAAAGGTGACAAGACAGCATATTGCTGGGGGAACATGAGGCAGAACAAAGTTTTTCATCTCGGGGCAGCCTACTTGATCCTCCAACTAAGCACCACCACTTGAAGGTCTTCCACCTCTCGGTGGAGCCATTAGCTTGTTATTCAGCCTTCAACACATGGACTTCAAGGAACAGTATAATTCAAACCACAAGAGCTAAGGAAATACTAATGACTTTCTTTAGTTCCATCTTCTCATTCAAACTTACAGATAACCTCATGAGGCTCAGGGAGGTTGGAGAAATATCAAATGACCATTAGGAGACAGAATCAAGAACTGAATAGAAGTATGCCCAACTTCAGAAAGTATTTCCTTGTACACTACTTAGTTTTTCCAAATGCTTGATCTTCCTTTTTAAAATTATAATACAATTATACCATTCCCCGCTTCCCTTTCCTCCCTCCAAACCTTCCCATATAGCCACCTTGTGTTTTTTTCAAGTTCATGGCCTTTTTAATCACTATAATTGGACTTCAAGGACTTCCAAATCATAAGGAACTACCTTTCCAGTGGTTGGCAATTTTGTCTGCAGATTATCAGCATTCCATGGAAATTGAATTGTTCTTTGGCTTTTGCTGGCTAGTTTTCTGAAAATAGAACATTGGCAATTCTGCTGAGTGAAGATATAGCCTAAATGCCTCCATGATTTAGTAGATTTGGCTAGTACTAATGTCTCTGAACATACAGCTCCAATAGGGACAAACCCACAGTTAGTACTGTAGCCACTGTCCTTGTCACATGGTATACACCTGAGTCTCCTTGTGTGGCTCACATTTCTCTCTGTTAGCCACTGTTAGGCTCAGAATGGAATTTCTTTTTGTAGCATCATAATAATGTTGAAAGGTATAAAAAGAAAGCCAAGATTTAAGCAGTCAACTTTGGGATCTAAAGAAAGCTTCTTATAACCATAGCTACTCAGTTATAAGAAGGGTCATCCCTTAGGGCAAACGAAATTTGGAGGAAATAATTCTTAGTTTCAGTGTTTATTTCCCTAGCGAATGTAACTGAGTCCTAATTCCATGAGTCTTCACATTGAATATATCAGTTAATTATTAGTTTGCTCAATATCAAGGTCATTAATCAAGGAGTTAAGTGTTCACAATGTCATTCAAAGGATTTAAGGAGGATTTGGAGTCATCTTTAGCATGGTCAGGTTTAGATGCTGATCTTGATTAGCTGAAATAACTTAGAGATTCTTTCATTTCTGTTGTCGGCTTTACCTTTTTTATTTTACATTCCAGCTTAGTGGATAGTAATTGTGTGTGTGTGTGTGTGTGTGTGTGTGTGTGTGTGTGTGTGTGTGTGTGACAGAGAGAGAGAGAGAGAGAGAGAGAGAGAGAGAGAGAGAGAGAGAGAGAGAGAGGTGGGGGAGGGAGAGAGAGGAGACTGGTTGGATGAAAAGAAATGCTGACTATATAATTGTAAAACAATTATATCTATGCAACTTATATTATAGACTTTAGATGAGAATGCTTTGGTAATTTCAGAAGAAAACTCACACACATTTATGATGACACCAGGCATAGTGTAATAACTTAAACAAGCTGGTGGCTGGTGACAGTTTCTGTACTTTGAGTTCCTAATGAAAAGACTTTAGAAGTATAGCAACTTACCTTTAAGTGCAAACAAAACAAAACCTGATTTAGTAGATATTTCTCATCACAAGCTTCTGGGTTTGGCTAATCACAAACAACTGTGCTTCAGTCAGTCCCTGGCAGCCAGTGGATTAGACTGTGCTCAAACAAGGCAAACGTTTGGCCATGCACATTCAAATAAAGTAAGCTGCCTAGCTGTAACCATTACAATGAGGTGATTCCTCTGTGTTGCTTCTCTATCCCACCTATGAAAATCTGCCACTCCTACTGATGCTGGAACCTTCTGAACTGCTTCTGCTCCAGAGTGCTGCCAATCCACACATTGCTCCTTGCTCATATGGACTCTGTCACATTTAATTTTCCTGAGATTTTTCCCATAACAAAAACTATTCTTCACGAAAGTACTTTTGGAGAGACCACAGCGTTATTAGGGATGACTAATAACTCCTTTCAAATGATCAGGGATTTAACATCCCTTAACATCACAGCTAGTGTCTAAGACAAAATTCTCTCCTGCATGAGAAAAATGCATTATATTTATAATGAAGAAAGGCAATAATGGGTAATTTATCTAAATATTTTAGAATAAAACATTTGAATATGTTTTAGCAGGGAGGGGATATTCATGCAGATCTTATTTTCTTAGTTTATAGTATTGACATTTTATCTTTCACTTCTGGATTTGTGTGTGTGTGTACGTGCACGTGTGTGTGCTACATATATATTTAATTTTGAAAATCTCTTAAATAACACTGGGAGCTTTTTGGAAATATTTTTTTATCTCATTATAATTGAAGAGGACTGAGTTGAGGCTTCTCAGAAGAATGTCCAGTAGAACCTACAATGATAGTAATGCAAATTTTCACACTACATGCCAACAATTAAGTGTAAGTTGCAGAAGAATATGTATATTTGCATTGAATAACAATACTAGGTCTTTAAATATATTTGAAAACCAATCATTTATGTTTTATATTATACCAAAAGTTCTTTCAAATGCAATGTAAATAATGTGAAGCTATGAAAAACAAAATTTTATGAAAACTAGATTTTATGAAACAAAGTGTTGTTTCTGGAATATTCACAAAGGTTAAACATTCAGTTGCTTCATATTGTCCACTCTATGAAATGGAATCATGTGTACATGTGTGCACATATGTATTAGCTATTCACAGACTCACATGTATATATATTTGCCTGATGATTGCTATTTGCTGTAATTTACAAGGAATTGTGACTATTCATTAAATTCATAAATATAGTTACAAATAACATCACTCCCCATAATAAATAAGAGAACATGTTATCTGCACTCTATATAACATTTTCCCCTACCATCTGAAAAATATCTATAAACTGCTGTTTAAGAATTTGCAGGCAGCTTGACATCTTTTCTTAGAATGATAACAATGATTCTTTAAAACTATGTGAAGGCATCCTGGCAGTGGCTGTGGTTTCCCATACCCAATTTTATCCTTTATCATTTGAGGATATGTCCTAGTTGACTCTTAAAAGGTTACAATCTGTTGCTAAAGGACATTCTGCTTTTTCATATACCATGCACATGGCCAAATATTTTTATGGATAATCTGGGAGGAACAGTACCACAGCATTCTTCCTGGCACAGTGACAGTGATGTAGGAAATGAAATTTTATAAAACTGTGAAGTTGCATCCAGAGCTTTGAAGTCAAATGACATCAAGATCCAGTCTTAATTCAAACTTACTCAAGGAGCAAAATCTGAAGTTTTGTGTGGTCTGAAGTGATTTTCCAATATGTGAGATAATTTGATTTTTGTTCCTGCCAGTATCAACTCTCTCTCTCTCTCCCCCCCCCCGTGTGTGTGTGTGTGTGTGTGTGTGTGTGTGTGTGTGTGTGTGTGTATGTGTATAGGAAGGGGGGACAGGGAAAGAAAGATGGGTTAAGAGATGTGTATTTGAATGCAACTGTTAGTATACCAGAAAGATTGGTTTTTAAGACAAATGAAAAAAGTTGCCAGCATGTGAAATAGAGTACTAAAAATTATTAGCAATCTATTAATTCAGTTAAAAAGTATAAGCATCTAATATTCTGAAATGTTTCAGATACTCAGACTATGTCATTTTATACTAAGCATCTAATGCGACATTCAAATTCTGCACAATAGCCGCATAGCCTTTTCTAATGTTCTAGACTTTAACTGTCTTATTTACTCACATACCCCATCCACATGATCAATGTGTAAATTTATTGATGTAGTTGTGCTATGAAAAGAGGCCATGAATTTGAATGAGAGCAGAGTGGGGTATAGGGCAGATTTAGATGGAGAGAAGGGGAGGGAGAAATATTGTAATTTAATTCTAATCTCAAAAATAAACAAACAACCACAACAATCACAATAAAAATACCATACCCAAGATTCTAATCTATTCAGTAAGAGATTTATGATCATGTAGGAAAAAACTAAGATATGTTTACTTGATGTCAATATTCTTTTGTCCTTTTTTTCTTTTATTGGAAATAGATTTTCTTTCTATTTACCATAATACCACGTTTATGGTATCTCCATCATCAGCTACTCCCAATTCCTTCCCACCTCCCCTCCCATCCATATCTACCCCTTTCTGTCTCTTATTAGAAAACAAACAGGCTTTTAAGAGATAATAATGGAATAAAATATAATATGATAAGATAAAACTAATACATTGAAATAGCACACACACAAAAAAGAAAGAAAAAGAAAAAAAACAGAAGAAAAAGAACCTAAGAAAAGGTTTAAGAAACAGATATAGACACAGAGATCCACTTTTCACAAACTCAGGAACTCCATTAAAAACACAATACTGGAAGCCATAATATATACACAAAGTACTTGTAGAGTTAAAAAACATAGAAAAATTAAAACAATAATATTTAAAAAAAAAATAAAAAGACTCAACATGTTATTATGAGACAAGGAATCTCCAAAGATGCCATTAAGTCCGTTTTCTTTTGGCCATCTGTAGCTGGGCATCCAGCCTGACCTTAAGAGTAGTTCGTTTCCCCACTGAGACAGACTCCCTCAGAGGAACTAAATTTTCATTTGCAAGTGGTTATCGATTGGAGACAACTTCTGGGTCAGAGTCAGGGCCATGTGTCCACTTGTATATATGATGGCTTTCAGCTCTAGGACCCCACTTGGTGCAGAGCAATGCAGGCCCTACGTAAGCTGCCTCAGTATCTGTGAGTTCGTATGTGTGTCAGTCCCGTTCTGTTTAGAAGGCCTTGTATTCTTGGAACCCTCTAGCCCCTCTGACTCTTCCGGTCTTTCCATCTCCTCTCCCACAGGGTTTCCTGAGCCCTAAGTGGTGAGATTTGATGCAGACATGCCACTTATGACGGAGTGTTCCAAGGTTTCTCATTCTCTGCATATTATCATGCTGTGGGTCTCTAATTTTTGGCATATTCTACAGAAGGAAGCTTCTCTAATGATGGCCGAGCAAGGCACTGATCTATGAGTATAGTGGAATGTCATTAGCAGTCATTTCATTGCTGTGTTCCTCTAGTAGAACAGTATTATTTGGCTTTACCCTAGATCCCTGGGCTATCTAGTCTCAGGTTATGTTAGGATTCCTTGACAGGAATTTATTGTCTTTAGAGACTCAAAGAGGCTGTGGGGGTGGCTTTATGTAAGGTAACTCTAACTTTTTTTTTTTTAAACATTGTAAGTAATGAAAAACTCTTTTTCAGGGTTTGAATGGGAGCTGAGTAGTTCTGAGGAAAAATGTGTGCCCCATAATGTTGTTGTTGTTGTTTATTGACTTATTTGAATGGTGACAAGGGTCTCCATTTACTAAGAATGATTTTGCTTATGACAATGCTTCAGGAGCTTTTGGGTTACTACTAGATGTAACCACTGATCACAGCTCAGACCGGAAGTTTGTGCATGTATAATTCTTTGCTGTTTCACTTCTCAATGCTTATTAATATAGATATCTTAATGCAAAATAGCTAGAAAAAATGCTGGCTCAGTTGCACATGGTATTAACAATTGGAAAGCTGGGAAAGGTCAAAAGAGTTGGGTATTTTGGAACATAAATCATTGTTAGAGATTGTATTTCTGGAAGTCATCAAACTGGAGACACTGAAAAAACTAGGATTGAATCGGGAGGCTCTCATTGGGCAGGGTCACAAGGACAAGAAATGCAAAGAGTATGAGATAAATGACAGAGTAGTTTCTAGAATTCTTTTGTCATTCTTTTTTTTAATCACACTAACACATGCGTGCATGCCCCCCCACACAAACACACACACATGCACACATTCATATATGTAACACACACACTCATATATATATATATATATATATATATATATATATATATATATGAGTCTATAATACAGTGTTATAATGCAGTTTCAATGGTGTCATTACCCAAAGACACCTGTCTCGAAAATATGAGGTGCATATTAAAAACAGGCTGCTTGTCATTTCTAACCACTGTTCCTGGAAGTTGATATTGGAAATCTGCTTTTATCAGACTTCTTATGCCATTGTGAGGATGAGAAGTGTATAGAAGCTCTGTTGAGATAAAGTTATGAAGTATAGTCAAAATTTATTGTGTCTTGAATCAAAGTGCAGCTGGTCCTTCAAAGTCATAGTTCAGTCACTTCTTCACTATGTCCTGGAAAAATGGCCCTAGATTTCCTCTCACAGGGACAACTAATCCCAAATAGGACCCTCATGATAGTATGTATTTCACTTCTCAGAATGCTTCTTAGCCCTATCTTCTCACAGGGAATGCTGCCACAGATACAGCTCAGCCTGCTCCATACAGTAACAGCCAAGGTTATATAGAGACAAAGGATCTAAGAAAATAAATTTTCCTGACTGGTTCTCAAGTACTCCTTTCAGAA
This sequence comes from Peromyscus maniculatus bairdii, assembly GCF_049852395.1. Lineage (NCBI taxonomy): Eukaryota > Metazoa > Chordata > Mammalia > Rodentia > Cricetidae > Peromyscus > Peromyscus maniculatus. Next base: position 61,764,228 of record NC_134857.1, read on the forward strand.
GACAAACACGATGTACCTCAGTGAAGAACACGTCACTGAGATTAATGGTTCTTGCATCCAGTATCTCAGAGGTACACTGTGGACAAAAAAAGAAATGCAGCATTTGATTCTGTATCAGTTGATGAAACATTGATAACAGGACATCGTCACTGAAGTGATGGCACATTGAATTAATGCATGCCTGTGATTCAGACTCACATTGTAGAAAATGCATAGCTTTCTTTGGGATAAGGGCTGGCGTTGAGGGCAATGCAACTACATGCTAATGAATTAAAAATCAGGAGCAAAGAAATTCCATCAGAAATCCTACCAGTGTGTTGTCAACTGTGTGTGTTGTGGGCTGGGGAAGAGAATAAAGATTGGGGGCAGAACTTTCAGAGCAATGTCTGTGGAGAGTATGAATGTTAGGGGAAAACAATCCTAATTTATGAGGTATATTCCTTCCAAAGGTTCTCAAGAACTTGAATCTCTGTTTTGGAAAAACATTTATACTTGAGAATCCATTGCTATTAATCTGGCTATGCTTTGGCTTCATTATTATGACACTGTATGGTCTGTAGCTGCTCTACTAGTTGCTGATTCCATTCTTGGCTATAATTCATTTGGTGTCTGCTTTTAAATATGTCAGTCTGAGGTAGGGTGTTTGCCAGGTATATAATAATGGTGAACAAAGTCATTTACATTAAATTATTACTATAGCAAACTAAGAAATGGAAAGTCAGTGGAATAAAAATGACTATAAAGAGTGCCAAACTTAAATGAGAGGGTTTTCAGACAAGAAAAATGGCATATGATAAAACATTATTATATGGATTTACTGTCTATAAGGTAGTTGACACAAAATGCAGTATCAATGAAAACTGTCTCCACTAAATCGTGCATATAAGTGAATCAGCCTCTGAAATTCATTGTATTTAGAAAATCAGCTCTATTTATTCCTTCTTTCCCTTCTTTGTGTCAAAGATCTCATGTCTAGGACACTGCTGTATAATTGAGGTGACATCAAACACTATTCCAGAAATTGGGGGGACCTAATGTTACCTGTAAAAATGTATCTATATGGCTATAATGTCATAATTCAATCCCTTCACTTTTGGGTTGATCTATACTTGACTATAGGAAGATTTGACTCATTCTGTTTCACTAAAGTAAACAAGAACTTGCTGAGTTTTTGCAAATCTGGAGATACAGACTTGCTTCTGGGAAATGTCTGCTCCTGGGCAACTGTAAACCTGACAATAAATGTCACTCATGTGGTTTTTGGAGATGCATCTTTTGGAAATGATTCAATGGATACAAGCATTTTTATATTATATTTATAGAAAACATGTCATCTTTCTGAAATTGCTAGGTGACAGATGTTAGTATGGCATATCTTTAGGTTTTGGGGGTATGAACTAGTATCCCCACTAACTCCCTTTGCCTATTCTTGGAAAGATATAGAAGTCAGCCTCTTTCACAGGATAGAGGGACCAAAGATAATCTGGCTATTTAAGGCTAGATTTGGGCTCCGACAAGTACTTTGTGAGTCAAATGGACAGGCATTTCGAATTCAGAATTGCTATCTCTGAAATGAGGAGAAAACTGTTCTGATACAAAGAGTTCTATTATGCTATTATAGGTGTGATCATTTAGACAGATAGACTTAAGATAGAGCGTAGTATATTATAAAATTGATATGCAACATATTACTAGATATAAGTATTAAAAGTCACTGGTATTAAATTGTGTGCCCTGAGGCCTGAGGGTTTGGTGAGAGTTTATTATCCCACAATAATATAAAACATTGGCTGTTAATCACCATTGCTTGAAAAGAGCCTATCTGTTAATCTATTGTCAGTATTTTTTATGAAAATGCTTGTGATTAAAATAAAACTATGACACTTTCCCCTTTCCCTTTCCTCCCTCCAGCCATTCCCAGGTAACATTCCTCAAATCCCTCCCAAGTCCTATCACTTAAGTTGATAGATAGCCTTTTGTCTCTGATTATTATTGTTAAGTGTGTGTGTGTGAGAGAGAGACGGGGGCGGGGATTGAACAACATTCTGAGCCTATTTTTCTTGTTTGTGTGTGTGGTTTCAAGGTAGAACATTCTGCGCTGGGCAACCAATAAAAGGGTATAAAAGGCAAAAAGTTCTTGCGCATACAGATAAGCACTGGAGAAACCAGGAAAGTTAAACACACGGCATTCTTCAGAGGAAGGAGATGTTTAACCTGTCTTAATCCCTGAATGCTGGGTATGGATGTAGCTCACAACCCAGAGATCTTTTGCAGTCCAGTGAGCAAGGCTCTACCCATATCTCCCAGAATATTATGGTTGTTTGTCCTAGACTCCCCACCCCAAAATCCTTGATTACTTGTAGGCCATAAAACCCATCCTTTTGAGTGATGTCACCTGTGCTTTCCAAATGCCTAAGTGACTTCTGTGTTATCGTAGGGCCAGACTAATCCTGACATCCACAGGCATCATGCTTACCTCAATCATTCTCCCTCATGGAGCAGAAGATACTGGCAGCTACTGATGATTTTAGCTTCTGTCTATAGTTTTACCATGATAATTAAACTGCTTCATTTGTGATATTTTAGACTTGTGACGGAAAGTGGAAGTTGCCCCTGTGTTACAAAACGACTAGCGTGTGGCTATATGTTAGAATATTTTTGCCTTGATAGCAAGAAAGCAACACTGGCTTGCTGTGCTGATATTATTTTTCTGGAATAAGTGAATTCCAAAGTCGATAGAGAAAACCCTTTAGGAAATGAATCTTAGATATCTTAAATGGAGAGCGTGCTTTTCTCACTGTACATATATTTTCCTTCGGCACAATTTTAAAAACTGCTCTTTTTTTGCATTTTGTATTAAATATATAGTCAAAGCACCTTTTTGATGCTTTAAGAAACTGTATTATCCTTTCCTGGCCATGAGTTTCTTTTCTTGGCTGTCTCTAATAAGCAACTCAAGCAATTTCATTTTGGCTAATGGCTTCTCACGTGAGTGATGACAGCATCTCCTCTGCTTGGGGACCAGAATGTCAAGCCCTGACGGGAAATCATGGGCTGTCCACTGTCATTCCCAATATGAAATGGAAAGTTCACTCTCAAAAAATACACATGGAGAAAGAAAACATTCTTTTATTTTTAACATGGGAATAAATCAAAAAAGGAATGTATTCCTACAAGTGGGAAGTCTGCTGAAATCGGTGAATAAGCAAAAAAAAATAAATAAATATGCAAATTTGCATATGAAACAAGTACATGTTACTAGAAGAAAGTGTGCTGAAAAAACGCCGAGTTGATTGGCTTGTTGTAGAACGCTACCTTAGTTCCATGATTGCAGCTTGAGTCATTTCTGCAAGAAAAGCAACAAATGGACTTTGACTTGTATTTCTTGTAATCTAGCTGAGAACTGTTAGGAAGACTCAGATGTGTATTTGTCTTGAATCCCTGGGAACTCGTCTAGTACAACGGCTGCTAGCAGTAGGAAGCTATCCTTGGAGGAGACTATAGTCAGAGGTTTAGATTGGGATGCAGGGACTGTGATCTGGTACTTATGAAAAAATTGAGCTTTTGTTCCATGTGCCTCAACTTGAGTCTGTGAAGCACCTGATTTTCTTTCTAACATATTAGGATGATACAATGTCAAGGACTGCCCGCAGACACAGGATTAGAATGTGTTGGGTGAGTAATTAGCCCACTGAGAGGTGGGGCTTTCAGCTGGGAAATTCATAATCTGGTAAATCATATCTGTCTGTGGTTGTTTGGATAGGAATGACCTCTGACACCTCCTCACCCATAGGCTCATGCATTTGAATGCGTAGTCATTAAAGAGTGGCACTACTTGACAGGGATTAGGAGGTGTGGCCTTACTGGAGGAAATGTGTCACTGAGAGTGTCCTTTGGGATTTCAAATGCTCAAGCCAGGTCCAGTGTCTTTCTTTCTCTTCCTGCTGCCTGCTGATCCAGATATAGAACTCTCGGCTACTTCTCCAGTACCATGTTTGACTGCACTGCCTTACTTCAAACCATGACTAAAATGAACTAAACCTCTGAACCTGTAACCCAGACCCAATTAAATGTTTTCCTTTATAAGAGTTTTCATGCCAATCAACTGTCCCACTGACTAATGCATGGAAACTAATCAAAACCCAAATGGGAAGATAAAATGATGTCATTTACAATTAAGTGGAGAGTTGATAACTCTGAGAGGTTTGCTCTCCCTTAAACCAGAAATGTTTCAAAAGTGGGTAGTGCATTCTAAGAAACTCCAGTGGTCTTGGGCCACTATCACATCCCTTGTTCTTGCTACTTCTCTATACAAATTACCACTGAAAATCATGACACAAGAGAAAGTGAAAAGTGGGGTTATTGGGCAGGATGACACACATTTGAAACCACAGAACTTGCTTCATAATTATTTTGTTATCTGTAATTTTACTATGTAAAAGTTAAAACCTTCCTTTAAAAAAAAAAAAAAGAAAAGGGGAAGTGCTGTGGGATGTTCTGTATGGCAAATGTGTTAATAAATAAAACACTGATTGGCCAGTAGCCAGACAGGAAGTATATATAGGTGGGACTAACAGAGAGGAGAATTAAGGGAACAGGAAGAGAAGGAGGAGACTGCCTGCAGCCGCCACCAGGACAAGGAAGATTTAAGGTACCAATAAGCCACAAGCCACGTGGCAAAGTATAGATTAATAGAAATGGGCTGAATAGAAGAGTAAGAGCTAGACAATGATAGGCCTGAGCTAATGGCCAAGCAGTTTAAATAATATGTGTCTGTATGTTTATTTTATAAGTGGGCTAAGGGACTGCCGAGGCTTGGCAGGACCTGAAGAGAAAACTCCAGCCATATGTATATATATATGAGTTTTCATGGTCATGGTGTCTCTTCAGAACAATAGAACAGTGACTAAGACACTGTCCATGTATTTTAGTGCACAGAGTTCTTGGAGTGAGCTTTAAGCCTGGCAGGAAGAGATCACTAAGATAAAAAAAGATAGGTGTAAGGAACAGTGTTTAGTGGAGAAGGGTTTGAATTAAACACTTGGAAGTTAAGGAAAATCCATCAATGAATGTGAATGTCATGCTAGAGCTATTCATTATTTTATATACACTTAAGTGGAGGGAAATCAGACAGTATGAAAAGATATAAAACAGTATGTGAATGCCTCATAAATTGTTCCGATCCTTAGGAGTAATACCTTCATTTTCTTCTTCTTATCTAACAAAAGCATAAAAATAGTTGCTAAATCTGCTGCTTAATGTAGAGGCATTGAAGCATTGTGCATAAAGGTTAAAAAATAACAATGAGAAGAAAAATCAGAAAACCATGCTGATATAACAAAGAGGAGCAGGCTGTGGGGAGAAAGGTCCTGATTGCTGCTGTTCACATCAATGGGTCAGGGAATAAAAACTGATGTTCAGCCTAAGATATAGAGAAAAAAATCTATTACATGCCTTCATGGTTGTCAAAACTCAAACCAGCTAAATAAGAGTGCTTGCAGACAGCTAAAAGAAAGTTCGGAGTGTAGAAGGCATGGAGACAAGGAAGATAAAGCCTGCAACAGGGACTTAGTTTCAATTCAATTCCAACAATCCAAGATGAAAACAAATAGTTCCTGGCCTATCTAGACAGCTGATTCAAGGCTGGATTATCTAATGGAGAAATCCTGAAAGTATAATTTTAGTGAAGTGTTTTAACTGGAAGAATAACTAAAAACATTGCAATGCCCATCCATACAAATGATCATAGGGACCCAAGAGTTTAAAAATATGCAATAGAAAATAACCAAACTTTGGACTCATTCCAAAAACGTTCAAGAGTTGTGTGTATGTGTGTGTGTATGTGTGTGTGTGTGTGTAGTGATCAGTAGCCAAAGAGCTCCTTAGCAATGGAGAGTGAGGACAAGTTCCAAGTTGGCCTCATAATGTTAAGCCATAACTGGGTACTAAAGAAAATGTAGGTATTTTCCTCTCATGCCTATGATGGTAGACAGTCATGGATGTTGAAACTTCCACTGAAAAGCCGTGGCAAAGGGACTTCCCTTGGGCCACATTGAGACACGAAGTAGGTGTTATGGCTCATAGGGATTCTTCAAATTCAGGTTTGGGAGTAGTAATTAGGACAAGATTTAGAAATGGGTCCAGACATATCATTGGGTAATAGGGCTAAATCTGGCCATGAAAGGGAACACAGGACAAAGGCAACATGTGCAAAGGGCCCTGGATTAGATGAAGTTGCACCTCAAGATTCCACATAGAGACCTGGAACTATGCCTAGTATGAGGCTTTGAAGGTAGCATGCCTCTTTATATACCACTACCCTGTGTATTAATTAATTCAGTAAGATATTTGGCAAAGACTCAGGAGGAAATGGAGCAAGAGTATAAGCTGTAGTGAAAGGTAAGTGTAGTTTTACTGTGTGTATCTCTCTCTACTCTTTGTGTGTGTGTGTGTGTGTGTGTGTGTGTGTGTCTGTCTGTCTGTCTGTCTGTGTGTGTGTCCATCCATATCTCTCTCTCTCTCTCTCTCTCTCTCTCTCTCTCTCTCTCTCTCTCTCTGTGTGTGTGTGTGTGTGTGTGTGTGTGTGTGTGTGTGTGTGTGTGTGCCCTGTCTGTTTTTTGTCTCAAAATACATTATTAAACTGTATTCACCCTAGTGGCAAAACAATGTTGTTGGTTGACTGTGGTTAGCTGTAGAACAAAACTGTGAGTTGTGGAAAACAGAGTCTCCTATAAATTAAGGAAAAAGATAATTTATCTACCAACCAAGTATAGTCCTAGTTACTCTTTGGTTTATAAAAAGGCTGTTTACACACTTAATATTACTTTTAAATTCCTCCCCTCTGTATGTGTATGTATGTGTGCCTGCATGTGTGTGTTTGTGTCTGACACATGTGTGCAGGTTCCCCTAGGGGCCAGAAGAGAACATTGGATCACATAAAGGTAGAGTTACTGGCATTTGTGAGAGCTTACTGGAAACCAAACTCAGGTCTTCTGCTACAGAAGCTGGCACTGTAAGGACTGAGCCATGTCACCAGTTCCCATATTTAATATTATTGATAAACTAGTGTGTTCCATCCTTTCTGCATTGAAATACCATTCCCATGACTCCTTATCAATTCCCTGACCTCTAGGTATATTCCAAAAAACACACATAATTGAAGATTCAAATCTACACCTATGGATGAGAGAAACATGTGATATTTGTCCTTCAGCATCTGGGTTACCTTACTCAGAATGATTGTTTGTGAAGGATTGGGAGTGAAGAATAACATTAAAGACTTTTGGAAAAGATGTGGAAACCTGCCAATGTAGAAACTTCCTAAAATATACACATATATAATAACATTTACCTAGTAGACACTAGAAGCCAACTAGCAAAAATTCCAGTGCCAGAAATGAATTGTTTCCTTAGGAATCATTGGCCTGTTAGGTCCCATAGACCCCTAAACAGTACAAGATATTGCCATGCTATGTAAGCTCTTAGGGGAGAGAAGTAATCATCATTCATACCCAGCTATGAACCCTGTGAGATACAACAATGAAAACCCTGGCTAGACATACCCACTAATGCAATAGTGGCACCAACTTCATGTGAGTAACCAGCCATTTTCTGATTGAATTAAAGTCCTAATCAATGAGATGAAACAAATGCATAGCACCATTATCAGGCTAAGAACCTATGGTTAGACAAGTCAGAGGCCTGGGCCAAAGAGATGGTTCAGCCATTAAAGACTAGACTCTGGTGGTGGTGCACACCTTTAATCCCAGCACTCGGGAGGCAGAGGCAGGCGGATCTCTGTGAGTTCGAGGCCAGCCTGGTCTCCAAAGCGAGTTCCAGGAAAGGCGTAAAACTACACAGAGAAACCCTGTCTCAAAAAACAAAAACAAAAACAAAAGACTAGACTCAGGATGAAAAAATACAAGTCATAGGCCCTAGGAAAAACCTACTAATATTTTGTTAACAGACATAGTATTAACCTAACTCTTAATGACTTATTATTAAACCCATAGAGCAATGCATCTCCCAAACCTCATTAGAAAAGCTTCTATTTACAGTACATGGTGATTAACACAGAGACTCACAACTGGACAAGGTGCAGAGAATAAGAGTCTGTGGGAAGCTCAGCCCTAAATGGAACATACACACTGTATTTCCTCCTTTTAAAGTGCAGGGATCTCTGGCGAAGATAAGATAGAGCTAGAGGAGGTAGATAACTACATTGTCTTCTGAACATGCCAGGATATCTGACCATATGAATTCACAACAGTTGGAATGGCATGCATAAAACCTGTGCAAACTCAAGCCTGACCAAATCTCAGGGAGTAGGGTATACAATACCATCCCTAACGGATAAGCTATTGGCAAGTGTTGGCTGCGGGACAGAGAAAGACAGTTTTCTCTAAGAGTGTAGCTGTGGTAAGTTGAGTACTCCTGAGTGAAAAATCACACATCCAAGAATATTTGGGAAACAAAAATTGGTCATGAAGGATTAAAAAAAAGCAGGGCGACATAAAGTTGAGTGGGTATGGAAGGAAAGGTGGATCTGAAAAGAGTTTGGGGAGGGGGTAAGTATGACAAAAAAGTTAAAATATTTTTAATTTAGTTATTCTTTAAAATATTTTTGATTTAGTTATTTATTATTAATCATTTAGTTATTGTTGACTATAAAATTCATACCTTTAAACAGCAGAGACATAGGGACAGAAGGAAAAATACATTCAGGACAGGAAGACAAATATGTATTACTAGGTGCCCTTAACCCACTCTTCTTCAAAATTCTATAGATTACCAAATAAAAAATTACTTAAGAGAGTTTCATTGAGCCTGGCTACATTTTCTTTCCCCAGTGGGATTCTAATCTTTCCAGGTCTGAAGTTTATTGCTTCAGCCCCATTTGATTTATAAAAGCAAGAAGAAAAATCTTAACAGTATTTTTTATAACTGGAGAAACATATTTATTCCATTTTCACATAACTCACAAATAGCTAGACAGATTTTGCTTAAGCCTTCAGAAGAAATTCCATTTTAGACTAGACACTAATGTGGAAAACTTGAGGCCAAATGACTTAACTTTTTTGAAGTCTTATATCTAGGAGGGAGAAGAAAGAGGAGGAGAAAGGAGGTAGAGAGAAGGGGAGAAAGAGGGAGGAGAGGGAAAGAGAGTAGAAAGCAGAGGTTAGAGGCAGAAAGAAGGAAGTAAATTAATTTATGAACAAATTGGCTTATTTTTCAAAATCATTACAAACATACATATACACACACAACACACACACACACAAAAAAAAAAAAACAAAAAAAAAAACACTTTCACATTTTACGTCTTATTTGCACACTGGAAGTTAATGTACAAACTGCATGCTTTAATTTTAGTTGAATTGTTGCTGTGTCCAGAGAAGCATGCGAGCTAATATTTTGTCTGAAGTGTACTATTAAAACCAATCTCTCTGTGACAATATGAGGAAACGCAGAAGCGGAAGCACAAGTATGTATTAGTTCAACTCCTCCACTAAGAAAATGTGGGAGCAAAGCAGAAGGCAAAAATCCCAGTTACCAGACACCCCTGCCCTGCAGGAGCACTCCCATGGACTTCAAAGGCTTTCCTACACAAAACCCAGACTTGAGATACAGAGGAAGGAATGAAAACCTGCCAGCAATCGCCAGTTGCAGGGTTGCAGCCAATTTTTACGAACTTGGAGGTTGTCCTTTCTGATTTTTATCAGAGAAAACTGTCTGGAATGACTGGAGTCACTTCTGAAGTTCTCATTTCTTTAGGACGGACTCGCGTAAGTCGGAAAATTTTTGGTTTTCATTAAAGGTGTCCCAATTATAGTACCTAAAGTGTTAATACCAATAATTTCTTCAGGGGCAAGTAAAAGTTCGCTTTTATTTCTACATATTTATGAGAATTGTAGTATTTGAGGTGTGGGCATTCTGCCAAATAAAGTAGGGAGCTAGAGTTTCAGCAAGTGCCGTCCAGTGTGATGCTGCAGTTTCCAGTCTTTTCTGTCTTCTGATTTGGGTATGACATACTTCCCAATGTTAGTCTGCTTTTCATGGGTGAAATGGGGTCATCTCCCCACATCTTCCAACTACTCCCTTTGATTTGTTATTTATTTGATCAAATTATGAAAAGAAAGAGGAAATAGTCCTTGAGGAACAAAGGATCTCACTAGAAACTGCCAGCAAAGAACTACAGGTTGATCAGGTCAGTGTACTCTTTTGCTCTTTGGGATATAAATGCATATAAAATCCATTGCAAATAGAAGACAAATTCAAACCATTCCCTGTAGACAGCAACAGTAAAAGCCACCATTTCACATCATTGTCTGGTCATTTACCATTAAGTTTGCTAATGAAACTTGCTGAAGCAAAATTTCAGCTTTCAGAGGATTCTGGCAGCAGAGCAGCCAAGTGTAATGGTGTCCCATTGTTTTCTGTGGGGAAGCGAAGCAGCATGTGTGCCCTAGCAGGCACAAGTGTTCTGGTATACCACCTAGAATAATTGAACACTATGCTGGTGCAGGTGACTTTGGCAGAAATTCCTCATCTCTTGTGTACCTTAATCTGAAACACAGCATCAGGAAAGCCATCGAGTAGAGGTGAGAAGATGAGTCCCTTTATTTTTAAAATGGAAAGGCAGTAAGCTTTTCATCTACACAGTCCACACATTTCAGTAAAGGCAGTCTGCTTCATCCTTAGGATTTCTCTTTTATACTTGTGTTCATTTCTTACACACACGGCTTTGGGAGACCCCTTCTGTTAAAGTCTGACAGGTTCAGTCGGTGTACTCTGCTACAAGGATGGCAAGCGGTACACATCCATCTATCAAAACTACCGGTGTAAATGAATCATCCCAAGCATCCGGGGCTCAGTTGGCTACTAATCATGGCTCAAACTACACAAGAGCTGAATGTATCAATTTGGAGCCTTCTTAATACTCTTTTTCTGTCTTCATGGCTTTCTGAGGCTCAGCAACCTTTTGCAAAACGAAACACTCAATTTATTAACTAATTATCTGATTATGTGACTAGTAATGCTGAAAATTTTCTAGTATGTCACCTTTGTATCAACAAAAAAATTATTAGAAAAGATTGTGCATGGTCTCTACTTGAAATGTAATACAAATTAAATTTAAAATAAGTATAAAAGATGATAATATATTATATGTGATACACAGACTAATACAGTACATGAAATACAAAAATAATATTTTATATTGAGTTTATCATTATATTCTATTTATATATAGTGGGTCTATGTGTATAATTGCTATAGTATTATTTGTAAATATCTCCTCTCTCCCCCTCTCTCCCTCTCTCTCTCTTTAGAAAACACACAGGCAAATGAAAAAACCAAACAGAGCAGGATATTTAAAAAGAAAGAAAAAACAATGAAAAAGCACAAGAAACACACACATGAACATATACACAAACAGAAACACACACACACACACACACACACACACCATATACAAAACCCATACAAACACAAAATTAAAAACCATAATATACAAGCAAAAAAACAGCAAGGTAAAAAATACTTAAACTAAACATTTGAGACAAAAAACAAACACACAAACAAAGAAACAAAAAACAAAACAAAACTTCCCAAATACCATTCAGTTAATTTGGTGTTGGCCTTCTACTGCTGAGCATGGGGCCTGCCCTTTAGTGTAGTTTGGATACCCAGTGAGACTTCATTGAATAAAACTGTTTTTTCCTTCCCAGGGAGTTGTCACTTAAAGACAGCTTTTTGGTTAAGGATGGGAGATGATGTCCGCTTCTATCTCACATTGTTAGTAGTACCTCACCAGGATTGAACCTGTGCAGGCGCCGCACATGCTGGCACAGTCTCTGGGTTTTTATGTGTGTCATTTCTGTTGTGCCTAGAGGACACAGCTGTCTTGTTGCCATCTATTCCCTCTAGCTCTTACATTTTTTCCACCTCCTCTTCCCCACAGTTCCTTCATTCCTGAGGTCAGGAATTTGATGAAGACCTCCCATTTAGGACTGAGTGTTCTAAGTTCTCTCACTCTTGGCACATTGTCCAGTTGTGGGTTTCTGTATCAGTGTCTACCTTCTGCAGGAGAAAGCTGCTCTGATGAGACCTGAGCAAGACATTGAACTATGGGTATAGCAGAATGTTGTCAGGAGTAATTTTATTGCTATGTTCCTTTAGTAAAATAGTATTTGCTTTTCACAAAGGTCTATGACCTATCTACAGAAAAACAAAAAACAAAACAAACAACCAAAAAAAAAAACCAGTTCTTTTGAGTAATGTGAAATTAAGTTTTACTGTTTCATATGATAATTAAACATGTTAAAACACACATGTACACCTGTGATTTATAAGTAGATTTTGGTCAATCTGATTAGACTGACCATGGAAGGAATTTTATAGGGAAGGAAGTGGTTGTTAATGTAGAAGAATTACAAAAATGAAAGGAATGAGGGGTAGGGGAGAAGATAGTGGAGGTAATCCTACAATTTGGCTGGTGTAATGTTTCCACTGTTCACTATTCTTTGTCTACTATCATCCTAAGCAACCATTAGCTTACAATAAAGTTACTATGAATAGAAATTCCCTGCAGTATATTCTTTGTTGTAGTTTCATCATCATTTATGCAACCTACATTTTACTCATGTGCAGAGAGGAGAGAAATTTACTGCAGGAAGATGCCAGGGCTTGGCTTGTACAAGTTTTAAAGAATGGAGCATTTAAATCTACATAAAAGTAATATTTGTGGGCTCTCACTTAGAAATACACACAGAAATACATGCCAGACTGTCAAATGTTGCCTTGTGTTTCTTCTATTATGCCTTTATTTTCTTTATCTTACCACAATTCCTTGGCTCACACGGTGACCTTGAGACGGTTGATGTCTGACCTACTGCAGCGGCCCTCTGATTGGTTTTCAACCTCAATTCCCCACCAGACTACAATCAACAGGAGTGATCAGAAAACAATAATCAGCAAGTATTATTTTCTTATAGCTTCAAATCCTGTTAAACTTTGGTCTCATCCACAGGCTCTTTTTACCACGGAGTCCATAGTTGCACATAATCTCCTTTTCCGGCTTTCTCTAAATATTCTTTGTTTTGCTGCACAACTGTTAACATAATTATTTTTAGAAGATGCATCATTTTATTTTGATATCATAAAGAAATACCTTCATATAACAGATGATGAAAGAGATAAAGGACTGTTGTGAAGAATAAATACTAGCATTTTAATTTTTATGTTATAGAGAAAAACATTATGGATTTTTATTTCTTATTTATGAAAAAAAATTTCTGAAAGCAGTTCAAAACCAAAGAACTTGAGGTGTGAGGTCACAATACCCTGACTGGAGGTAAGCAGTCCGACTGAAAACAAGATTTCTGAAAAGACAAACTCATATCCCACTTCAAAAAAGATACTTCATCTGCAGCCACTTTTATATGCATGCTGAGGAAACTTTGGGGTCTTGTTATACTGATCTAAGTATTGTCAGACAAGTTAGCCATGACATCATCCAGAGTCCAATGGCAGTTAGGAGATTTGGTATGTGTGTGTAATGATTTGCCACATATGCATGGAATTAAATGTCCCAGACGTCTCTGATGTTCCATGTAAGATCTGTCCTTTCAATTAGTACAAAATTGTAAAAAATGGCTGAGTTAAGGTATTTTTCAGAACATCTAAAAACAACCTTAATGACTTCTAGTAGATGAAAAGAAAACATATGCTTATGAAGTCATTGATAAATATGTAAACAAGCACCAGACTAAGCATCAGCAAAACTGGATTTACTTCTGAATGACATGTATACTCTTCTCCCCTGCTGGGAGCCTAAGATGAAGCATGTTAAAAATGAAAAAAAAAATAGTCTTATGTTGTGGAATAGAATATTTGTCTAACTATGTAAAGATGTGCTGCATTTGTTTATACTGTATCTGTTTAACTATATAAAGATGTCTTGCTGGTTCACCTTGACTGCCTAAGGCACCTAATTGGTCTAATAAAAAAACTGAATGGCCAATAGCTAAGCAGAAGAGGGATAGAAAGGGCTGGCAGGTGGAGAAAAAGGGGGAGCCAGCCAGTGAGCCAGGAGCCAGTCAGACAGACACAGAGGAAACAGGTAAGCAGTATGAGCAGTATGTAGATGAGTTAAATGAGCCTTGGGGTGGCACATAGATTCATTGAAATGGATTATTTTAAGTTAAAAAAGCTAGCTAGAAGTAAGCCTAAGCTAAGGATTAATAATTAATAATTAATGTCTCCATGTCATTATTTGGGAGCTGGTTGGTAGCCCAAAGAAATGCCAACTCTAGTCTTGTTGAAGTGAAAGATGTTTTAAAAATTAAAAATATATAAAATAAAACAATTAGGGAGTTCAAAATTTTTAATGTGGATAAAATGAGTGTTCATTACAGATACTAAAGAAGTAGAGTTAAGGAAATACCAGAACCCAAAGTCAGGCAAAGTTAAAGAATAAAATTACCATTCTACTGACAAAATTAAATGTACAGAAAGCATTTTGATCAAGAATTATTCTTACAAGTTGAATCAAGCTGCACAACACAAGACTGGCTAGTTCAACATAGTTCAAGCTAGTCCAGAGCAGTGATTTCACAATTTTATTTTATTCCTTTTTTCTTTTTCTCTTCTTTTCCTTTTATTGAAAACAGATTTCCCTCCTCACATGATATATCTGACTACAGTTTCCTGTCCCTCTACTGTCCTAGTTCCTGCCCACCTGACCTCCCGAAGAGCTCCACCCCTTGTCTCTCATTACAAAATGAACAGACTTCTAAGGGATAATAGTGAAATATAATAAACTAACATGTAAGATAAAAGAAACCTAACACATAAGAATAGAACAAAAGAAACAAGTAAAATGAAAAGAACCCAGGAAAAGACAGAATAAACAGATATAGATACAGAGATTTACTTATTCCCATACTCAGCAATCCCTTAAAAACACTAAATTAGAACCCATAATATATACACAAAGGATCTGTCTGATAAAGAGAGAGAGAATATATACATACACACATTCTCCCTATATACGTATATATTACATTTATATATTTTAAATTATCACATATGTGTTATAAATTATATATGTGTGATTTACCAGATGTATGTAATATATAAATTATATATTTGTGATACATTATATATATATACATATTGTATATATATATATATCACATTGTGTATATACCACATATTGTATGTATCACTTATATATGATACTTTTTATGTATCTGATATATCACATATATATATATATCTTATATCACAAATATTTTTTTAAAGGAAAGATTCTGACACAATATTGTGAGACTAGATTTAATCATAATCATTTGCTGAAGATGCTGTCTTTTTTCCCAGTATATATTTCCAGTTTCTAAAAAAAAAAATCAAGTGTACATAGGTGTGTGGATTTATGTCTGGCTCTTCAATTTGATTCTACTGACCCAGGTATCTACTTTTGTTCCAATATTATGATGTTAATATGACTATATCTCTGTAGTACAACTTGAGATCAGGAATGGTGATACCTTCAGAAGATCTTTTATTATTTGGATTGTTTTAGCTCTCCTGAATGTCTTAGTCAATGTTCTATTGTTATGAAGAGATAGACCTTTGTACCAGGAGTTGGGTATTTGCAATGACAGGTGTGACCAAGCTGTTTGTTGGAAGAATATGGAAGACTTTAAGATTCTGGATTAGAAAAGTAGATGGACACTTTGAGTGATGCTTAATGGGCCATTTTTGTAGAAGCATGGAACACAGTGCTGAGGATGATTTGAAACGTGGGTGCCCAGCTCAAGAAGTTTCAGGGGGCAAAAATATTAGTAAGTGGCCTAGAGACCACTCAAAGAATGTGGTTGTTTTTGACCTTAGACTAAAAAATCTGCCTGTAGCAAAATTGAAGTATCTGGAAAAAAAAAAAAGTCAATCCAATTATTTTGGAATAATGGTATTTGCCAAGGACATTTTTTTTTTACCATTTTAGAGCTTTATTGGGGGGGGGGGGAGAGAGAGAGAGAGAGAGAGACAGAGACAGAGACAGAGACACAGAGAGACAGAGAGAGAGACAGGGAGAGACAGAGAGAGAGAAAAAGAAACATACCAAGGACATTTTAAGACAGCCTAGCAATGATTGTGTCATGTGGTTATTAGCAATCACTCTTATGCAGATCTTCAAAGAAAAAGAGCAGGTGACTAAGCAGTTTTTATTACTATTGCTCCGTAGTACAGTAGAACAAATTTAAATCAAGCATAGTAAGACCCCAGCAGTTCTTTTATTGTTTAGGATTGTTTTAGCTATTCTTGGGTTTTTAAAGTATGTCCTTACTATTCTCTGGATTTCTTCGGTGACTCTTGTTATGTTCCCTTTTTCATCTCTAATTTTGATGATTTGGTTATTCTCTTTCTGCCTTTCAGTTAATTTGGATGAGGGTTTGTTAATCTTATTTATTTTCTAAAAGAACTAACTCTTTGTTCCATTGACTCTTTGTCCTTTGTCCCCCGATTTTTTTTCCTGATTTCAGCCCCAGGTTTGATTATTTCTTGCCTTCTACTCTTTTTTGGTGTGATATATTCTTTTCTTCTAGACATTTCAGGTTTGTTGTTATTGGTATGAAATCTCTCCAGGTTTTTGTTTGTTTGTTTTGTCTTATTTACATAGGCACTTAGTGCTATGAACTTCCCTCCTATGAATTTGCCTTCTTATTTCCCATAAATTTGGGTATATTATGCTTTCATTTTCATTCAATTCTACAAAGTCTTTAATATCTTTCTTAATTTCTATTTTTCATTCAGTAAAGAGTTACTTAGTTCCCATAATTTTGTAAGCTTTCTGTTGTTGTTGATATCCAGATTTAATCTGTGATGGTCAGGTGTGATTTACAGTATTATTATAATGTTCTTTAATCTGTTGAGTGTTGTGTCCCAGTAAGTGGTCAATTTGAGCAAAGACCCATGAGTTCTCGAGAAGAAGATATATTCTTTTGTGTTTGTGTGAAAGGTTCTGTAAATAACTGCTAGCTCCACTTGATTTATAACCCTCATTTCTCTAGTTTTTGTTTTTTTCTGAACGTCCTGTCGATTGGTAAAAATGAAGGGTAATAAATTCTCCCACTATCAGTGTGTGAGAGTCAATATGTGATTTATGCTGTAGTAGTGTCTCTTTTATGGATGTGTGTGGCCTGTGTTTGTATAGATGTTAAGTATTGCAATGTCCTCTTGCTGGATTTTTTTCTTTTAGGAGTATATAGTGTCCATCCCTTTCTCTTATGATTAGTCATGGATTGATGGGGGATTTTGTCAAATACTAAAATGGCTATAGTAGCTTGTTTCTTAGGTTCATTTGCTTGGAGTATCTTTTTCCAACCTTTTATTAAAAGATGATGTTATACTCGATATTAAGGTGATTCTCTTCTTACTCTGTGTCTTTTTATTCGGGGAATTAAGATCATTACTACTGAGTTATCAGTGAGCAGTGTTTGTTGAATCTTGTTATCTTGTTGTGGTCCCCCATGTTGATTTTCAGCTCTACGATTATTTATTCCTTGTGTTTTATTGAGCATGGTTAACCTCTTTAGGTGGGAGTTTTCCTTCTATTGCCTTCTGTAGGGCTGGATTTTTACATAGATATTGCTTAATTTGGTTTTATCATGGAAGTATTTTTATTCCTATCTACTCTTATTAAAAGTTTTTCTGAGCATAGTAGTCTGTTCGGGTATATGTTACTTCTTAATAATCTTTAGGACATCTATCCAGGCCTTTTACCTTTTAGAGCCTCCATACAGAAGCCAGGTGTTATTTTAATATATCTTCCTTTATATGCTAATTGATCTTTTCTCCTTGCCACTTTTAATATTCTTCTTGGTTTAATGTTTTGATTATTATGTGCCTAGGAGACTTCCTTTTCTGGTCCAGTCTATTTGGTGTTCTGTATGCTTCTTGTACTTTAGTAGGCATTTCCTTCATTAGATTAGGGAAATTTTCTTCTGTGAATTTGTTGAAAATATTTTCTGTGCCTTTAACTTGAGTTTCTTCTCCTTCCACAATTCCTATTATTTTTAGATTTGGTCTTTTCAAAGTGTCTCAAGTTTCCTTGATGTTTTGTGCCTAGATGTTTCTTTTTAGATTTAACATTTTCTTTGACCGAAGTATCCATTTCTTCTTTCATGTCTTCAATGCCCGAGAGCTGCTCTTCCATCTCTTATATTTTGATTGGTGAGTCTTGCCTCTGAAATTCCTGTTTGAGTTTCTAAGTTTTTTATTTCCAGATTTCCTTCCATTTGTGTTTTCTTTTTTGATCATATATCTACTTTCAGATCAGAATGAACTGTTGTATTTAGTTCCTTCCAGTGTTTGTTTGTATAGGTTTCTTTATGGGATTTATACATTTCCTCTTGAAAGACCTGTATTATATTCATGAAGGTTATTTTAAGGTTCTTTCTTTTTTTTTTTTTGATTCAGGTATGTTACAGTTCTCAGGGTCTACTGTGCTATGATTTCTAGTGGAGACACATTGTCCTGGTTGTTATTGACTTTTTTTTTTTATGCTGGTATCTTGGAAAAATTGTAATTCTGGGTGCTGGGTGCTGGTATCTGGTCTTGTTTTTGTTGAGTGAGTCTTTTGTTCATTGGTTTCTGTTGCCCTTTTTGGTTCTTAGGAGGGTGTGATGGTGGTATGTTGCCTGGTAGGGAATTCTTTGGAGATACTGCTAGGTGTGTCCACTGGAGGTTCTGGACACAATGTGTTTATATGTATTGAGAGCTGCCACTTAGGAATTGGCTGGGCAGGCATGGGGGAGTGCTGAGGAAATCCACAGGCAAGAGGTAAGCATTTTGTTCCACTAGGATCTGCTTACTTCTGTTGGCAGAGTTTTCCTGTCCTGCCAGCAGCTCTCAAATGAATACACTGAGACTTAATATTAATTATAAATGATTGGCCAGTAGCTCAGGCTTGTTACTAGCTAACTCTTACATTTAAATTAACATATATATGTTGGATAATCGAGACAGGGTTTCTCTGTGTAGCTTTGCGCCTTTCCTGGATTTTGCTCTGTAGACCAGGCTGGCCTCAAACTCACAGAGATCTGCCTGGCTCTGCCTCCGGAGTGCTAGGATTAAATGCATGCGCCACCACTGCCCGTCTAATCTATATTTCTTATCTATGTTTTGCACATGGCTTGGTAGCTTTTCTCCAGACAGCATGCCCATCTCACTTCTTTCTCTGTATCTGCTGGTGTCTCCAGACTTCTTCCTCCCAGCGTTGTCAGTTTGGCTCTCCTGCCAAATCTTATCCTGTTCAGCTACTGACCAGTCAGCTTCTTTATTAATCAATGAGAACAATACATATTCACAGTGTACAGGACTGTTTGACAATACTCCCCTTGGAATTGGGCCACAGAGTGGGAAGTGGCCCTGCAGGTAGTCTGCTACATAGCTGGATGTGAGACTAGTTTGTTGGATATGGAGGAAAAGAGAGAAAGTAAAGATATGAAGCTTGCCTATGTAAGCTATGTAGGCTGAGTCTGGAGTCACCAGCAGATGTTTTGCTGGCATACTTTCTTCTTTGGCAGGTTTGGCTGGTTTGGCTGTTGGATTACCAGGGAGTGCCAGCTGGAGTTGGGGCTGGCATAATAGGATGTGTGGAGAGGAAGGTTGGAGGAGAATCTCTGCATGATCTGCTGGACATGGAGGCAGAGAGGATAGGGAGGCCACATCACCTGGTCTGATATACAGCTAAGGGTGAGATTAGAGACTGGTTTTTAGAGGAAAGGATGAAAATTTGTAGGTAGGCTATCTGCCTCCCTGGCTGAAGTGGCCTTCAGGTTCTCAGGGAATGTCTACTGGATGGAGAGATTGGGATAAAGTGATAAATGGATGTTGAGAAGGTTGGAAATAAAGATCTGTGTGATCCATCTAAAATGGCTGCAGGGAAGGATGCGAGGCCCCAGGAGGTAGTCTGCTACAGAGCTTGGGATGAGATTGGGGAACTGGATTTGGAGGAGAGAAGGAAGAGTGAAAAATCTGCAGTTAGCCTACCTGCTTCCATAGCCATAGTGGACTCTGGGTTCCCAGGGAATGCCTGCTGGAGTTGTGGGCTGATGTAAAGTGATCAGTGGTGGGAGAGGAAGTTTGAAAGAGAAGATCTGTTTCACCCACTGGAAGTAGAGGGAGAGAAAGGGGGCAAGCCACTGCTGGTGGTCTGCTATAGAGTTTGGAATAAAACTTGAGGACTGGACTTGGAAGAAAGGAAGGAGGAGTGAAGATCTGCTATTAGCCTACCTGCTAGAGAGGTTTCACAATTTTAGACAAAATAACCTGTACTATATAGATGAGGGGTGGGATCTCAGAATAAGTAGCCCAAAGGTCAGTCTTTAAATGTGTTTTTGTATGCATGTTCTCTGTTGGAAGAGTTCTCTGAAGGAAAGGAGAAGTGGGGCAAAAGACAAAGGGAAGAGGCCAAGCCAAGGCATTATCCTGTCAAGACCCACACTTTTACATCAATTAACAATCAAGACAATCCCCCGATGTTGTCCAGTCCCATTGAGAGCTTGAGGTCTTGTAGGCAACATCTAAAATAGGAGGAAAATGACAGAAGAGCTCAAGGTTACCTGTGTGCAACAAGCCAGCCCAGAGAATGGTGATCTACAGATCTGATTAACATGTTGAATTCAGACCTTATTAAACCATGGATGAGAGACAAATGAACACTTTTGAATACTCATTCATGCAGTTATATGCATATCCTCTTGATCTAGTTTGATTCCTGTTGCTGTGAGGAAGCACTCTGAACAAAAGCAACTTAGAGAGAAAAGGGTTTATTTTAGCTTCCAGGTCACAGTGTATCATTGAAGGAAGTTAAGGCAGGAAGTCAAACTGGAACTTGAAACAGAAATCATAAGAAACACTACTTGCTGGCTAACTTGCAATCAACACAAGCTTGTGCTTAGAAAGCTTTCTTACATATCCCAGGACCTCCTGTCTAGGAAATAATACCTCTACAGTGAGTTGGACACCTCTGCATAAATTAACAATCAAGATTCCCCCACAGACATGCTTACAAGTTAATCTCATTTGAACAACTCTCAACTGGGACTACTTTCTCAGTTGACTTTCTACTCTGTCAAGTTGACAAAGCTAACTAGGCACCAATGGAATATATAGATAGTACTCTGTGCAGCCTTCTAAGTGAGGCTTGAATAAGCACCCTTAAAGAGATTAGCATATGATGGGGAAGGAAGACTCAGAGGCTGAATGCTGTGGTTTCCACAGGACCTTATTCAGTTTCTGCCCCAGAAAAGGCAAGAGAACAGAAGTCACCTTGACATTTTCCCAGGTTCTAGTTCCATGACCATTATTATCATTTTGTGGCCCTGATGAAATGATTTGGCTCTGTGTATCACCATTCTTGCCTATATAGAGAGATAATAATTCACCTCATAAGTTTGCTTTCTGAAAATTAAATGAAGTAGTCAATTAAGAGATTAAAGCCCTTGAGAAGACTATTAGGAATTGTATGTCTGCTGAACGTTTAATTCACACCAGTAGTCTCCATTTTTCAAATTCTTTTCAAGTATCAATAATAATAAGAAGAACAGTTTTTGGTACAATATCCATCAATGGAGGGAAATACTGACAGATGTCCATGGCTGTCTTGATATTTTGTCACTTCCATTTTACCCTGAAATATTAACTTCACCTTTATAGATTGATAGAAAAATAACAGTACTGTGTAGCAGTGGGACACATACTGGTTGTTAGAATCTCAATTTCTCATTGAATATTTAGTATGTTTGTGTATTGGGGATTTTCAGCATATCCAGAGGCTTCTTGGGAAATCGAAGGTGGCAGAACTTTAAGAGAAGAAATAATATCAATGAGGATTTGTTCTTGAAAGGGATACTAGGATTCTGTTCCTTTCTAATTTGTCCTTTTGCTTCCTGATTAGAAAGAAGCCATGAAGTGGGTAGCTCCCCAGTCACACATTCCTGCTACACTCTGCCTAGCCAGGAGCACAAAGGAATGGGGTAACAATGTCATAGCCTGAACTTCCATGTCACACAGACAAAGTAAGCCTGATGGCCTCAGGTAGTTTGCTGTGGTTTAAAAAAAAAAAAAAAAAAAAAAAACTAGCAATACTTTTTGTCTTGAAGGCTCTTCCCTTTCTGGAAGTAGTATATATGTAGACTGAGCATTTTTTTTTATTTTATTTCATTTTATTTATTTATTGGTATTTCAAGACATGGTTTTTCTGTGTAGTTTTGGTGCCTGTCCTGGATCTCACCCTGTAGACTAGGCTGGCCTTGAACTCACAGAGATCCTCCTGGTTCTGCCTCCCAAATGCTGGGATTAAAGGCGTGCACTGCCACCACCTGGCCTGAGTCTTTAGAAATTAGTGGAGATTTCTAATTTGATTAAAACACCCAGCAAGCATCAAATCCTTAGGGCAAATTACTGGGAAGGATGGCCCTTTACCTGCTTTCCATATTCCTGTCTGAATTTTGTGGCTAGTGAGCAAACAGCAGCTGATCTGGGAGAGGTGACAACAACAGCAATTATCTAGCCAAGCGTGGTAACAGCTCAGGAAGAGCACAGCACACCATGCATGGGATGAGGGGCTGAGCAGAGTGAGCACCCAGATGTTCAGGCCTCATGATAACAACAGTTAGGGTACTTCCTCCCGTGGACAGATGTGATTAGCTTGTTTGAATAATTCCACTGACAGGGAACTGGAGTAACAGGACCTGTGGCTTATATCAGACCTACATAAATTGGGTATGATTCAATCCAACAATTTCAAGGATGCAGTCAGGAAATGGGGCCCAGACAAAGCAAAGAGATATCTAGGACATCCATGACAGCCAGCTCCCTAGAGTCCAGCTCAGAATAACATTTTCTATAAATTAGACTCCTTGCCAGAGAGTTCAGAAAGGATCTTACTTGGAAGTCTTATGTTAGCAACAGCATATACTCCTGTGTGTGTGTGTGTGTGTTTGTGGTGTGTGTGTGTGTGTGTGTGTGTGTGTGTGTGTGTGTGTGTGTGTGTTTGTGTGTGTGTGTGTGTTATGTGAGAAATTGACTAGTTACTGTGTGTGCTTCTCACTGTTTTTCCCCAACATAATAAATAGCTATTTGAGAATTTCATACAATACGCAGTGATCACACTTGCTTCCCATTCATCCCTGGTCCACCCTACCTTCCTTGTGCCCCCTTCCAAGACAAACAAACACCAAGTCCAATTTGTGTTGCCCATACTCATTAATTTTCTCATTCAACTTTTAAGTATTTTAAAAATGGAGTTCATATGTTCCTATTTTTAGATGAGAACTGATTACATTCCAAAATGACCCATGGTGACATCAATGTATGCCTCAAGAAGAAAGCAAATAAATATATTTGGAAATAGATTATTCAGTGGATTTTAGAGTACAAAGTTTGAAATCCAAAGGGCCAATAATGCTGGAAATTGGATATTTTTTAGAGTGTACATTTTTAGGATGCTATGATGAAAGGGA
This sequence comes from Peromyscus maniculatus bairdii, assembly GCF_049852395.1. NCBI lineage: Eukaryota > Metazoa > Chordata > Mammalia > Rodentia > Cricetidae > Peromyscus > Peromyscus maniculatus. Next base: position 61,787,762 of record NC_134857.1, read on the forward strand.
AGTGGCCACACACTGAAACAAAATAGTTTCTTTACCTTACTAAAATTTGGGTTTTGTTGTATCTAGGTAGCAACAGTCAACATGTACACAGGTTATCTTCCTCTTCTTTTTTTTTTTTTTTTTTTTTTTTTTTTGATTTTCGAGACAGGGTTTCTCTGCGTAGCTTTGCGCCTTTCCTGGAGCTCACTTGGTAGCCCAGGCTGGCCTCGAACTCACAGAGATCCGCCTGGCTCTGCCTCCCGAGTGCTGGGATTAAAGGCGTGCGCCACCAACGCCCGGCCCTATCTTCCTCTTCTTAACAATGTTTGGCAGTAGGGTTGTGATGAAAACAAAAATGAAATGTAACTATAATTTTTCATGTGAGATAGCAACACACACACACACACACACACACACACACACACACGCTCCCCATTTAAATAACTTCTTGTATTTGAATAGCCCAAGGTCATTTGTAGTGAGTGTTGGTTCAGATGGTTGACATGACCATAAAACCTGGGCTTCTGCCCCAGTGGGAAGATTCTTGAGTCTTCAACCTTGGGGTCTGCACAGTGCTGGCTGAAGTCACCAGAAGACTGTGTCACAGCCTCCACATCTCTCTGTGTTTCCTTTTCTTCTGATATCCCAGTTCCTTTCTCTTCCTTCTCTCCCTTCTGCTCTCTCTTTCAATGATGGCTTAAAGGAACCTCCCCTAGATCCTAGCATACTGAAACAGGTCAGGAGTTGTTGTCATTGAATTCAGGCAGCCACAGGAATGACTGAGATTTCTACATCTTGTTCAAGGTATGCCCAAATAAGCAAGAGGTGGGCACTGCTATCTGACTTCCTGATGTGTCACATAGCAATGTGGGCTGGCTAAACTTTAAAGACTGCAGTTTCTTTATGCTCATGGATGGAATATTTTATTACACTAATTATTCTATGAAGAAGCTTCAGAGGAAATTTAATTCTGCATCTTGTGGAATAAAACCATTTTTTTTCACTTCATTGCCTTCAAAATCATTTAAGTAACTCCAGTTTAAAAGTTTCAATCATGTATGCATTATTAATCCATCACCCACTAATCACGTTAATTTAAATTTCTTAAATGTACATTTTAATTTTGTGATGGTCATATTTAGGTTTCTTTCGAGAAACTTATACACACTTTCCTTCTTCTAAGAGCCTTTTCCTGCTCATTTGATTTATTCATTTTGGCTAAATATATTTGTTAATCTTAATTGTTTGATTTAAGATTTTGTTAAAGTGTTAAAACTGCCAACTGAAGATATTTCAAATACATGTTTACTACTACCAAGAAGTTTTCCAAGCATCTCAAAATAGAAAGCAAGTAATTTGATTTTTTTCTGTTATTCGCTACACTTATAGCAAAGAGGGTAATTAAGAGCGAGAAAATGAAGGGGGAAAACCAGAAGCACTTGTCTGCACAGTGAAGAATAGGGCTTTTAATAATTCTTATATCTGCAGCTAGAGCACAACTTACAATTTAACAAAGTCATATGCTTATGAAGAAAAACACTGCTTTCAAATCAGTTACACAACTACCTTTTAAACCACCCCCCCAATAAAGCCAAAATATTAAGCTATGGTTTCATTTGATAGAATACACAAGCACATGCAACACACATCTGTCACACAGGTGTGCACGTGCTTGCACACACAAGTGAATGTGTTTATAAACATGTGGGGATAGAGAAAGGGAGAGCAGCTAAATGCAGCTAAATAATAAAGGCCGAGTGAGTAGCTTTGGATTTCATTGTTCTCTGCAACAGTAGCTCCCTCTAAACAGAGAACCACAGGAGAATTATCGAAAGTTATTTCCATCCCTGAGACCAGACATCTGGAGGGCAGCCATAGTGAGTATAAAATGTGAAGCCAAGTGTTTTATTTCTTACTGAATTCTAGACTATTTCTGACTTTCATCATTGAGTGAGCCGTGACATGGGGTGTTCACATCTGCAGCTCTAGATTGTGTGAGGCGTTTGTCCAGGCAGCCCCGCAGCTTTCTTTCAAATACCAGGGAACATTCTTCTAGTCTCAGGCACAGCTGAGGCAGTGATGAAGAAGCCCAGGCTGAGGGTCTCTGGCTTTATTCCACATATCCAAGGGTATAAATTAGTTCCAGGTCAGAAACACACTAAGAGAAGCCTGAATTTGGTGCCTTGGATTTGCCCAGCAGAACTGTGTACTGTCTGTCATTCCCGGAAGTGCCATGAGAAGCAAAGTGCATAGCACAGATTGGGTCTCAGCGACTGAAGGACTCAGTCTCCTCTTACTGGGATGTTGAGAAAGGCATTTAAATTCTTCAATGCAGTTTTCTTTTGGCAAGGGAGAGATAGAACATAAGTCTTTGTTGCCAGGTTGGTGGACATTTCAAGGACAGTTGGACCTTATATGAAATCATGCAATTTAATCATTGTGTTAAAATTTAATTTTTAATTGTATAGGATTAAAAAAAAAACACAGGCATTGGATGAGATTCTAAAGAAAATGCCAAGAACCATTTCATATTTCCTCCCCTGGCCTTCACTGTTAAAATTCTCAATAAGTCTTTTCCACTTTCAATCTTTTCCTCTCTTCTTTTCATTCCTTACTTACATCATTTATGCCAGTCAAGCTGTGCCTCGCCCCAAACAGACTCATACAACATTCTCTCAGGACTCCATATCACCAAGACTGACTTTCCTATATTGTACCTGGCTTCAAAGGATCATGTGAAAATCTGAAGTAAGTGTTTTTTTCCTTAGGAGAGAGACACTATTCATTAGAGGTGTAGTCACTGAGGGTGGAAATCAAACACATTCTTGTGAGGGACTATCAACTACTATATGCTATCCCAACTACTTTGTAAACTGCAAAAGAAATAATACTGTATTACTTCTTCATCATTACCTTCCAGGTGCCTAGTGTGGCTGCAGTTCAAAGAAATTCAGGATATATAGCTTAAGGAAATGGGCAATTTTGAATATTTTGTTTTGGCACATCAGTATCTTATATTTAGAAATTGTCACCTTTGTCTGTGGGAGGAATGGGACATTTTGTAATATATACTGAGATAATAACCTATCCTCTCTCCTCCCAGATCCTGGAATGTTGGATCCTTAAAGGCTAGTGTGCCCCTTACAGGAGATTCAATACCTTGATTGATGTCTATTTAATCATTGTCTTTAGAGGAGCTGAAGAAGTATGCATTTACTTTTCCTGAGGCAATGACCTTTAAGATAGTCACAATTGCTGTGTCTGCCACAAATACCACTCGTTGGGGAAAAGATCATGGAAGGGTGGGGACATTGTTTCCATCATCTGTGTTTCATAAGATTCTTGGATACCTCAGTTTCAATCTTTCTTAACTTTTATCTCTTTCCTCTGTGTCCCTTCATAGTTTGTTTCCAAATGATTTTCACTCTCCTTTTCGCTTACTTATTTTGATGAAAGCTTTCATCTACATACCTCTGAGAAACTTACAAGCTCATGAAACTCCATTGCTCTCATGCATTCCTCTGTGAGCTGTCATGTGAGGGAGTTTCTAGACTGGCTTAACCGAGGTGGGAAGACCCACTCTCAGTGTGGGCAGTACCATCCCAAAGGCTAGCATCACAAACTGAGTAAAATGAACTGTGCTGCAGTATTCACCCTTCTCTTTCCTGACTAAGGATGCCATGTAGCTAGCTAGCTGCCCCTGGCTTCATCCACCATGTCTTCCTTTGAAGGGCTGTGCACTCAAACTGTGAACCTTAAGTTACCATTGTCAAGGATTTTGTCAGAGCAATGAGACTGGTAACTAATTAACACATGGCCTTTTGTTTAAGTTAAAGTGAAGGAAACACAAAATGTAACTAACGTCCACTGTATTAGTAAGTGATGGTGTCCCAAAAGAGATGATATATGAAATGCTTTCTCAACTGATGATATTCTCACTTTATAATGAATGCATCTGGCTATAACACAATTGTAAGTCAAGGTTTACACATGCTTATATAAACCTAAAATATGCAAGCTTGTGTCACAAAAAAAGTTAGAGGAGCAGGAGCCTCCTTTATTGATGGTCTCAGAACACCCACATTCCGGGCTATGTTGTGAAAGCTCTAGCAGTAATCTCCATGCCTCAGAGGAGGTAAGGAGAGTTTGGATGCTCCTGCATTAGTGCAGGATGACAATAAAGCTATTTCTAGGGAAGCAGTGTCTCAGGGGAATTTACAGCCTTGATTTGCAGAGGCAATTTACAAGAATTCCAGGAACAGCAAAAAGCTTACAAATTCGCTGCTAATGAGTTTAATGTGACTTTCCCACAGGAAGTCACCATTCCTCCTACCTAATGAGGAGGGCATTGCTGCCTTGCATGGCTATGACTATCCTAGAGTGGTCACCTTGGATTCTGCTATATCCTGTTGCATCTAGATGGACAACCAGACCCAGTGTTTGTAAAATAAACAGCATGAGGACAAGAGTTGCCTGTCTTTGCTGATTTCTATATATAGGAACATGGATTTGGTGTGTCAGAATACAGTCTGTGAATACTAGAATTAGATTGACTTGACTTATATACATGCCCATGCCCCTGGCTAGAAGGTATGCTAACTGTTTGCATTATTTGATGATTACAATATGGACATAGTGAGAACCAATGCTAAACCAATCTAATGTGAACAAAATGCCTTGTTTATTCTAGACTAAAGGTCATTAAATTATATCCTTGGTCTCTAACTATGGTTAGTGGCCTATTCTTTTCTTACTTTTGCTTTTTATAGGTCATGAGTGAATTTTTTTTAAATGACATAAATTTAAATGGTTATATAAAGATGCACATTATAACTTTTATTTTGGCTCTTGGGTTTAAAAATGTACTCTATTGTCCTATAATAAAATGTTTGATGGAGCTGGAGAGATTGTTCAGTGGTTAAGAGCCCTTGCTGATTTCACAGATTTGGCTCCCAGCATACATGTGGTGGCTCACAATTGCATGTAACTCCAGTCATAACAGATCTAGCATCCTCTTCTGACCTACACCAGAACCAACCACACATGTGATGCACATATATGCAAACACTCAGACAAGCAAACTAAAAATAAACATTTTTTTAAAAAAAAAAGTTTGCTGATCATTGATCCAGTTTCAGAAGGAAGAGACCACAAATTCAAGAGAGAGGAATGATAGGTTGGCCTTTATCTCTTGAATAAATCCCTGTGGAATCTTGTTTTCAAAATTCAAGAATAAATTTCTTCAGAAAAAAAATAGAACTGAGAGGTTTTTTTTAAAGTATCAGTTCTTGTAAAAATATTCACAGTGTGTCTGTAATTTTGTTTATTGCATTGTGTTTCACCACTGAGTTCTGTTGGGCAATGTTTTATGAGAAGATGGAGCTTTCCCAGGGTATGGCTGGTGATAGCTGCTCCATCAGCTAGGACTGAATGGGGCATGCAAATCATTGCTGTGTTTCTTTCTGAGAAAGTACTGCTATCTTTGAAACATTTCCCTACAGGGCTGAGGAACTGTCACATTTCTGAAGAGCTATCACAAAGAGAGACTATGGTATTCAAGTAAGATCTTTAGGATGCCTCCCATGGTACTGGTCCAGATTCAAAGCAGTAACTAAACACAAGAGCTAGAGACTGACACTACAGTGTTCCCAGTCTTCTGACCAGCATGGTCTTGTCTCTACATATTTTTAAGAAAGTCAACCATAAAAGTCAGCCCTGGATGGAAGACACTAATAAGGATTTTAATAGTAACTATGTTTTATGTGTAAACTGGGTTTTTTCAAGGAAGATTTTTCTTTTTCATGATTTAAGAATCTCATATATTTATACATGTTCTTATCCACCCAGAATTCTCCTCTTCAACTCACTTTGGATCCCTCCCTGAGGTCCATTTTCCAACTTCTTGTCCTCTTCTTCCAAAGTGAATTTTTCTTAACCCCAAAGGTGAGACACACTCAGAAGTCACAGCATTATTTAGGGACTTTTCCATTTGTCTAGAGTGACTCAAATGGCCTACCCTACATTCCTCCAAATCTGAGCCAAATTAGTTAGCTGTAGTAGGGGAAAGGTCTTCCTTGCCCTCTCCTTTGTAGTCGGATAATGGAAAAATGTGAGGTCGGTCTCACCAGAGCTCCTGGCAGCTGCTGTGCTGGCAATAATTAGGGGAGATTTTGAGCTAAAAGTCTGGCTGCTGAAAGATTTTGGATTTGAGGTTTGATGTTATCAAAAAATTTCATCTGGTCCGATGCAGAAACATATTGCTTAATCTAGAAAGAATGTGAGCAGGTTGTCCCTCAGTGCACATGTTGGAGCACTCTGTCTTCTTTTGTGGTGAAGTCCACAGCAGTTGCTCTGGGTAATAGGAGCCAAGTCTGTCTGGGCACAGAGGAATCCACCACATTTCAGTTTAGTCTGTTTCAACCCTTAGGCTGACTCTAACACAATGTCTCAAATGAATACAACAGTGGTTGAATCCCTCCGTTTCCTTCTGCGAAGTTTGATTTGTTGTGGCAATCTTAAATTAATTCTCTCTCCTAATCAGATTTTGAATTCAGAGTCCAGGAATCATTTTCAAACACGCACAGAAAATGATATTAATATGCAGATCTATTTATTTGACTCAGGCAAAGTACTTTTATTGCTTGAAAAAATATTATTTCTAATAATAAACTATGTTTGACTTAAATTAACCAATCTCCTTATGTCTGTTCTGCTATTCAATTATACCCTTTTAATTGTTGGTAAATATACCAGACTGAGGTCATCTTTCACTGCATCATCTTTATATGTTTAACATAGGATTATATTAAGTGAGGTGGTCAAAAATCTCTTCTAAGCAAAACAGCTTATTTTTATAATCTAGTCAGAGAGAGAAATGATACTAACTCTATCTGTAGGGGAATATCTTCCCTATAATAAATGTTGTCCTAGTCCATTCATGAAGCTGTCTATGAGTGGCTTGAACCACAAACAAAAGTTGAAGAGTCTGGGAAGTCCCAGGTCAAGGCTATGGCATATTTGGTATCTGTTCAAGGATTTCTTTCTGGCTTGGAAATATCTGTCTGCTTGGTGTGTGCTCACACAGTGGAAAGGATGACCAAGCTCCATGGACTGTCTCTTATACAAGAAAGAGCACTAGTCCCAGTCATGAGGGCATCACCAACTGAGTCCACCTCTTATGTCAGCTGTTTCCCCTGAAGCTGAGGGCTGGAGTTGCAGCTAGCTACAACTGCCAAGGATCACATAAAGTACTGCTAACGCTAGTCACTAGTCTGGGAAGCTACCAACTTTCCATGGGACTTACCTACAAATACTATGCATGTGGAGTTAGGATGTTAACTGCTGAATTTGTGAACTCTTTAAACTCATAAAAGATGACTCTGAACATGAGTTAGGAGTAGTATACTCACAAGGCAGCTGACACTTGAGTGAAATAGTGTCTATACAAGACAAATAAGTTACTCCTTGATTGTTTGAATGGAGACTGTGCATTTACCTCATGGTTACCTAAATTATTCTATTTATTGTTTATGTAGTAATGTTACCAGGATGCTTGTTTCCTTCTAATTCATGAGCATCTGATTCTGTCGAGTAGCACCAGCCTTCAGGAGTTTAAGTCTGTTTATTTTTGATATTTAGGATACAGGACAGATAATATCTTTAAAGCTCATGAGGTAATTTAATTCTGGATCCTGAACTTTATTAATCTAATTTTTAAAAAATTCTTTGTGAAAGCTTTTCCATCTTATGTTTACCTATGCTACATTTTTTTCTGGATACTTGTATAATAAGGTAGTGGTTGATAAATTTAGGTGATTTATTGATGAAATGACCAGAGTTGGTATGTCCCTTGTGGGACTGTCTATGTTAGTTCATACTACTTAAACAGTGAGATCACAACCACTTGACAGTTCTTTGGTAAGTTAAATAATTTTCATATGATCAAAGATGTTTTAGATTTATTATTGCTGGGTCTTTACATCAACAGACAAATGAACATTTCAGGATGACCTGAGGATCCAATGGGGCTGTGTCTAAAACTTCTGCTTCCTACATAACACAGAGTTTAAAATTTGAGTAAAATTAATCATATCTAAGTCCTTGGCCTCCCTTGTGTGCTGGTACTATGCCAAGACTACGTACATAAGTGAGTGATTGTTCCAAGTCTTTAGAACAATCTAGTGTCTGGAAACTTTCCAGAAATTGAAAGCCTGAAATGGGAGGCTCTAAGTCTTTTTATATACAGATGCTGCTCAACTTCTAATGAAGTTTCAGCTACACTAACAAAAAAAAAATGAAATTGCACCAATCTTCAGAGCATCTTCATTTAGCAATAGATTAAATCACCATTTTGTATCAGCTGTTTCCCCTGGAGCTAATGGCTGACAGGGAGTTGCAGCTAGCTACAACTGCCCAGGATCACATAAAGTGCTCCTAATAGTATCCTGGGAAAAAAATAAAGGTTTGAACTTTGAAGTAGGTATCTACTGAATCTGTTTTGCTTTTGCACCACGATAAAATGAAAAGTCACGAAAGTCAAAGCCACCAGCAGTTGGAGACTAACTGTAGTACTGTCCTGAAAAAGGAAGTCTGCACATAGAAAACTGACTTTATGGCTCCATGATGTGGTGAGCTTATACAAATGAGAGTGAGACCTGAGACTTCCCACTGAATGTGGTCCTTTCGCTGCTATCCTTCAGAGCCTTGGTGCTTCAGACAGGTGCAACTCTTAAATTTTATTCCAGCCTTTAATTCTAACTACTTTTGCTAGGCACTTTCCCAGACCTAGAATTAAATTCCTTCAAATTTTACATGTTTAGGATGTCTTTGGCACATGACCCATTTATAACCTGCTTCCCTAATCATTAAAATTGGTGTTTACACATATGTGTGATAAAAGTTTAATTTCCGTATAAGATTCCGGGTCTTAGAATTTCTGTACCTTTTAATCTAGCTCCCAACTACAGTGCTTAGTATAACACTTTAAGTGCTACAGATATGAAAATACCTAATTACTGCTTCACAATGCCTCTCCGTTAAAAACAAAATTTCGTGAATTATAATTGATTCATCTAGTTAACTCTACATTTTACTCTTCTTCAACCTTGATGGTTTGCTACAATTAGTAAATCCCTTGGCCATTCCTGTTGGTCCACACTTTTAACTGTGCTTGAAACTTTGCACATGAGAAGTGCAAAGTACTGGCACACCTAGTCTTCACTTGGGAAACACCTAGTAATGGTGGTTAGGAAGAGGATTTCTGGCACCAAGTCACCAAAGCTTAGTCGCTGCCTAGTTAGTTGCCAACATTTATAACCTTCCCTCTTCTTATAACAGGAAAGTGAAGTTCTCCACATTATAAATGTAGGGATAAATTACAGTGCCAGCTTATACAATCAATGCATACATGGTAACGCTTCCTCTTCCTGCTTCTTCTCTTCTTGCATTCTCTTTATCTTAATAAGAAAGAAGGTTACGATCTAAACATGAGCTGTATCCTCGAGCTCATGTGTCCACTGTTTGGTGCCCACCTCATGGCACATTGAGGTCAGGGGTAGAAAGCTTAGGAGGTGAGGCTGTGGTGGTGTGAAAGAAAATGGTCCTCAAAAGGAATGACACTATTAGGAAGTGTGGCTTTGATGGAGCGGGTGAGGCCTTGTTGCAGGAAGTATGTCACTGTGGAGGCAGACTTTGAGGTCTCATATATTCTCAAGATACTGCCCAGTATCCCAGACAACTTCCTGGGGCCTGTGAGTCAAGATGTAAAAACTCTCAGCTCCTTTTCTAGCACCATATCTTCCGGCATGCTGCCTTGCTTCCTGCCATGATGATAATGGACTAAACCTCTAAACTGTAAAAGAGCCACCACAATTAAATGTTTTCTTTTTTAAGAGTTGCTGTGGTCATGGTGTCTCTTCACTGCAATAGAAACCCTAACTTAGACAGAGGCCAAGCAGAAAATATATCTCTGAGGAAGTGGTTTTACTACTGCATCTGTTCCCCAGTCACTTCCTGTTCAACTGTGATGTGAACAACCTGCTCTTTTTCCAAGGACTCTCTCAGTATGGCATTGTTCTCACTGTGAACACATACATCTTGTAATCAAGGACAATGGAGTGGAAACAATGAAAAATGAAAATCAAATGACCCCTCTTCTGTTGTTTCTGTCAGGGATTTCTGTGGTGGTAATCTAATTGTACTGAAATATTATTTTGATTGTATGTTAATAAATAAAGTTGTCCGGGGGTCAGAGCTATTAGAGCCATAGCAAGAGCCGGGCGGTGGTGGCACACGCCTTTAATCCCATAAGATCTCTGTGTGTTCAGGGATATAGTCAGCATTGGAGACATATGCCTTTAAGACCTAGGGGGCTGTACATTCAGACAGTGACGAGGCAGTCATGTGTTTGGGTTTACAACCAATGAGAAGGCAGAACAACATACTTTAAAAAAACGAACCGACAGGAAGTAGGTCTCTTTTCGCGAAGCTGGGACAGCAGGAAGAAGGGTGAGATTTTAGCTCTGAGCTCTGACTTCTCGGCTTTCTCTTTTACATTGTTTCTGTGTTTCTTATTTAATAAGACGGTTGGTTACATCTACAGATTTCAGTTAAAGCAACACCAAAATAAACCAGATGGTTTCAAAACTGTGCATTAGCACCATGTCCTTAATAGTATTTTATCAGTTGGTCCAAAGACAAAGACTGCCCCATCCTCAATCTCCAGTTTTAAGGCTTTATACTCAATGAAAGTCACTTGTGTCATTTGTTAAGGATGAGTGTCATACTTTGCTTCAGCTGTCAATTTGAAATAAATCTCGAGTCACCTGAGAAGAAGGAACATCCATTGGATTAGCCTATGGAACATTTTCTATGTTGATAATGAATGTAGGAGAGTCCAGTCCACTCTTAGTGGTATCACTGTAGTCTGGGTGTCCCTGAAAGGTACTTAAACATAGTCCTGGCAGCAAGCCAATGAGCTAAATTTCTCCATGTCCTCTGCTTCAGGTCCTACCTCCTGGCTCCTGCCTTGAGTTTTTGGCTTTGCTTCATTCCGTGGTAGACTGTACCCTGTAAGCCAAATAAACCTTCTCCTCCTTGAGTTGCTTTTGTTCATAGTGTTTATCACAGGAACAGAAAAGCAACATAGAACTATGAACTTTAACAGAGAGATGCTTGTAGTGTGTGTGTGTGTGTGTGTGTGTGTGTGTGTGTGTGTGTGTGTGAGAGAGAGAGAGAGAGAGAGAGAGAGAGAGAGAGAGAGAGAGAGAGAGAGACTGGAAATTGAGAGTTTCTATTTTCTATGTGCTGTAGAAGGCTGAGGAAGTCTGAGTAGATGCTGTAGTGACAGAGCTCACTTTTATAGTAGCAATGAGGCAAGATAGGTAATGTGAACTGGGCTAGCTCTGAAAAGGGGAAACATGGTAAAAAGTAGAATCTGCAAGGCCCATATTGCCACCACAGAGGAGTTTGGTGATGGCAGTACCAGTCCATATATGGAATTCAAAGTAATAGAATAAAAGCAAGATAGGAATACATGTAAAACGTGGGCAATACATAACAACAGACTGCTGAAAACAGTAATCTTTCTCCAGCTTTAAGGAAAGTTCTGGAGGCTGACTACTAATGCCAATAGATCTATTGAAGTGTCAGACAAAGAAGGAGTGTCATTCGCCATATTTGGTTTGAATCACCACCAGGTTCTCCACATTATACATAATTACAGTGTGCATGCCACTGTCATGTGTGGTTGTGTTGATGTGGGACACTAGAGGAAAGGAATCTTCTTACAGTGTAAGGGTAGACAGAAGGCATCCTGGAAGGCTTGGGCTCAGAGCCAGGTGTTAACATATGGCTGCAGTGACCCAGAAAGATGAACCCTTCAGCCTTGACAATGTGATGCCCAGGCACAACTGTCATAGGAAGACCTTCAATAGAGCAGAGTTGGTTGTAAGCAGAGGAGACCACATGATGCCAGGGGTAAACCAGGCACTAAAGCCTTTTTTTTTTCTTCTTCATGATCCCTAATAAAAGAGGAGCTTAGACTTTGAGGTGGAAAAGAGGGTAAAAACTATGCTCATCTCAGGGTCACCAAAGAAATCAGTCATCTAAGGATATTCACGTGGTTATTGATGTGATGTACCTCCTTTTAGCAAGATATTTAGCTGAAAGTGTGTGTGGCTCCTTGACCAGTAACCATGGCCTTCCTCTGCTATCTGCTAAGTGATGATGTTCATGAAGCATTTCAGCACAAGGTGGTGTGATTCATCAGAGCATGCAAGGGGGGATGGAGAGTAAAGAAGATGGTCGATGGTTACTGAGTTTTGTAACTGATCTCAAATGGAAATGTTCATAACCACGATGTGCGCAGATTCCTGAAGACAGATCAGCAGGCCTACTACAAACACTCCTGGGATTTGAGGATCACCAGGTACCATTTAGAATCATCTTACCCCAGATATATTCCCTAAATGCGTCTACTAACAATTGGTTTGTGGTGTTCATGTTTATATAGTTGTTATTTATATCATTAGTCATTTTGTCTTGGATTGTGACAGTCAAGACAGATGGAATAGCTGTGATTTGATTTTGTTCTGCCTTCTCCAGAACATTGTCATTTCTCCTAAGGAAGGAAAGTGAATTTTTTTTTTATCAACAATAAAGGGATGTGGTGGCACATGCCTTTAATCCCAGCACTTGTGAGGCAGAGGCAGGTGAAGCTCGGTGATTCAAGGCCAGCCTGATCTACAGAGGGAGTTCCAGGATAGCAAGGGCTGTTATCCAGAGAAATCCTGTCTTGAAAAATCAAAGAGAGAGAGAGAGAGAAAGAACACAGCTCGGAAAGGCAGGTGCTTATCTACCAAATCATAACAAAGCAAGGCCCAGCTAGGGGGAATTAAAGTTTTGAGGTGGGTAGTACATTCGTGACTATGCTTAGTTCCCAACAACAGGCTCCATTCTAAACAGAAAAAAAAAATGTTTTATTAGAGGCTGTTGCCAAGATGACCAGAATTAGATTGCAAAGATATACAGAAAGATTCAAAGACCGACTACAGCATAAAATATTCTCTTGTGAAAACACTACTGCTGTCATGCACAAAAATTCCATCTAGATTGCTGAATATGTCCCCATGGCCCTTAGGGAGGGTGACATCTTTATAAGCATTAGTTGGAAGAATAGTTTCCCTTTGAGTTGTTTTATTCTTGACTCAATCTGTCATTTTGGTAAATCTGCTCAGTAGGCCACAGGTCTTGAGTGACAAAGAAACCTAGGCATGCAAAGTTTCTGTTGATTCCTTGGAGACAAGACTCTAAAAGTATTACTTCATTGATGCTATGTAGACTCCTATGAATATAATTCTTATCAACCTAAATGGTATGAGGTAAGAGTGCTTCACATTCACCTCTGTGGGCTATACCCATGTAAGTAAAAATGCTGTCTCCCTGGTGTCCTGTCATCTTTAAGAGGGCTGCCTATCCTCATTACCCATGCTAAACCTGCCTTGGTTAAAGTAAATTTCTCACCATGCACACTTATCTCTATTCTCTACAAGGAGCTGCTATTCTCTGGAAGTTCCTGTCTAAAAGTTCCTTTTTGGAAGCAGCTCTGCTGAAATTAGATAAAAGCACCAGAGGTGCCCTCACTCTCCATGCCAACACAGGAATGACATTTTGAATAAGGCAACACATTCCTAGAAACTAGTAAAGAAAGGAAAATATGTAGTGTTATAGAATATTTCTACTCTAGCTGTGAGAAAGCATCAATACAATTCAGAACTTTATTGGACTGTCTTAGACTTAGAACTAAGTTCTTGAAGCTTGGGGAGATTCAACTGGGCACCACTATAGACAAAGGCATCAACGTTCAAAGTTCAGCTGCTGGTAGAAAGTCAAGCCATCCCTTGGCAGGACTTGACAGCCTTTTATCACATACCAAATTCAAGATCTCTCTGTCCTGTTTTCTTTTCTTTGTCCTTTACATGGAGAACGAGGTCTTTCAATAGTCACCAAGTGTCTTGAGCTATATAGCTTTTCCATGTGGACGTTAAATTCTTTGTTCAAGTACTTTTTGTTTTTTCACTGTTTTCCCTGTTCACTCTCACAGGGAGCCAGGAGGAAACCTGCTAATCATCTCTCACAGCCCCTAAATTTTCCAAAATAGTACTACAAATATATCATGTTCTAAGCAGATATTTTTTTTCTAAGAAAGGAATGATTAAATCATAGAATAACTGTATTACATGAAAGATTTTACTATGTTCCTAATACAAGAAAAATGGTTCTCCCATGACTACAGAGTCCAAATATGGAGAGGAATGCAGGGAAGAAGAGTCGTAATTCACTGCGATAGCACATTATCAGGTGTTCTCTTTCAGTGGGATTTTCCAAGGTGGACTTAGCTGACTTTGCAGTGACTCATAAAGGAGCAATAGAAGCAATTACATTGGAGGGCAAGCAGCTTAGGTTTAGATACTGAAGAGTGAGGAGATAAACTGTATGAGAATGTAAGAAATAATTTGTCATTGCAGACAAACTCTGCCCTAAGAGATAAAGCTTCGGTCCGTTGGCAACACATCCCACTCTTCCTCTGCACCCTTCAGCTCCATTTGGGATTTAAGTTCCCACCATAACTGATCTCTCAGAGTTCAGGGTTGCACGTAGGAAAAAATAGACATGCTCTGTTTCTGTTTGACTCCATTTGAATGTTCTGAAATTGAGGAGGAGAAGCTGGTTCAGAAGTGGGAATCTTCATCAAGGAAAAAGTTGGTTCAGAAGTGGTGGTATTGCAATAATGTAATTCATGGGCTATCAGTTATCTTGATTTTAGCTATTGGACAGACTATATGTGTATTCAATTATCTTTAAAATGTTTCCCAGAATGTGCAAAGAGAATAGAAGCTACTTGCCTCTATACCTTATAATTTTAATTTTATTAACATTTGATGAGTTAAAAGTATTTGTTATGAAAATTATGAGTATAATTCTCCCAAGAATTTTGACTGAAAGTTCAAACAAAATGGGCTGTAGAAATCATTAGTCACATAAAGTGACATGTAAAGAAACCTAAGCAGTTTGATTTTTTTATGCTAATAACCTTTTTTACTGATCCTGACCCTGTTCTATTATTTTAGTTTTGTGTTGACATTCTATTGTGAATAGTCAAAAGAAAAAGAGCATTTTAATTTACTCAGCTTGCCATTGCTTCCTAATGCTCTTAATAGAACTGATTGCTTGCTTCATTTCCCAGGTTGATTCTCAGACTATCTATTATTACAGTTAAGCAGAGAAACTTCAAAATTTGGTATAATAGTTAATGTTGGGAGAAGCTCCATAAACATTTTGCTTCACATGTGATATTCATTTTCAAATTGGATTATGTATTAAATATAACACTAATAACTCAAAAAAATTCTATTCTTTTTAGCAATAAATTTTCATTTAAAACTGTAATGTAAATTGTCTGATGTAAAAAAATACTTTGTTCATATCTCAGGCTTAGAGATTCTCTAGTTAAATTCCATTTGGAGCACTAGAACTGGGGGTATTTAAGCAAAGGCTTCATTTCTGCTGAAAACCAGCTTTATTCAGACTCCTGAGCGGGATCAGAGAGTGACAGAAAGGCCAGGAAAGCACAACTGCTACGCTACACAAGGCCCGACTCTTGGAAGGTGGCTTGTACATTTGAGGACATTCCAGACACTCTGCAATCAGAAAACCAACATCAGCCCAGACAGGATGCATGAGTCAAGGCTATCTGAAAGAGATGGAACACGTGGCATCCAGGCACTGGCAGCTTTTCTACTGCCAGGTTCTGCTTGCGGTCCATCCTGCTGGTTGAAGTATCCTGGAAAGGAAGTGTAAACAGTTTAAATTGGGCATCAGAGCTAACAACTGTCATGCAACTTTCAGAAAGAATGAATGAGTTGCTCAGAGCCACCAGAAACCTGTCTGTTATAGCAGTGGACAAAAAAAAAATAAATCCTTACCATTCTGAACATAGAGTATAGATGAACCAGAAAACATGCAAAATCCCTGTGATCTTAAAATGCATCCTACTCAGACAGCTGTGTAGAATTCCACCAAAGGCCAAAGTTATACCTTAAGCCAGTTATCTGGTTTGGCTTTGAAGTGGCAATAAAAACCAGGAAGCCTCCTGACCTAGGTCATTTCTAAAAGCAGTTGTTTTCTTTTAGCTTTAATTATTTTAAAAACAGTTATATTTACAGGTATGTATGGGTAAGGGAGAGAAGAACCACATTCCTGACCACAGAAAATATGAAAGACATTGAGACTCCTTTATGATGTATTATAGATGTGGGCTTTGCACTCACAGAATAAACAACAGGCAAAATGGTAAAAAGCGACCACTAAACACCCAGATACATGCACCAATGTCTTCAGGGACCTTGTCACATCCAAATGATATCTGTGATTGGAAATTTGATCCACATGGAAAGGAACTTAACCAGTGTTCTTGCTTTTTGAGGAGACGGCTTACATTTTGAATGACAGCTTTCCTCTTGAGTTGAATTTTACTCCAGCTAATCCTTCTGGGGGTATTTAAAGGGCTATGTTCATTTTCTGTTGAAGACTAAATGAATCCTGTTGTCTTTGAGATGGTCTAAAGTTGGCTTTGGAAAGAGTTATTCAACAGCAGTAATGGGCCATTAATTGTTTTTGTGGGGATCTATGTTCCACTTCATATAGTTCATAATTTTGGTTTTTTTTTTTTTAGCTCATTTTATTTCTGCTGAAACTATCTTGGCCAGTCAGTCCAGTACTCCTTATTGACTGTTAGTAAATGAACAAATGATATTAAAATGAAGGTAGTTTCTAGGTTTTATTAGTTTTTTAAATAATCACAGTGAAAATGATTAATAAATTCATCTTTGTATTTAATTAAGAAATTTGATGTTCAAGGATTCCCAGTGTTGGTCTCTATATAGCCCACTATTTACAAGGCATTTTCCACTGTTCTTGGTTGAGAGATTCTGTGTGGTTGCACACCATTTCTTTGGGACTTCCTTAAACAACAGTTTGACAAATTATGCTATGCTTATTGTTTTTTTTTGTCAAATTTTCTTTTGAAACATGAGCCTAGCTATCTAAGCACTTTCAATATTCTGCCACTTGAATGGAGCATATTTTATTCATTAGCTGAACTCTGCACTGGGCCTTAACTCACTAGGCAGAGTTGATCCTATTCAGTAAATGAGAGTCCATTTTTCTTGGTTCCCTATTTTGCTGCTGTCATTGAACACAGCAAATCCTATTCCTACTCAGTAAGAGAGTCCATTGTTAGTTATTCCTTCTGTTTCTGGTGTCACAGGACACAGTTGTTGATCCTATCCTGTACAGGAGAGCCCATTGTTATTGGCTCCCTCTGTTGCTGGTGTCACAGGACACAGTTGATCCTATCCTGTATGGGAGAGCCCATTGTTATTGGCTCCTTGTGGTGTTGGTGTCACTGTATACAGTTGATCCTGTCCTGTACAGGAGAGCCCATTGTTATTGGCACCCTGTGTTATTGGCACCCTGTGTTGCTGGTGTCACAGGACACAGTTGATCCTATTCTGTAAAGAAGAGCTCATTGTGTTGGTTCCATGTCCTGCTGGTGCGATGCTTTCTATCTTGTATCCTCACCTTATCAGCAATTGTTAATCATTCCATCTTTTACTTTCTTCCTAAACCTTATGTTAATTACAGAAAATGACAGAAGCATTTTCTTTTTGTGTTCTTAAGACGGAATCTCCCTCAGTATCCCAGGATAAACTATCACTCGCTGTGTACAATCGAAGTTGGCCTCATTTTTGCAGGAATACTCTCAATTCAGGCTGCCAACTCTGGGATTGCAGATATGAACTATCCTGTTCATATCTAAAAAGCTAAACTTTTGTTTTTGTTTTTGTTTTTGCTTTTGCTTTCTGTGTAGATCTGGCTGTGCTGAACTTACTCTGTAGACAAAGCATAGACCTGCTTGCCTCTGTCTCCCAAGTGCTGGGATTAAAAGCATGTGCCACCACCACCAGGCCCTAAGCATCTCCTTATAAATATATTTTGGTATTTCCTCTAATATGCTTATCTGTCATGACATTTCATTTAAAAAGGATATTATAATAATCAGAACAATATACAAGGTTTATTAGGTTTATTTGAGTTTTTTACCTCAATAGGTTGGCTCTAATCTCTTCACAGGTTCTAGAAAAGAGTAATATACCATATCCTGGCTTTGTGCAGATATATTTAATGACAAACATATGATGAGACCTTGGATGTTTACCGTGTGTGTGTGTGTGTGTGTGTGTTTTAGAGAACCTTGGCCAGCCTAGAGAAATAATAGCTGGTACACATACAGTTGAACCAACTCTTAGATTCAATAGCGAATTTCTTTTTTTGAAAAAGAGAAATTTGTAGTCAGAAGTTATTTACTCCTATTAAAATCAAAAGAACAATAATTTTTTTTATAATCTAAGCTACCATTTCTTACTCACCATTATATACTTCTCTTAATGTCATTATTAGAATAAAGTTTTCTTCCATGTAAGTACTGGACTTATTTTTGAAGCAAATTAGAATTCCTCATAGAAGGGAGCACTGTGGGAGTTTGGAGTATGATGTTTTGGCAAAGAGTGTATGAGAAACTTTCTCCATGGGTATTTCTGTTCCCACTGGAGAGAAATACCAGGAATGTGGTGCCTCAATCTGTTCTCAAAAGACTTGAACTTGAAGTTCACACACCCACAGGGTTTAGATAAGAATCTACCAAAAGCTCTGCTCTGTGGATGCTTCTCACTGCCCTAAAGGGGGATTTCTACCTTTTGATAGAGCTCCTTCTTAATCTATCTACTAATCAAGAGAAGAAAACAAGAATGCTAAGAGAAAGTCACATCAAGCACAACCTGCTTTGCACTTTTTTCAAAATGAACTCAAGTTTTTAAAAAAAAAAATCAACGTGTCCCTCAGATCTGTAATGTGCTGGAATCTATATATTCAGCCTGGGGGGGGGGCAGTGGTCTTCCAATTACTAGAACAACTCCTAGAAGGGAATTATGGGACCTTCATCGATCCTTGTTGATGTCTTGCTTCCTGGCCTGAGGTGAGTACATGTTCTGCCACACATTCCCAACAGTTGCCCCGGCCAACTGAGAATTCCAAATGCATAAATCAAAGCAGGCTTTTTTGTTTCGAAAGATGGAAATTTCAGGTATCTGTTGTAGCAGCAACACTTACTAGCAAACTCAGCAGAAAATGGTCTTCTTTTCTTTTTCTCTAGACTAAATATATTTCTTTTCTTTTGGGTTTTTTTTTTTTTTTTTTTTTTTTTTTTGGTGGGGAGAAGTATGGAGTTGGAATCAAGTCTCTATTTTCTCTTGATTGTCTTTTAGTTATCCTCTCTCTTTTCTTTCGCTTCACTGATTTAAGAAAAAGCCTCTATGATCTCTCTCTATTGCTGAGTGCTTCAAACAGCAAAACCAAACAAACAAACAAACAAACAAACAAAAGGAAACTCTAGCCATGCTCTCACATTGTCTAGATGCTATTATTAAGCTCCAAGGAATAGCAAGAGACTTTTCAACAAAAATCTATTCAATTTTGAATTTTACTCAGAAATATTGAGTTCAGACAACTGGACAGGTTCCATAGTTATAACTACTTCTTTAGAGAATCAATCATGTTAGATTGACAGATGTAAAAATGAGGAGATACATGTGTTGAACAAGAGTTATACATCCAACCCAATGCTAGCCACCAATAATATGAAAAGCATGAGCATTTGTGCTATGATTCAGAAGATTAGTTCATGTTCTATGCTCAGTGATACTCACTACAAATGAGATGAAAGATGCATGTCATTTTTTTTTTCATTTTGAATAGGAACATGGAAAAAAAAATTCCCAGGTCACACAGCTATAAGTGGCAGGGCTGGGATATAAATCTAGGACTCTAGCCAGGCGGTGGGAGCGCACACCTTTAATCCCAGCACTCAGGAGGCAGAACCAGGTGGATCTCTGTGGGTTCAAGGCCAGCCTGGTTTACAGAGCGAGATCAGGACAGGCACCAAAACTACACAGAGAAACCCTGTCTCAAACAAACAAACAAACATCTAGCACTCTAACTCGAAGAAATATGGCATATGTATATATGTGTGTTATATTTACAAGCCATTATCTGAGAAAGGATATCTATTTCTGTCCCTAAGATATTTTCTGTTATTAAACATATTAGTTATCTTGTTAAAATAAAAATACACATTGAATATGACCAGTATTAGAAATCACTTATCATCTAACATTATCTTTGAGCTGATAATACAAACATAGCTTCTCTATATTTTTGCCTCGGTTCTCCATTATTTTCAATAAGAGCTGTGTGGCAGAGGCTGCTTATCTAACAGTACAACCAAGGGCAGAAACCCTAAGCTCAATCCATGGTCTCTGGCAGCCTGGGGTTCTTACAACATCTTCTTGAAGACAATAGGTATTTGCTG